>NC_057803.1:195749678-196349678 GCF_018294505.1 Triticum aestivum
CGGCGGACCAAGATGGGTCGTAAAACGGACCAGGAATAATCCACCTTGGTCATACAACCTCTCTCTTGTTGTTGGTCAAAGTGATGGTCGTCCATGCGACCCCGGAGATGGGCTAGCTCGCCAATAACCACGCAAGTAGCTAGTCCCCAAAGACAACCACTGCATGCGTGTGGCCCAAACATATGTATGGAGAGGTGTATTTTTGAGTAATAATGGAACAACTTTGATGTGGCACCATGATTTTGAACTAGAAATCCCCAAACTGAGTGAGAGTTAGGTTGACGATGCATATGTATGTCACACCACACTTCAAGCCAACAACGGGGATTCATGCATGCAAGCGTGCATAGTATATGCGCTCAAACTTAATTAGGTATGAATCTCACCATGACCTATACTACGATAACATGAACCAAATGAAGAATCCACCATGGTAACATATCTTGTTGTTGGTCAGGTGATCATGGATGCCCACGCGGGCCCACGAATATATAGGCTTGTCGCCGATAACCACGCGAGGGAGTGTACCGTTCGAAAGCAACCACTACATGCATATGTATGGAGGTGATGCGTGCATGCATGTTTGAATACACAACATTGATGTGGCACGTGTGTCAAAAATCATACACTAGCTTCCCACACAGAGCGAGATCGGTTCATGATGTGTCGTTGTACTAGCCTCTTCGACTCGACAGGAAGGATTCATGCGTACACATGCATGTGTGTGTGCTCAAGCTGTATCATGCATGGCATCCCAGAGCAAAAAATAATAATCCGCTCCTAAGTCAAATTAACCTCTCTTGTTGTCAGGCAAAAAGTAGTGATGGACCAAGCGGACCCACAAATGGAAAGCATCGATATCGCTGATAACTGCATAAGTGGGTGCGAGAGGACAACCACCAGTACTTTGCATGTGGGCCAAACATATATATGTTGAATACCCAAAATGCACAACTTTGATGTGCCACATGCCTTAAAAACCGTAAACCATGCACCCACACAGAGCGAGGTTCATATCAGCGTACTACATATGATGGTCCCCTTCCCCCCTCTTCACCGCATACTATATGCTCCTGCCATAATATATGTAACCCAAAAGAATCCTCATCAATGGTGAAATTAATTAACCTCTCCCGATGTAGGTCAAAGTGATGCATGCATGCATCAACGATGGCCTCGTGGGCCCACAAATGGAAGCGTCACACGTGAGTGTCCTAGCTAGGATATGCATGTGGCCCAAAAAGGTGTTGTGTGATGTTTGAATAACCAATTTCACAATTTTGATGTGGCACGTGCCTCGGAAACCAAAAAGACCCGACACTGAGTGAGGTGTACTTGTTCACGGACGCATACGTGTAGTATATATGCTAGTCCCCTCTCACCTCTTCGACGCGTACTATATACCACCATAACACAAACAAAAAAAGATTCTACCTTGCTGGTCAAATTAACCTCACTGTCGGCTGTTCGTCAAAGTTATGGACGACGACCTCGCGGGCCCATATAAAGCGTCACACGTGAGTATCGAGTGTCGTGTAGGACAACCATCGACTGCATGTAGCCAAAACATTTATGTATGACAGGGTTGTGTAATGTTTTAAATAACGAGTTCACGAATCTGATGTGGCATCGGCCTGCCTAACAAAACGGCCAGCCCACACGGTGGCTCACAACTCGTAGTGTACTGCGAGCCACCCACCACCCCCAGACGCACACACCCACACACACAGCGCGAATCTACCGCAAGTATGATGCATGTTAAATTAATTATCCCGCGGTGAACATACATGTTACCAAATGAGGGATGTTTTAATTTCAAAAAAATCACAGAGATCATTAAGACGTTTTAGTACATTGATTGATTGATTTTCTACGGGTATAATGTGCAAAAATCAAATTTGAGCTACATGCACACGTGACAATGCACCTAAATGGATTGCAAAAACATATGTGTCTCACTGGGTGCATCTTTACTCCCCGTGAAACAAATTTCAAACATTGAGAATCTTGATTTTTAAATTCTAGTACATCCAAAACTTATTTGAAGTTCATGAAACTTACCGTGTTGTCATATGGACACGAATACAAAGTGGCATTGTACTTTTTTTGTTAAATTTGAGACCAGTTTTGATGTAATCTTTATTTAATTACAGATGGGAGATTATTAATAATTGGGAACCAATATCCCAAATGGATTATTAATCCGAACCGTGAGCGTTAGACCAACAATGGATATGTGCCATGCTTCGGTTAAGCAATAAAGCGACAGCATTAATCATCCAAATAGAAAAACAATATACGTGCCGCCACGCGACCCGTGTGGCATGCAAGCAGGCGTGAGTTGACGGGACGCGTCCGCCGCGTAGACAGACGGGGAGGCATGTGTGCAGGTGTGTGAATTTACGGGGGCGTGCACGCTCCATAGTGTCATCGGGAGGCGTGTGAGTAGCTGTGTGAAACTTTGGTAGGCATGCCAGCAGTCTGGTGCGCAGGCTCACCGGGAGGCGAGCCATCGGTTTGACCGCCGCCTGCCTCTCTCCCACAACTCCAACTAATCCATATTAATGGTGCGCCCGAGCGGCCACACGCCCATCCTCGCTACGCACACACAATCCTCTCTCTCCCTTGCATCCTCGATGCCGCTCTCAGTCCTCAAAGCCATCAGTGTATGAGGATGCCACCGAAGCGCCTCATCGGAGGGAGTGTCAACGCTGGGGCTGCTAAAAAGCACTGGAGCATGGCGTGGAGATGGAGACAGAGGATGCCATCACCACCGGCGAGTTATCACTGCACGCTGACGTAGCCGACGGCGTCAAGCTTCCACACCCGAAGGCGGAGTTCCACACCGACTCTGACGACCACTCCGGTGACGACTCCGACGACCACTCCGGCAACGACTCCAACGACAACGGACATCTGGTTAGTCATCAATACCCATTTACGTGTCAAATATATCATAGGGTTTCTCTGGTTACTCCTGCCTTCCCCTTTTTGGAATAGAAATCCTATGGTTATGTTGTCCCAATCCATGAAATTTGAGTAAGTTTCATTATATCCGTGTAGTGTATTGATTGTTTGAATGGTACAGGTGATAAGTGATTAGTTGTTTCATCTATGCAAATGATTTCTGCTAGTAATCCGACTAGGGTTAGTTCTCGTGCTAATAATTCCTAGCCAGGGCTTGACAATTGATTTTCAATGACCTACATATGTTTGTGCCATTATTTTCTTCGAGATTGGTCTGTACATAGATGACTACGCTTAAAAATTGAACCATAATCTATGGATATGTATAAATAAATAAATAAATAAATAGCCATAAATTCCTAATCCTACTTCACGGCATGTAATCATTGATTTGATGCCAATTTTTTTTACTATTTGTATAGGTGCTGTCAGACGATGTGGACAGCAAGGATGAAGATGTCCAGAGGAGGTACAACAGGCAAATCCTGAGGGAGCTTTATGCGGGAATGCATAACAGGCATATTAGGACCTGGAACGGCAGCTATGGATGCCCATTTTGCAACCAGAAGCTTCATGACGCGTATCTAAGTGTTTTGGCGCATGCAAGAGGATGGGCCGATGGCTCCTTCAAGCAGAAGTATTCTCGCAGGGTGGTGCACGGCGCGTACACCGAGTACCTGGAGAAGCTTCAGGATCATGCCTGCCTGTGAGATGAGATGTGGGATGGATGGAACTATATATGTACGCTTGAGTATGCTTAATACTGTTGAACTATGTACTACTTATGGTTGAACTATGCTTTTCTACGTGTACGCTTATTATCTATGTCTGAGTATGTTAAATATTTCGCCAAATTTTGGTAAAAATTGCATCGGGGGACCAATAAACCAGGACGGAGGTAGTACGTCAATCACACACGGTTCCGAAAATTGGAACCATGTGCAATGACTTTCATTTTGCCTGCTGCGTCAATCACACACGGTTTGCTCTAGCAAACTGTCACCCCCAAAATTCTTTGTGGGACAAAAAACCCTCACCATCCAATTCAAAAAAGAAAAAAGAAAACCCTGACCATCCCCACGTCACAAAAAACCTCACCCCGCCCGCCACTCCCTCGGCCCCTCCGTTACATTCCCCATTCACACATGCACAAGCTCCTCCGCGTCTATGCCATGGCACTGCCTATCACGTCGGTAAACACTTAGCTCGAGGCCTGCCGCCACCGCCAGGCTGCCGGCAAAGCCCACCGCATTTCGCCACTTCCGCTTGCCGCCGCCTATCACCATCGACTTTCTTGACGCTGCTCGTGGTCGACCCAGCTTCGCTCGGTTGGGGAATCGGCCGTACTGAGGGTTCTTTCTCATGGAAGACAAGGTAACTAGTTTAACAAGATATTATCTCATCTCTTATCCTAGTTCATCTGCCTCCTTTAATCACCCGGCGGAAATCACCGTGAATTCATTTTTATTCGAGCTAATTTGAGGGTTTTCTTTCATTCATAGAATGTACAGTGCGCCGACACTTCAGGACTTTGCGACCGCCACCACAGATTCCATCTCTCCGTACCAGATAACTTGAGCACGCGCGCGGTATGTTCAATATCACCCTAAATCAGTTGGCATGGCCTACTTTCCTGAACATATTCTAAATATTGCTACATTTGGATAAATGGTGCCACATGCACCATATACGTCAAAGGGGATTTCCCCCCTCTCCTTTCTATATTAGGCAAATTAGTGATGTATTGTTCTTTCGATTACTCTCATTTTCCATGACATCATGTTTACCCTATCTATTTAATTATAGATTTTGTCCTTCGATTTCAACTGTTGTACAGTTCTTTCAATTTCGGCCCATATTTGCATGTTACCATATTTTCTTTAACAATCCTACCATTTTATGCAGAACATCCCTCGCTATGCAACAGATTATGTAGTGCACAATTTTTCCCTTTACATACATCAAGGCTCCACTGATGTCATAATGGACACAAACCATGGATTTACAATCTTTGCTACTGTAAGACTTGATGAACGTGGTGACTCCTATTTTGGCACTGGCTTTTGGAATGAAATTGCAAAGTTTTATGTACTGAAAGCAGGCACTAAAATTGCACTGCACATAAAAGGGCCTGGTCATGAGATATATGCTAACTTCCCCGACAAAATCATCCGTCCAGACTTTGTTTGAAGTAAGTTTTCTTTTCAACTATCTGCATATGTTGAATTACCCCGCAATGTCAAATGAATTGTGTAGTATTTAAGCAACCAATTGTTATTCCCTTTTATTACTATATTCCTACCTAATAACTTTTAGTTACCAATACACTTTTCTATTGCCCTGTTTTAACTAAATATTCCCTGTACTCCCATTTCTATCAGAAAGCGCCGCTTACTAGGAGACTCCGGAGGTGGAGAACGGGGCTGCCAACAAGCGGAGGCGGGGCGAGCTAGAACTGCAAGCGACTCCAGTAGGCCTAGACTTAATCAGCAGCCTCCCCGATGATATGTTGAGAGTCATCATCTCCCTCCTCCCAATCAAATATGGAGTGCGTACAACCCTCCTTTCCCGGTAGTGGCGCCCCCTATGGAACTCCAGCCCTCTCGACATCATCGACACCCACGAGCTCTGCCATGGCTATCGCAAAAGCTTGGATGTGTTCTCCAAGATCCTCGGCAGTCACCTTTGCCCAACCAAAGGCCTTAGAATGTGCAAGTTCTGTTCCAACGGCAAGGACCGAGCCAACCATGACGACTGGTTTTGATCCCCTATCCTAGATCAGCTCAAGGACCTCACTTTTGATGATGGCATATGCGGTTGCTGCCAACATCCGCACTCTGCCTCGCGCCCACGCTACGTGTCGCCCAGTTCAGGAACTACCATTTCCTTCCCCTTAATGACGTGCCCGCTCTTATTCTACCACGACTGAAGCACCTTGAGCTCATTGTCGTCTGCCTCTCAAAGGGTGACATGGAGCGCCTGCTCCGTGGCTGTACTGCACTCGGGTACCTTCGTCTTTAGGCGATCAATGGGTTGAGTACCTTCCACATCACCTCCATGACTCTCCGGACTATTTATGTGTGTTGTTGGTGCGGCAGCAAGACATCACAAGATGTGTACCACAGTATGGTCATCCAGGACACACCTGCACTTGAGCGATTACTTGTAGTTGATCAAGAAGGTCCAACAAGAATCAATGTCATTTCTGCACCGAAATTGACAGTGGTGGGCTACTCGTCTGACAAATGCTCCGAACTTGTTATTGGATCCACACCCGTTCAGGTACAACAGCCACCTTCTAACTCTCCTTCTACAAATTAACGTTATTTCTAATTTTGAAGATGTTTGTTCATCTGTCATTCAAAAAATGATTCCGTCAAGCTTGACCCCAAAACTACGCACAGTGAAGGTCTTGGCACTAGAATCTATCGGGCCCGACCTGGAGCAAGTTGTCAGTTTCCTGAGATGCTTTCCATGCCTGGAGAAGCAATATATCGAGATGATGTTCCTTTCCTGTTAAATGTTAACCATAAGGGAGTTCAATTTGTGACACCCTTTTCCAAGTTTACAATGACAATGTACTACGATTTCTGAAGGTTCTTTTGGACGATTTCAGTACATACATGCCCCCCCATATTGGTTTCTTGATCCATGTGGTTACAATCAATAAGCATTTCTCCTTTGGATTCATCTGTACTAGTTTTCTTAGGGAACTTTTCATCCACCCCAACCTCTGGTGAAGAAGGCTACATTTTTCTAGAATGTAATCAAATGCCCATGTTAATCATGTCAGATCGAAGATGGCATGTTAGTGCATTTTACAAATCCTGCAAACCAAATAGCTAGGCCTGTAGTAATGTTCAAAACTGCATGTAGGTACTAACATGTTTTCTTCTTTTGCAAATAAGATTAGGCCCAGTGGTGGATAATGTGATATAATATAACAATCATGTCGAATGCCTAGATCTGCATCTCTCAGAAATTACTTTGAACTCCTACTAAGGGACCTTACCGGAGATTATATTCGTCGGGTTCTTTGTTCTTAGAGCAAGGGTGCTGAAGGAAATGAGCTTTGCCCTACATTTATTTCACAAAAATGAATGGTTTGTTGATCAGCACCGGTGCCTGCGGCAGAATGGAGTAGGCTCCAAAAATGCTGAATTTCATTTTGGAACTTCAGATGACAGAGTAATCGGAAGTCATCGTGTCAACCCCATACATGACTTCTCAGTGGCTGACCCCTTTGCAAAAATTGTGATATTAGTTTGAACCTCTCTGATGTCCATGTTCAACGGATCAGCGCGAGCGTTTGCAGCTGATGAGCTGAATTTCATTTCTAATATCAGTTCGAACCTTGTAATATTCAAATTTGAGCCATATAACTCTGGAATTTGAACCTTGTAACATTTCGAGCTTTTGTGGTACAATCATTGAAATGTCATCATATGAGACTCGTATATTGCTATCACTGTTTTGACCTTAATATGAAATGGTCTTAGATTTTATTAACCATTCTCGAATCAGTTTACCTTGTCGATCTCACAACACACGATCTGTATAGCTAACTCGATTGCGATCTTCGACATTATTGCACACAGTTGGTTTCTTCCACCCTGTGCACTATAGAGCACAGAATTAATTATCGCACTCGAGTGTCCATCATCACCCTTCTGTGTAACTTTGACCTCATCACCCAAGGGTAAACTTATGACTGAAGTCATTCCACACACTTCGTTTTTACAAAGCTTGTTACCAATAAACACCAACAATTTGTCCCTCTTCTAGCCGACACGTGGCCAAACTAGCCGGGTGGGAAGCTTGGGCGGTAAACAGTTCGGTAGCACGGGAACAGGCTCACCAACGATACATTTGGCGCCTCTTCGAGCCCACGCGTGCGGTGCGGTGTTGTCAAGCATGCAATGGAATCCTCCGCTATGAACGCCGTGACTAGACGTGACTATTACAGGCCAGTTGGCCCCAATTTATTACAGCGTCCATTTAACCTACCCTTGTGTCTCTTCGACCTTTCGATCATGCCCCAACATTGCAAGAAGGACACCCACCACGAGAAATTCTTAGAGGGTATCCTGTGCGGCTCCAATGGCGCTCCGAGCGGCTACCGACGACGAGGAGCAGTTCACCATGCGTGCCATGGTGGACACACACAGAAGGTTCATGGACCTCTCAGTGGTGTACACCAACGACCCGGTCTGGGTGTAGCACTCCATCCACATCATGGAGTTGTTTCTTGCCACAGAGAAGTACAAGGTGGTCAGGTTCGACCTCGAGTACACCCGCGCTCATGTCGGGTCTTGTCCCAAGGTCGCCGTCGCCCAGATGTGCGTGCGCCACCACGTCCTCGTCTACCACTACTGCCTGGCCACAAGGCCTTGCGAGCGTTTCGCCAGGTTTGTCAACAGCCCCCACTACATGTTCGCTATGGTGGACATCACCAATGATGTAAAGGCGCTCCAGAATTCGGGCATCACCTGCCAGAATCTTGTCGACATCCAGGGCCAATACAAGATCTGGGGCAGTAAGGAGCATGAGAAGGACTCACTAGTTCACCTCGCCGAGGCCATCATAGACCCCTACTACAGAGCCATGAAGGATTCATGCAACAAGGACAAGCGTGCTTGGCACTCGGCCTGGATGGAGAAATTCGACAAAGCTCACGTCGTGTACGTGGCCAAGGAGGCGTACACGAGCTACGGCATCTACAGGCAGATCGTTGACATGAGGAAGTGTCTCCTTCCCAAAACGGTCAGGTATCCAGCTGGAAGTAGAGCAATGGCAAACGTTGTCGCAACAATAAGTAGATGATTAGATCCTCGTTTCTCCTACTTTAGTATGCATGTAATTGCTTTCTTTGGTGTGTGGAAATGTTATGTGTGTAGTCACTTGTGTAATTGTATGCTTAATTTGGTTATGCAATGCTGTCATTTTAAGTATATATGTTGATGCTCTATAGACAGAGCATAGATGTTGCGCGGACAAAGAAAATCACATCGCACACGAACTAAACAATGGAACTCGTCGGTGATGTTTTCATCAATCACTCACAATTGTATACCAGCAATTGTTTGCTCACAACACACACGGCTTGTTAGCAGTAATCGTTTGTGTTGTTATCGGTCTTCGCACACGTTTCTGATTATAGACCTGTTTGCCTCGTATCACACACATCTTGTTCAGTTGAACCATTTCTGTTCTCATGTCTCAACACAAACAGTTCATCCGAGTGAACCGTATGTTGTATATCGCACACACCTTCATATGGTTTCCCATTTCTTTTGTGTTGCCTAATCACAAACAGTTCATCCGAGTGAACCGTATGCTGTGTATCACACCCACCTTCATCTGGCTGCCCGTTTCTTTTGTTCCTCCTCATCGCAAACAGTTAATTGAACTGAACCATATGCCCTTCATCGCACACGCAAGTAAAATCTGAATCATGTTTGATGCATCCTCCATTGCAAACGTTTTGCACCTTTTTTGACGGTTTTTACACCACTGTTTGCGATTATGGCATCGCACACAGTTTCTTCAAAGGGTCTCTGATCGTAGTGTCGCGTTAGCAGCATCCTGATGTCTACTACACAACCTTCTTCTTGTAGACGTTGTTGGGCCTCCAAGTGCAGAGGTTTGTAGGACAGTAGCAAATTTTCCTCAAGTGGATGACCTAAGGTTTATCAATCCGTGGGAGGTGTAGGATGAAGATGGTCTCTCTCAAACAACCCTGCAACCAAATAACAAAGAGTCTCTTGTGTCCCCAACACACCCAATACAATGGTAAATTGTATAGGTGCACTAGTTCGGCGAAGAGATGGTGATACAAGTGCAATATGGATGGTAGATATAGGTTTTTGTAATCTGAAATTATAAAAACAGCAAGGTAACTAATGATAAAAGTGAGCGAAAACGGTATTGCAATGCGTTGAAACCAAGCCTAGGGTTCATACTTTCACTAGTGCAAGTTCTCTCAACAATAAAACATAATTAGATCATATAACTATCCCTCAACATGCAACAAAGAGTCACTCCAAAGTCACTAATAGCGGAGAACAAACGAAGAGATTATTGTAGGGTACGAAACCACCTCAAAGTTATCCTTTCAGATCGATCTATTCAAGAGTCCATAGTAAAATAACACGAAGCTTTCTTTCCGTTCATTCTATCCTAGAGTTCGTACTAGAATAACACCTTAAGTCACAAATCAACCAAAACCCTAATGTCACCTAGATACTCCAATGTCACCTCAAGTATCCGTGGGTATGATTATACGATATGCATCACACGATCTCAGATTCATCTATTCAACCAACACAAAGAACTTCAAAGAGTGCCCCAAAGTTTCTACCGGAGAGTCAAGACGAAAATGTGTGCCAACCCCTATGCATAAGTTCTCGAGGTCACGGAACTCGCAAGTTGATCACCAAAACATACATCAAGCGGATCACGTGATATCCCATTGTCACCACAGATAAGCACATGCAAGACATACATCAAGTGTTCTCAAATCCTTAAAGACTCAATCCGATAAGATAACTTCAAAGGGGAAACTCAATTCATCACAAGAGAGTAGAGGGGGAGAAACACTATAAGATCCAACTATAATAGCAAAGCTCGTGATACATCAAGATCGTGCTGAATCAAGAACACGAGAGAGAGAGAGAGATCAAACACATAGCTATTGGTACATACCCTCAGCCCCGAGGGTGAACTACTCCCTCCTCGTCATGGAGAGCGCCAAGATGATGAAGATGGCCACCGGAGAGGGATTCCCCCATGCGGCAGGATGCCGGAACGGGTCTAGATTGGTTTTTGATGGCTACGGAGGCTTGCGGCGGCAGAACTCCCGATCTAGGTTATTTTTTGGAGGTTTCTATATTTATAGGAATTTTTGGCATAGGTCTCACGTCAAGAAGGTGCCCGAGTCGTCCACGAGGGTGGAGGGCGCACCCTACCCCCCGGGCTCGCCCTCCTATCTCGTGGATGGCTTAGGACTCTTCTGGCCAACTATTTTACTCCAGGGGCTTCTTTTGGTCCATAAAAAATCATCAAAAATTGGCACGTCAATTGGACTCCATTTGGTATTCCTTTTCTGTAAAACTCAAAAACAAGGAAAAAACAAAAAAACTAGCACTGGGCTCTAGGTTAATAGGTTAGTCCCAAAAATCCTATAAAATAGCATATAAATGCATGTAAAACATCCTAGATGGATAATATAATAGCATGGAACAATCAAAAATTATAGATACGTTGGAGACGTATCACATCCTGTAGTAGTGGTGACAGGACCTTGCAGAATTCTTTTCTTTTTACCTTGTCTAAGACGTACACAACTGGTGCCATATCCCGTGGTTTACCTTCATCTTGCACCTGCAAATCCTATCTGATACCCAGGTGTGTCAAATCAATCCTAGATTTTAAGGTATCTTTCGTCTTTCCTTCAATATTAAGAAGTGTGCCGATAATGTTGTCACATATATTTTTCTCGTTGTGCATCACATCAAGATTATGCCGCAGATCCAAATCTTTCCAATACTCCAAGTCCCACGAAGTGGACCTGCAGGTAAACAATAATCTCTCTTCTGCCCTGCCACACTTCCTTTTCCCGCTACCATTACCAAGATGGTTTCCTGGTGTAACATGCCTGACCTTCTCTAATTCCACTTGCAACTCATCAGCGGTGAGCCTCTTTGGTGCATCACGGTTTTCATGCTTTGCATTGAACACATGTCTTCGGTATTTTGTAGGATGCGACTTGTCCTTGGCAAGGAAACGGCGGTGTCCAATGTAACAGATCTAGCTAAGTATTGCGTATGACAGCGAATTCCTGTCACAGCGAACACATGCATTGTAACCATGTGTCATTCTCCCTGACATAGTGCCCAAAGCCGGATAATCATGGATGCACCAAATTATAACAGCACGCAGAACGAAATCATCTAGTGGGCTTCTATATAGGTCTCGAGTGAGAACACCCCTCCATAGATGTTGGAGTTCCTCCACAAGAGGCTCCATGAATAAATCAAAATCCTTTCCAGGACTTTTTGGACCTGGGATGAGCAAGGCCATCATGTAGTTTGATTCTTTAGTGCAGACATTTGGAGGCATGTTGTAAGGGATAACAAGCACTGGCCACATGCTATATGTGGCGCTCTGGTGGCCAAATGGGTTAAATCCATCTGAAGCTAAGCCAATTCTAATGTTTCTCTGGTCAGCAACAAACTTTTTGTGTTTCTAATTGAAGCTTTCCCACTCACTACCATGAGATGGATGGCTCATTACATTCTGATCTTTGTACTCCTGGTTCCTAGAAGGCCACAATACATCTTCTCTTGTTTCAGCATCATGAAACAACCTCTGCAATCTTGGTGTAATTGGAAAATGTCTCGGAACATTATGAGGAATCCTCTTCATAGCATCGCCATCTTTCCATCTTGATTATTTGCATTTTGGGCATTCACTTAAGTTGGCATAATCCTTCCGGAACATAACACAATTGTTCTTACAAACATGGATCATATCATATCCAATTCCAACTGCATGAAGGAACATCTTCATTTTACTGTAGGTGTGTGGTAGCTCAGATGCATATGGGAAAGCTTTACGGAAAGCAGCCAACATCGCATCGAATGATTTGTTGGTCATCCGCTCAGATGTCTTCACCTGAAGAAAGGTGACCATAGCTGAGAATACTGACAGCTTATTTCCTGGGGTGATAGCCATGTTGCATTGTTCCAACATGCGGGCCCACCGTTTTTCTTCTGCAGGTGAAAGTTCACGAAATGCATGAGCATTTCGTAGCATTGTTTCAATGTTGGTCAAACTCACTAGCTCCGCCACCAGCACCTCCTCCTCTTCCACCTAAGCATCAGGCAGATCAAGATGGTGTTCTACTGCTTCCACGTAGTCAGTAACATTGATGTTCACAACTTCACCATGATGAACCCACCTAGTATATGTGACTGACATCCCATACAAGTGTAGATGATTTTGCACAGTTGATTGGGGTCTTGTAACTAAATTCATACAACTGCTACACAGGCAGAGCACATATGATTTCAGACCATCGTACTCAGCTCTGATAAAGTTCATGAAGTTTTCAACCCCCTCGACATATGCAGCAGAGAATCTTCGAGCAGAAGTTATCCAAGTCCTGTCCATCTGTTAGACATACAAATTAGTTCTTCTACTACATATTATAGGAAAAACATATATGCTTTTTTATGAAGTCCACAAAAAAAATACCTAGGTCGATGTCTAAATCTATGGCAAGATATTTGGACGAGAAGATCAAAGTAAAGAAATATATTTAAAGTTGATTCAGCAAACAGATTTGAGTGCTAAATTATGGCAGGCTGTTTCAGCAGTCAATGAGGCTGAGCACACAGCCATCGAACTATCGAAGGCCATCGCAACAACAAAGATCGAGTATAAAATGGTGTAGAGCTATTTCACCTAACAGATTGGCTACTAGACCATGGCAATCTACGCCATTATAAATATATGGCAGGATATTTTAGCAACTAATCAGGCTTGGCATGCCATCTCAGCTAAGCAGATTGAGTGCAGAATAGGGCAAGGAAGCTTCTTAAGTAGAGCATATTGAATGTAAACTACTTTGGCAAACAGTGAGATTAACAACGTCTATCAGCTAACATTCAGCGCTACACCGACATGCATGGGGCCTCAATCTAGAATGCGCGTACCGTGGGAGAAGCTGACTGTCGTGCATCTCCACATGAACGTCGCCAGTGGTGGTGGCACTGACCGTCGTGCACCTCCACAAGAACGTCGCCAGCGGTGGCGGCGCGGCTAGAGGACGATAGTCTATGAGAGCATACTGTGGGAGCGAGAGGATCGCGCATGTCCCTTCGACGAACTACGGCGCCTACGTATCGTCATGATGGGGAGGGCGGCTTTGGCAGAGCGAATGGAGTGGATGGGGATGGGGGGAGTGGGTTGGGGAATATTATTGGCTAGTTGTCCGAAGGGCGGTTGAATTTGGGATTTGGGGGAATTTTTTTGGAGGAGGGATTTTCGCATGGTGGGTGGGGGGAGTTTAGCGCATGGTCGGTTTCTCCAAGTGTAGTCCCACGTGTTAGTGAAGAGGCAAGCCGAAGCGCGTTCCGTTTGCGTGAGTTGTGTGCAGGACCAAACGTGTGTGGGGTGCAATGCGACCGCGACAGGGGTGCTGTGAGTGTACCGCCTTTTTTTCCTTTTAGACTAGGTGCTTCGCCCCCTCAAAAAAACTTGGTGCTTCGCGTGATCCATCGATACTACTACTAGTAATCCAGTAATCCCGACTAAAATGGCGCGGCCGGGTCTTTTCCTGCGCGATATGCTAGGAGGTTGGCTTAGTTGGGTTTTTTAGGACGAGTAATGCTACACCTACGTAATCCCAGTTACGTGATTAATGTAATGTGAAACGTGTGAGACATTGATTGTAGATTGGGCGGAGGAAGGGGCCCACCACCATGAAAATTAGGGAGGAGAGAGAGGGGCAATTTATGTTAACCCTTTTGTAGGTTCCCGTAGATGTGGAAAGATGTGAAATGCGTGAATGTGTAGTGGACGTACTATTGGAGTGCCTAAGATAAATAGTTTATGTAGACCCTATGTGTTTATTTACTTCAGATGTTAGCTTTGTCTCTGTTCAATAAAAAGCAGAGTTGGTGATGATGGTGTGCCTACCATCCTGCAATATAGGCCGCCCGATCTATATCTAATGGATAGGAAGGAAACTATGACAATTTACCCGCACTCCTCTCCACATTTGCAGATAAGGCATTCCCTCGTTCATCCTTTTCTCCCACAAGATCTTGATGTTCCGTGCAACGCACATGCATCTTGCTAGTACTCCTACAATATACTATATTATTGTGAAAGTTCATATACATCGACCGAGATTAATGCAAACACGTCAGGTTTTCATTACATTTCAAACTTTATAGGACAGAAAAATAAAAGAAACCCGACCCTAAACCTATTCTACCGCGGCGACCAACGTCCTCCATCTGCGATCTCCATGTACGGGGGCGGGGTTCAAGACGAAGGTGCGATCTCCAACGAGGAAGAGTAGAACACGGGAGACGGACCGGCCAGTTGGCACACCATGCCGTTCCTGTGACGCCCCGAGACCGATGTGCCAGGTGTCTCCCAGTTTTTCGCTATCGTTGCCATGTCATTTGCTTGCGTGTTGCATCTTGTCATGTCATCATGTGCATTGCATCATCATGTTTTCAAAACTTGCATCCGTCCCGATCTCCTCGTTCCGTCCGTTGTCCGTTCTGAGCCCAGACACACTTGCACACGCCTGTGGCATGTCTGAAATAGTATTTTATAAGTGGCCAGAAAATGTTCTCGGAATGGGATGAGAGTTTACATGTGGTCTTATTATAGTGTAGATAGACCGCCTGTCAAGTTTCATCGCATTCGGAGATCGTTTGATGCCCCAATGGGTAACTATAGCGGCAGTATAGCCGGTCTAACGTCGGACGTTTTCGGTCTCCGGAAACCGTGCCGGGATGCTTCTCTCCCCTCTTCCCTCAGACTAACCCTCTCTTCACAATCCTCCAGACCCAACCTAACCTCTCTCGTCAGCCCGTGGCTCTCCTCGCGCGTGCGTCCGAAAAGCTGTCCCGGACCCGACCCGGACTGTCGCCACCGTTGTGTCTGGATAATCCACAAACGCCTACAAAACATCTCCGTTTTGTTTATTGGACTTCCTAACCTATTTTTTTCTCAGCCGTCTGATTTAGATCGAAGGGCTTCCATTAGTCTGCGTATAGACCCACTATATAAACCTGCAGCCCTAAATTCTAGGGGCCTTGTCCCATCCATCCTTTCCCTAGCGCTGCCGCCACTCTCTCGGGATCCCTCCCGATCCAAACCCACCAATCACCAGCCCCTCTCGATCCCCTCCATCCCGAGCACCTCTGCCCGAGCTCCTCCTGCAGCTCCCCATCGCCCTCGACCCTGCCTCGTCGTCCGGCCGACACCAGCGACCGAAACCTCGCCGGAGATGAGTGCCCCGACAGCCCCGCTCCTTTTTCCCTCCTGCTTCTCAACCTCTTTTTCTCATGATCTTCCCTTCCCTTTCTCTATTTTTCCTCTCACAGGGAACCATGGAGCCGCCGTTTGGAGCTCCATTACCGCCTCTCCCACCATCAAGTCCCCGGACCGTCGACTCCCGGCCTCTGCCAACCTTCCTGCGGCCGCGCCCGTGTTCCCGGCCTCCTCCCCGCAGAGTTCGCCGCCGCTGCTCTGCTTCCTGATGAGCAGGGGATGAGGCGCATGCTCACCACCCGCTCCCGTTGGCCGCGACGCCCGGGACCACGTCGACCTCCTCGGCTCGCCTTCTGCTTCGTGCGTCGACACCACGCCAAGCCGCCGCCGTCCCCGCGATCTCCCTGCAGCCAAGTCGACGCCGTTGTCCTCTACAACGACATGGACGCGCAGCTGGAGCCCCGCCTTCCTCCGCCTCGCCTGTGGCCTCCTCTGTACAGGGTCCGGCCCCAACGCACCACCCCATGACCACCTAGAGCACCCACGCCCACCGTCGACGAAGGTCACGGCCAGGTCGTCCTCACTGCACCTGCTCCCTTCCCTTGTCTCTGTTCCGCTGAAGCTTCCGCTTGTCCATAATCTCTCTCTCTCTCTCTCTGCATCTTGGATAGCGCCATGGATATGGAGCCCCGCACCCGAGCTCCGTCTACAACCGTTGCCCGGAACCGACGCCGAACGTCTCTATCCGCCCGTTCCCGCCCATTCCCGCCGGTTCCCGCCGTCCCCATTGCCGGGATCCCCCTACCGTCGTCTCCTGCAGCACCATGGACGTGCTGCTGTTTCTATTCTTCAGAAGCGAACAGTAGCAGCTCGCCCGCTCCTCTTGCTCGCGCGTTGACCGAGCACAGGGTTAACAGGCCTAGTTGCGCGCCCCCTACAGGCCTTCCCTCTCCACCAGTTGGGCCAAGGCCCAATGGTCAGCATCTGCCAAACCCCCCCTTCCCTGTGTTGTCGGGCCAGCCTCGGATTCGACCCAATGTATTTTTTTCCTTGTCTGTGATTTTTGCCTTATTCCCGAGGTAACAGTTTTGCAGAAAACCCCTTCATGATCATGCATATAATAACTCTCCAACCATGCATCATATGTAAAAACTTTATATATGAAACTTGCTTAGATTTTCATCTAGTTTAATAATATGCAACTTTCATCTATGTTTAAAATGTTTAAATGATGTTTGTTTAAATTTGCTTAAATAACTTGCTAAAATGATTTAATTTACAACTAAATAACCGTAACTCGGAATTTAATAAACTTTATATGTAAATGGGGTGGAAAAATGCCTAGTTTAACATGCTGACCTTACTTTGCATGTTTAATAACTCTAAAATTATGTTTAGGGCAGAACAGTACCATAACCAAAATATGCACATGAGGAGTTTCCGGACTTGTTGTTTTGTTCTTCCGGCCTCATTTAACCTTGACTAGATAGGTAGTTTTACTTTGCTTCACCCTCTTGCCATGTTTAACAACATTTAATATTGTTGGGTAAATAAACGAGATCGAACTAAATAACTTGTCGTGGTGTTTCGTCAATATGCAACTCTTTGCATATTGAGCTCCACTTAATTTGTAGGATTGCTTGTGCATTTTGCCATGCCATGCCTCTTTAAACCGGACATGCATCATACTTGATTCTGCATCATGCCATGATTATGTGGTGGTTTTTTACTATGTTGTTTTCTTCTTTATGGTGTTGCTTCTTCGGGTTGGTTCCGGTAACGTCGCGTTTGTGAGGAACCGTTCGACTATGTCCGTTTGTCTTCTTCATGGACTCGTTCTTCTTCCTTGTGGGATTTCAGGCAAGATGACCATACCCTCGAAATCACTTCTATCTTTCCTTGCTAGATGCTCGCTCTTTTGATATGCCTATGCTGCGATACCTACCACTTGCTTATCATGCCTCCCATATTGTTAAGCCAAGCCTCTAACCCACCTTGTCCTAGCAAACCGTTGTTTGGCTATCTTACCGCTTTGCTCAGTCCCTCTTATAGCATTGTTAGTTGCAGGTGAAGATTGAAGTTTGTTCCTTGTTGGAACATGGGGATTTTGTTCCTTGTTGGAACATGGTTACTTGTTGGGATATCACAATATCTCTTATTTAATTAATGCATCTATATATTTGGTAAAGGGTGGAAGGCTCGGCCTTATGCCTGGTGTTTTGTTCCACTCTTGCCGCCCTAGTTTCCGTCATATCGGTGTTATGTTCCCGGATTTTGCGTTCCTTACGCGGTTGGGTTATAAGGGAACCCCTTGACAGTTCGCCTTGAATAAAACTCCTCCAGCAAGGCCCAACATTGGTTTTACCATTTGCCACCTAGCCTTTTCTTTCCCTTGGGTAGGCCTGCCCAAGGGTCATCTTTATTTAAACCCCTGGGCCAGTGCTCCTCTGAGTGTTGGTCCAACTTGTCAGCTGCCGGTGGCCACCAGGGGCAACTCTGGGCTGGCCTACCGGAAGTTTGGACAATCCGGTGTGCCCTGAGAACGAGATATGTGCAGCTCCTATCGGGATTTGTCGGCACAGTGGGTGGTCTTGCTGGTCTTGTTTTACCATTGTCGAAATGTCTTGTAACCGAGATTCCGAGTCTGATCGGGTCTTCTCGCTAGAAGGAATATCCTTCATTGACCGTGAGAGCTTGTGATGGGCTAAGTTGGGACACCCCTACAGGGATTTGAACTTTCGAAAGCCGTGCCCGCGGTTATGGGCAGATGGGAATTTGTTAATGTGCGGTTGTAGAAAACCTGAAGTTTACCTTAATTAAAATGCACCAACCGCGTGTGTAACCGTGATGGTCTCTTCTCGGCGTAGTCCGGGAAGTGAACACGGTGTTGGAGTAATGCTTGACGTAGGTTGTTCTAGGATCACTTATTGATCATAGTTTCTCGATCGTGCTTTGCCTTCTCTTCTCGCTCTCTTTTGCGTATGTTTGGCCACCAAATATGCTAGTCGCTTGCTGCAGCTCCACCTCATACCTTTACCTTACCCATAAGCTTAAATAGTCTTGATCGCGAGGGTGTGAGATTGCTGAGTCTCTGTGACT
Source organism: Triticum aestivum (assembly GCF_018294505.1). Lineage (NCBI taxonomy): Eukaryota > Viridiplantae > Streptophyta > Magnoliopsida > Poales > Poaceae > Triticum > Triticum aestivum. The sequence goes on from NC_057803.1 coordinate 195,768,762, forward strand.
CACAAATACTTCCAAAACTAGTTTGCAGGTGCTGATGTTACCGAGCAGGTGACGGAACCAAGCTCAAGGAGGAGCTCGATGAAGATCGTATCCTTTGTGTTGTTTATTTCTAGTTGATCAGTAGTGGAGCCCAGTTGGGGTCGATCGGGGATCTGTGTAGCTTTTGGGGTAGTCTTCTTTTATTTTGGTTCCGTAGTCGGACCTTGATTGTATCTGGTTGATGAAATGCTTTATTCATGTATTTGTGTGAAGTGGCGATTGTAAGCCAACTATGTATCTTTTTCCCTTATGTATTACATGGGTTGTGTGAAGATTACCTCACTTGCGACATTGCTTTCAATGCGGTTATGCCTCTAAGTCGTGCTTCAACACGTGGGAGATATAGCCGCATCGAGGGCGTTACAAGTTGGTAATCAGAGCCTTCCCCGACTTTAGGAGCCCCCTGCTTGATCGAATCGCTGGCGTTATTGAGTCTAGAAATGTTTTGAGTCATTTAGGATTATATATATCGGAGAGTTAGGACTTCTTTTTACTCCTCAGTCCCTTCATCGCTCTGGTGAGGCATCCTGACGTAGAGTTTTGACTCTTCTCATCTCAAATTTCACGAATTTTTTTTAGGATCACGCGGGTATCTTGGAATCGTTCCGATGGTTTTGTGACGAGAACATTGTTCTTGGTGCCTCCTGACATTTAGGGGTTGTGGCAGTGTCCCGGGGAGTTGAGCTCCGAGGTGTTGTCGTCACAATTTTATCGTTGCAGTTCTGGAATACCTGAGTTTAGGTTCGCTGACGTCGAAAATCTCTTTTATGCAGTTGTTGGTGAGATAACCTTGACGCCACCCAGTACTAGGGCGGGAGTTCGGGAGTATTGCCATAACTCGTATAACGGATGCTTTTCGAAGGTTGAGGTAAACGATTTCCGAAGGTTTCTTGGTTATGTGTTGAAGGATGGATACAGCTGGATGTAGGATTTGCTAGTTTTGGGTGAGATATTATGCTTCCCCTGTATCCCCAACACCTGATTGCATAACCAGAAAATTTCGGGAGTTTATAAGTGGGAATTCAAGTAGCTCTTAGGATATCTTTCCGACATATATATGATATGAAATTGGGGTTCGACGTCTAGTGGTCCACCTATCCACGGTTGGTTTTACAGTGGTCTCGTTGTGTCTTAAAGAGTCCTTGGCTATGCCGACTCGGGGACGCTTAGTATGTCATGTGAACTGCCTTGTACATGATGGTCCTGTACGATCGAGCCCGTGTAGGCCCCACCACGAAAACTTCGGACGAAATCTCTATCATATGTTTGTTCCGGCTTATTCTGCAAGTCAATCCTTTGTTTTGTTTTGAGTTGTGGTATTCGAGTTGCTTAAATGTCAAATGTTGATTCCATACCTTCCCCCAAATGGTGTTCTCATACTTTGATGTGAATACTAATCCTTCTCGATCATCGAGTTTGTCATTTCAATTTCTTGTCAACCGGTGTGCTTCTCTTCAAGTGGATCCGATCATTTCAACATCCGCAAGATCCAATCTCAGTTTTTCATCAACGTTGTTTGTTTCATCCGTCTCCAAGTTGCCTTTGTTTTTCTCGCCCACCCACCCTTTTTCTTCAAGGTATCCGATATCTTAATCAAGCATCCTTTTATTCTTGTGAAGTCTCTCCATCCTTTTCCGTCAATGTTCTTATCCGGTCATTCTCATGAAGATACTAACGGAGCCTCAAGTTCATCATTATTTGCTCTTTTTCTTCTCCGGTGGAACCAATTCAAGCTTTCGGTGTTGATCATATCCCTTTTCCCTCGTTTATAATGCTTTCTTATGCCGGTGCACCTCGTAATCATCCACTTCTCTCTATTCAATTGTTCCGGAGTGCTCAAGATATCTCGAAGATTCGTGTTTCCACTCTGCATTCGTTCAAGATCTTTCGAGGATGTTACCTCATTCAAGCCATTTATTTCAACCAGCGCAATCTATCTTCTAAATCATTCAACGGTGTTTCTTTTGAGTGGGCCCTAACCCACAGGTCTTTTCCCAGGATCTTACCTGACTCTTCTTTTTTTTCCGGAGCTTTCCTCAAATTCTTTTCTAAAGTTTGACATAAGAATGAATTGTCATCAGTCATATGTATTTCTTCAAGACCTTTCAAATTCTTTTCATCATTGGCTCAACCTTTTCTATTCTTCATTCCGGAGTGTCTAAACAATTCTTGGTGGTGTTTCCCATCGTCATTCTTAGTTTTTGAAGACCGAAGAAGAGTTTCTTTTAAATATTGCCTCATTCTCTGCCATCCTCTCATAATTGTTTTCGGTTGTGAGATTTTTTCACCCATCCGGAGCAATTCAAGATTCTGTTCAATTTGATTCATCTAGAGCCCATCATTTCAGAAGACTTATTCATTCTCAGCTTTTAGCTCTCGTTCTCCAAATCTTACCGGCGCATCGTTCAAACATTCTCTTATCAGCTCGTGATTTTTTTTTGTTCACTTGCATTTAAACTCTCTCAAGCATCTTTCTTTAATTGCTAATTCTTCCCAGTGTTTCTTCATGTTTTAATCGTTCTTTTTCAATTCTTATGGTGGTTTGTTCAAGAGTTTTCTTCCTTCGTGTATCATATCTATGCATTCGTGCTTTTCAAATCCTTTCGGTGGAGTGTTGAAGACCTTCTCAAATTTGTGATATATCTATCTTAATTCTTTCTACGAGAATAAGTAGTATGCCAAAGCCATTGATTGTCATCAATTTAATTGGTGAAGGATGAGCATAACATAATTCTTATTCTTGATTCACCCAAGTGATTAATTCCCTATTCCGGAGGCTCATCAAATTCTTGATTTAAATTGTTTCATCTTCTCTTTTCTCGGAGTTCCAACCTTTTTTTTAAATTACATCTCCACGGAGATTCATTTAAATCATTGCAAGGCTTCAACCTTATTCTTTTCATCCTCCATTTCGTTTGATCATTCTTTTTACCAGAGTTTTCACGAAGGCTCAACATGGTGGTTCTTCAAGGATTTAATTCCTTCTCGAAGTGTTCATCAACATTTTTTTCTAAGGAGCTCAAGTTTTTCATCATCTTCTAATCCAGAGTGCAATTCTTTCTACCGTACCATTGGAGGTGGTATTATGTCATTCTTGATGATTTCCCTTCGTGCTTCGTGAGTCACAAGTTATCAAGAATGAGATATTTTAAATCCATTAACCTTTTAGTTGGAGTTATCTTGGGTTATATTTCACCTAAAGCTTTCCCTAAGGATTGTGGCTATTTATGGTGCTTATAAATGATCCAAGTTCTTCATTTATCCTCCCGGTGAAATAAGTTTCTCGTCCCCTTGTTCTTATCAATCCAATTCTTTTTTACGTGAGTGGCAGGTTGTCACCTCATAATTTGAGATGTATTCCATAAGACCATATCAATCTTATTCTTTTCGTTGTTGGTTTTCCAACAACTCCGTTCTAGCATTTGTTGTAAGCGTGCTCTCGTTTTTTTCCCTTCATTCATTCCATTCTTACTTTTGTTCCGGAGGCATTGTGATGTTGCTCTCTTCAACCGTCTTCTATTTTTGTCAGGATCGTGTTCTCTCCTGTGCTTATTCAACTAACCGGAGTGTTGTGTCTTCTCTTCTAGTTCTTTTGATCTTATAAAGTCTTGCATCCCTTCTCAACCGGAGTGTTGTTCGAATTTATTCTTCCTTGTTCCTCTTTCTTAACGGAGTGCTTTCAACTTTGTTCTTCTCCGTTGCTTTCTTTCTTTAATTTTACTCAACCTTTTGAAGGTTCTTTGGTCTCACTTGTTTGTCAACGAAGCAACTTAGTTTTACCTCTTCTCTTTCTCTTTCGTTTTCCCTCTGGTGCCATTCTAGATCTCGGGACGAGATCCTTTCGTAGTGGTGGAGTGTTGTGACGCCCCGAGACCGATGTGCCAGGTGTCTCCCAGTTTTTCACTATCGTTGCCATGTCATGTGCTTGCGTGTTGCATCTTGTCATGTCATCATGTGCATTGCATCATCATGTTTTCAAAACTTGCATCCGTCCCGGTCTCCTCGTTCCGTCCGTTGTCCGTTCTGAGCCCAGACACACTTGCACGCGCCCGCGGCATGTCTAAAATAGTATTTTATAAGTGGCCGGAAAATGTTCTCGGAATGGGATGAGAGTTGACGTGTGGTCTTATTATAGTGTAGATAGACCGCCTGTCAAGTTTCATCGCATTCAGAGATCGTTTCATGCCCCAACGGGTAACTATAGCGGCAGTATAGCCGATCTAACGTCGGACGTTTTCGGTCTCCGGAAACCGTGCTGGGCTGCATCTCTCCCCTCTTCCCTCAAACCAACCCGCTCTTCACAATCCGCCAGACCCAACCTAACCTCTCTCGTCAGCCCATGGCTCTCCTCGCGTGCGCGTCCGAAAAGCTGTCCCGGACCCGACCCGGACTGTCGCCACCGATGTGTCTGGATCATCCACAAACGTCTACAAAACATCTCCGTTTTGTTTATTGGACTTACTAACCTATTTTTTTCTCAGCCGTCTGATTTAGATCGAAGGGCTTCCATTAGTCTGCGTATAGACCCACTATATAAACCTGCAACCCTAAATTCTAGGGGCCTTGTCCCATCCATCCTTTCCCTAGCGCCACCGCCACTCTCTCGGGATCCCTCCCGATCCAAACCCACCAATCACCAGCCCCTCTCGATCCCCTCCATCCCGAGCACCTCTGCCCAAGCTCCTCCCGCAGCTCCCAATCACCCTCGACCCTGCCTCGTCGTCCGGCCGACACCAGCGACCGAAACCTCGCCGGAGATGAGTGCCCCGACAGCCCCGCTCCTTTTTCCCTCCTGCTTCTCAACCTCTTTTTCTCACAATCTTCCCTTCCCTTTCTCTATTTTTCCTCTCACAAGGAACCATGGAGCTGCCGTTTGGAGCTCCATTACCGCCTCTCCCACCGTCAAGTCCCCGGACCGTCGACTCCCGGCCTCTGCCAACCTTCCTGCGGTTGCGCCCGTGTTCCCGGCCTCCTCCCCGCGGAGTTCGCCACCACTGCTCTGCTTCCTGATGAGCAGGGGATGAGGCGCACGCTCACCACTCGCTCCCGTTGGCCGCGACGCCCGGGACCGCGTCGACCTCCTCGGCTCGCCTTCTGTTTCGTGCGTCGACACCACGCCAAGCCGCCGCCGTCCCCGTGATGTCCCTGCAGCCAAGTCGACGCCGCTGTCCTCTGCATCGACCTGGACGCGTAGCTAGAGCCCCGCCTTCCTCCGCCTCGCCTGTGGCCTCCTCTGTACAGGGTCCGGCCCCAACGCACCACCCCAAGACCACCTAGAGCACCCACGCCCGCCGTCGACGAAGGTCACGGCCAGGTCGTCCTCGCTGCACCTACTCTCTTCCCTTGTCTCTGTTCCGCTGAAGCTTCCGCTTGTCCGTAATCTCTCTCTCTCTCTCTCTGCATCTTGGACAGCGCCATGGATTTGGAGCCTCGCACCCGAGCTCCGTCCGCCACCGTTGCCCGGAACCGACGCCGAACGTCTCGATCCGCCCGTGCCCGCCGGTTCCCACCGTCCCCGTTGCCGGGACCCCCCCTGCCGTTGTCTCCTACATCACCATGGACGTGCTGCTGTTTCTGTTCTTCATAAGTGAACAACAGCAGCTCGCCTGCTCCTCTCGCTCGCGCGTTGACTGAGCGCAGGGTTAACAGGCCTAGTTGCACGCCCCCTGCAGGCCTTCCCTCTCCACCAGTTGGGCCAAGGCCCAATGGTTAGCAGTGTTGGAAATATGCCCTAGAGGCAATAATAAAAGCATTATTATTATATTTCCTTGTTCATGATAATTGTCTTTATACATGCTATAATTGTGTTATCCGGAAATCGTAATACATGTGTGAATAATAGACACCAACATGTCCGTAGTAAGCCTCTAGTTGACTAGCTCGTTGATCAGCAGATAGTCATGGTTTCCTGACTATGGACATTGGATGTCATTGATAACGAGATCACATCATTAGGAGAATGATGTGATGGACAAGACCCAATCCTAAACATGGCACAAGATCGTATAGTTCGTTTGCTAGAGTTTTCCAATGTCAAGTATCTTTTCCTTAGACCATGAGATCGTGTAACTCCCGGATACCGTAGGAGTGCTTTGGGTGTACCAAACTTCACAACGTAACTGGGTGACTATAAAGGTATACTACGGGTATCTCCGAAAGTGTCTGTTGGGTTGACACGGATCAAGACTGGGATTTGTCACTCCGTATGACAGAGAGGTATCACTGGGCCCACTCGGTAATGCATCATCATAATGAGCTCAAAGTGACCAAGTGTCTGGTCACGGGATCATGCATTACGGTACGAGTAAAGTGACTTGCCGGTAACAAGATTGAACGAGGTATTGGGATACCGACGATCGAATCTCGGGCAAGTAACATACCGATTGACAAAGGGAATTGTATGCGGGGTTGCTTGAATCCTCGACATCGTGGTTCATCTGATGAGATCATCGAGGAGCATGTGGGAGCCAACATGGGTATCCAGATCCCGCTATTGGTTATTGACCGGAGAGTCATCTCGGTCATGTCTACATGTCTCCCGAACCCGTAGGGTCTACACACTTAAGGTTCGGTGACGCTAGGGTTGTAGGGATATGTATATGCAGTAACCCGAATGTTGTTCGGAGTCCCGGATGAGATCCTGGACGTCACGAGTAGTTCCGGAATGGTCCGGAGGTAAAGAATTATATATAGGAAGTGCTATTTCGGGCATCGGGACAAGTTTCGGGGTCACCGGTATTGTACCGGGACCACCGGAAGGGTCCCGGGGGTCCACCGGGTGGGGCCACCTGCCCCGGGGGGCACATGGGCTGTAGGGGGTGCACCTTGGCCTATATGGGCCAAGGGCACCAGCCCCAAGAGGCCCATGCGCCTAGGGTTCAAGAAGGGAAGAGTCCCAAAGGGGGAAGGCACCCCCTAGGTGCCTTGGGGGGGAGGGATTCCTCCCTTGGCCGCACCCCCCTAGGAGATTGGATCTCCTAGGGCCGGTGCCCCCCCCCTTGGACTCCCTATATATAGTGGGGAAAGGAGGGCCTCCCTCTCCAACACATCTTTGGTGCCTCCCTCTCCCTCTCCAACACATCCTCCTCCTCCATAGTGCTTGGCGAAGCCCTGCCGGAGTACTGCAGCTCCACCACCACCACGCCGTCGTGCTGCTGCTGGAGCCATCTCCCTCAACCTCTCCTTCCCCCTTGCTGGATCAAGAAGAAAGAGACGTTACACTGACCGTACGTGTGTTGAACGCGGAGGTGCCGTCCGTTCGGTGCTAGGATCTTCGGTGATTCGAATCATGTCGAGTACGATTCCCTCATCCCCGTTCTTTGAACGCTTCCGCTCGCGATCTACAAGGTACGTAGATGCATCTAATCATTCGTTGCTAGATGAACTCCTAGATGGATCTTGGTGAAACCGTAGGAAATTTTTTTTGTTTTCTGCAACGTTCCCCAACAGTGGCATCATGAGCTAGGTCTGTGCGTAGTTCTCTTGCACGAGTAGAACACAATTTGTTGTGGGCGTTGATGTTGTCAACTTTCTTGCCGCTACTAGTCTTATCTTGCTTCAACGGTATTGTGGGATGAAGTGGCTCGGACCAACCTTGCACGTACGCTTACGTGAGACCGGTTCCACCGACTAACATGCACAAGTTGCATAAGGTGGCTGGCGGGTGTCTGTCTCTCCCACTTAAGTTGGAGCGGATTCGATGAAAAGGGTCCTTATGAAGGGTAAATAGAAGTTGACAAAACACGTTGTGGCTTTCACGTAGGTAAGAAAACGTTCTTGCTAGAACCCTATTTCAGCCACGTAAAACTTGCAACAACAATTAGAGGACGTCTAACTTGTTTTTGCAGCAAGTGCTTTGTGATATGATATGGCCAAAGTTGTGATGAATGATGAATGATCTATATGTAATGTATGAGATGTTCATGCTATTGTAATAGGAATCACGACTTGCATGTCGATGAGTATGACAACCGGCAGGAGCCATAGGAGTTGTCTTTATTTTTTGTATGACCTGCGTGTCATTGAGAAACGCCATGTAAATTACTTTACTTTATTGCTAAACGCGTTAGCCATAGTAGTAGAAGTAATAGTTGGCGAGCAACTTCATGGAGACACAATGATGGAGATCATGATGATGGAGATCATGGTGTCATGCCGGTGACAAGATGATCATGGAGCCCCAAGATGGAGATCAAAGGAGCTATGTGATATTGGCCATATCATGTCACTATTATTATTTGATTGCATGTGATGTTTATCATGTTTTTCATCTTGTTTGCTTAGAACGACGGTAGTAAATAAGATGATCCCTCATAATAATTTCAAGAAAGTGTTCCCCCTAACTGTGCACCGTTGCGACAGTTCGTTGTTTCGAAGCACCACGTGATGATCGGGTGTGATAGATTCTAACGTTCACATACAACGGGTGTAAGACAGATTTACACATGCAAAACACTTAGGTTGACTTGACGAGCCTAGCATGTACAGACATGGCCTCGGAACACAGAAGACCGAAAGGTCGAGCATGAGTCGTATAGAAGATACGATCAACATGAAGATGTTCACCGATGTTGACTAGTCCGTCTCACGTGATGATCGGACACGGCCTAGTTAACTCGGATCATGTTATACTTAGATGACTAGGAGGGATGTCTATCTAAGTGGGAGTTCATTGAATAATTTGATTAGATGAACTTAATTATCATGAACTTAGTCTAAATTTTTACAATATGTCTTGTAGATCAAATGGCCAACGTAGTCCTCAACTTCAACGCGTTCCTAGAGAAAACCAAGCTGAAAGACGATGGCAGCAACTACACGGACTGGGTCCGGAACCTGAGGATCATCCTCATAGCTGCCAAGAAAGATTATGTCCTACAAGCACCGCTAGGTGATGCACCTGTTCTCCCTGCAGAACAAGACGTTATGAACGCTTGGCAGGCACGTACCGATGACTACTCCCTCGTTCAGTGCGGCATGCTTTACAGCTTAGAGCCGGGGCTCCAAAAGCGTTTTGAGAGACACGGAGCATATGAGATGTTCGAAGAGCTGAAAATGGTTTTCCAAGCTCATGCCCGGGTCGAGAGATATGAAGTCTCCGACAAATTCTTCAGCTGTAAGATGGAGGAAAATAGTTCTGTCAGTGAGCACATACTCACAATGTCTGGGTTACATAACCGCTTGACTCAGCTGGGAGTTAATCTCCCGGATGACGCGGTCATTGACAGAATCCTTCAGTCGCTTCCACCGAGCTACAAGAGCTTTGTGATGAACTTCAATATGCAGGGGATGGAAAAGACCATTCCTGAAGTATTTGCAATGCTGAAATCAGCAGAGGTAGAAGTCAAAAAGGAACATCAAGTGTTGATGGTGAATAAAACCACTAAGTTCAAGAAAGGGCAAGGGTAAGAAAACCTTCAAGAAGGACGGCAAGGGAGTTGCCGCGCCCGGCAAGCAAGCTGCCGGGAAGAAGCCAAAGAATGGACCCAAGCCCGAGACTGAGTGCTTTTATTGCAAGGAAAGTGGTCACTGGAAGCGGAACTGCCCCAAATACTTAGCAGACAAGAAGGCCGGCAAAACGAAAGGTATATGTGATATACATGTAATTGATGTGTACCTTACCAGTACTCGTAGTAGCTCCTGGGTATTTGATACCGGTGCAGTTGCTCACATTTGTAACTCAAAGCAGGAGCTGCGGAATAAGCGGAGACTGGCGAAGGACGAGGTGACGATGCGCGTCGGGAATGGTTCCAAGGTCGATGTGATCGCCGTCGGCACGCTACCTCTACATTTACCTACGGGATTAGTTTTGAACCTCAATAATTGTTATTTAGTGCCAAGTTTGAGCATGAACATTGTATCAGGATCTCGTTTAATACGAGATGGCTACTCATTTAAATCCGAGAATAATGGTTGTTCTATTTATATGAGAGATATGTTTTATGGTCATGCTCCGATGGTGAATGGTTTATTCTTAATGAATCTCGAGCGTAATGCTACACATATTCATAGTGTGAGTACCAAAAGATGTAAGATTGATAATGATAGTCCCACATACTTGTGGCACTGCCGCCTTGGTCACATAGGTGTCAAACGCATGAAGAAGCTCCATGCTGATGGACTTTTAGAGTCTCTTGATTACGAATCATTTGACACGTGCGAACCATGCCTCATGGGTAAAATGACCAAGACTCCGTTCTCAGGAACAATGGAGCGAGCAACCAACTTATTGGAAATCATACATACTGATGTGTGCGGTCCAATGAGTGTTGAGGCTCGCGGTGGCTATCGTTATGTTCTCACCCTCACTGATGACTTGAGTAGATATGGGTATGTCTACTTAATGAAACACAAGTCTGAGACCTTTGAAAAGTTCAAGGAATTTCAGAGTGAGGTTGAGAATCAACGTGACAGGAAAATCAAGTTCCTGCGATCAGATCGTGGAGGAGAATACTTGAGTCATGAGTTTGGCACACACTTAAGAAAATGTGGAATAGTTTCACAGCTCACGCCGCCTGGAACACCTCAGCGTAATGGTGTGTCCGAACGTCGTAATCGCACTCTATTAGATATGGTGCGATCTATGATGTCTCTTGCCGATTTACCGCTATCTTTTTGGGGCTATGCTTTAGAGACTGCCGCATTCACTTTAAATAGGGCTCCGTCGAAATCCGTTGAGACGACACCGTTTGAATTATGGTTTGGGAAGAAACCTAAGCTGTCGTTTCTAAAAGTTTGGGGATGCGATGCTTATGTCAAGAAACTTCAACCTGAAAAGCTCGAACCCAAATCGGAAAAATGCGTCTTCATAGGATACCCTAAAGAAACTATTGGGTATACCTTCTACCTCAGATCCGAAGGCAAGATCTTTGTTGCCAAGAATGGGTCCTTTCTAGAGAAAGAGTTTCTCTCGAAAGAAGTAAGTGGGAGGAAAGTAGAACTTGATGAAGTATTACCTCTTGAACCGGAAAATGGCGCAACTCAAGAAAATGTTCCTGAGGTGCCTGCACCGACTAGAGAGGAAGTTAATGATGATGATCAAGATACTTCTGATCAAGCTCCTACTGAAATTCGAAGGTCCACAAGGACACGTTCCGCACCAGAGTGGTACGGCAACCCTGTCTTGGAAATCATGTTGTTAGACAACGGTGAACCTTCGAACTATGAAGAAGCGATGGCGGGCCCGGATTCCGACAAATGGCTAGAAGCCATGAAATCCGAGATAGGATCCATGTATGAAAACGAAGTATGGACTTTGACTGACTTGCCCGTTGAGCGGCGAGCCATAGAAAATAAATGGATCTTTAAGAAGAAGACAGACGCGGATGGTAATGTGACCATCTATAAAGCTCGGCTTGTCGCTAAGGGTTATCGACAAGTTCAAGGGGTTGACTACGATGAGACTTTCTCACCGGTAGCGAAGCTGAAGTCCGTCCGAATCATGTTAGCGATTGCCGCATTCTATGATTATGAAATATGGCAAATGGACGTCAAAACGGCATTCCTTAATGGTTTCCTTAAGGAAGAATTGTATATGATGCAGCCGGAAGGTTTTGTCGATCCTAAGAATGCTGACAAGGTGTGCAAGCTCCAACGCTCGATTTATGGGCTGGTGCAAGCATCTCGGAGTTGGAACATTCGCTTTGATGAGATGATCAAAGCGTTTGGGTTTACGCAGACTTATGGAGAAGCCTGCGTTTACAAGAAAGTGAGTGGGAGCTCTGTAGCATTTCTCATATTATATGTAGATGACATACTTTTGATGGGAAATGATATAGAACTCTTGGACAGCATTAAGGCCTACTTGAATAAGAGTTTTTCAATGAAGGACCTTGGAGAAGCTGCTTATATATTAGGCATCAAGATCTACAGAGATAGATCAAGACGCCTCATAGGTCTTTCACAAAGCACATACCTTGATAAGATATTGAAGAAGTTCAATATGGATCAGTCTAAGAAGGGGTTCTTGCCTGTGTTGCAAGGTGTGAAATTGAGCTCAGCTCAATGTCCGACCACGGCAGAAGATATAGAAGAGATGAGTGTCATCCCCTATGCCTCAGCCATAGGTTCTATTATGTATGCCATGCTGTGTACCAGACCTGATGTAAACCTTGCCGTAAGTTTGGTAGGAAGGTACCAAAGTAATCCCGGCAAGGAACACTGGACAGCGGTCAAGAATATCCTGAAGTACCTGAAAAGGACTAAGGAAATGTTTCTCGTTTATGGAGGTGACGAAGAGCTCGTCGTAAAGGGTTACGTCGACGCTAGCTTCGACACAGATCTGGATGACTCAAGTCACAAACCGGATACGTGTATATTTTGAATGGTGGGGCAGTAAGCTGGTGCAGTTGCAAGCAGAGCGTCGTGGCGGGATCTACATGTGAAGCGGAGTACATGGCAGCCTCGGAGGCAGCGCATGAAGCAATTTGGGTGAAGGAGTTCATCACCGACCTAGGAGTCATACCCAATGCGTCGGGGCCGATCAAGCTCTTCTGTGACAACACTGGAGCTATTGCACTTGCCAAGGAGCCCAGGTTTCACAAGAAGACAAGGCACATCAAGCGTCGCTTCAACTCCATTCGTGAAAATGTTCAAGATGGAGACATAGATATTTGTAAAGTACATACGGACCTGAATGTAGCAGATCCGTTGACTAAACCTCTCCCTAGAGCAAAACATGATCAACACCAGAATTCCATGGGTGTTCGATTCATCACAATGTAACTAGATTATTGACTCTAGTGCAAGTGGGAGACTGTTGGAAATATGCCCTAGAGGCAATAATAAAAGCATTATTATTATATTTCCTTGTTCATGATAATTGTCTTTATTCATGCTATAATTGTGTTATCCGGAAATCGTAATACATGTGTGAATAATAGACACCAACATGTCCCTAGTAAGCCTCTAGTTGACTAGCTCGTTGATCAACAGATAGTCATGGTTTCCTGACTATGGACATTGGATGTCATTGATAACGAGATCACATCATTAGGAGAATGATGTGATGGACAAGACCCAATCCTAAACATAGCACAAGATCGTATAGTTCGTTTGCTAGAGTTTTCCAATGTCAAGTATCTTTTCCTTAGACCATGAGATCGTGTAACTCCCGGATACCGTAGGAGTGCTTTGGGTGTACCAAACGTCACAACGTAACTGGGTGACTATAAAGGTATACTACGGGTATCTCCGAAAGTGTCTGTTGGGTTGACACGGATCAAGACTGGGATTTGTCACTCCGTATGACGGAGAGGTATCACTGGGCCCACTCGGTAATGCATCATCATAATGAGCTCAAAGTGACCAAGTGTCTGGTCACGTGATCATGCATTACGGTACGAGTAAAGTGACTTGCCGGTAACGAGATTGAACGAGGTATTGGGATACCGACGATCGAATCTCGGGCAAGTAACATACCGATTGACAAAGGGAATTGTATACGGGGTTGCTTGAATCCTCGACATCGTGGTTCATCCGATGAGATCATCGAGGAGCATGTGGGAGCCAACATGGGTATCCAGATCCCGCTGTTGGTTATTGACCGGAGAGTCGTCTCGGTCATGTCTACATGTCTCCCGAACCCGTAGGGTCTACACACTTAAGGTTCGGTGATGCTAGGGTTGTAGGGATATATATATGAAGTAACCCGAATGTTGTTCGGAGTCCCGGATGAGATCCCGGACGTCACGAGGAGTTCCGGAATGGTCCGGAGGTAAAGAATTATATATAGGAAGTGCTATTTCGGGCATCGGGACAAGTTTCGGGGTCACCGGTATTGTACCGGGACCACCGGAAGGGTCCCAGGGGTCCACCGGGTGGGGCCACCTGCCCCGGGGGGCCACATGGGCTGTAGGGGGTGCGCCTTGGCCTATACGGGCCAAGGGCACCAGCCCCAAGAGGCCCATGCGCCTAGGGTTCAAGAAGGGAAGAGTCCCAAAGGGGGAAGGCACCCCCTAGGTGCCTTGGGGGGGAGGGATTCCTCCCTTAGCCGCACCCCCCTAGGAGATTGGATCTCCTAGAGCCGGCGCCCCCCTCTTGGACTCCCTATATATAGTGGGGAAAGGAGGGCCTCTCATAACACATCTTTGGTGCCTCCCTCTCCCTCTCCAACACATCCTCCTCCTCCATAGTGCTTGGCGAAGCCCTGCCGGAGTACTGTAGCTCCACCACCACCACGCCGTCGTGCTGCTGCTGGAGCCATCTCCCTCTACCTCTCCTTCCCCCTTGCTGGATCAAGAAGAAAGAGACGTTACGCTGACCGTACATGTGTTGAACGCGGAGGTGCCGTCCGTTCGGTGCTAGGATCTTCGGTGATTCAAATCACGTCGAGTACAACTCCCTCATCCCCGTTCTTTGAACGCTTCCGCTCGTGATCTACAAGGTACGTAGATGCATCTAATCACTCGTTGCTAGATGAACTCCTAGATGGATCTTGGTGAAACCGTAGGAAATTTTTTTGTTTTCTGCAACGTTCCCCAACAAGCAGCTGCCAAACCCCCCCTCCCCTGTGTTGTTTGGCCAGCCTCGGATTCGGCCCAATGTATTTTTTTCCTTGTCTGTGATTTTTGCCTTATTCCCGAGGCAACAGTTTTGCAGAAAACCCCTTCATGATCATGCATACAATAACTCTCCAACCATGCATCATATGTAAAAACTTTATATATGAAACTTTCTTCGATTTTCATCTAGTTTAATAATATGCAACTTTCATCTATGTTTAAAATGTTTAAAATGATGTTTGTTTAAATTTGCTTAAATAACTTGCTAAAATGATTTAATTCATAACTAAATAACCGTAACTCGGAATTTAATAAACTTTATATGTAAATGGGGTGGAAAAATGCCTAGTTTAACATGGTGACCTTACTTTGCATGTTTAATAACTCTAAAATTATGTTTAGGGCAGAACAGTACCATAACCAAAATATGCACATGAGGAGTTTCCGAACTTGTTGTTTTGTTGTTCCGGCCTCATTTAACCTTAACTAGATAGGTAGTTTTACTTTGCTTCACCCTCTTGCCATGTTTAACAACATTTAATATTGTTGGGTAAATAAACGAGATCGAACTAAATAACTTGTCGTGGTGTTTCGTCAATATGCAACTCTTTGCATATTGAGCTCCACTTAATTTGTAGGATTGCTTGTGCATTTTGCCATGCCATGCCTCTTTAAACCGGACATGCATCATACTTGATTGTGCATCATGCCATGATTATGTGGTGGTTGTTTAGTATGTTGTTTTCTTCTTTCCGGTGTTGCTTCTTCAGGTTGGTTCTGGTAACGTCGCGTTTGTGAGGAACCGTTCGACTACGTCCGTTTGTCTTCTTCATGGACTCGTTCTTCTTCCTTGTGGGATTTCAGGCAAGATGACCATACCCTCGAAATCACTTCTATCTTTGCTTGCTAGATGCTCGCTCTTTTGCTATGCCTATGTTGCGATACCTACCACTTGCTTATCATGCCTCCCATATTGTTAAGCCAAGCCTCTAACCCACCTTGTCCTAGCAAACCGTTGTTTGGCTATGTTACTTCTTTGCTCAGCCCCTCTTTTTGCGTTGTTAGTTGCAGGTGAAGATTGAAGTTTGTTCCTTGTTGGAACATGGGGATTTTGTTCCTTGTTGGAACATGGTTACTTGTTGGGATATCACAATATCTCTAATTTAATTAATGCATCTATATATTTGGTAAAGGGTGGAAGGCTCGGCCTTATGCTTGGTGTTTTGTTCCACTCTTGCCGCCCTAGTTTCCGTCATATCGGTGTTATGTTCCCGGATTTTGCGTTCCTTACGCGGTTGGGTTATAATGGGAACCCCTTGACAGTTCGCCTTGAATAAAACTCTTCCAGCAAGGCCCAACATTGGTTTTACCATTTGCCACCCAGCCTTTTCTTTCCCTTGGGTAGGCCTGTCCAAGGGTTATCTTTATTTAAACCCCCGGGCCAGTGCTCCTCTGAGTGTTGGTCCAACTTGTCAGCCGCCGGTGGCCACCAGGGGCAACTCTGGGCTGGCCTACCGGAAGTTTGGACAATCCGGTGTGCCCTGAGAACGAGATATGTGCAGCTCCTATCAGGATTTGTCGGCACATTCGGGTGGCTTTGCTGGTCTTGTTTGAGCATTGTCAAAATGTCTTGTAACCGGGATTCCGAGTCTGATCGGGTCTTCCC
This sequence comes from Triticum aestivum, assembly GCF_018294505.1. Classification (NCBI taxonomy): domain Eukaryota; kingdom Viridiplantae; phylum Streptophyta; class Magnoliopsida; order Poales; family Poaceae; genus Triticum; species Triticum aestivum. The sequence continues at coordinate 195,784,968 of NC_057803.1, forward strand.
GCTAGAAGGAATATCCTTCGTTGACCGTGAGAGCTTGTGATGGGCTAAGTTGGAACACCCCTACAGGGATTTGAACTTTCGAAAGCCGTGCCCGCGGTTATGGGCAGATGGGAATTTGTTAATGTCCGGTTGTAGAAAACCTGAAGTTTACCTTAATTAAAATGCACCAACCGCGTGTGTAACCGTGATGGTCTCTTCTCGGCGGAGTCCGGGAAGTGAACACGGTGTTGGAGTAATGCTTGACGTAGGTTGTTCTAGGATCACTTATTGATCATAGTTTCTCAATCGTGCTTTGCCTTCTCTTCTCGCTCTCTTTTGCGTATGTTTAGCCACCAAATATGCTAGTCGCTTGCTGCAGCTCCACCTCATACCTTTACCTTACCCATAAGCTTAAATAGTCTTGATCGCGAGGGTGTGAGATTGCCGAGTCTCCGTGACTCACAGATACTTCCAAAACCAGTTTGCAGGTGCTGATGTTACCGAGCAGGTGATGCAACCAAGCTCAAGGAGGAGCTCGATGAAGATCTTGTCCTTTGTGTTGTTTCTATCTAGTTGATCAGTAGTGGAGCCCAGTTGGGGTCGATCGGGGATCTGTGTAGCTTTTGGGGTAGTCTTCTTTTATTTTGGTTCCGTAGTCGGACCTTGATTGTATTTGGTTGATGTAATGCTTTATTCATGTATTTGTGTGAAGTGGCGATTGTAAGCCAACTATGTATCTTTTTCCCTTATGTATTACATGGGTTGTGTGAAGATTACCTCACTTGCGACATTGCTTTCAATGCGGTTATGCCTCTAAGTCGTGCTTCGACACGTGGGAGATATAGCCGCATCGAGGGTGTTACAGTGCCGCCTCCCATGCCCTACTCATCCTCGGAGGAGTCCCCGACCTCGACGGTGCCAGACGTTGGACAGCGGCAAGTAGGACGCGTGGCTGACGGTGCTCCCCTCGTCGGCCGCCATTGTGGCCACCGCTTGTGCGGTCGCGTCCGCACTCGGCTATGCCGCTATTGTGTCGCGAGCGGCGACTTGAGCGAGGGCGGCGACCTCGAGCTTCATCCCCGAAGACAAAGCTCTCCCGCAGAGCGTTTGCGCTCGCGGTCATGGCAGATGTGGTGCCAGGTAGCAGGATGATGCGCTATGGTGTGGAGGTTAGTTGGGCATTACCGCTTTAAGTAGTGCATTCCAGTGAGGCCAAAGCATCCGGGCGCGTCATTAAGTCGTCGGAGTTGGTTCCTTGGGCACCGAGCCTCTTAGCGACGGCATACAGACGGACGTCATGAATGCAGGCAGCTAGTGCCGACTGGGAACGCACCGCGCGACGATGCGAGGGACGAGGGTTTTTGGTGTACCAGGGTAGTCAGCTGCGGTCGTGGCAACATTGGAGATGCCCTTTGCTCACATGCGACCCCACATGTCATTGAAAAAGCAAGACGACATGACATGGTCTCAGGTCCTGGGGATGCAGTTGGCCATGCTACACCACTCCGCGGATGCTTGCAGCGCACGCGCACTTCAGTGCACCGTGCATCCTCGACGAGCCGGGTGTTGATCTTCTGGTCGTGCCACAGCACTAATGCCACCCTCGGCACACTGAAACCGACCGTGTCTAGCGACGATGAGCGTGTCACTCACTGCGGTCGCCCTGTCCAGAGGTGGTGCTGGAGCTGCGCCATGTTGCTAGCCCCCATGACCCACATGAACCGTTGCCGATGGTGAGGAGGTCATGGGCCAGCTCCTCCATTGGACTAGTCTGCACCACGTCGTCCCGACAGGTGTGCCCCACATGTCGGTTTCCCTGTTTCTTGGCCATATTCGAGCGTCAGTGCTCCGCGTTGCGCATTAGGCGCAGAACAGGTGGTTTTTGTGCCCTGGTTCAAATGTGGTATAGTACCAAGTTGTTACCCTAGCCCCAAGTGTGGTGGTTTTGGGTACGGTACCCTTTTCCTTTTCAAGTAGTGAAGCCTAACACTTGATTAAGTATCCGGATGGTGTGCTAAATGTAGGTGTCTAACTGTTTGAAAGAATAACTGAGGTGTGCCCAGTTTGTGCCCGCATTTAGGGGTCCAACTTACCATGTTCCGGCAGTAGTAACTATACTAGTCCCCGCGTACTCCCTCTGTTTTTATTTACTCCGCATGTTAGCTTTGCTCAAAGTCAAACTTTGTAAACTTTGACAAAGTTTATAGAGATAAATAATAACATATACAATAACAAATCAATACCATTAGATTCATTATTGAGTATACTTTCACATCATATATATTTTCTATTGTAAATGTTCATATTTCTACTCTTACTAGCAAGATGCCCGTGCGTTGCACGTAACATCAAGATGCATTTGTATGACTAGTTTATCTTGTGAGAGAAAAGGATGAACGAGGGAAGGACTTATTTGCAAATGTGGAGAGGTGTGTGGCTACCTTGTTGCAAAATTGCCATAGTTCCCTTCCTGTTCGTCAGATATAAATCGGACGACCTATATTGCAGGATGGCAGGCACACCATCATCACCAACTCTGTTTTTTATAAGAGTCCATCCGATTTATATCTGACACAAAGGAAGGAAACTATGGCAATTTTGCAAAAAGATACCCACACCCCTCTCCACCTTTGCAAATAAGGCCTTCCCTCATTCATCCTTTTCTCCCACAAGATAAACTACTCATACAAATGCATCTTGATGTTCCGTGCAACGCACGGGCATCTTGCTATTGTAGATAGAAAGCAGAGTTGGTGATGATGGTGTGCCTGCCATCCTGCAATATAGGTCGTCCGATCTATATCTAATGGATAGGAAGGAAACTATGACAATTTACCCGCACTCCTCTCCACATTTGCAGATAAGGCCTTCCCTCGTCCATCCTTTTCCCCCACAAGATCTTGATGTTCCGTGCAACGCACGGGCATCTTGCTAGTTTTATATAAATTTGGTCAAATTTTATGAAGTTTTACTTCAATCAAACCTAATATGCAGAGTAAACAAAAATAGAGGGAGTATCTTACTCCGTGAACAAGATGGAAGGGAAAACGAGACAACTTATTGTTTATTTGAGCCATTCAAGTATAATCATGCGGTGTTGCTTATTTCTCATTCCTCTCCAACCCTCTTCTCCATCGATCATGCCGCCCTCCGGTCGAGTCCATCCTCCCGCATGCCTCGTTTGAACATTCCGCCGAGTATCATTCGCATGTGGGCCTAGACCATGCTTGTATTTCCAATGTTGTAATTTGTCCGACATGCATACAAACAAACAGTCCGTTTAAAGTTTCACTTTGCCTCCACTACGTGTCACTTCCCATCTTAGTTTTGACATCTCATTTGGTTCATGCCCCGACACATCTTGACGAGATCGATTGATGTTGAGAGATCAATTGCATGTCATGCAAGGAGATAAATGTTTGGTCTGTTTCTATAATAGAAATGACCCGCGAGGGGGTCTGTGGGGATCAGAGGGAGTATATTGTATGTTCATAAGCGAAACGAACGTATTGTACCCACCCTAGTCCTCTTTCAATCGATCTCCGGACACCGAGATGAAATCAAGAGAAAACGAGTGGGTGCATGTGTGATACCTAAGGCGGATTCAAAATTTTGAACCGGTGATCATAACATCCGCAAATCATATACAAAGGGTGTTCAATGTTCGTTTCGCTTTTGAACGTACAATATACTACCTCCGATCCTTTCTAGTTTACATATAAGTTTTATGTGTAATCAAAGTATCTCTACTTTGATCAAACTTACAGAAAAAAGTATCAACATTCAACAACGCCCAATCAATATTGTTAGATTCGTACATACTCCTAGATTTGTATTCAAACAGAGATGGTTTCCAATTTGTTTTCAACCAGGTGAATGTGCTTGTTCTCGCGCATGCTCTTCCTACTAGGATTTCGCCACGTATAGCCAGTCTAATAGTAACTTTTTTAAGCTCCTTGTCCAATAGTACTAGTGGAGTACTGACAACATCTGTAGTAGAGTATGCAGTGCTCATAGTACTCCCTCCTTCCATTTATATAGGGCCTAAGAGCAAGTCTAATAAGGCCTAGTCAGCAGGCTATAAGACTTGTCATGTCATTAAAATCCTACTTGGAGGAGTGAGAAGACAGGAGAGAGAGTGAAGCGGGCTCTTATTCTACAGCCTGGCGATAACACATAGATCAAGAAAAAATAGTATGCATGCAACTCTCTTCCAATCATATACCTTGCTCATGCAAATATTAAATGCTTAGAGCCAACCTAATAGCCATTCTAAGAGCCAACTTACATGGCACTTTTGCCTATGTGGAGGAGAGAGATGTGAAAAAGTAAGGGAGTGAGCTCTCATGCAAGACCCTAGCTATATACGCATTCCTAGGTAAATACAATAAATATGAAAAAAGAGATAGAGAGGAGATGGAAAAAAGTACTAATACAATAGCCAACCTTATATTTTTTTCGGGAATAGCTGATATGTCTCTGTCGTATCTACTTTTCCAAACACTTTTGCCCTTGTTTTGGACTCTAACTTGCATGATTTGAATGGAACTAACCCAGACTGACGCTGTTTTCAGCAGAATTGCCATGGTGTTATTTATGTGCAGAAACAAAAGTTCTCGGAATGACCTGAAACTTCACGGAGACTATTTTTGGAAATAATAAAAAATACTAGCAAAAGATCAAGACCAGGGGGCCCACACCCTAGCCACGAGGGTGGGGGGCGCGCCTGCCCCCCTGGGCGCGCCCCCTACCTCGTGGCCCCCCTGGAGCTCCTTCGACCTCAACTCCAACTCTATATATTCGTGTTCGGAGAGAAAAATATCAAGGAGAAAGATTCATCATGTTTTACGATAAGGAGACGCCGCCAAGCCCTAAACTCTCTCGGGAGGGCTGATCTAGAGTCCGTTCGGGGCTCAGGAGAGGGGAATCTGTCGCCATCGTCATCATCAACCATCCTCCATCACCAATTTCATGATGCTCACCGCCGTGCGTGAGTAATTCCATTGTAGGCTTGCTGGACGGTGATGGGTTGGATGAGATTTATCATGTAATCGAGTTAGTTCTGTTAGGGTTTGATCCCTAATATCCACTATGTTCTGAGATTGATGTTGCTATGAATTTGTTATGCTTAATGCTTGTCACTAGGGCCCGAGTGCCATGATTTCAGATCTGAACCTATTATGTTTTCATGAATATATGAGAGTTCTTGATCCTATCTTGCAAGTCTATAGTCACCTACTATGTGTTATGATCCGGCAACCCCGAAGTGACAATAATTGGGACCACTTCCGGTGATGACCGTAGTTTGAGGAGTTCATGTATCCACTATGTGTTAATGCTTTGGTCCGGTACTCTATTAAAAGGAAACCTTAATATACCTTAGTTTCCGCTAGGACCCCGCTACCACGGGAGGGTAGGACAAATGATGTCATGCAAGTTCTTTTCCATAAGCACGTATGACTATATTTGGAATACATGCCTACATTACATTGATGAACTGGAGCTAGTTCTGTGTCACCCTAGGTTATGAATGTTACATGATGAACCACATCCAGCATAATTCTCCATCACTGATCCATTGCCTAGAGCTTTCCATATATTGTTCTTCGCTTATTTACTTTTCCGCTGCTATTGTTACAATCACTACAAAATACCAAAAACATTACTTTTGCTATCGTTACCTTTTGCTACCATTACCACTACTATCATATTACTTTGCTACTAAATACCTTGCTGCAGATATTAAGTTTCCAGGTGTTGTTGAATTGACAACTCAGCTGCTAATACTTGAGAATATTCTTTGGCTCCCCTTGTGTCGAATCAATAAATTTGGGTGAATACTCTACCCTCGAAAATTGTTGCGATCCCCTATCCTTGTGGGTTATCAATAGCCAACCTTATAGCCCACACTATTGTGTGAGTGCATATAGATGATGGCTATAGATGACATGGCAGTTCCTTATAGCCATCGGCTGGCTATATTATTAACCATGCTCTAATGCGTTTTTCAAAACCGTCTTTGACTATTGACAAGATTAATAGTACATGAGATGTATAATGTGAAAATTATATCATTGGAAGCTCCTTTCACATACGAATTTGACCGTATGCTTTGTGTAAGTTGCATGCCATATATTATTACTCTAACATTTGGTCAAGTTAGCCTCAAAAACACATTAGGCCCTACAGATGGAAGGAGGGAGTAGTAGTGGAAGTGGATCCTCTAACGTAGGTATCCCTGCCTTACCCTACCTTTCGGTCACTTACTGGCGGACCCCATGCTTGCTAGGCCCCGCATGTCAGTTACTCAATGGGTTCGGCCACGTCAGGGGATCCTCATCCGTAGTATACTCCCTTTGTTTTTATTTACTCCACATAAAACGGAGGGAGTGGTAGTATAAATGACGCGGGCGGGGGAGAGGGAGGGACATCAGTTTGCTCCAACTGCGGTCCCACAAGCGAGTGAAAACACAAGACAAAGTGCATTCCATTCAGTGAGCGATGTGGAGGGTCCAGCATGCCAGGGTGCAACGCGGACGCGACAAGAGCGATGTACAGTCAAAACCGATTGACCGGTCATCACTGGAACCACTATTCACAACACAACCTTCGCTGCTTGGCCTATGCCAGCCACTGCACCAAAACCACACCTCCTCTCTAGCACATTCCCCCACCTTTCGATCCTCTAGCCCACATCAAGCGTCCCCTAGTTCGCCGAAAAGCCATGGTGTGCCGCAAGATCACGTACTACAAGATGCTGACGCCGGAGTGCCACGCAGAAATCGCGGTGGTGGTCGGTGCCACAGGCCTCCGTTCCCAAGTTCGCTTTGCAGCGGGCCAATCCCCAAGTTCTCTGGAGCCAAGCTACAAGGAGGAGGAAGCCAATCCAATGTTCATGGCGGAGGTCGCAGTGCAAAAGGCCCCCAATGGGTATGAGACAATGGACGTCGACTTTGTGCCGACGTCCGGGTCCCCCATGGTGCAGGTGGACCAGCGGTTCAACCTGGCGATACTAAAGGAGGACCGGGAGGCAGAGGCTCAACTCGACGCGGAGCGCGTGCATGCCGCTGCCATCGAGGCTCTCCTGCAGGCGGAACCGGATGTCGTGGATGTGAACCGGGCAGCGGAGGCTCAACTCGACGCGGAGCACGCGGATGCCGCTGCCATCGAGGCCCTCCTACAGGCGGAACCGGACGTCCTAGACTTGAACTGGGCGGCGGAGGCTCAACTCGACGTGCAGCGCGCGGATGCCGCGGCCATCGAGGCCCTCCTGCAGGCGGAACAGGACGTCCTGGACTTGAACCGGGCGGTGGAGGCTCAACTCGACACGGAGCGCGCAGATGCCGCTGCCATCGAGGCCCTCCTGCAGGCGGAACCGGACGTCCTCGACTTGAACCGGGCAGTGCTCTCGTCCATGTAGAGCGCCCGCACGCTCTGCGTGAACGAGTAGCTGGAGGCCGAGGACAACCACAGTGCAGAGACACACGTTGGCAGGTACAGCTGGTTCGCGTCAGCAGCCAAAGACGACGAGGTCGTCTCATTCCGCGAGCAGTGATAGTTTTTCTTTATGTTGTTGTTTTTAGGGATCTTTTGCTGTGTAAAAACATATATTGTTATGCATGTCACCTGCCTTTCATCATTTGGGTCAGTCTACCATTTCAGGCGGTTGGATGAATATCCTACGTCTCCTAACCATTCTTCCTCACCTCTTCTTCTTCCCCAACAGACCACCGCATGGGCCGTACGGATCCTCCCCAACATGTTGTAGGATGGATGAGTTTGGTTTGTTCACATGCGGTAGCACGTGTCAGTGAGGGTGTGTTCCCTTGGTTGGGTTTGCGGCATGCAGGAGCGACTGTGTGAGGGTGCGGTGCGACCGCGGTGTGCAAGAGCGACTGTGTGAGGGTGCGGTGCAACCGCGACAGCCGTGCGCATGTGTACCTCCTTTTCATTCTGAAAACTTTAGGCAAGCTTGGCAAAAATGTGTGGCGAAGTATGGCAGCGCAAGGGTACGTACTAGGAGTACTAGTGTTAAAAAAGAAAGGCGGGGTTTTCCTTCACGGGATTAATCGATACAAATCATCGTTTGATGTGTCAATTAATGCGTATTTTTTTCTCCAAAGCCCAAAGAGCTAACCATCTCACTCCTCATCGCTTGATTAATGCAGTGCCATGCAAACCAACCTTCTCACTCCCACATGCATGCAAGGGTATATTAATGTCCTTGGTTTCTAGTACAAGGCAAACCCCATCGATTTTCCCTTGATTAGTGTTAGTGGCCTTTTGCAAATTGTAATTTTGATATACTGGCCTTGTGTACAAAAAATGGAGGTAGTAACTATTTGACTTCCTTCCCCATTGTGGTGGCGTCGATGATATCTCGAACGTTGTGGTTTGGCGAAGTGCGTTCGACGGAGAACACCATTGAAGGAGACCACGGTAAGTCGTTCGCAAGTGCCGCCTGCAAGCCAAGACAGCCGCCTTATTTGCATCCAGGAAGTCCGTTGAACCAAAGGACCTGTAAATGTACTAGTACTACTAGTACTACTACATAATAGCGTCGTCAGTCCAGCTTAGTGCGGTGAGGTGGTTTCTCAAAGAAGACGATGGAGAAGCGAAGTCAGCGAAGAGTGAAATGATGGTTGCTTCATCCGTGCTTTGTGATTTGACGCCTCACTGCTTTGTGATTTGTGATAGAAGGGACAGGGGAGTAGACTCTGTGCTCTATACTGTACATGCGTCCAAGCACGGGAGAAAGAGGAGAGACAGTGCATTTTTCTATTCCTTCAATCAATCAATCAGGGAGCTTCGGTTCCATCTTTTTGGCTTTGGCAACACCGTCCACAATGGTTCCCATCGATGCCAAAAGCTATTTTTTCACATTTGGCTACACATTGTGGATGCCCTTAACCGTACCACTTGGTTTTGCTCCTGTGTGCTATCTATACAAATCTCAATTATATTGATCTAAAAAATTATAGAATCAGGATTAGTAAAAGGAGGTCATTTTGCCGCACGGATGGCGGGGGGGGGGGGGGGGGTTCTTATTTTTAGAGGATGTTGGCCTGGCGGTTTGCTAACATGCGGTCCCACGTCTCAGTGCTTTACCAAGCCGATCCGCGTCCCACATGAGGCTGAACAACGGTAGAAGCAACACATGGTTAACTTGAAGAAGATGAGGGAGAAGTGGATTCAGCAACGAGTGAAATGATGGTTGCTTTGTCCCTCCAACTTCTTTTTTTTAGCATTATTACTTCATCCCTCCAACTTAACTGCGGGAAAGGTGCAACTTTGTGATTTGACACCTCATTGCTCATTACTACGCCAGCGCCATGACTGGGGTGCTTCATCCCTGCTGCTCTGCACTGTATTTCGGTATGTCACATGGACCCGGTAGCTTGATGTCCCACATGTCGGCGAAAGGGACTAGAACATTTATGAAAGCGAGCGCTCCACTCTTACGACGGAGGAGGACACGACACGGCGACCCACTGAACTGTTACTTGTACTGCATATAGTACTATAGTACTATAGTTTTGCTGTTTTGCATGATCCATTGATACAAACCCGATTAAACAGGAAAGGGCGGGATTTGTCCCGTGCAGTAGATGATATTGGCCATACATTACAAAGGCAATTTTAATGTATGCAAAATGAATAATTAAGTACCAGTATGATATCTAGTATTACTAAAAACACATATGATTTATTGTGTTGGAGTGTAGTAGTAGTGTTGTATTGCATAGTTGTTAGATGTAACATGCGAGAACGTGTAGAGATGTAGTTTTGGAGGGCCTGTAGAGAGAAAAGTGTAATACGGTCACCGAACTTCAGAATACGCTCATTACGGTAACTATATACGTTTTGCGGTGATTATACGGTCACTTGCTCACCGTTCAGCATCAGATTGCACTCTGTTGACGGCCAAATAGTCTGCGTGGCACCATGTTGAGTAGTTAAATAGACCATGTTCCTTGTGGGTCCCACCTGCCAGTTTGCATAGGAAAAAGGTCACATAAACACAAATTTACGCAGGCATGACAAGACTCCAACCTGTGCGTGGGAATTGTTGGGGAACGTAGCAGAAATTCAAAAAATTTCCTACGTGTCACCAAGATCTATCTATGGAGAAACCAGCAACGAGCGGAAGGAGAATGCATCTACATACCCTTGTAGATTGCTACGCGGAAGCGTTCAAGAGAACGGGGTTGATGGAGTCGTACTCGCCGTGATCCAAATCACCGATGATCCTAGTGCCGAACGGACGGCACCTCCGTGTTCAACACACGTACGGCCCGGTGACGTCTCCCATGCCTTGATCCAGCAAGGAGAGAGGGAGAGGTTGAGGAAGACTCCATCCAGCAGCAGCACAACGGCGTGGTGGTGGTGGAGGAGCGTGGTACTCCAGCAGGGCTTCGCCAAGCACCGCAAGAGATGAGGAGGGAGAGGGGTAGGGCTGCGCCAAGAAGGAGAGGAACCCATGTGTGTTGGGCAGCCCAAACCTCAAGTATATATAGGGGAAGGGGAGGGGCTGCGCCCCCACCTAGGGTTCCCTCCCTAGGGGTGGCGGCAGCCCCCCAGATCCCATCTGGGTGGCGGCCACAAGGGGGAGAGGGGGAGGCGCACCTGGGGTGGGCCTTAGGGCCCATCTGCCCTAGGGTTTGCCCCCCTTCCCTCTTGGAGGCGCCTTGGGCCTTGGTGGGGGGGCGCACCAGCCCACCTGGGGCTGGTACCCTCCCACACTTGGCCCATGCAGCCCTCCGGGGCTGGTGGCCCCACTTGGTGAACCCCCGGACCCCTCCGGTGGTCCCGGTACACTACCGGTAAAACCAGAAACCTTTCCGGTGACCAAAATAGGACTTCCCATATATAAATCTTTACCTCCGGACCATTCCGGAACTCCTCGTGACGTCCGGGATCTCATCCGGGACTCCGAACAACATTCGGCAACCACGTATATCTATTCCTTATAACCTTAGCGTCATCGAACCTTAAGTGTGTAGACCCTACGGGTTCGGGAACCATGCAGACATGACCGAGACGTTCTCCGGTCAATAACCAACAGCGGGATCTGGATACCCATGTTGGTTCCTACATGTTCCACGATGATCTCATCGGATGAACCACGATGTCGAGGATTCGATCAATCCCGTATACAATTCCCTTTGTCTAGCGGTACGATACTTGCCCGAGATTCGATCGTCGGTATCCCGATACCTTGTTCAATCTCGTTACTGGCAAGTCTCTTTACTCGTTCCGTAACACATAATCCCATGATCAACTCCTTGGTCACATTGTGCACATTATGATGATGTCCTACCGAGTGGGCCCAGAGATACCTCTCCGTTTACACGGAGTGACAAATCCCAGTCTTGATTCGTGCCAACCCAACAGACACTTTTGGAGATACCCGTAGTGCACCTTTATAGCCACCCAGTTACGTTGTGATGTTTGGCACACCCAAAGTATTCCTACGGTATCCGGGAGTTGCACAATCTCATGGTCTAAGGAAATGATACTTGACATTAGAAAAGCTTTAGCAAACGAACTACATGATCTATGTGCTAGGCTTAGGATTGGGTCTTGTCCATCACATCATTCTCCCAATGATGTGATCCCGTTATCAACGACATCCAATGTCCATGGTCAGGAAACCGTAACCATCTATTGATCAACGAGCTAGTCAACTAGAGGCTTACTAGGGACATGGTGTTGTCTATGTATCCACACATGTATATGAGTTTCCTATCAATACAATTCTAGCATGGTTAATAAACGATTATCATGAACAAGGGAATATAATAATAATCAATTTATTATTGCCTCTAGGGCATATTTCCAACATGAATCACCTGGTTGTGTATGTGTCTGTCAGGGCCTGATGTGTGCGCATGCACGTGTAGGTTGAGCACTTGAGCGTGAGAGTGTGTTGGTCGTGTGGTGTGTGCATGCATGCATGCGCGTGTGTGTGTGATTGTTGCATGCGTGCGTAGCTGCGTGTGTACGTGTGAGTGTTGCGTGCGTGCGTGACTGCATGTGTTCGTGTGAGTGTTGTGTGCATGCAGTTCATGTGCATGCGTGCGTGTGTGTATAATCACCACACCAGCTCCTGTGTGTTAAAACAGACGGCTCAACATACCAATACAAGGCCACCTTTGTAACACCCTCGATGCGACTATAGCTCCCACGTGTCGAGGCATGACTTAGAGACATAAATCGCATTGAAGGCATATGTCGCAAGTTAGGCAATCTTCACAAACATCCCATGTAATATGAATTATAAAGGGGAGAACATAGTTGGCTTACACTCGCCATGTCAATCAAGAACATAAATAACATTACATCATCCAAAACACTCATGGCCCGACTACGGTGCCAAAATAGAAGAGAACCCAACATGCGACACGGTCCCAATCACCCCCAACTGGGCACCACTACTGATCATCGGGAAAGGAAACGTAGTAGCGTTGAGAGTCCTCGTCGAACTCCCACTTGAGCTCGTACTCGTCACCTGGAGCGGAATCACCTGGACCTGCATCTGGAGTTATAGTATCTGTGAGCCACAGGGACTCAGCAATCTCGCACCCTCGCGATCAAGACTATTTAAGCTTATAGGAATGGTAAGGCAAATATATGTGGAGCTGCAGCAAGCGACTAGCATATGTGGTGGCTAACTTATTCGCAAAAGAGAGCGAGAAGAGGAGGCAAAGCACGAGCGAGAAACTAGAGAGCAACCTGCGCAAACATTACTCCAACACCGTGTCCACTTCCCGGACCCCGCCGAGAAGAGGGCATCACGATAACACACTCGGTTGATTCATTTTAATTAATTAAGGTTCAAGTTATCTACAACCGGACATTAACAAATTCCCATCTGCCCATAACCGCGGGCACGGCTTTCGAAAGTTCAATCCCAACTTAGCCCATGACAAGCTCTCACGGTCAACGAAGGAATAGACCTCCTCCCAAGACGTTCCGATTAGACTCGGTAACTCGGTAACTCAAGACACTTCGACAGGTTAAAACAAAACCAGCAACACCACCCGAATGTGCCAACAAATCCCGATAGGAGCTGCACATATCTCTTTCTCAGGGCACACTCAGATGAGCCAGACGTCGGGTAAGCCAGCCCAGAGTTGCCCCCGGTAGCCTCGGACATCGCTCGGTGGGACCAACACTCAGAGGAGCACTGGCCCGGGGGGGTTAAAATAAGATGACCCTTGAGTCTACAGAACCCAAGGGAAAGAAAAGGGGCTAGGTGGCGAATGGTAAAACCAATGTTGGGCATTGCTGGAAAAGCTATAATCAAGGCGAAATATCAAGGGGTTCCCATTATAACCCAACCGCGTAAGGAACGCAAAATCCGGGAACATAACACCGATATGACGGAAACTAGGGCGGCAAGAGTGGAACAAAACACTAGGCGAGAGGCCGAGCCTTCCACCCTTTACCAAGTATATAGATGCATTAATATAACATAGCAATGTAATGATATCCCAACAAGTAAATAAATGTTCCAACAAGGAACGGCCTCCAATCTTCACCTGCAACTAGCAACGCTATAAGAGGGGCTGAGCAAAGCGGTAACATAGCCAATCAACGGTTTGCTAGGACAATGGTGGGTTAGAGGTTTCAACATGGCAATTGGGAGGCTAACAAGAAAATGGTTGGCATCGTAGCATTGGCATAGCAAAGAGCGAGCAAACTAGCATAGCAAAGATAGTAGTGATTCCGAGGGTATGATCATCTTGCCTGCACAGTTGTTAGAGTTGACGGGATCCTCAAAAGCAAACTCAACGGGCTCCTCATTAGCGAACTCATCTCCCGGCTCTACCCAAACAAGACAAACAAGCAACAAGGATACAATCAACCACGTGCAAGACCAAGCAATATGATGAAATGATGATATGCTATGCGGGATGCGATGCGGGATGCAAAATGAAAGATATGACAGGAAATGCATGAACCTGGCCTCAACTTGGAATTCCAAGGGTGCCACTGGAAAGATGAGATGAAATCGCTTGAAAACGATATAAAGATCATCGGAATCGGAGTTACGGTTTGGAAATGGCAAGCGTTTTAAGAATGACACCGGTCTGCGATTTACAGCAAGTAGGCATCTAAGTGCAATGAAATGAACATGCTACAGCCACCAAACATGACAACAAAATACATGGCAGGGATGCACACAAGATGCTTAACAAAAGTCTAGCACTGAGCTACGGCCAATTCATCCATTATGAGGTTCAAACAAGCATGGCAAAAACGCAAATGCAAAATAGATTCCAGACTTAGTGAAATTAACACTTGTCTGAAATTTCAGATCACGAAGCCCTCTTCGGGGCAGCAAAACAACATGATACATGACCTGATTATGACAAAGAAGAACATGGTATGGAGCTACTCAACAAGCTTATCAGAAGTCCCAAAGTGACATGGGGCCAAAAGGGATCACAAGATATACTAACAAGCACACGAACATAGCTCAAACACAATCAGTTTTCAGACTTAGTGAAAACTGAGACATGCTGAAATATAACTCGCAAAGGCATGTAAACGAGCTCGATGCACTCACTACGGTGCAAGTCATGGCAAGGCAAGCATACATCCATTAAGAAGGCACAAAATGCTAGCTAGACATGGCAAGAACAATGGCATAGCATGCACGGATCAACTACAATAACATCGGCAACATCGCAAACGAGTTGACGATCTGCCCAGATTCACAACGAAGCAACAGTAGAGCTCGATTGACTCAAGCTATGGTGCTCCATAAATGCAAAAAAAGACATGGATGGATAGAGCATAACATGATTAACAAAACTCCTTTACTGATCATCCTCAAAAGAGGCACGGATCACTAGGAAACAAGCTGAACATATGGCATCATGAACTAAATAATCCCAGACTTAGTGAAAACAACTAAGTCTCTGAAAACAAATCTCCCGGGTGCCTCACTTTGCAAGCTTGCACAAGTCACCACACACATCCTAAAAATTCATGGGTTGCACCTCTGGAAAGAATACAAAATGCTTAACAAAACATATGAAGGACTCACAGGCATATCATGCACACAATAATCATGGCAAAAATGACAAAAGTCTAAGATGAACTAGCAGATCTGACAATTAACTCATGAAGCCTCCTTCTAACAGCATTTTGGGCATCAAGATGAGCTCAAATGGAAATGATGCAGTAGAATGAAATGATGTACTCGTCAAGACGAACATTTTGACATACTATATGCATGAATCGGAGCTACAGATGCAAAGTTACGGGGCCTCGAACAGTAGCATATGAAGCAAAAAATTCTGGGACTTAGAAGAAAAAACAAGGGTTAGGGTTTACTGTAGCTCCGATCCAGATCTGGATCGCGCGGAGCCCGAGGATCACCGGATCCTCACCGGAGCTCGCCGGCGGCCCAGTCGGCGACGATGGACGGAGAGGAGGCGCGGGCTCGCCGGAGCACGAAGAGGCGACGGGCGGCGGTGGTCCGGCGGGCGCGGACGCGGCGGCGGCGGCGACGTCGGCGCGCGGAGGCAGCGGGGTCGGAAAGGAGCTTCGGCGCTGGCCGGCAAGGGTGCGCGCGGCGGCGCGGTGGATGGCGGCGGCGGCGCGCGGCGCGAGAGGAGGGAGGAGGCGGCGCGGGGCGGCTGGGCCCGGAGGGCCGGGCGCGGGTTCCCGGGCCTCGGCGGCGGCTGGCGGCGGAAGCGCCACGTGGCGGGCGGTGGATGGCTGGGCGCGGCGGGGCGGACATGTCCGGCCCGTTTCGGACGTGTCCGTCGGCGAGGGGAGCGGCGGATCTGGAAAAAAAATTAGGGTTTCGAGGGGGAGAGAGATCCGAAAAATGGGGGGGGGGCTATTTATAGGCATAAGTGGAGCTAGGAGAGTCCAAATGAGGTGCGGTTTTCGGCCACGCGATCGTGATCGAACGCTCTAGGTGATGGAGCAGAGTTTGGTGGGTTTTGGGCCAAATTGGAGGGGTGTTGGGCTACAACACACACGAGGCCTTTTCGGTCCCTCGGTTAACCGTTGGAGTATCAAACGAAGTCCAAATGGTACGAAACTTGACAGGCGGTCTACCGGTAGTAAACCAAGGCCGCTTGGCAAGTCTCGGTCCAATCTGGAAATGTTTAATCCCCACACACGAAAGAAAGCTAGAAATGACCACCGGAGGAGAACGAAGCGCCAGAATGCAAAACGGACAACGGGGAAAATGCTCGAATGCATGAGATGAACACGTATGCGAATGCAATGCACATGATGACATGATATGAGATGCATGAAAACGAAAACAACACACGGAGGCAAAGACCCGAACCCGAGAAATAAATATGACTTAACGCCGGAGACGGCAAGAGTTGGAGTACAAATAGGGAAAGTTACATCTGGGGCATTACAACCTTGTCCGCTGTGCCCGCGGTCATGACTTCGAACCACCGTCCAATATTTTTTTGTCGTTTGTTTTCATTCTTACTAGCAAGATGCACGTGTGTTGCATGTAACATCAAGATGCATTTGTATGACTAGTTTATCTTGTGAGAGAAAAGGATGAATGAGGGAAGGCCTTATTTGCAAATGTGGAGAGGTGTGTGGGTACCTTTTTGCAAAATTGCCACAGTTTCCTTCCTATCTGTCAGATATAAATCGGACGGCCTATATTGTAGGCTGACAGGCACAACATCATCACCAACTTTGTTTTTTATAAGAGTGTAGAGTAGATACAAGCCGATAGGTGGGCCCAACGGTAGTGAGATAATGTGATGCAACACTAGAGGTGCCACGTGGAGCGTTTAACTGGTCAACTAGTCGTGTCTTGAGAAAATACAGAGCTGTACGGTGAGCCCGTGACTGTATAATAACCACAAAACGTAAATGGTGACCATAATGAGTGGATTCTGAAGTCCAATATGCGTATGGTGCTTTCGCTTCAAATACAATGATTGTCACTGTATATATCGCGAGAGAAAGATGAAACATGCGTGAATGTGCTGGGGGCTTACTTTTAGAGGACCTGGAAATAGTTTGTGTGCGTACGTGAAAGGGGCGTAGAGGGGGTGTATGCGATGCAGAGAGAGATGCTCTTCGTTTCTCTTTATTATGACTAACTTTATATATAGTATAAAAATATAAAAATTCATAGTGTGGAATAAATATCATTGTGGGCATCATTCAATGCAAATTAACGTTCATACTACTCCATATAACATTGTAATGTTGTATATATGTAGAAATTCTAAAATAATTTTTTGGCCACACTTTATTCAAACGGAATGTTGTATGCAAAATAAACGTGAAGAAAGGGCTTTTTAGATCAATGGGGTACGTGATGTAACATGTGTGAATGTGTAGTTGATGTATTTGGCAGGGCCTAGAGAGGTATGTGTGTGTTTTATGTATTCGAGAGAGGCGTGGATAGAGGGGCCGGCGGGGGGAGGGGGCGTGGGAGAGATAGCACGATAAATGAGAGAGGTCTAGAGAGAGAGATGAATATGATGCCACGGCGAGAGATTCCCTTGAGTGTGTATATGCAAGGGGGGAGGGGATAGAGGCACGATGAGATTTTTTTTTATGTGGTGTCTGTGTTGGTACGTGTGGGTGTGAGAAGATAACGAGACCTGGGGGCAGAGGGTGTCACCGTGTGAGGTCCGGTGGGTCGAGGTGAGGCCCTTGGTTCGGCCCCGTCCTGCGCCACATTGGTCGGCCCGCGACGCATTTAGTGAGACCCATGGGTGACTAGTCGTACAAGACAAAAATAGCAAAATTGTGAAGGACTCTGTGTCCACTGACAAAGCCGGCTAGGATTTGTAACCCTAGGTCCTCGGATTAAGGTAACCCCTTATCTCTGATATTACTATTCATCCAACCTAATTTTAAGGGGCATCCTACAGAATGTTCTGCTAGAATCTTACTCGTCGATTAGGAAGAGAGATGTGAGACAATGCGTGAGAGACAGGCCTAAAGATAATGTGTATACAAGAGACACGTAGGCAGGTCTATGTATATAGAAAGGGTCGATGGGGATTGTGTGTGTATGCTTGTGAGAGGAAGAGTGCTTGTGATAAAGGTTAGTGAAATTAGACGTAAATGGTTACGAGAGGGAGGAAGGGTTCTATCGTGAGCATGCCTGCGAGAAAGACACCTCAGGAGAGAGAGTGTGAACATGTGTGAGAGACCACTGATGGAGAGTGAAACAACACGTAAAAAACTGACGTACACATTGATTAAATATATAAATTGTATCCAAATATTAAGATGGAATCATGATATTTGCAATTCGCATAAGGAACGGTCATTGATCCATCAGACATCTGGATTCTATCGAATTTGAGCATGTCTATGTTATTTTTTAACATAATTAATCAACATTGTTAGTATTTTGAACTCCAAACAATGCATCACTTTAGCAATTAAATATAAACATGAGTATATGTAACATCCCAATTTTCCTAAAATAGGATGTTAATAGATCAATGCATCTCATATTTTCTCATGCATTATTTGCTTTTCTGAAATATTCTTTTCATTATGCAACAAAGGCAATTTATTGGAGAGTAGATAACATGACTTCTCCCCTGTTTTAAAAATGTTCATAATGTCCAGAATATTATTCCCAGTTCATCTAATATGTTTTAGTAATTTTTTCAATCTCCAAAATATTTTAATTGTGTGTTATTTTACTGTTCATGTGGCCTATTGCATCAAAATGAATTTCTAAAATCGTATTAGAATAGGAACTAGTGTTCCGTTAGTTTATATTAGTGTTATTATTTTTAATGTGGTTATAGGATTTATTTTAGATTTTATTTTGGCTTTATTATATTTTTAGTATTTGTTTTGCTGTAGCTTTGGTTTAAACAAACACAACACACAGCGCTGCACCGCGGCCCAACAGGCGCCCGCACAACCGCGGCCCACCAACCCCCAGCTCCTGCCGCCGCAGCCCACCCAGCTTCCCACGAAGCGGCACGCAACATCGCTTGCACCCGACCCGCGCCCGAAACCCGCTGTCGCCCTGACCCACTGACGGGTGGACCCCGCACCCCTGTTCATCCCCTTCCCCGAGCCGGACACGCAGCCGTGCCACGCCGCACGCCCGAGCGCGAGCCCGAGTCCAACCCGACGCCCTGGTCGGTCCCGTGATTTCCCCGGACGCCTAAGCGCTCGTAGGGTTCGCCGCATCCTCGCACGCCTCCGTTTCGACCTTTCCCCGCCGCCAGAGCCCTGCATCGCTGGTCAAGGATCTTGCCGAGGAGGTCAGGTCGCCGTCGACTTTGCCGGTCTGCTCCGTCAGCGTAAGAGCAAATTCCGCCGTCACGTTGGCCTTGCTCGACCCTCCCTCGATCCCGCAACTTCCTGAGGGGTTTGTCTTGGCCACAGAGCACGGGAGCGAGGTAGCCGAGTCGCCGGAGTTCGTTGACTTTGGAGCAGCCGCCGTCCAGCCTCACCGCCGCCGACGCCCCGCCGCCGTTGAACACCATCACCACCACCGTGCCACGCCGCATCCGCCCACCCCCTCACTTTCGCCGGGGGATCACCGGAGAGCCACCGCCACCGCCGCCGCCATTTTCCTCTGCTGCGGGTGAGCACGAAGCAGGCAAAATTAACAAATTTGACCTTAAAGCAAAAGTATTTTACAAACTAAACTGCTTTTGAAAGTATTTCACACTGCTGACCCTTTTGTATAGTGCCCGACAACAAGGCGCTGCACTCTAGTGTGCAACTCCTTACAGCTAGGCGCTGCATAGTGTAATGCAACTCCTTAGAGTTAGGCGCTGCACAGTGTGGCGCCTAAATGTTAGGCGTTGCACAGTAGAGTGCAGCGCCTTGCTGTTAGGGGGTGCACATTAAAGGTCAGCCGGGTGAAATACTTTCAAGAACAGCTTAGTTTATGAAATAGTTTTGATCCAAGATCAAATTTGTGCCTTTTGCCGAGCACGAACACACAGGGAACCTCTTCGGCAAATCACGAACTGACATGTGGCAATTGCTATAGTAAACACTACAGTGCAGGAGTTTCTGCTTTCTTTTGTTTTTCTTAGATTTTCACCTAAACTTTCACTAGCTATATTTTTTAGTCTATATATCCGATTTAGGAAATTCTTTTTCCTATGCACTCACAAAAATCAGCACTTTGTCACAGTACCAAAATGTCACATGTTTGCGCTGTTTAAATTTGAATTCATTCAAATTTGAAATAAACCTTCTGGAGGCCATAACTTTCAAACCGTTTATCAGAATCAAGTGATTCTTTTTGCGTTGTGATCGTAGTGCAATTTAGGTGATTTGTGCATGCTTTTATGCTGCTGTTATTTGCATTTTAAAATGGTTTTATTGCTGTTGGTTTTATTGGAGTTCCGATGATTGATTTGTTGATTGTGTGAAACGTGTAGATTGTCCGGAGTGCCACGCGAACTATTGTCAGGAGTGTGACTTTCTGAACCAGAACCAAGGCAAGTTACATGTTGATCATCCTTTACCTATTGTTTTCTATGCATGTAGTTATATCACACTGAATATATGCATGTATAGGATTATTATATTATTTTGCTATATTGTTGAGCTATCTTCCTGTCATTGCAGATCGTGGTAGTTGTACTTGCTATGCTATGTAGATGGGGATTGGTTCGAGTATTCATTGAGGTTATGTGAGGATTATATATTTAAAAATTTGAGTAGTAACTCGAGATTTAACTCACCTCTGGGCAGAAGTGGTATTGCTTGGTGATGAGGGAAGGCATCATGGGGTCTTGCACCTTTTTTAAGGCCATGCGCTCATGAGAGTGCACCCTAAGTGGAATGCCGCTCATGTTCAAAAAGATCAGACAAACTTAGTGACTAGTAGCTTCCATGTGTGGCCACTGGCCATACGGGCTCGGTCTTAGTTGATCAGTTGTTGGAACCCTAGCCTAGACAGTGTTGACAGATGTAGCATATGTAGGTGGGATGTGGCCGTCAGGTGGTTAAGGGAACCTCTTCTGAAAGACTTCGTCTCAATCTTCGAATTGGGTCCGGTGGGTAAAGCGTACTAAACTCTGCAGAGTATTAAAAACTAAGCATGATTAGCCGTGTCCTTGATTATGGACAAATTTGAGCGACTATGCCATTACAGTTGTTGGATGATCTTGACAGATGTGACACTTAATAAATTTGTTGGGCAACTTAATAAAGGGTAGATTGGAGTTGATTTGCCAACTCAACCTTGTGTATTTAATTGTAGTAATAAAATAACTAAATAAAAATTTGACTATTAGGTAGTTATGAGGACAAAATCAGCTTTCTGCAAAAATAAACCCTCAAGCCTTTCTTCTGATATACTATGCATATACATGTAGGTCTGCTTTATTATTACTCATGTGTAACTTGCCAATATATTCAAAGTATTGACCTATATGGCTGCAAAGTCTCATATTGCAGGATATTCAGGCGAAGAGTAAGGTACCGTTAGGGTCGTGAGTCTGCACTCAACATCGCTAGTGGGCTATGATGGGACTCATCGTTATTTTATGCTACTTTCCGCTGTTTGATTGAATAAAGCTAGCCAAGTGCTATGGAGATTGTTTTGTTTTATACATTCTGGATCATATGTTGTAATAAATGATGCACTTGCTATTCTGGTATTCATCTATACTGTGTGTGCTAGCGAGTTCGATGCAGGGAGTAGCACAGTAAGCACAGAGACTCGAATCCTCGAGGTTTGGTCGTTACAGTATAGTTCATGTTATGTGTGTAAAGCACATTATACATAAGAAAGTTACACAATGAACATTATAAATAGCTAGCTATGAACTATCATACATTTGAATTCAACTTAAGGTGGTTTAAAAAATTCGAATTTAACATGAAGTCCATTCAATTATTTGAATTCGATATCATTTGTAAATCATACCTAAATTATGGGGGCATCGATCTTTGCTCTGATTTTGTACATAATAGCATATATAGTCATGTACAAAACAGATTATAATTTAGCTCCTCCATTCCAAAATAATCGTAGTTATAGGATTTTCAAGTGTCAAAATTTCAAAAAGAAACGGATAATTTAATGAGGTTTTCAAACATACAAGGTCAAATTTAGCGTTGTCTATTTAGGTCAATCCTCAAAGTTCGAGTACTCTAAACGTGAATGCTTTTGTTTCAAAATTTCGAATGAAGCGCCAAAAGAGCCTCTACTCGCCTGAAACCGCATGAGACCAATGTTTGGTAGTAGAAGGAAATTACTTTTCTAGGTTTGTAGCTTCATCTAGACGCCACACAACCGCCTCCGAAAAATATTCATACACAATGGCCGCCTAAGCACACATGCGCGTGGCCGAAATCGCTCCTGCCCACTATTTGGGACACCTGGGATTACCATCCTACCCCTGACCCGCAGTAGGTCCGAAACTTAAGAGGGGGGCAAAGTTTGTACTTTCTCCAAATTTCAAACAAGCGTGTCCCATCTGTTCAAAAAAGCAAAAAACAAGCGCGTCCCAGACCGAAACATGGTTCTCCCTTAGCTCCCCCCGCCCCCCGTCTGATTCCCCATTCATACTCCGTCGGTGCCAAAACTACATCTCCACCAACCGTGAAACCCTGGCGTCCTCCGTCCGCCACCCCATCCCACCCATCAACTGCCTCCCTCCTCCATCACGCCGGAGCCGATACCCCAACGTCGTCGTCCACCGCAACCTCAACCGCAAAGCCCTCCACGGCTAGTAGTTGAAGTCGAGGCCGAGCCATCCGTACTCGAGCCAGTTCAACCACGCTGTCCTGCGCATCACCGCTGCCGCTCTAACTTCGCCATCGTCCACCTCACCGAAGTTGTTCCTGCTACGCCGTCCTTCGCCGCCTCGGATCTGCTTCCCCTCCGCCAACATACGGCCACGGCAACACAGTCAACAATTTGGCCATGGGTTCGTCCAAGGCTGCACCCTCCTCCAAAACATCGGTTCCCTGGAAAAAAAAGAAGATCGTCGTGACATATGGAGGACACCACACTGGCAACCGGAAATGGTACTCCTCTTCCCTTATTCGTGCAAATCTTATGTGTCTGCTTGCACAGTATTCTAGTTGACCGCTTCTTCTTGATACTAGATGTTCCTAGTAACTCGCAATGCACAAGGTTTCTCCTCATATATTATTTCACCTTAGCTAGAGGTCCGTCGCCCCCCTGGATTTCAATTCCTGGTCAGTTGATTCCCAATTAACGGAAGAATTCCCTGGCGTAACAAGCGCTAGTCCACCTATTACACTGGGGAAGTAGTGCCTTTGTGTTTATCTTAGGGGCGTGCGGGGCCTAGAGCTGCTGGCGCCCGATCTGGAGGTCGGTCGGGATTAAAGGGATGGCCTGGGGGCGCTGCTAAGCACGGCGGTGGTGTGAGGTCGAGGGGAGGGCGGGGCGTCGGAGGCAGGGGTCTGGGCCGGTGGTCGCTGGCGGTTCGAGAAAGATCGTCAACAGTGACTGGCGGGAGGTAGACTAAGGCCATCTGCCCGTTCCTTATAGATCGGACGGTTCATAAGAAAATCGACTGACCTATTTATTTTCAGTAGACTGTTATCTTGATAGGACCACATGTGGTGGTGTGCTGGAGGAGTACCTGCATTTCCCAGCCATCCCTGTGCTCATATATTACAAAATCATACGGAGTAGAATCTAATTTTGTTTGCCATGCAATGTTGTAGAGCTATCATATGTCTCCTGTCATTTATTTTTCAGCCACCTGCTATCTGTTACTTTTACAGTGCACTAGTTCTGCACACACTTCACCCATACTCTCACTATTGTGTTTTTATGCAAGGGTATTTCAGACTCTGCCTTGACAGAAGCAGAAAAGAAAAGAGAGAAGTCACTCCAGCTTCGTACGCGGCTAGGCCAGACACGTTTCAACACTTTAAAGGGTGTAGTGTCAGCAGATGGAGACGGTAAATGTAGCTCTGGAGTTGATGACCTTGCTCGCAATGAACCAGCATCCCAGGCGCTTGCTTTAACTTCGCGGTGTCATATGTGGTTGCATGTTGCATATGGTGTCTAGCTTGTATTCGAAAGGCCGAAGTCGGTCTTTATTAAGATAAGGAAAGATATTTTTTACATGAACCACCATCCATGAGCACCAGAAGACAAATAGCTAGTCGGGGCACTAGCCGAGCCAGTCACAAGCCCAGCACAAACAGGCATCACCTGGAAGCGAACTAAAAAGCTACAATGGTGGCGAAGCAGCCCGCCTCCCACCAGGCTCTCAGGTCCTAGATGATCATGCTCACCACTCCAGCCGGATGTCTAGCTTGTATTGCTTCCAATTTGGTTAAATTGCATCTGCTTAGCTTACACATTATACCTTTGAATATGACATGCCTTCCTATTTTTGGTACATACTAGTACATCTGTCTATTAACCATGTTCTTACATCAAAGTAATGTTCTTGTGTATCCCTCATCAATCACTTATGATGAGGCAGTCAGGCCAGTGGACTACTGTGAGTAAAGATCCTCATTTAAAGAATGCAGCGTCAGCCTCCTGACATGATTCTCAAGAAACAACAAGGCTAGATGAAGATAGTAAACATAGCTCTGTAGTTGATTACCTCATTTCCCCTACACTAGCATCGCAGGTGCTTGCTCTAACTTGGCAGTGTGATATGTGGTTGCATGTTGCATATGGTGTATAGATTGTAATTCTTCCAATCTGGTTAAATTGCATGTGCTATTCTGCGTAGTTTATACATTATACCTGTTAATGTGACATGCCTTCTTGTTTTTAGTACATAGTACATCTGTCTATTAAGCATGTCCTTACATAAAACTATTGTTTTTTTGTATCCTGCATCAATCAATATGACGAGACACCTTTAGTATATGCAGTCGATATTAGTTGCATCTTCCATATGATTTATAGCATGCGCTGCTTCTAATTTGTTGCAATGCCATTTATGATGGGACGCTTTTAACTTGGCAGAGTCATATTGGTTGCATCTTTCATGTGGTGTCTAGCTTGCATTGCTTCTTATTTGTTAGAATGGTTTCTGCTTAGTTTACACAAACAGTTGTGAATATGCCATGACGTCCTATTTTTCGTACATATTCCATCCTGGTATCATGTGTTTGCCTTACATCAAAGTAGTGATTGTCAGTATCATGCACGAATGAGTTCTAAAGAATGCATTTTATTGCTTTTTCTTGTCGATTTTACTTGACAATTCAAAATCAATAAAGCGGAAGGAAGTTAGCAAGGCAGCGGATAAAAGTGCTACTTCCAAATGGAGGGCCTCTATAGATTCTACTCCTCCATGCATCCAAGATGATTTGCAAGACAACACATGCATAGACACCCAACGTATCTGTGTTGATGATGAGCACGTCTCCCCTAGTGCACCATCACAGGTGCTCCCTCTAACTTGGCATTGTTATATGTGGTTGCATGTTATGTATGATGCCTAGCTTGTATTGCTTCTAATTTTGTTGAATTCCATCTGCTTACTTTACACATTATACTTGTGAATAAGACACGTGTTCCTATTTCTAGAACATACAATATCTGTCTATCACACCATGTTCTTACATCAAAGTACTACCGTTGTGTAACCTGCAACAATCACTTATCATAAGACTCGTTTGACTTGGGAGTGTGATATAGGTTACATCTCACATTTTTTTCTAGCTTGTACTACTTCTAATTTGTTGAAATGGCACTTATGAAGAGACAATTTTAACTTGGTAGAGTGATATTCGTTGCATCTTTCATATGGTGTCTAGCTTTCATTGCTTATAATTTGTTGAAATGCCTTCTCCCTAGTTTACACATCATAAGTTGTGAATATGCAATGCTGTGAATATGCAATGGCACTAATGACGAGAGACCTTTAACTTGGTAGTGTGATGTTGTTTGCATCTTGCATATGATTTATTTCTTGTACTGCTTCACATTTGTTTAAATGCCATTTATGATGAGACACTGTTAACTTGGCAGAACGATATTTGTAGCATATTTCATATGGTGTCTACCTTCCATTGCATTGCTTCTAATTTAGTAAAATGTCTTCTGCTTAGTTTACACATCATAGTTCTGGTTATCTCATGTCGTTCTATTTTTCGTACATATTACATCCTCCTATAATGTGGTTGTCTAACATCAAAGTTTAGTTCGTCTGTATCACGCATCAATTTGTTCTAAAGAACTAAATTGTTATTCGTTTTTCTTGTCGGCTTGACTTAACATGGCACAAAGAAAGAGGAAGCACCACAGAATGAGGGAAAGGGAAGCGGAAGAATCATGCAGATTCTGCTGGTACTGATGGTGCAATAGAAGGTCAAAATACAGCAGAAAATTGTACAAACAGGGTATCCCATGCTACACGAGCTACAGAACAAGCCAAACAGAAAAAAAACAGTTGTCACCAAACAAGTAGAGACAGTCCTAGTTGTTGCAACACCTTCCATAGTACCACTAGCTGCACGAGTTACTCGTTGGTCAACTCAGCTAGCAGCACGTTCCCAAGCTCCCTTGCCACCTGACACTACTTTCGAAGCACTCTTGACACAAGATGAGTTGGCAAGATCAGATGAACTTTGTGAGCTTCAACAACAAGAAGGTAGTTGCTGGAGTCAAGTTACAGTTGCATGCTTCTTTATATGTAGTCTCACAGTTTGATGTACACTAACACTTCCTATGTTCGTTGTTGGACTAGCACCTAGGTGCAAGAGGAAACAAACATCAGGGATAATTCTTGATAGGTTAACTAAATCTAGAGGAGGAAGAATGGAGATCCATTTTAAGGCAGGTTTAAAAAGGCCACGTGATGCTAGAGAGTCAGCCAAGTTAGTATCAGAGGCAGCGGTTGCCGTTAGGTGTCATGTACGTATCCTCCCAACATGGATTCAGTATAGGAATGACAAAGATGAAACCCAGTTCAACACCTTCCTCGACCATTTATCTGTAAGTATGGTTATGTATGGAAACTAGTAATATCGTCTTGCTCTGTCCCATAGTTTCTAGGTTGCTGATAATGAGACTCCCATAATTTTCAAAGATGAGGTTCAAGTTGGATAGCCAAGATGATGCAACCAGACAAGCTTGCACCCATGTTTTCAAGTCTGCTCTGCGATAGTATCGGTATAACTTGAGGAAAACTCACTTTGAAGGCAAGGCTAACAACGAACTTGCCCAAACATCTCGAGTGGAAAATATATCGGATGAAGACTTGAGAGGCCTCGTTAAACACTGGTCTGGTCCAAAGTATCAGGTACATTATATATATGTGATCAGATCACATGTTGAAGTCCTATTTACGCATGTGCCACACAAAGCTATCTTCTTGTAGGTGAACTGTTCAAAGAACAAGGCCAACCGTACGAAAGTGAAATTCCAACAAACGACAGGATCTCGTAGCTATATTGCACACTGTGAGGCTCTTGTAATTAGCTGCTGTTTCACTCTTTTAGATGTACCATATTATCAGATCTATATTGACTTGTTCCAAATGCAGAGGAAAGCCCGCAAGGACCAAAAAGTACCTGAACCAAATGTTGTGGAAATCTTCAAGGACTGTCACACCAACAAGACGAAGGCCATGACTACACCAGTCAAAGCCGCTATTGTAAGTCCTTAATCCTCATTCCTTTTAACTACTACTTACTCTGACTTGTGCCTTGAACTGCATGGTTTGCAGCCAATGTCTATTACTCTTCTCAATTTTATACACAATTGTCTTAGCGTATCATTGCACCTTACAAGGTTTAAAAGAGAGGACTGATGTTCCTTTGATCTTGACCTGTAATCTAGTTCCATGCTGGACTTGCCCACACAATGTTACAATTGCCTGTTAGTCTGTTCTCAGTTGTTTTGTGACATGTATGATGTCATACTATGCTTACCGTATTATAATCTTTGTCTCTTTATCCTTAGCTGTCAATACAATGTGAAGAAATAGACAATACATTAGCCATGGTACATGGTCATATGTTTGGAACCTGGTTTTATTATGTACTTTGTAGTAAAATACAACTATTATTTTACATGGGTTCACCAGAATAAGTTCTGTATATAGACCAAAGCTATTTTGTTTGGTTTTGCTGCCTCCTTAATATCTTCTGTTCTGGTACTACTAATGTAAAAAACTCAACTTTTCAGCAAGCTATGGAAAAAATGGTGGAAGCTTCACCTTCTGAAGGTGGCGAGGCAACTATAACCGCAATGTCAACTCTTGCTACAGTGGGTCAGTACTTGTCCACTAACAGTGCCAAAAGCACATTCCTGCGTAATTCTGGGTTGGTTGTTAAGGCAATCTCGTCCAAACTGCCTCATGATCTAGATATGCAAGCTCAAAACAATGTTATATCTGCGCTCCAGACACAAGTCCATTCCCTAATAGAGACCCTTTGTGAAATAAGGACAAACATTGTTCGATGTCGTCAAGATATGCATGGTTTTGAAACCAGACTATGAGACATTTGCTGTGTTTTTAGGAGCCTAGGAGAAATGAAGGCGAAGGTTATGGTGCTCGATCGGACAATACATCATGAAAACGTAACAGTCAGGTCAAATGAACTGAGCTTCTGAACTTTTGGTGGTGCATTTATCTGCCAGACTGTTAACTTTTATGCCAACCTTCCTTTTGTTTTATAGTTGTAATTTGTTTTGTTGCGATACAAAATTTGTTCTTAATGTGCAGCCACCGGCTGAAGAAAACAGCAAGCCATTTTTGTATATTGTAGGGTGTTCCCTATGTTTGCACTGGTGGCCATCTTTGATGCCCAGTGGATGTAATCTATGCAATCGCCTAAATAGCCTAACGCTAGTTTCGTGCTTATTTTTTTCCTAGTCTTCTTTTTCCCTGGTTTGCTAGTGGCCGCAACAACCACGGGCCATATATGGACTGTGGTAACCTTGACCCTGCTACGGGCCGTAGGATCCATGGGCCTCCTACGGGCCATCGATAAATGGGCCTCCAATAGGGCCATAGAATCGGTGGGCCTCGGGCCGTCGGATAAATGGGTCTACATGGGCCATAAACGGGCGTAATTGGTATCAGCCCATCATGGTAACGAGCCATTAACAGGACAGAGGACAGCAAAGGCTTAATTCTGTCACAGGCATAATGGGTCGTTAATGGGCCAGAATATAGGACGGGCTGGAAATGGCGCAACGGGTTAACATGCCAGAAATGGGCCGACTCTTGCCACAGGCCGAATTTGGCCCATTAGGGGAATGGGCTAGTAACGGGCTACTACCTCTTGAGCACTGCGTTGGTTTTCTCCGAAGAGGAAGGGATGATGCAGCAAAGTAGCGTAAGTATTTCCCTCAGTTTTTGAGAACCAAGGTATCAATCCAGTAGGAGGCTATGCGCGAGTCCCTCGCACCTGCACAAAACAAATAAATCCTCGCAACCAACGCAAATAGGGGTTGTCAGTCCCTATAAGGCCACTTACGAGAGTGAGATCTGATAGATATGATAAGATAATATTTTTGGTATCTTTATGATAAAGATGCAAAGTAAAATAAAGGCAAAGTAAATAGCAAAGGAAATAACTAAGTGGTAGGAGATTAATATGATAAAGATAGCCCCGGGGCCATAGGTTTCACTAGTGGCTTCTCTCAAGAGCATAAGTATTTACGGTGGGTGAATTAATTACTGTTGAGAAATTGACAGAATTGAGCATAGTTATGAGAATATCTAGGTATGATCATGTATATAGGCATCACGTCCGAGACAAGTAGACCGACTCCTGCCTACATCTACTACTATTACTCCACTCATCGACCGCTATCCAGCATGCATCTAGAGTATTAAGTTAAAAACAGAGTAACGCCTTAAGCAAGATGACATGATGTAGAGGGATAGACTCATGCAATATGAAGAAAACCACATCTTGTTATCCTCGATGGCAACAATACAATACGTGCCTTGCTGCCCCTACTGTCACTGGGAAAGGACACCGCAAGGTTGAACCCAAAGCTAAGCACTTCTCCCATTGCAAGAAAGATCAATCTAGTAGGCCAAACCAAACTGATAATTCAAAGAGACTTGCAAAGATAACCAATCATACATAAAAGAATTCAGAGAAGATTCAAATAATATTCATAGATAGACTTGATCATAAACCCACAATTCATGGGTCTCAACAAACACACCGCAAAAAGAAGATTACATCAAATAGTTCTCCACAAGAGAGGGGGAGAACATTGTATTGAGATCCAAAAAGAGAGAAGAAGCCATCTAGCTACTAACTATGGACCCGTAGGTCTGAGGTAAACTACTCACACTTCATCGGAGGGGCTATGGTGTTGATGTAGAAGCCCTCCGTGATCGATGCCCCCTCCGGCGGAGCTCCGGAACAGGCCCCAAGATGGGATCTCGTGGATACAAAAAGTTGCGGCGGTGGAATTAGGTTTTTGGCTCCGTATCTGATTGTTTGGGGGTACGTAGGTATATATAGGAGGAAGGAGTATGTCGGTGGAGCAACAGGGGGCCCAGGAGGGTGGAGGGCGCGCCTGGGGGGGGGGGTAGGCATGCCCCCTACCTCGTGGCCTCCTGTTTCCTTTCTTGACGTAGGGTCCAAGTCTCCCTAGTCTTGTTCGTTGAGAAAATCACGTTCCCGAAGGTTTCATTCCGTTTGGACTCTGTTTGGTATTCCTTTTCTTCGAAACCCTAAAATAGGCAAGAAACAACAATTCTGGGCTGGGCCTCCGGTTAATAGGTTAGTCCCAAAAATAATATAAAAGTGGATAATAAAGCCCAATAATGTCCAAAACAGTAGATAATATAGCATGGAGCAATAAAAAATTATAGATACGTTGGAGACGTATCAAGCATCCCCAAGCTTAATTCCTGCTCGTCCTCGAGTAGGTAAATGATAAAAACAGAATTTTTGATGCGGAGTGCTACTTGGCATAATTTTAATGCAATTCTTCTAATTGTGGTATGAATATTCAGATCCGAAAGATTCAAGACAAAAGTTCATATTGACATAAAAAATAATAATACTTCAAGCATACTAACAAAGCAATTATGTCTTCTCAAAATAACATGGCTAAAGAAAGTTATCCCTACAAAATCATATAGTCTGCCTATGCTCTATCTTCACCACACAAAATATTTAAATCATGCACAACCCCGATGACAAGCCAAGCAATTGTTTCATACTTTTAACATTCTCAAAACTTTCTCAATCTTCACGCAATACATGAGCGTGAGCCATGGATATAGCACTATAGGTGGAATAGAGTGGTGGTTGTGGAGAAGACAAAAATGAGAAGATAGTCTCACATCAACTAGGCGTATCAACGGGCTATGGATATGCCCATCAATAGATATCAATGTGAGTGAGTAGGGATTGCCATGCAACGGATGCACTAGAGCTATAAGTATATGAAAGCTCAAAAAGAAACTAAGTGGGTGTGCATCCAACTTGCTTGCTCATGAAGACCTAGGGCAATTTGAGGAAGCCCATCATTGGAATATACAATCCAAGTTCTATAATGAAAGATTCCCACTAGTATATGAAAGTGATAACATGAGAGACTCTCTACTATGAAGATCATGGTGCTACTTTGAAGCACAAGTGTGGTAAAAGGATAGTAACATTGTCCCTTCTCTCTTTTTCTCTCATATTCTTTTATTTGGGCCTTTTCTCTTTTTTGGCCTCTTTTCTTTCTCTTTTTTTATTTGGTCTTCTTTGGCCTCTTTTATTTATTTTTCGTCCGGAGTCTCATCCCGACTTGTGGGGGAATCATAGTCTCCATCATACTTTCCTCACTGGGACAATGCTCTAATAATGATGATCATCACACTTTTATTTTTCTTACAACTCAACAATTACAACTCGATACTTAGAACAAAATATGACTCTATGTGAATGCCTCCGGCGGTGTACCCAGATATGCAATGATGCATGAGTGACATGTATGGAAGAATTATGAATGGTGTCTTTGCCACAAATACGATGTCAACTACATGATCATGCTAAGCAATATGACAATGATGGAGTGTGTCATAATAAACGGAACGGTGGAAAGTTGCATGGCAATATATCTCAGAATGGCTATGGAAATGCCATAATATGTAGGTATGGTGGCTGTTTTGAGGAAGGTATATGGTGGGTGTATGATACCGGAGAAAGGTGCGCGGTATTAGAGAGGCTAGCAAAGGTGGAAGGGTGAGAGTGCGTATAATCCATGGACTGAAAATTAGTCATAAAGAACTCATATACTTATTGCAAAAATCTACAAGTTATCAAAGCAAAGTATTACGCGCATGATCCTAGGGGGATAAATTGGTAGGAAAAGACCATCGCTCGTCCCCGACCGCCACTCATAAGGAAGACAATCAATAAATAAATCATGCTCCGACTTCATCACATAATGGTTCACCATACGTGCATGCTAAGGGAATCACAAGCTTCAACACAAGTATTTCTCAAATTCACAACTAATCAACTAGCACAACTTTAATATCACCATCTTTATATCTCAAAACAATTATCAAGTATCAAACTTATCATAGTATTCGACACACTCATAAGAAAGTTTTATTATTAATCTTGTATACCAAGCATATTAGGATTTTAAGCAAATTACCATGCTATTAAGACTCTCAAAATAATCTAAGTGAAGCATGAGAGATCAATAGATTCTATAAAACAAATCCACCACCGTGCTCTAAAAGATATAAGTGAAGTACTAGAGCAATATTATCTAACTCAAAAGATATAAGCGAAGCACATAGAGTATTCTAACAAATTCCAAATCATGTATGGCTACCTCGAAAGGTGTGTACAACAAGGATGATTGTGGTAAACTAACAAGCAAAGACTCAAATAATACAATACGCTCCAAGTAAAACACATATCATGTGGCGAATAAAAATATAGCTCCAAGTAAAGTTACCGATAGAAGTAGACGAAAGAGGGGATGCCTTCCGGGGCATCCCCAAGCTTTGGCTTTTAGGTGTCCTTAGATTATCTTTGGGGTGCCATGGGAATCCCCAAGCTTAGTCTCTTTTCACTCCTTGTTCCATAATCCATCAAATCTTTACCCAAAACTTCAAAACTTCACAACACAAAACTTAAAGTAGAAAATCTCGTGAGCTCCGTTAGCGAAAGAAAATAAAAGACCACTATAAGGTACTGTAATTAACTCATTCTTTATTTATATTGGTGTTATACCTACTGTATTCCAACTTCTCTATGGTTTATAAACTATTTTACTAGTCATAGATTCATCAAAATAAGCAAACAACACACGAAAAACAGAATCTGTCAAAAACAGAACAGTATGTAGTAATCTGTAGCTAGCGCAATATCTGGAACCCAAAAAATTCTAAAATAAAATTCTGGACGTGAGTAATTTATCTATTAATCATCTTCAAAAAGAATAAACTAAATATCACTTCCCAAATAAAAGTGACAGCAGTTCTCGTGAGCGCTAAAGTTTCTGTTTTTTACAGCAAGTTCAACAAGACTTTCCCCAAGTCTTCCCAACGGTTCTACTTGGCACAAACACTAATTAAACATAAAAAAACACAACCAAACAGAGGCTAGATAAATTATTTATTACTAAACAGGAGAAAAAATCAAGGAATAAAAATAAAATTGGGTTGCCTCCCAACAAGCGCTATCGTTTAACGCCCCTAGCTAGGCATAACAAGTAAGAATAGATCTAGGTATTGCCATCTTTGGTAGGCAATCCATAAGTGGATCTCATAATAGATTCATAAGGTAATTTAATTTTCTTTCTAGTAAGTGTTCCATGCCTTTCCTTAATGAAAATTGGAATCTAATATTTCCTTCCTTCATATCAATAATTGCACCAATCGTTCTAAGGAAAGGTCTACCAAGAATAATAGGACATGAAGGATTGCAATCTATGTCAAGAACAATAAATCTACGGGCACATAATTCCTATTTGCAACAATAAGAACATCATTAATTCTTCCCATAGGTTTCTTAATAGTGGAATCCGCAAGCTGTAAGTTTAGAGAGCAATCATCAAAATCACAAAAACCTAACAAATCACACAAAGTCTTTGGAATCGTGGAAACACTAGCACCCAAATCACATAAAGCATAGCATTCATGATCTTTAATTTTAATTTTAATAGTTGGTTCCCACTCATCATAAAGTTTTCTAGGGATAGAAACTTCCAATTCAAGTTTTTCTTCATAAGATTGCATCAAGGCATCAACGATATGTTTAGTAAACGCTTTATTTTGACTATAAGCGTGAGGAGAATTTAACACGGATTGCAACAAGGAAATACAATCAATCAAAGAGCAATTTTCATAGTTAAATTCCTTGAAATCATAATAGTGGGTTTAGAAACATCTAGGGTTTTAATTTCTTCAATCCCACTTTTATCAAATTTAGCATCAAGATCAACAAATTCCGAATTCTTGGAACACCTTCTAGGTAAAGGTGGATCATATTCAGTCCCATAATTATCAAGATTCATATTGCAAAACAAAGATTTAATAGGGGACACATCAATAACTTTTAGATCTTCATCTTTATTTTCATAGGAACTAGAAGAACACGCTCTTATAAATGCATCTTTCTTAGCACGCATCCTAGCGGTTCTTTCTTTGCACTCATCAATGGAAATTCTCATGGCTTTGAGAGACTCATTGATATCATGATTAGGTGGAATAGTTCTAAGTTTCAAAGAATCAACATCAAGAGCAATTCTATCAACGTTCCTAGCCAAATCATCAATCTTAAGCAATTTTTCTTCAATCATAGCATTAAAATTCTTTTGTGAAGTAATAAATTCTTTAATATTAGATTCAAAATCAGAGGGCATATTATTATAATTTCCATAAGAATTGTTGTAGGAATTACCATAATTATTAGAGGGATTACTAGGATAAGTCCTAGGATTCAAATTTCCTCTATACGCGTTGTTACCAAAATTGTTCCTACCAACAAAATTCACATCCATAGATTCATTATTATTCTCAATCAAAGTAGACAAGGGCATATCATTTGGATCAGAAGAAACATTCTTATTAGCAAATAATTTCATAAGTTCATCCATCTTTCGACTCAAAACATTAATTTCTTCTATCGCATGCACCTTTTTATTAGTAGATCTTTCAGTGTGCCATTGAGAATAATTAACCATAATATTATCTAGGAGTTTAGTAGCTTCTCTTAAAGTGATTTCCATAAAAGTGCCTTCCGCGGCCGAATCTAAAAGATTTCTAGAAGAAAAATTCAATCCGGCATAAAATTTTTGTATAATCATCCACAGATTTAAACCATGAGTAGGCCAATTACGTATCATTAATTTCATTCTCTCCCAAGCTTGTGCAACATGTTCATGATCAAGTTGCTTAAAATTCATAATATCGTTTCTAAGAGAGATGATCTTAGCGAGAGGAAAATACTTAGAGATAAAAGCATCTTTGCACTTGTTCCATGAATCAATACTATTTTTAGGCAAAGACGAAAACCAAGTTTAGCACGATCTCTAAGCGAAAAAGGAAATAGCTTCAATTTAACAATATCACTATCCACATCTTTCTTCTTTTGCATGTCACACAAATCAACGAAGATATTTAGATGGGTAGCGGCATCTTCACTAGGAAGGCCGGAAAACGGATCTTCCATGGCAAGATTCAGCAAAGCAGTATTAATTTCACAAGATTCAGCATCGGTAAGAGGAGCAATCGGAGTGCTAATAAAATCATTGTTGTTGGTATTGGTGAAGTCACACAATTTAGTATTATCTTGAGCCATCATGACGAGCAAGAAAACTAACACACAAGCAAACAAAAAGCAAGCGGACAAAAAGAGGCAAATAGAGAAAGAGAGGGAGGATAGAGAGAGAGGGCGAATAAAACAGCAAGGGTGAAGTGGGGGGGGGAGAGGAAAACGAGTAGGACCCAGAAAACACGCGGTAGGGCATCCCACGTCTCGGCAAGGAAGAATATATGTGTGCCCCACCTGGGAGGAACCCGAAACCACATGATAGGGTGTGCCACGTCTCGGCACAGAGAAAAAATGTGCGTGTAAAAATATATTGTATCAGACGTAGTACCTATGGTTCGACCTCGGGACCCAGCCAGTCGATTGAAAACACCCCACTAGCCACACAGCTTCATCATGCTAACGTAGCACGGAGGATAGGTGTGGTTAGCTCTGTCTCGGCCAGCCACAACGTCTCTTGTTCTAGGCGATTCTTCTATTTTTCAAGCTTTTTTTGTTATAATAACACCACCGCAAGTTAGCGCCGCTCTTCGTGTGTGCCCATGCGTCTAAAGGTTAGACGATGGAGAGGAGAGAGAAATCGCAGACCTGGGACCCACCAGTAAGTGAGTCAACGGTCATGCACGTGTTGACGAGGCACTCCCTCTACTCTGCTCAACATAATAATGTATAAAATCAAGTTATGGGAGAAAGCCAACAACCATTGTTGTTTCAGGCTATTGACTTACGCTTTGTAGTCTAGATTGCCAGTTCGAATCTCGTCTTTCAGGTTTGTTAGTTTTAGGTCCAAATTTGATCAATGACAAGTGGGACCCCGTGTGTTGTTTCGATATTTCAGTGTAGGATGGTTTTTTTGAACAAACACTTTGCGCGGTTAGACAAGTAATGGCACGAGTTATACATATTTTGTAAGTTTACGAACAAAAATGACAGTGGCATAGAATATCACATCCACCCCACAGCTTAGATGCTACGGTGATACGAGTTTTTACATTTTTGGAACTGAGATCCAATGTCTTGGGAGTAGTCTTTGTAATTATGCACAATTTCCAAACTCTACAAGGTTTTTTGCAAATAAAACATTCATGCCTCGTGTGTGCCGCTGCATCTTGGATCCAAAGGCTCCCGGCTGCTCATATTAGGTGATCCCCGTAGCTTAATTAACCGCTATGGTGATACGAGCATCTAGCTCGTATGATCTGTGATCAGATGCCACATGTGTAGTACTTGTACTTTCTGCGGAATTCCCAAACTTTCTCAGGCGTATATTGCAAAAACATTCAAACCTCCTACTGTGAGCCATTAGATCTCCGTGAATTCGTATCACCATAGAATCTACGGTGCAGGAGCACCTCATATTCTCTCGTGCGAGAAAATATCAGGTGCTCTCGCAGCTTGGATGCTACAGTGATACGAGCTTTGAGGTAGTTTGATCTGAGATCCAATGGCATCTGAGCAGTCTTTGTGCTTGTAAGCAGTGGCCGAACTCTTTGGGGGCTTTTCTGCAAAAAAAATCGAACCACCGAGGAGTTGTTGGGTCACAAATCCAACGGCTCCAAATAGCTTGTATCACCAAAGCATCTAAGGTGTGGGAGCACATGATATTCTTACATACAGGAGAATATGATGTCGTCCTTCATCCTAGATGCTACGGTGATACGAGCTCCGAGGTCGTTGGATATGGGATCCAAGGGCATCTGAGTAGTTTTTGTACAAATTGTGTGCAATTCTCAAACTCATTAAGGTTTTCTGTAAAAATATTGATAGGTGGGAACCCGATGAACGAGTTCACGCCCGAGGATGGCCCGATCTTCACGTCGTAGGATCAAATCGGAAGGGATAACTAGCTGCAAGCAGCCGGGATAACTAGCTTTATACCTGCTAAGGTTGGATGCAACCCGTACGTTGGGGATGGCTGACCGAAGCTACAAGAACTCCAACCCACTGTCCGAACAATCACAGAACCACAAACCGGGACTAATCCACACAAAACGGCCGGAATTGTAGAGCACGAACTAGGGGGAACTAGAGGCTCCTTCTCGTGAATCCGAATGAACACACAAGAGCAAAGGTAGCAAGATCTCTCGGATCTCTCTAGCAGTCTTGCTGCATAAGCTTGTAGCTGAATGGTTTGACAAAAGGTTCTCTAGAGGATGGGGGAGATGGGGTTTTATAGCAGGGACAACCCCTCTTAGCTAGGTGTGAAAATGGTTTCAAAAGTAAGCAGGTTTGCATGGCTTCCTTGGGTGAATAAGCAGTCAACTTTGGGAGTTGTTGCGGAGCTCCTCGGAAATTCGCGAAGTCTTAACAGCCTGGACACCTTCCACGAGAATGACTAGAACTTTTGACTCACAACTCCAAATGATGTGAGGTTTTTTGCATTGGAAAGATAATTTGATGTAGCTTATGTTGATGTACCCTTATGGCCCCGTCTCTCCACCATATGGGTGTTCCACACCAAAATATCAGAGGTAAAAACTGGCAGCATCAGCTTCACTTGAAACTTGTTTTCTCCAAACTTGTTCCTCCAAAGCGGTTTCTTCAAGAGCTCATAGGTTGTTGGATTGCTTCCATGTTATACCTAAGTTCAACAAACAACAATGGATATGAAAGCATAGTTGTGTCATCAAGGTTACAAGGTAAACTTAAGTTAGCGTTCACCTGGTCACTTATTTGTTTGGCGCGACTTCTTGTGATTGGACCTATAATTGTTGGAGACTTGTCGATGGTTGTGCTGTCCTCATCATCCTCCCCCTCTTGAAGAGGAGTCGTCCTCAACTCTGATGGTCCAAAGTTTGGAGAGACGTCGGACACATTGAAAGTTGGACTAACACCATAATCCATCGGAAGGTCAATCTTGTAGGCATTGTCATTGATCTTCGCAAGAACTTTGAATGGACCATCTCCACGTGGCTGCAACTTGCATTTGCATTGATCTTGGAAACAATCCTTCCGCAGGTGTACCCACACAAGGTCACCTTCTTCAAAAAACACCTTCTTTCTTCCCTTGTCTGCTTGTTTTTCATATTGTTCAGTCAGCTTCTCAATATTTTCCTCGGTCTTCTCATGAATTTTCTTCACGAAGTCAGCACGCTTACTTGCATCAAGATTGGTTCACTCCTGCAATGGTAAAGGCAAAATATCTATGGGAGCAGCAGGTTTGAAACCATAAACAATTTCAAAATAACAAAATTTAGTGGTCGAATGTACTGCCTTGTTGTATGCAAACTCCACGTGGGGGAGACATTCTTCCCACATCTTCAAATTTTTCTTTAAAACTGCTCTCAACATCATGGATAGCGTGCGGTTGACAACTTCAGTTTGTCCATCCATTTGTGGGTGACATGTAGTGGAAAAGAGAAGCTTTGTCCCTAGCTTTGCCCATAACGTTTTCCAAAAATAGCTCAGAAACTTGGTGTCACGATCTGAAACAATAGTGCATGATACTCCATGTAGCCGCACGATTTCCCTGAAAAACAAATTAGCAATGTGTGAAGCATCATCGCTCTTATGACACGGGATAAAATGAGCCATGTTGCTAAACCTATCAACCACCACAAAAACTGAATCACTCCCCCTCTTAGTGCATGGTAATCCAAGAACAAAATACATAGAAATATCTTCCCAAGGTGTACTAGGAATGGATAAGGGCATATAAAGTCCATGAGGGTTTAAACGTGACTTAGCTTTGCGGCAAATTTCACAACGTAGTATGTAGCGCTCAACATCACGCCTCATCCTTGGCCAAAAGAAATGGTCAATCAGCACACTCTCAGTTTTCTTTGCTCCAAAATGTCCCATGAGACCACCAGCATGAGCCTCCTGCAAAAGCAACAAACGAACAGAGCAATCCGGGATGCACAATTTGTTAGCTCGAAACAAGAATCCATCATGCAAGTGAAACTTTTCCCAACCTTTCCCCTCACTACACTTTGAGCGTGGTTCAGCAAAATATGGGTCATTGGCATATAATTCTTTGATGCTTTGCAGCCCAAGAATTTTAGTATCAAGTTGTGAGAGTAAAATATCGTGACTACACAAAGCATCGGCAACAACATTATCTTTTCCTTTCTTGTACTTGACAATATAGGGAAAAGATTCTATGAATTCACTCCATTTTGCATGTCTATGGTTCAGTTTTTGTTGACCCCTAAGGTGCTTTAAAGATTCATGGTCGGAATGTATCACAAAATCTTTAGGCCACAAATAATGTTGCCATGTCTCTAAAGATCTCACAAGTGCATATAATTCTTTGTCATAAACTGAATAATTTAGAGTTGGACCACTTAGCTTCTCACTAAAATATGCAATAGGCCTACC
Organism: Triticum aestivum; assembly: GCF_018294505.1. Taxonomy (NCBI): domain Eukaryota; kingdom Viridiplantae; phylum Streptophyta; class Magnoliopsida; order Poales; family Poaceae; genus Triticum; species Triticum aestivum. The sequence continues at coordinate 195,824,946 of NC_057803.1, forward strand.
TTCTTGCATTAGTACGCCTCCAATACCCACACCACGTGCATCACATTCAATCTCAAAAGTCTTACCAAAGTTGGGTAGTGCAAGCAATGGTGTAGATGTCAATTTTTCTTTCAGCTCTTGGAAGGCCTTCTCTTGTGCATTTTCCCACTTGAAGGGAACATCTTTCTTGGTTAGCTCATTCATTGGGGCAGCAATGATGCTGAAGTCCTTCATAAACCGCGGGTAGAAACCAGCAAGGTCAAGAAAGCTTCGTACTTGGCTTACATTTTGTGGAGGCATCCACTCACGGATGGCCTTGACCTTCTCCTCATCTATCTCCACACCTTGACCTGAAACAACAAAGCCAAGAAACACAACTTTTTCTATGCAAAATGTGCACTTCTCCTTGTTAGCATATAATTTCTCCTCTCTTAGAATAGCAAGCACACACCGAATGTGTTCAACATGTTCATCCAAAGTTTTGCTATAAATCAGGATGTCATCAAAGTAAACAACCACAAACTTGCCAATGAACATTCTAAGCACATGATTCATAAATCTCATGAAGGTACTAGGTGCATTTCAATCCAAATGGCATAACTAACCACTCATACAAACCAAATTTTGTTTTGAAAGAAGTTTTCCATTCATCACCCTCTCTCATTCTTATTTGGTGGTAGCCACTTCGCAAGTCAATTTTAGAAAAGATGGTGGCACCACTAAGTTCATCAAGCATATCATCAAGCCTAGGTATTGGGTGCCTATACCTCACGGTGATGTTGTTAATAGGCCTACAATCACAACACATTCGGGAAGATCCATCTTTCTTTGGTACTAAAAGAACGGGTACAGCACAAGGAGAGAGACTTTCCCTTACATAACCTTTGTTTAGTAGGCCTTCAACTTGTCGTTGAATCTCCTTGGTTTCTTCCGGGTTTGTGCGGTATGGTGGTTGGTTCGGCAATGGGGCTCCTGGTACCAAATCAATTTGGTGCTCAATGCCTCTTTGTGGTGGCAGCCCTGGTGGTATCTCCTCGGGGAACACATCTTCATACCCCTGCAACATTTCAACAACAAGACTAGGAGTGGTGGAGGTTAATTCATTAGTAGAAAGAAAATTGTCCTTGTAGAAAAGTACAAAGAACACGGAACTGGGTTCTCTCAACTCTCTCATGTCTCTTTTCCTAGCCATCATAACTAATCCCTGTTTTTCCCATGTCTTGGTCAATTTAAGCTGTGGGGTTTTATTTCGCTTTGGATTCTCTCGCTCACTATGTTGGTGGATGTCTGTCGGTGTCAAAACCGGCGGATCTCAGGTAGGGGGTCCCGAACTGTGCGTCTAGGCGGATGGTAACAGGAGGTAGGGGACACAATGTTTTACCCAGGTTCGGGCCCTCTAGATGGAGGTAAAACCCTACGTCCTGCTTGATTAATATTGATGATATGGGTAGTACAAGAGTAGATCTACCACGAGATCAAGGAGGCTAAACCCTAGAAGCTAGCCTATGGTATGATTGTTGTTCGTCCTACGGACTAAAACCCTCCGGTTTATATAGACACCAGAGAGGGCTAGGGTTACACAGAGTCGGTTACAATGGTAGGAGATCTACATATCAGTATCGCCAAGCTTGCCTTCCACGCCAAGAAAAGTCCCTTCCGGACAAGGGACGAAGTCTTCAATCTTGTATCTTCATAGTCCAGGAGTCCGGGCCGAATGTATAGTCCGGCTATCCGGACACCCCCTAATCCAGGACTCCCTCAGTAGCCCCTGAACCAGGCTTCAATGACGACGAGTCCGATGCGCAGATTGTCTTCGGCATTGCAAGGTGGGTTCCTCCTCCAAGTACTTCATAGAAGATTTTGAACACAAAGGTAGTGTTCGGCTCTGCAAAATAAGTTTCCACATATTGCCATAGAGAGAATAATATTTACAAAAATCTAATCTGCTGACGTATTCTGTAGCGTGACATCACACCACGGCCAAGTCTTTATTCGAATCGTTTTACTGTCCCACCTTAGCGCGTTTAGCGAGGCGGTTTCCGTGGCACGTCTTGTCAAAGCAGAGATCGTGTCCCCTTATTCCGGGATTCTCATCAATACGGGCGTGGGTAACCCAACCGTACCCGTTGGTATGTTTTCTCGATCAAAGGCGAGTCCCAAACGGTCACGGGGAGGGCCCTTGGTATTCAACCTCTTATAAAGAGACCAAGGCCTTACTCCTTTCTTTCAATCTCAACGACCCTTCGCCTCGAGTTCCAACACCCAAGGCTCCAGATTTCAGGCGCTTTGGACCTTCGACAATGTCCGGTTCTGACCTTCGAGGCTGATGGATGCCCTCCTCCGTCACGGAGGAGGACGTGCTGAAGTTGAGAGAGGCCAGGTTCTTGACCGGCGAAATCTCGCATAGGCTGCCTACTTAAGGGCAGGTCATTCCTACTCCCAAGCCTGGTGATAGTGTGGTGTTCATGTCTCACTTCCTTTGGGGGCTAGGATTCCCGACGGATCCCTTCGTGAGGGGGCTCATGTTTTATTATAGGCTGGAATTTCACGACTTAGCTCCGGAGTCCATCCTCCATATTTCCTCATTCATCATCGTGTGTGAAGCCTTCCTCCATATTACTCCTCACTTCGGACTATGGCTCAAGACCTTCAAAGTAGAGCCGAAGATGATCGAGGGACGATACGCGGAGTGCGGAGGTGCTTTTATAAGCAAGAATGCTGGTGCTCCATGGCCCGAGGGCTCTTTTCTAGGGGAGTCCAGCTTATGGCAACGAGAGTGGTTTTATATCACAGCTCCCAGGAGCACCAAGTGGGTGGCACTGCCTGCTTTCCACTCAGGTGCCCCGCCACGACTGGCGTCATGGGTCAATAAGGGGCTGGACTGGGGGCCGACAAAGGATGTGCCCCTATTGTAGGGCCGCATCTGAGATCTCCTAGAAAGAGACATCAGTCTCGTCGTAGTGACGCAGGTTATGTTAATTCGCCGAGTTCTGCCCTGCAAACATCGCCCCCTCCGCCTGTGGGAGTTCAACCCGGAGGGACGACAAGTTCTCCAACATTTTCATGGCATCACGCCCGTGGAGATGTACAAATTGTTCTTCGGACCACAAGTAGTGTGTCCGGATTCTACGGAGGACGCAGGTCTGAGCTGCAATCGTCCGGATACTCAAGTAAGTAGCCTTGTGCTCGTACTCGCTATCCGTATATTTATCATAAAATTGCCCCTAAAAGAGTTGTCCTTTAAACAGGAGTGGATAACGAAAGCAAAGCTAATCAGGTGTCCGGCCCCCCTCCCCGAGACCACGCCGGGTCCCGTGCTAGTCAGGATGTTGGAGGTTGTGCCTTCAAAGGAAAGTGAGGGAAGGGACAAGGAAGCTATAGCCTCCTCGAAGGAGGTTGTCCGAAAGGGAGGGATCGGAAATTCCTCTCCTTGGGGGAAGAAGAGGACCGCCTCTGAAGACCCGGAGACCATGGCCTCAAAGCGGGGGAAGAAATCTTCGCCAGAGGATCCTGTGCTGGGGGATACTTCGGCCGAATTATGCCCTCAAGGGGATCAGCCCTCCACCGAGCCATAAGTAGAGAGGAGTTTTCTTTTTAAGAAATGAGAGAAATCCTTGCTTTATATCTGAGAAAAGTAATCAAAAATTTACCTTGTAGCTCGGACCTTAGCCCTTCTCAACAGAGCTCGTCTTCGAGGGATCTTCTTCCGGAGATGATGGAGAGCGGAACGCCTCCCCCTGCCGTACCGCCTTGCGAGGCGGGCGACCCTGAGGTATCGTCGCGGAGGGTTTCTCCGAATCCGGCAGGGCCGGAAGGTAGTCATATGGCCCCTCAAAGCCCTCCGCGTCCGGCCTTCGAAAAGGGCCATCGGACGAGTCCGGCGCCATCTAGTGCGCGGTCGGAGGAGCTGAAGGATCTGCTAGGGCAAGCATCTATCTCAGAGGAGCACCGTGCATTGATGGGTACGGTGATTGAGAGGATTTCATCTGCGGAGAGCGGATTGCACGAGGCCGTCAGGAGTTTGCTGACAGGTTTTGAGGTGCGTGAAATAATGTACCCTTTTTGGACAGTTGCTCATAAATAAGATGTGCCCTGTGTAGATAGTAGCCTCTGAGACTTTGTGTGTTGTCAAAAGTGACGGTGCGCAGAGGATCATAATCCCAGGTCTAATATGCCACCTTCATACATAGGTGGCGAAGTGTCCGATGTCAAGCCGGACTGATGAATTTGCCGAGCTAAAGCGGCAACTTGACGTGGCAGGTGCCGACATCGCGCTTGTCAACAAGCGGCTTGACGAGGCCCAAGGTATGAAATTCCTCTGGCGGCACCTGGTAAGAGGAGCTTTATCCCAGTATCTTACAATGTGTGCACTTGATGCAGATGGTGTTGCTGCCATGGAGAATCTTCGGGCGGAACTTTCCCGAGCCAAGGAGCAAGCCAGGAAAAGTGATGCGGCTGCCGGAAAGGCAATTGAAGAGCTGAAAGCCGAACAGGCTGCTCACTGCCGAAGCAAGAAGGAAATGGCCGAGATGGCTGTGAAGCTGAAGAACGCTGCTGACCGTTGCAAGCTTCTTGAAAAAGAAGATCAGAAGGAATAGACGGACCTGGAGAAGGCCGTTTCCGATGCCAAGGATGCTCGCTCTGCAATGAGAGCTATGAAGGAGGAGCTGCGTCAGGTCGGAGAGATCGTGGCTGGAAAGCCCTTTATGCTGCCGAGGAAGTTCTATGATCCTAAACATGCTCCGTTAGACTGGATGTGGAGTACAACGGACACCTATCTGGATTTGGCAGCAAGTGCCGCGGATGTGGCCGAACACTTCCGAGATCAAGAAGATCGCGAAGTGGAAAAGCTCTTTTGGTCGTAGTTCCACAATCCGGAGCGTCCACTGTCATTAGTCGATCGTTTGGCCGAATGGGCCGAGCTAAATAGGTTGTCCGAACTCGCCATGAAGTATGTCATGAGTCATCTCTGGCCAGAGAGGCCAGAGCCGAAAAGTTATTTCAACTTGGTGCGGCGCTGCATATCAATGCGATGAAGAGGTCAGCGTGCATAGAGGGTGCGCGGATGGCTCTTGCCCGTGTGAAAACATACTGGGCGGAAATGGAGGCCACCGCTGTTGAATCCCCAGACTCGGATGGAAGCCGAGTACCTACCGAGCACTATTTTCAGGAAGTTCTGCAAGGCGCTCGTTTAATAGAGACGCATTGCTCGAAGGATACTATATTCGAATAACATATATTATTGTAAGACAATAGTTTGATAAATTGTAGAAGCTTTTTATACTTGTGCCTGCAAGTATTATAATACCTCCTGTGCGGCCGTTTAACATATATGTATATATAATCTGAAAGATGGCAGTCGTTGGCTTCAGCCCCCACGCATATAATGCAAGGGTGTTCGTAGAAGGCACATTTTCACACTTGATCCAACGTCTTGGTCCTACAAAGGAGGTGATAGTGCAGCGAACTAGGCAATCGGACTATGATGCTTTATCACTTTCACTTAGCCATAGGAGTTTGACAGTGAGGCTACTTATATAGCCCCTGGTGGCGCCTGCGCTCGCTCGAACTTGGGGCGTGTATGTGCCTGGCCGGGGAGCAGCCCTTCGTTAATGCGGAGGAATCCTAAAGATTCCGTAAGTCATCGAGTGGTTGACCAGTCTCACGCTATATCATGATAGTCAGTTTTCGGCTTTCTCTACTGAGGTGCTCGCCTGGCCGAACAGGGGCACAATCGCAGTAGTTCTCCTGGTGCCGCCTTAGCCGATAGAGTGGAACGTAAGGTAGCAAAACACAGGAGCCAGGCAAACCCAACATTTGACCAAAGACATGATTCGGAGCTGATGCATATAAGGCCAAACTCGCGACGCCGAACACTCCCTAAGGTATTCGGTCTTTATGAGGGCGGGCGGGATAACACCCTTAGTAATAAGCCCCTAGTGTCCAGGTACACACAAAACTCTGACGTGGCCACATGTCAAAATGCCAGCCTCCTCCTTGGTTATACCAAGAAACCAGGGGATGTGTATCAACAAGAGACAGTAAAAAAGGTTTACGCAGGGTCTTAATCTAAAAAGAATCCTTGGGACGGGTCCCTGCTGCACGTCTGCGCATGTGTCTCCGTTGTGCCGTATCCTGGACGGGCGTAGCACGGTGTTCATCTGTAAAAGAGAGGAACTTAGTTTAGAAAAGATCATGCCGAACATGAGTTATACTAAATAAACGAAGTATAAATCGAAATGGGTAAAATTGAGCTTTATTATCTCTTGTTTTATATGTGCGGAGCCCCTAGTACAGGGGTATACGACTATTAAGACTTTATCAATTGTATGTTTATGCCGGACTCGTCTAGCCGTGTCCGTGGTCTTGACGACCTATTTAGGTGCTTTGGCTGGTGAAGCCGCTTTATTGTGGGGCTGTCAAGGCAGCCGCACTGTCTTCCGCACGGGGGGAACACTCAATGTTTTCCCTTTAATGAGATGATGCCTCGTGGACCGGGCATCTTAAGCGTGAGAGATGCATAATGCGGTATTGCATTAAAGCGGGCGAAAGCTTCGCGTCCCAGCAGTGCTTGATAGCTACTTGAGAATGGGGCGATGTGGAAAGTTAGCTGTTCGCGACGGAAGTTATCGGGGGAGCCGAACATAACTTCTAGCCAGAGAGAACCCATGCAACGGGCATCCGGGCCTGGCGTTACCCCTTGAAAGGAGGTTTTGCTATGGCGAATTTTTGTTGGGTCTATCCCCATGTTGCGGATTGTGTCCTGGTATAATAGGTTTAGACCACTGCCGTTGTCCATTAGGACATTTGTAAAGTGGAGTTCGCCGATTATTAGATCTAATACCAAGGCAGTCCAGCCTGTGTTCCGGATACTTCTAGAGTAATCCTGATGGTCGAAGGTGATCGGTTTTAACAACCATTAGCGAGACTCCTTTGGGATAGGCCATATGGCGCGTATCTCTGTTGGCGCCATTCTGTTTGTCACGTGAAGTAAGTTTACTGTTTTGACTTCTTGTGGGAAATCCTTTTGTTTCCTGGTGCTCTGCTTGTGGGGTTCGTCGTCGTCCTCACTTTGTGTGTCGAGCCCCTTGCGTTCGGCATTGAGTTTGCCGGATTGCTTGAAAACCCAACAATCTCTGTGGGTATGGTTCGCAGGCTTCCCGGGAGTACTGTGTATTTGACATATCTTGTCCAAGATTTTGTTTAAGTTGGATAGCTCGTCCCTGTTATCCTTGAGGGGCGGCTTTCTCTGATTCTTCCGCGAGCTTTTGAATCCGGCGTTGACTGCCGTGCTCTTCGGGCTGTTTCTCTTATTCCGGCGCTGGTCCTTGTTGCGTCGGGGTTTTCCGTTTCCATCCCTAACTTCGGATGTACTTGGGTCGCTAGTGCTACATCTTGCCAACCAACTGTCCTCTCCTGCGCAAAAGCGGGTCATGAGGCTTGTTAATGCGGCCATTGTTCTTGGCTTTTCTTGGCCGAGGTGTCTGGCAAGCCATTCGTCTCGAACGTTATGCTTAAAAGCTGCTAGGGCTTCGGCGTCCGGACAGTCGACTATCTGATTCTTTTTAGTAAGAAATCTGTTCCAGAATTTCCGGGCTGACTCTCCGGGCTGTTGAGTTATGTGACTGAGATCGTCTGCATCCGGAGGGCGGACATAGGTCCCTTGAAAATTTGCCCGGAAAGCATCCTCAAGCTCTTCCCAACTTCCAATGGTGTTTTCGGGAAGGCTTTTGAGCCAATGCCGGGCTGGCCCTTTAAGCTTGAGGGGTAAGTATTTTATGGCGTGGAGGTCATCTCCTCTGGCCATGTGTATGTGGAGGATATAATCCTCGATCCAGACCCCAGGGTCTGTTGTTCGGTCGTATGCCTCTATGTTTACGGGCTTGAATCCCGCTGGAAATTCATGTTCCAGCACCTCATCGGTGAAACATAGGGGGTGTGCGGCACCCCTGTATTTGGGTGTGTCGTGATGTTCGGATATTTGTTGTGTTGCATTGCTTACTAGAGCTTGCTTTCTTGGCTCGTAGATAGATCTGGTTGGGCCATCTTTTTAATGCGGATCCTTTGGTGGATCGCGTGCCGGCTTGTGTGCGTCGTCGCTTGCCGCTCCATGCTGGCCATGCGGTCATCTATCCGACCGGGTGGCTTTCCTATTTTTTGACTGTGGGGGCTCTAAGGCCTCCTCGTCAAATTCAGGCAGTAGCTTTCGCTTTGGATAGCTTTTTGTGCGGCGACTGCCACCATATTTGTCTGCGGTGTTGTGTACTTTGCTCCATCTGATTCTGAGTGCATCTTCCGTAGTTTTGAGCTTCCGCTTCTGCTTTTTCAGGCTACGCGCAGTAGCGACGAGCCCTTCGTGGAGGTTCTTCTACTCCATGAGCCTATCCGGTGTAAGGTCATCCGGACTGTTGTTTTCGCCGGGGACGTGGTGTTCGGTTTGTTTATCCAAGTTGCCCTGTTCGGATGGTTGCTCGAAGGCATTTTCGTCGTCCGCCGGCTCGTCCTGCTCTGCGGCTGGGTCTGTATGGCTGTTGTCTCTCTCGAGGCGGGGCTTGGAGCGGCGCTTACGTCGCCGCTTTGATTGCTTTTTGAGTGAATGATCCCTCATTGCATCCCTGTGTTCCTCGTCGTCGCTTCCTTTGGGTGTGTCCACCATGTATACATCATGAGATAAGGTGGCTATCCAGTGCCTTATAGGCGTTGGTTCATGTTCATCTCTTACATCATCGTCCATACCATCGATGTCTTCGGAGTCGAAGTCGAGCACGTCGTTTAAATTATCGATAGTGGCTACGAAGTGGGTGGTGGGTGGGCTTTGAATTTCTTCATCATCCGCATCCCAACCTTGTTGACCATAGTCCGGCCAGGGCTCTCCTGATAAAGAGAGAGACTTTAGTGAATTCAGAATATCGCCAAAGGGCAAGTGCTGAAAGATGTCCGCGGCAGTGAACTCCATGATCGGCGCCCAATCAGGTTCGATCGGTAGGGGCACGGAGGGCTCAGAGTCTGGAGAGGAATCCGGCTCCTTGGAGTCATGGGCTTCGCAAAGAATAGGGCTGGTGTTCGGCTCGATCGCCATAGAGATTGCAGCCCCCGAGGCAGTGTCCAACCACCCATCCTCGATTGGCGCAGTTGGCTCCGAATTAAGGGTCGGAGCTGATGCGGGTGCGGCCTCCAGGGCACTGTTCGGCGGCAGAGCTAGATCATGTCCATTGTGACAGTGCGGCGCGCTTGGCTGTGGCTCGAATCCGTCGAAGATCAAGTCTCCACGCAGGTCCGTTGTGTAGTTTAAACTTCCAAATCTGACCTGACGGCCAGGGGTGTAGCTTTCGATCTGCTCCAGATGGCCAAGCGAATTGGCCCGCAGTGCAAAGCCGCCCAATACGAAGATCTGTCTGGGGAGAAAAGTCTCACCCTGGATCGCATCGTCGTTGATGATCGGAGGAGCCATCGGGCCTAAAGGTGACGACACAGAGGAACTCTCAATGAAAGCACCAATGTCGGCCAAAATCGGTGGATCTCGGGTAGGGGGTCCTGAACTGTGCGTCTAGGCGGATGGTAACAGGAGGCAGGGGACACAATGTTTTACCCAGGTTCGGTCCCTCTTGATGGAGGTAAAACCCTATGTCCTGCTTGATTAATATTGATGATATGGGTAGTACAAGAGTAGATCTACCACGAGATCAAGGAGGCTAAACCCTAGAAGCTATCCTATGGTATGATTGTTGTTCGTCCTATGGACTAAGACCCTCCGGTTTATATAGACATCGGAGAGGGCTAGGGTTACACAGAGTCAGTTACAATGGTAGGAGATCTACATATCCGTATCGCCAAGCTTGCCTTCCACGCCAAGAAAAGTCCCTTCCGGACACGGGACGAAGTCTTCAATCTTGTATCTTCATAGTCCAGGAGTCCGGCCGAAGGTATAGTCCGGCTATCCGGACACCCCCTAATCCAGGACTCCCTCAATGTCACTCAAGTGTTTCTCGCTCACTCTCTCTTTCTTTTTCAGATCATCCATCAATATTTCTTCGGGTGTCAAAGGGAGCAAAGATATGCGCTCTCCCTCGTATTGGAATGATACATGATTAGTACGGCCACTGATTTGCACATCATGATCATACAACCAAGGTCTTCCCAACAGCAATTGGCATGCTTGCATTGGCACCACGTCACATTCCACTTGATCTCGGTACTTCCCAATGGAAAACTGAACGGTGACAATGTTGCTTACTCGAAGTGTACCACAATCATTGAGCCATTGCATCTTATATGGACTTGGGTGCCTTCTTTGTTTCAGTCCCAACTTCTCTACCAAATCTGAACTTGCAATGTTGTTGCAACTGCCATTGTCAACAATAATTCTACAAACCTTGTCCTTGATGGTGCCACGAGTGTGAAAAATATTATGTCGCTGCCCTTTCTCTTCTCTAGCTGCATTAACACTAAGCACACGACGAGAAACAAAGCAATCTCCCATGTCGGCCTGAATATCACAACCACTCTTCTCGCCCTCTTCATCCTCATGATCACCCAATGCTCCATTGTCTTCATGCTCACTCTCAGATTCCCATTCACCTTGTTCATTCACAAAGAGAACTCTCTTGTTTCGACATTCCAAAGAAATGTGACCATGCCCTTTGCACTTCCAACACTCAATATCTCGGCTTCGAGATGATGGTACAGCCGTGGGGTTAGAAGTACTTCCAGCAGCAGAAGGAGCACGCTTGTCAACATTCCTAGGAGACGGTGATGATGCCGATGAAGCCGTTGTTCGCCGGGTGGTGGTAGGGTGTGAAGTATGCTGAAACTGAGAACCACCATGAGAGGCACTTGGCTGCGACCTTTGCCATGGTGTGGTGGTGTGGCTATGAGATATCCGTCCATGACCACCCCACTGCACCTTCCTCTCCATGCGCTTTGCTTGCTCCAAAATATCTTGTAGAGTGTTATAGGGAAACATCTCCACAAAATCTGAAATTTCATTGTTGAGACCATGCAGAAATCTTGCCATCTTTGACTCCTCATCTTCATGAATACGAGCACGAACCAGCAACAATTCCATCTCTTTGTAGTACTCATCCACCATGCGCGTACCTTGGCTGAGGCGCTGCAATCTCTTTCGGAGATCTCTTTGATATTGCGAAGGAACAAACCTTCGCCTCATGGCTTGTTTCATCTCTTCCCAAGTGTCAATGTGGTCACGGCCTAGCAGCAGCTGAATTTCTTGGAGTTGGTTCCACCAAGTGAGTGAGTAACCAGAAAAACTCAACACAAGCAAGGTTGACTCTCTTTGGATCAGCAAGGTTATGGATACGAAAAATCTGATCACACTGCTCTTCCCAATCAAAATATGCATCAAGGTCTTCCTTTCTTGTGAACTTAGGGACGTCCAACTTGATTCTTGCCATGTCATCTCGATCATGACGTTCTGCACGACGCCCATCTTCAGCAGCACGACGGTATGGGACACCATCATTTTAAGTGCACCTAGCGCCCCTTAGTGATTTTGGTGTATTGAAGACTTATAGGTTAAGGGACTAATGCGTGTGTGAGTGTACACAGGTCTATAAGTCTATGAGGAGTTTGATATTTATAGGAAAAGTCGACCCCTAAAAATGAATAATCTTCGACTGAAGATTTTGGTATTTCTGAAGACTTTCATGAAGACTTTGAAAGTGAAGAAAATTGGTGTGTCCGTGAAGACTTGATATTCATGCGAGGAATATGAAGCTTGAAGACTTTCATTTTCATAGTTTTTTTCTCTTTCTTGAGTCATTGGAAACACCGTACTGTTAAAGGGGGTCGAGGAAATACTAAGGAAAATTTTCCATGTGATGCTTAACTCAAAATCCTACACCTACCAATCCCTTCGAGTGAAGCCATTGGAAATCTCATACAGTTCAGTCAATTTCTTCAATGACAGAGACGAAGTTCTTCTGGTCTCTGAGGAATTTGTCTTGACTGAGGAGTTAGGAATTCGCCAGTGCGGATTGCCTACACAGTGAGGAACATGATAGCCCTGAGGATTTTGGTACTCAAAATTCCGACCGTTGTTGTGCTATGCGCCAGCTGTTCCAAAATATCTATCCACCTAACGGTCATATCATTGAAGGGAATTTATGTCTTATCATGTCGGGCTACTCCCTAGGCTAGAAATAGCCGCCCCCTACAACCACTAGCTGGTTGGCTGCTCCGAGAGAAACTGACACTTGTCATTTGAGAGCAACCCATCCTCCAAGGACTTTGAGCGAAAATCATCAAGTGAGGAAATACCAAAAACCCAAAACCCAAACACCTACAACCCCCAAGTGATTGAGCATCACTGAAGAGATTGATCCTGAGTGGATCTGACGCTTGTTACCTTTGAAGACTGTGCTTCTTCCAGACGGTTAGGCATCATGGTCTAGAGCATCCAAGAGGAATTGTGGATCACCGGGTGACCAAGTTTGTGAAGGTTTGGAAGTTGCCTGAAGACTTACCACGAGTGATTGGACGAGGTCTGTGTGACCTTAGTTCAAGGAGAATACGGTGAGGACTGGGTGTCTTGGACTAAGTGTCCTTGACTGGGTGTCCGGGACTGTGTGTCCTCGAGTTTAAATACTCAGCCGCTCCAACCAGACGTACAACTGAGACAGCAGTTGGAACTAGTCTACCAAATCATTGTCTTCACCGAGCTTACTGGTTCTATTTCCTCAACTCTTTCATTTCCTCATAACTGTGTTGTATGTTTGTTCATATCTGTGTTAGAAGACCTTGACTGAAGACTTTCTCAATTTCCTCAGTTCAATTTCTTCAGTCTGTTTGTCTTCATCCTGTGTTATCCTGTAATTACGCTTCCTGTACTCTGTACCTGTCTTCATTTCATCATGATGACTATGCTTGCATTCTGTTATGTTTACCTTTGAGTACTTATTCCGCTGCTAGTAGTTCTTCGCTAAGAAATTTCCTCACCGGCAAATTCCTCAGTGAAGAATTTCATAAAAATCGCCTATTCACCCCCCCTCTAGTCGATATAACGCACTTTCAATTGGTATCAGAGCAAGGTACTCCCTTGTTCTGTGTGATTTTGGTTTAACCGCCTGGAGTTTTAGTTACGTCGACCGCAGGTATTCTTCAAGGTCTCTGCTGGGTGTCCTACCTTCGATGGGACGGACTACCCCTACTAGAAGAATAAGATGCGAATGCATCTTGAAGCAATTGATAACGATCTCTGGTATGTTGTGGAAAATGGTGTTCCCTCAGTCACACCTTCTCTGAATGCTGCCGATGTGAAGAGATTCAAGCAACTCGACTCTCAAGCGAAGAATATCATATGTGGCCATCTGAGCAAAGGACAGTATGGCAGAGTGAGTGCTTTGGAAACAACGAAGCTTATCTCGGATAGGTTGTCCAAAGTGAATGAAGGAGTCTCAACTCAGCATGACTCTTGAGTTGATGTTCTTCTCAATCTCTTCAACCACTTCAAAAGACTCGACAATGAAAATGTTCAACTAACCTTCGATCGCCTCACTGACATCTCAAATGAGCTTCAAGAACTTGGTGCCACTGACATCACCGACCATGAGGTGGTGAAGAAATTGCTGAGATCGCTTGATTCTTCATTTGACACTCTGGCATTGATGATACAAGAACGCGCTGATTACAAGTCACTTGATCCCGCTAATATTCTCGAGAGGCTAAATACTCATGAGTTCCAACTTGCTAAAAAGAGAGATCTCTATGGTTCAAGCTATGGCAGAACACGTGCACTCAAGGCCAAGGCAGTATCTGAGTCCGAAGATGAAGACTCTGGTAGTAGCCTTGGTGATCCTGAAGAACTGAGCCATGATCTGGCTCTGCTCATGAAGAAGTTCCAAAAGTTCTCAAGACATGGTCGCCTCGGAAGATCCTCAAGGAGCAATGATTCCTCATCCAGTGACTACAAGAAGAGGCTTTGTCACAAGTGCAAGAAACCTGGACGTTTCATTCAAGATTGTCCTCAGTGGGAAAAGGAATCAAAGAAGAAGAAATACAAGGATTACAGTTCTGATGATGCAAAGAAAAAGAAGAAATCCACAAAATCCTCATCATCAAAATCCTCAAAGCCTTCATGTCACAAGAAGAGCAGCTCCAAGAAGGCCAGGGCATTCATTGGCAAGGAAATGGACTCTGAGGCTGAATCTGAAGAAAATGAGGAAGAGGAGTCATCTGAGGAGTCCGAATCCGGAGTGGCGAGCCTTGCTCTCACTACTGCATTCGTCAGCAAGTCTATCTTCAACATTGAGGAAAATGACCTCACCAACAAGGCTGGTGAAGAGGATGATGACTACGCTCCCACCTATTGCTTCATGGCAAAGGGTGCCAAGGTACTCAAATATACCTCCTCTGAATCAAGTGAGAATGAATCTGATGAAAACCTTAAGCCCAGCTATTCTAAACTTGCTAAGATTGCTATAAAACAACAAAGGGCTTTAGAAAAGGTTCAAAACATGCTAAATAAAAGTGATGATATGTTGGGTGAAGAAATGGATCGGACTGAAACTTTGACTGAAAATCTTCAGAGACTTCAGTCCAAGCTTGACAAACTTCAAAGTCATCATAACACTCTCTTATCGGATCATGATAAGCTTTCTTATGAATTTCTTCAAAGAAAGCAAGACCTTGAGAAGCTAAGAGTGAGTTATGAAGATCTTCAGAAGGAGCGTGATTCATTACTTGCTCAACAAATTAGCGCATCTCAGGAAGAATTTGTTCCTCCATGCTTGAAGTGCATTGAACGTGAATCTGCTAATTCTTCACCTGAATGTTCAAATGCTGCTAATGTTTCAAATTCTTCACATGCCTCTGCTATCACTAATTCCTCATCTGAGGACATTGCTAGTATCACTAACGATGCAGGGCTGAAGGAATTGTACACGACAGGCATGTACAAAAGCCTCAAAGGGCATCAGGCTCTTGTGATGTGCTTAAAAAGCAAATCCTCAACAGGAACCCTAGGAAAGAGGGTATCGCCTTTGAGAGGAAACTCAATGCTGATGGTACATATTGGAAGCCTGAGCAGTACCCCAAAACTACATGGGTTGCTGCAAAGGGACCTCTAGTTGATCCATCTAACTTATCTGGATTTGCATGTGAATCTCCTCATTCTGATGATGAGTCAATTGACTCCAACTATAAGCTATTCAAAATTCAGAATGGTGAAGTATTTGCTAGATATGTTGGCACTAACTGCAGGAACGGCTCCCCTGTGAAGAAAATCTGGGTTCCCAAAAGATGCCTTGAAAATCATCAGGTGAATGTCATCATGACGCCACCTATGAAGAATAGGAACCCCAGATCAAATTCTTCATATGGACCAAATTCTTCATATGGATCAAAGTCCTCATATGAACATCATTGTGCTAACCCGTCTGTTTCGCAAGGAAGATCTAAGGATTATGGATATGTGCATTATTCTTCAAATCATTATGTCTGTAAGTCCTCGAAGAATTTCTCTGCTTACTCTTATGCTTACTCTAACCCCTCTTATGTGAAACAAAATGGACTGGCTTCTATGCCATCCTTCTCGTATGGAGCTCGCAGAATGATGAACTCTTTGCCACCCCTTCAGATGTGGGTGGTGAAGAAAAAGAACTAATCTCTTCTACAGGGTCAGGTCTCCAGACGCACGTAATCGTCTGAAGAATTTGCTGGAGACCTGAGCATGCCTGAAAGGACGCAGGCTAATCATGAAGAAATGAACTTTCATTTCTCACGTCCTCATATTGCTTTATCAGTTCTTTTACTTGATGAAATTGATCTGATGAATTGATGTCATATTCTTCACTAATGAAGTATATGAGTTTGTAAGCTGCACTAATTCATCTGCAGGATGATCAACCCAAAGCCACTGAGTGGGTCCTCGATAGTGGATGTACAAACCACATGACTGGTGACAAGAATCTATTGATTGATGCTCCATTATCACCATCGCATCTGAAGCATATCATCTTTGCTGACAAAGGCAAAAGTCAGGTATTGGGTCTAGGTAAGGTTGCGATTACAAAGGATCGACACATGGACAAAGTCATGCTTGTTGAGTCCTTAGGATACAACCTTATGTCTGTCTCAATGCTTTGTGATCTTGATATTGTTGTTGTCTTTGGCAAGTACTGTTGTGTTGTGGTTATGGAAGCTGGAAATTCCAAAGTCTTCAAAGGCTTTAGGAGAGGAGACCTGTATATTGTTGATTTGTCTACAGGACCACAACTAGCCGTGTGCTTACTTGCAAAAGCTTTAGAAGGTTGGCTCTGGCATCGACGACTTGGTCATGCAGGCATGAGGAATTTACACACGCTTGCGAAGAAGAAGCATGTCATTGGCATTGAGAACGTCAAATTCCTCAAGGATCACCTATGCGGAGCCTGTGAAGCTGGGAAGATGACCAAGGCCAAGCATCCAGCGAAGACTATCATGACCACCACTCGCCCATTTGAATTGCTTCACATGGATCTCTTTGGTCCTAATCATTATTCTGCTATCTCAAATGAAGCATCTCAATATGGCTTTGTTATTGTTGATGATTATTCTCGTTACACATGGGTAAACCTTGTTACTTACAAACATGAAGTGCAGGAAGTCTTCAAACGATTTTCCTCGAGGGCTTCAACCAATTTTGGTGTGAAGATCAAGCACATCAGAAGTGACAATGGCACTGAGTTCAAGAATTCTGGTCTCGATTACTATCTTGATGAACTTGGTATTACTGATGAGTTATCTGCTCCTTACACTCCTCAGTAGAACGGTGTCGTGGAGCGTAAGAACATGACTCTTGCTGAGATGGCTCACACTATGCTTGATGAATACAAAACGCCTCGTCGTTTCTGGACTGAGGCAATTGATACTGCATGCCACATCATCAACATAGTGTATCTTCACAAATTCTTTAAAAAGACTGCCTATGAACTCCTCAGTGATAAGAAACCCAATGTAAGTTATTTCAAAGTATTCAGTGCTAAATGTTGGATTAGAGATCATCATCACAACTCAAAATTTGCACCGAAAGCACATGAAGGTTTTATGCTTGGTTACGGAAAGGACTCGCACACCTACAGAGTCTTCAACAACGTTCTTCACAAAGTTGTTGAAACTGTAGATGTGCGGTTCGATGAAACTAATGGCTCGCAAAGAGAGCACCTACCTACTGTGATAGATGAACCAGCACCTGAGGAAACTATCAAGTTCAAGGCTACTGAGGATGTCATTCCTACTGAAGAATCTGCTAAAGAATTCATTCCAGAACATGAAGAACATTGAGCTAATGCACCCGAAGAAAATGATGCTGAAGAAAACGCTGATCAAACTCTTCAACGACAACCAGCTCATCCTCGCATTGCAAAAGAAGTGCAAGTTGAAAAGATTATCAATGACATCAAAGCGCCAGGTCCTCTCACATGCTCAAAAGCTTCACATTTGTCTAACTTTTGTGGGCAGTATGCTTTTGTCTCTATTATAGAGCCCACTAAGGTAGATGAAGCATTTCTGGAGCCTGAGTGGATTCAGGCCATGCAAGAAGAATTACATTAGTTCGAGCTCAACAATGTCTGGGAACTGGTCAAACGCCCAGATCCTCGCAAGCACAATATCATCGGCACAAAGTGGATCTACCGCAACAAGCAAGATGAAAATGGCCTTGTTGTGAGGAATAGGGAACGGCTTGTAGCTCAAGGCTACACACAGGTTGAAGGAATTGATTTCGATGAAACTTTTGCACCTGTTGCTAGACTTGAGGCTATTTGCATATTACTTGCTTATGCTAACCATCATGATATCACTCTATATCAAATGGATGTCAAAATGCATTCCTCAATGGTAAGCTTGAGGAAGAAGTATATGTTGCTCAACCCCCAGGTTTTGAAGATCCAAAGAATCCTAACAAAGTCTTCAGACTCAACAAGGCCCTCTATGGCCTCAAGTAGGCCCCACGGGCTTGGTATGATACTTTGAAGGAACTCTTCATGAAGAAAGGCTTCAAACCCGGTTCACTCGACCCTACTATTTTCACTAAATCTTATGATGGTGAATTGTTTGTGTGCCAAGTATATGTTGATGATATTATCTTTGGCTGTACTGACCAACGTTATAGTGATGAATTTGCCTATATGATTAGTGAAGAATATCAAATGTCTAGTATGGGAGAGTTGAAATTCTTCTTAGGTCTTCAAATTCGTCAACAACACAATGGCATATTCATATCTCAGGAGAAATACCTCAAGGATGTACTGAGGAAATTCGGCATGCAAGATTGCAAAGGCGTCAAAATTCCTATGCCCACAAATGGCCATCTGTGCACTGATGAAAATGGTATTGACTTCAATCATAAGGTATACCGCTCCATGATAGGTTCCTTATTATACTTATGTGCATCTAGGCCAGATATAATTAGCCCTGTGCGTTCGGTTTATTCGGTTTACATGATTCGGTTTATACGGTTTTTCGGTATGTACGGTATTAATACTTCGGTAAATACGATATGAAATTAAAATACGGTTCGGTTTCGGTATATACCAAATTATTTCGGTATGGTTTCGGTATATACCATAAAAACCAAAGTTGACGCGAATTTGAAAATGACGTAATAATAATTTGCAAATTTATGACTCAAAACACATTCTATTTTACACAAATAGTATATGACTATATATATAAGTATATATGCATGCATTGATTCATCTGTTGATGGTTATGGACGTGCTTAGCATTTTAAAAAGAGAAAAATGACAATGTTACAAGAAAAATGTAGGTGCTTAGTAGTGAATTTGACTCATGTACAAGAAAAATGACAACTTGTACGGTTGTTCATCTCAAGAAATATAAATTTATCTTTTACTTCGGTTTATTCGGTTAACCATTGGGTTTTTCGGTATATACCATAAAAACCAAAGTTCAAATCGGTATGAAAAGTTCATACCATACCGAAACCAGAAACCATAAAAACAAAAAAATCGGTTCGGTTCGGTTTATTTTCGGTATGGTTTTTCGGTTCGGTTTTAAAATGCACAGAGTGAGATATAATGCTTAGTGTTTGCATGTGTGCCCGATTTCAAGCTGCACCGAAGGAATCACACCATAAGGCTGTGAAGCATATTCTTTGATATCTAGCTCACACACCAACACTTGGATTATGGTACCCCAAGGGCTCGGCTTTTGATCTTGTTGGATATTCTGACTCTGACTATGCTGGTGATCATGCAGATCGCAAGTCAACATCTAGTACATGTCATTTCCTCGGACGATCTTTGGTCTGTTGGTCCTCGAAGAAACAGAACTGCGTATCACTATCTACTGCTGAAGCTGAGTACATTGCCGCTGGTTCTTGCTGTGCCCAATTGCTATGGATGAAGCAAACTCTCAAGGACTACGGCGTCAACATGAAGCATGTACCTCTCTTCTGTGACAATGAGAGTGCCATCAAGATTGCTCACAACCCAGTTCAGCACTCGAAGACAAAGCACATTCAGATTCGTCATCATTTTCTTCGTGATCATGTGTTGAAGGGCGACATTTCTATTGAGCATGTGAAGACTGAAGAACAGCTAGCCGATATCTTCACAAAGCCCTTGGATGAGAAGAGATTTAGCAAGTTGCGGTGTGAGCTAAATATCCTAGAATCTTCGAATGTTCTGTGAAAAGGACACTCATCCTGACACTTATGCAAAATTGATGACTTAGATGTGCAACACATGAAGAAACGTTTTACTTCAATCAATGAAGAATAACACTCTTAGTGTGAAGAAATTAATGAAATTCTTAGAACCCTACGATAAGTGTACGCGGTGTCTGAAATCATCATTCTTATACGGTGGGTCACGCCACCACCAAAAGTTGAAATTCCTCAAATTATTCATATTCTTCAACTTTTCATAGTCTTCACTGGTTCCGTTATTTTTATTCATTGGCCATATATATATGAGTTTATGTCCTCTACAAAATTCACTTATTGCTATTTCTTCAAGTTGGTTTTCTGCTAAGTGAATGTGATTGGACCCTTCCCCTCTATGCTATACTCAACCCAATAGGTTCACAAATTCTTCATGTGCGTTCTATTTGAAACTCGTTCAAAATCTTCACTGTGTCCTTGTCAGCTGAAGAAATTGAGAATGGAACTTTAAAACTAATCTTATCCAAATTTTCGGTTTTGCCACTCAAATTGTTCCGCATCCCACGATAAATTTTTAATTCACCCACGATCTTACATGATCTCCACTACACAGTACGTGGGTGACACATGTCATGCGAAGGAGAAGGGTCAGGGGCACGTTCGTCCCAAATCTTCGGGCGAACAGTTTTTCACTGCTACTATAAATACCCCCTCATCCCTTCCTCACTTCCTTTACTCCGCTCGATCTCTCTCTCCCACTCGAGCTTCCCAAACCCTAGCACCGCCGCTACTCCATCATCGCCAGTGAGGAAGAGCTTCATTGCCTCGACCTCGTCGTCGTCGTACTCGCACCGACCGCGGAAATCTTCACCTCCACCGCCGCCGTAGATGTCTTCCTCTGCCAAGTTAGGGCGTGGAAGATCTACACCGACGAACTCCACTGTTTCACCTCACTGTTCATCATGTTCTTCATTCAGGGCAATTAACAGTTACTTTTACTGCCCTCTTTGATTCGAAGTTTCTCTATAAAATCTTCAAAGGTGTTTTATTCTTCAAATCTTCACACACTAAACACCTCACATGTCATCTGTTCTTGATTCGTTTCTCTAAGCATCATTTTTCTTCAAGATTCCTCAATTGTGTGGATCTTTGATCTATACAACTCTGGAACCTAAGACAAAGAACGCTTAGTGAAAATCTTCAAGACTCATCTGGTCAAATTCCTCAAACTTGTTCTTTTTAAAAACCTTCTGAGAACGCATATGACCTCTCCAAATTCCTCGCAACTATACTCTGTTCACAGGTACACATGTCAGCTGCTGAATCACTAGGTTCTCATCAACTTAACTCATTTGCAGCATTCCTCGAAGAAAAGTTGCATACTTCTTCAGAGAATTCGATTGTTCAAATTCCTCAACTGAAGAAAATGGCTGATGGTAAAAGGCCACAGAAGGGAGGAAAGAGGCCTGAGGTAAATACAGCGTTTGAGATCCCTGATGACATATATGTTGGGTACTGCACACCTACTGAGGAAACCAATAATGAGCGCAAAGTGCGCAAACAGAGGATAGAGAGGAGACGGGCAAGAGAATGGAGGGAGTACAGATATGTCACTCCTAAGTACATGAAGAAATTCGCACTCAATCCTCCATGCCCAAGAGCTCCATTGGCACCTGGCCAAGTAGCAGATCCCACCAGCCTCAAGCGCGGTGAGGACTATCCTGATGAATGGGCCAAGCGCCAAGGCAAGTTGGCCAAGCAAGTCAAAGAAGCAGTGAGAAAATTCAATGAAGGCTCTGCTATGGCTGTTGCTGCCTCTGCTGAGGCCTCTGCCAAGCCGAGGAAATCCATGCCTAAGAAGCCTGCTCGTAAGACAAGTGCTTCACCAATAGTGCCCTCACGGCCAAGTTCCTCAGCTGCGCCCTCACGGCCAGACTCTTCAAGGTCCTCACGACCAATCCCTCAACCTGCTCCTTCAAAATCCTCAGCACCTCCTCCAAAGTCCTCAGCTGTTCTGACAAAGTCCTCAGCACCTGCGCATCTGGCCTCGTGCCAAAGGACTACAGGAATCTCCATTGCCTCTGGTGTCTCAGCAAGCTCCTCAGCTGCACCAAATTCTTCATCTGGCCCCACTCTGATGAAGACCAAGGCAACTGCTGGACGAGGTCCTCGGCCAAGTCCTCAAAAGAAGCAAGTCGCTTTCCAAGTGCCACCTGAAGAATATGAAGCTGATGATGATGAACTTGCAGAAATCATCAGAGACAGACAAGTTAGGGCCGCTAGAGCCAAAGGCACACCTGTGCCACTACTTTTGGATCCCAAGCTGATCCTCGACTACATTGATCTCTCGCACAAGGACCCAAATACTCCTATGCCTGACTTCAAGCTGACGCCTGGTCAAAATCACATGCTGACTCATTTCATCCAAGAGAGAAATGGAAATATGATCAGGCCAGGCAGATCAAGAAGGCCCAGTACAGAAAGGAGAAATACCTGAAGAACAACGTTGTCACTATGACCACTGATGAACTTGTAAAAATCCAATCTGAAATCAAAACCCTCAGCGATGACTTCCAAGCCTACTATGCTGATTGGCAAGGAGCCAAAGTTAGATTTGTAAAGATAACTGAACAATTCACTTCAAATGTTGCTACCCCAACGCAACAGGAAATTCCTCAGGCTAAAGCATCTACTCAGCCGACTGAAGAACATGCCAGCACCGCTGATGACAATCAGGCTGCTGAAGAAAATGTGAGTTCCAGGGCTGATGACTACATTCCAGCCACTGAAGAAATTGCCAGGGCACCCACTAGTGGTGTGCATGAAGAAACTGAAGAACTCAGGGCAACTGCATCAGTTGTGCTTGAAGAAAATCAACCAGATTCCTCAGCTGCTCCTGCACCAACTTCAACTCCAATCCATCCATCTGCATCAGATGTGAAGAAGACCAAGGCTGCAGAGCGTGCTGCAGTGAAGAAAAGGAAAGCATCAGCTGCTTCAGATTCTTCAGCTTCGAAGAAAATGAAGCCTATGACAAGCTCATTTGCACATCTGATTGATGTTGTTCCCATCTCAACCAGGCCATCAAAGGACCTTGTTCCTTTTGATGAAGAATATGTGATCCCCAGCGGATCTGATGAAGAAACTCCTTCTGCTGCTTCGTCTGAACAGTTGGATGAAGAAATTGAAGTGGATGCAATCCCTTCAACACCTATCATCTCCTCGCCTATGCCTCAGTTCACAGCTGAAGAGGCTGGCGTTGAAGAAATGGAAGATGAAGATGTGGACATTGGCTGCTCCACACCCGTAATCAGTGATGAATTCTGGGACAGTCAGCATCCAAACTCTCCAATGTTCACCCCTCTATAGAAAATTCCTCAGTCCCCCACACAAACTGTTCACATGGGCTCTGAAGAAACTCATCCCACTGCATCTGTCCATTAGGAAATTCCAGCCACTAGCGCTGAAGAAATTGCTGCTGCTGAACAACCAACTACGCAGATAGCCACTGAGGAAGAACCAGAAATTCCTCAGCCTGAAGAACCTGCGATTGAGATTCCTGAGGTCGTGATGCAACTCACTGACACTCCTCTGCCAAAGCCAAAGGATCCATTCTCACGCAAGCAAAAGTTCAAGGCTAATGATTTCTTTGGCGAGCACGTATTCTTTGAAGATTATAA
The DNA here is from genome assembly GCF_018294505.1 of Triticum aestivum. NCBI lineage: Eukaryota > Viridiplantae > Streptophyta > Magnoliopsida > Poales > Poaceae > Triticum > Triticum aestivum. Next base: position 195,848,226 of record NC_057803.1, read on the forward strand.
CCCATATGACTCTGCTCGCATTAGGAAGAGGCGTCTCTGGACTGCTAGTCAAGCCAATTTCTATTCCTCAGTGTTGTTCAACAAGGAGAAGATTTTCTACCATGAGCATATTCCTCACGTGGATATGGAATCTCTGCCGTGCTTCACACCAGTCCTCAGTGTTCTTCACGACACTGGACTGCTCAATTTTTGCTCTGACATCTGCGATTGGAATGAAGAACTAATTCCTCAATTCTATGCAACGCTGCACATCACCAGAAATGCTGAAGATGTGAATTCATGGGTGCTGGACTGGATGTCTGAAAACACTCACTACATTGCACCAGCCTCTGAATTACTTCGTGCTCTACCACTCAGTCCTCCCCTTGAAGAAGTTCGCTGCATCTACAATGAACCTGATCTCACACATCATTACATGCAAGTGCTGATGAAGCCTTTGAAACTAGGTCAGGCACCACGAACAAAATTCCTCGTGAAGGAATTGCTGTACGTGCCCAGAACTGTCTACCGTATTCTTACGAGGACAATCAGTCCTATCAAAGGCCATGACTCATCTGATGAGAAAATTATTGGCATCATGAAGAATCTGGTATTCAACATCGTTCATGGCATTCCTGCCAACTATCACGATTTCTTCATGAGGACTATGGCCAATGTTGCACTGTCTCCGTTTGAGCTGAAGCCTTATGCACCTTGGATCATGAGATTCCTCAGGACAAGGTCTTCACTCAACTACAAAGCTGATTTCCAGAATCATCTCAGCTACTTGCCCCCAATTGAAGTCCTCAAGCAGACATATTCCTCAGTTGATGGAAAGGGCAAGGCACCAGCTGTAATTGATGAAGGCATTCGTCCATTGGATGGTCAGTTTCGCAAAGCTGCATCTTATTCCACCAATGATGACTCTGCCACACATGACTCTGCCAATGCTCCCAAGTCCACTCCTCAAGCCACTGCTCCGCGCGTGATGACAGACCGTGAACTTCTGCTTAGTCTTCACCAGAAGGTGGATCGAAATCACAAATGGGTTAAGCGTCAGTTTGGTTCACTTCTTCACAACATGACTGCCACACACAATGCAGTGAAGAAAAACCACTACTACCTCCATCAAGTCTTCGGTCGCACCTGGGCAATCCTGTCACATCTGTATGGTGAAGAAGATCTGAAGAACATGGGTCTTAATGAAGATTTTGACTGGTCTGCACCTCCACCGAAGAAATTCAAGAAGGTCAAGGTTCCTTCTCTGGTGGCCAGCTCATATTCTTCATCGCGCGACACTGATGAACATGAAGATTTAGACGACACTGCGGCAGGCCCTACATCAACCAACGACCCCAACAACGCTGGCGCTCCTTCATCAACTTGATTATCTTCAGGGGCGTTAGTCCTCAGTTTCGATCCTTTTGGTCATTTGATGACAAAGGGGGAGAAATTTGAGTTAGTCTTCAAGCGGGTCTATTTTATCGCCCATATACAACGTTTTTTTGCTAAGTTACAACTCTCGTTCTTCTGAAACTTTATTGGATCGAGTTGTAATCTTAAACCCGATGGTGCTCTGATACTTTTGATGCACTATGCTCTGATACTCTTTTCTGCATGCTTATTCCTCGTTAATATTATTGCACGCATGCTGAATTTCATCAGGCACCATATTTCATCATGCATTTCAAATTCTTCATATTATATGTTAAATGCGTGTATGAATTACAAGATATAGGGGGAGATCTCCATGATTCAACTCTTCAAGTGTGCATTGCTTCAAAAGCAAATTCCTCACTATGCACATCTTCAGGGGGAGTTCTTCTATATCTTGCAATCAAATTCCTCAATATCAGTATTTACACTTCATATGTTTATCCCCGTTGAAAACTTAACCTATATTGTCATCAATCACCAAAAAGGGGGAGATTGTAAGTGCATCTAGTGCCCCTTAGTGATTTTGGTGTATTGAAGACTTATAGGTTAAGGGACTAATGCGTGTGTGAGTGTACACAGGTCTATAAGTCTATGAGGAGTTTGATATTTACAGGAAAAGTCGACCCCTAAAAATGAATATCTTCGACTGAAGATTTTGGTATTTCTGAAGACTTTCATGAAGACTTTGAAAGTGAAGAAATTGGTGTGTCCGTGAAGACTTGATATTCATGCGAGGAATATGAAGCTTGAAGACTTTCGTTTTCATAGTTTTGTTTTTCTCTTTCTTGAGTCATAGGAAACACCGTACTGTTAAAGGGGGTCGAGGAAATACTAAGGAAAAATTTCCATGTGATGCTCAACTCAAAATCCTACACCTACCAATCCCTTCGAGTGAAGCCATTGGAAATCTCATACAGTTCAGTCAATTTCTTCAGTGACAGAGACGAAGTTCTTCTGGTCTCTGAGGAATTTGTCCTGACTGAGGAGTTAGGAATTCGCCAGTGCGGATTGCCTACACAGTGAGGAACATGATAGCCCTGAGGATTTTGGTACTCAAAATTCCGACCGTTGCTGTGCTATGCGCCAGCTGTTCCAAAATATCTATCCACCTAACGGTCATATCATTGAAGGGCATTTATGTCTTATCATGTCGGGCTGCTCCCTAGGCTATAAATAGCCGCCCCCTACAACCACTAGCTGGTTGGCTGCTCCGAGAGAAACTGACACTTGTCATTTGAGAGCAACCCATCCTCCGAGGACTTTGAGTGAAAATCATCAAGTGAGGAAATACCAAAAACCCAAAACCCAAACACCTACAAACCCCAAGTGATTGAGCATCACTGAAGAGATTGATCCTGAGTGGATCCGACGCTTGTTACCTTTGAAGACTGTGCTTCTTCCAGACGGTTAGGCGTCATGGTCTAGAGCATCCAAGAGGAATTGTGGATCGCCGGGTGACCAAGTTTGTGAAGGTTTGGAAGTCGCCTGAAGACTTACCACGAGTGATTGGACGAGGTCTGTGTGACCTTAGTTCAAGGAGAATACGGTGAGGACTGGGTGTCTTGGACTAAGTGTCCTTGACTGGGTGTCCGGGACTGTGTGTCCTCGAGTTTAAATACTCAGCCGCTCCAACCAGACGTACAACTGAGACAGCAGTTGGAACTGGTCTACCAAATCATTGTCTTCACCGAGCTTACTGGTTCTATTTCCTCAACTCTTTCATTTCCTCATAACTGTGTTGTATGTTTGTTCATATCTGTGTTAGAAGACCTTGACTGAAGACTTTCTCAATTTCCTCAGTTCAATTTCTTCAGTCTATTTGTCTTCATCCTGTGTTATCCTGTAATTACGCTTCTGTACTCTGTACCTGTCTTCATTTCATCATGATGACTATGCTTGTATTCTGTTATGTTTACCTTTGAGTACTTATTCCACTGCTAGTAGTTCTTCGCTAAGGAATTTCCTCACCGGCAAATTCCTCAGTGAAGAATTTCATAAAAATTGCCTATTCACCCCCCTCTAGTCGATATAACGCACTTTCAATTATAATCATCAAAATCATCTCCATGACCACAAGCAACACGCTCATGAGGGTCATAGTAGTGCCCACGAGGACCATGGCCTCGCCCTCGAAGTTGTCCTCCTCGCTGCACTCCATGAGCAGCAGCACCACGCCCACGAGCTGCAGCCACATGTCCACCATGGCTGTTGTTATCATCCTCCAAGTCACCGTCAATAGCAGCATACATAGAATTCTCATCGCCAACTTCCTCAAGTGGATCAATAGGGTGTTGTCGGTGTCGAACCCTATCACCACCTGCTAGAGGACGCTCGTGAAGCATCCTTTCCATGGCTTGCAGTAAGTTGTTCTCGAGTCGCTGTAGCTCGGCACGTGTGACCGAGGCATCTTCTTCCCCATGGTTTCCTCCATGAAAACTCGATCTAGACCCTGCCATGTTAGTAAGGCCAAAAGTGGAATAGGATAATTTTGTGGAATCACACAATCTCACCTCTTACTCACCAAAGTTCTTATGAGTTCACATCAGATTGTGCTTCTCCCGGAAGTGTTAAAGCGATTGAAAGACAAGGATCAAAGAACTAGCTTCGGTTTTTGGTGGAGCTCGGTGGGGTAAACAAAAAGGGGCTTGTGCTGAAATCAAGTTGATGCAAACCAAGAAAATATGGGGATAGATCTGCTGCACCTTTGCACCAAGATTGAAAACACACAACACACAAGCTTCTGGATTTTTTTCTACCAAGCTGGAACTTTTGGATCTTGCACAACACTTTCTTTTTCTCTCTTAACTTTTTTTGCCACTCCTTTTTTTCTCTCTTTGATTTTTTGCCACTTTTTTCTCTCTTTTTCAAAGCACAACAACCAAATCTGAAAACAACTATGAAGATGAACTTGCTGCAGATCTAAAAGATGAAGAACATGCAAGGTACGCAAAAACAAGATCTCAGCACCAACAAGGCTTGGATTTATTTTTGGTGGGGCCCTGGACTTCTAGGACAAAAAATATAGCATGAAAAACACTCGATCTAAAGGGATGATAGTAAGATAAACTTGGATAACAGATCCTACCGTGTCAACGAAGGCTCTGATGCCAGATGATAGGTGGGAACCCGATGAACGAGTTCACGCCCGAGGATGGCCCGATCTTCACGTCGTAGGATCAAATCGGAAGGGATAACTAGCTGCAAGCAGCCGAGATAACTAGCTTTATACCTGCCAAGGTTGGATGCAACCCGTACGTTGGGGATGGCTGACCGAAGCTACAAGAACTCCAACCCGCTGTCCGAACAATCGCAGAACCACAAACCGGGACTAATCCACACAAAACGGCCGGAACCGTAGAGCACGAACTAGGGGGAACTAGAGGCTCCTTCTCGCGAATCCGAATGAACTCACAAGAGCAAAGGTAGTAAGATCTCTCGGATCTCTCTAGCAGTCTTGCTGCATAAGCTTGTAGCTGAATGGTTTGACAAAAGGTTCTCTAGAGGATGGGGGAGATGGGGTTTTATAGCAGGGACAACCCCTCTTAGCTAGGTGTGAAAATGGTTTCAAAAGTAAGCAGGTTTGCATGGCTTCCTTGGGTGAATAAGCAGTCAACTTTGGGAGTTGTTGCAGAGCTCCTCAGAAATTCGCGAAGTCTTAACAGCCTCGACACCTTCCAGGAGAATGACTAGAACTTTTGACTCACAAGTCAAAATGATGTGAGTTTTTTTGCATTGGAAAGATAATTTGATGTAGCTTCTGTTGATGTACACCTATGGCCCGGTCTCTCCACCATATGGGTGTGCCACACCAAAACATCAGAGGTAAAAACTGACAGCATCAGCATCAGCTTCACTTGAAACTTGTTTTCTCCAAACTTGTTCCTCCAAAGCGGTTGCTTCAAGAGCTCATAGGTTGTTGGATTGCTTCCATGTTATACCTAAGTTCAACCAATAACAATGAAGATGAAAGCATAGTTGTGTCATCAAGGTTACAAGGTAAACTTAAGTTAGCGTTCACCTGGTCACTTATTTGTTTGGCGCGACTTCTTGTGATTGGACCTATAATTGTTGGAGACTTGTCGATGGTTGTGGTGTCCTCATCAAATATTAAGACATCCTGTGAGCTACTATATCTCAGATCTACAAGCTCCAAGCAACTCGTATCAGCTTATAGCATTTAAGGTGTGGGGGCACATGATATTCTCCTGGGGAAGAGGGGGTGCACAACCAATCGGTGTTTGGAAGGGTGGGGACAAATATAATCTAAACAATCCTAAACAGAGCTTCACAATTTTATCTAAGGTCGAAGGGTTAACCCCCGACAATCTACATAGCTCCGCCTAAACACATTATTTGCATGCACTGTAGTATTAGACTTAATATTCATGTTTCAGTTTCTTGTTCATTTTAAATATTGAAGTGAGGACCATGCATGTCTTACATTTTACACCCTTCATTCCTAAATATTAGTCTTTTTAGAGATTTCAAATGGGCTTCCACATACAGATGTATATAGACATGTTTTAGAGTGTAGATTCACTCATTTTGCTCCGTATGTAGTCACTTGTTGAAATCTCTAAAAGATTAATATTTAGGAACAGAATGAGTATTTTTGAATTCGTGCCATACATGCATGGTTTGGAAAAATATATGCACTATACTTATTGGATTGTTGTTGTGTTTGTGTGTGTGTGTGTGGTCATATGCTTGATACATACAAAGTTTTCTCACCACCATACCGTTCATCTTTTAAATTTGAATTTGCAATGAAAAACTTACTAGGGATACCATGAAAGGTGAAATCCTCGTTGAGATCACTATATCACAAACTCACTCTAATTCAAGAACTCGTCATAAATCAATTACCACACTGAGATTACTATTTGCAAGGAAAATACAGGCATTGTAATACACATAGATTCGTTCGGCAATTTAAAAGATTCCTTTCGTATTCTCGAATGGTAGGACCCAACGGCGTACCAGCCAGACCTTGGCTCGTGTTGATCCTCAAAAAAACTGGGCTCGTGTCCTTCTGGTGGCATGCGTGGTATGCACATTAGCCAACCCCAACCAATCGAGTCTCCGTGTTTCGAGTCGAAATATTTGGCGGCCAGAATTCCAGCCCTAGGAAATTCCCCTCATGTCCCTTGTCCATATTGACTACCGATGAACAATGGAGGGATGCTTTAGTAACTAGACAACGTTACCTACCATGCTGAGCACGGTTCAATTCCCTCGGTCGCCGCTCCCCAAGGTCATCCGTCAACTGCATTGCCTAGTACTACTACTACACCAGGAGGAGCACAGAATTGAGCCCGTTTGTTCGTGCCTAGTACTTGACTTAATATATTAGGCAGTGCACTGGTACAGAGGGATTATCCTTTTACTCTGCATATATAATTTGTCTGAAGTCTAACTAAGCAAAATGTTTGACCAAATCCTTTCTTAATAAATACAACAGGAAAGATGTATCGCTTGAAAATTTATTGCATGATGCAAGTTATGATATTGTTTCGAATCCTAAATTTTAAATTTCAGAAAATCCAAAAGTGACCAAAAATTCATGAAATTGAGCATGGTCACGTGATATGGCACAAATATTCCTATGTAATTTTTTTCTTCAATTTGAGACAAGTTGCTTATGAGAAGTTGCACAAATGAAGAGACAAGGTATTTTGGAACAAAGACCTGTCACATTAAGGAGAATGCTTTCACTATTAAAACCATGGGTGTTTACGTGCTGCCAAGAGTCTCGATTCTCATCGGCAAAGTGCCGTCTGAGTAAGCGTGTGAGTTGACGGGAGGTGTGCGAGCAGACCGCTGCTCCGGCTGACAGGAAGGTATGCAAACAGACCACTGCACAGGCTCATCGGGAGGCGAGCCCTTTGACCAGGCTCCACCACCCACCTTCGTCCCAACTTCTCCCACTTTTAATGTCGTCAGCGCCGCTGTTTAAAATAAACCCCGCACTACCCGGTATCGCTACAATCTTCTCTCTTCCTCTCCCATTCTCCTATCGTCTATCTCCAACCAGCCTGACCGAACCGTATGCCATGCCGCATCACGATTGTCTGCCTTAGTCTTCCAGTTTCCTGAGGAATACACCCATACTGAGTCTCTAGAACATAAGGCGCTTTGGGACGAGCTTGAACTGGCCTTGCGGGAAGACGCCACGCCTGTCCCCGCTCCCGTTCCGGCTCCCGTCGCCCCGACTGCGCCAGCACCCATCCCCGTGGCATTGATGGGCTGGGAGCTGCACATTGTCGCCGAGCTTGATGCCACGGGGTTCCACGAGGTCCCCGCCGACTTTCACACGCCCGTGCATCTGCGCGTGCACTGACACGCACACTCGTGCCGGTGCTCGTGCACCTACCAGCGCATGCACCTATGATACGTCTCCAACATATCTATAATTTTTGATTGTTCCATGCTATTATATTATCAACCTTGGATGTTTTATATGCATTTATATGCTATTTTATATGATTTTTTGGACTAACCTATTAACCTAGAGCCCAGTGCCAGTTTTTGTTTTTTTCCTTGTTTTAGAGTATCACAGAAAAGGAAAATCAAACGGAGTCCAATTGACCTGAAACTTCACGGAACTTATTTTTGGACCAGAAGAAGCCCACGGAGTATCGGAGATGGACCAAAAGAGTCTCGGGCTGCCCACGAGGTTGGGGGGCGCGCCCCCTGCCTCATGGATAGCCCGGAGATCCACCGACATACTTCTTCCTCATATATATACCCATATACCCTAAAAACTTCAAGGAGCAGAATAGATCAGGAGTTCCACCGCCAGAAGCCTCCGTAGCCACCGAAAACCAATCTAGACCCGTTCCGGCACCCTGCCGAAGGGGGAATCCCTCTCCGGTGGCCATCTTCATCATCCCGACGCTCTCCATGACGAGGAGGGAGTAGTTCACCCTCGGGGCTGAGGGTATGTACCAGTAGCTATGTGTTTGATCTCTCTCTCTCTCTCATGTTCTTGAAGTGATACGATCTTGATGTATCACGAGCTTTGGTATTATAGTTGGATCTTATGATGTTTCTCCCCCTCTACTCTCTTGTAATGGATTGAGTTTTCCCTTTGAAGTTATCTTATCAGATTGAGTCTTTAAGGATTTGAGAACACTTGATGTATGTCTTGCGTGGGATACCCGTGGTGACAATGGGGTATTCTATTGATTCACTTGATGTATGTTTTGGTGATCAACTTGCGGGTTCTGCCCATGAACCTATGCATAGGGGTTGGCACATGTTTTCGTCTTGACTCTCCGGTAGAAACTTTGGGGCACTCTTTGAAGTACTTTGTGTTGGTTGAGTAGATGAATCTGAGATTGTGCGATGCATATCGTATAATCATACCCACAGATACTTGAGGTGACAATGGAGTATCTAGGTGACATTAGGGTTTTGGTTGATTTGTGTCTTAAGGTGTTATTCTAGTACGAACTCTATGATAGATCGAACTGAAAGAATAGCTTTGTGTTATTTTACTACGGACTCTTGAATAGATCGATCACAAAGGATAACTTTGAGGTGGTTTCGTACCCTACCATAATCTCTTCGTTTGTTCTCTGCTATTAGTGACTTTGGAGTGACTCTTTGTTGCATGTTGAGGGAAAGTTATATGATCCAATTATGTTATTATTGTTGGGAGAACTTGCACTAGTGAAAGTATGAACCCTAGGCCTTGTTTCCTAGCATTGCAATACCGTTTACGCTCACTTTTATCATTAGTTACCTTGCTGTTTTTATATTTTCAGATTACAAAAACCATTATCTACTATCCATATTGCACTTGTATCACCATCTCTTCGCCGAACTAGTGCACCTATACAATTTACCATTGTATTGGGTGTGTTGGGGACACAAGAGACTCTTTGTTATTTGGTTGCAGGGTTGTTTGAGAGAGACCATCTTCATCCTACGTCTCCCATGGATTGATAAACCTTAGGTCATCCACTTGAGGGAAATTTGCTATTGTCCTACAAACCTCTGCACTTGGAGGCCCAACAACGTCTACAAGAAGAAGGTTGTGTAGTAGACATCAAGCTCTTTTCTGGCGCCGTTGCCGGGGAGGTTAGTGCTTGAAGGTGTATCTTTAGATCTTGCAATCGAATCTTTTTGTTTCTTGTTTTAGCACTAGTTTAGTTTATAAAAGAAAAGTACAAAAAAATATGGAATTGAGTTTGCCTCATACGCTTCATCTTTTTAATATCTTTCGTGAGTATGATGGAGAGGAAAATTTTGCCAAAGTGTTAGAAGAAGAATGGATTAAAATATTTGGCACTAAATATTTGAATGATGAGCATGATTGCAATGTTGTTAGTATGAATTCCTTGAATATCCATGATGCTAATGAGATGCAAAGCCACAAGATTGGGGAAGCTATGTTTGATGAAGATGATATTTTTTGTCCCCTAAGTTTTGATGAGCAAATTTATTATGATGAAAGCATGCCTCCTATTTATGATGATTATATTGATGAAAGTGGATTTGGATAGGTCATGACTTTATTTTGTGATGAATCCACTATTGCGGAAGAGGTTCCAATTAATTATGAGAACAAAGTTGCTATCTATGATGATTATTGTGATGACGTGTATGCTATAAAGAATAATGATATCCATGAAACTTGTCATCATGATTTTAGTTTTAAATTGGATTATGCCTCACATGATAACTATTTTGTTGAGTTTGCTCCCACTATTATTCATGAGAAGAATTTTGCTTGTGTGGAGAGTAATAAAATTTCTATGCTTGTAGATCATGAAAAGAATGCTTTATGTGATAGTTATATTGTTGAATTAATTCATGATGCTACTGAAAATTATTATGAGGGAGGAACATATGCTTGTAGGAATTGCAATAATATCAAGTTTCCTCTCTATGTGTTGAAAATCTTGAAGATATCCTTGTTTTACCTTCCTATGCAAGTTGATTCTTGTTCCCACAAGTTGTTTGCTCACAAAATCCCTATGCATAGGAAGTGGGTTAGACTTAAATTTGTAAGTCATATTCTTCATGATGCTCTCTTTATGTTACAATTCTTATCTTTTATGTGAGCATCCTTGAAATCATCATGCCTGGCTAGGGGCGTTAAACGATAGCGCTTGTTGGGAGGCAACCCAATTTTTAGTTTTGTTCCTTGCTTTTTGTTCCTGTTTAGTGATAAATTAATCATCTATCCTCTGTTATGATTGTGTTTTTATGTTTTAATTAGTGTTTGTGCCAAGTAAATCCTTTAGGACCTTCTTGGGTGATTGTTATTTGATCTTGCTGTAAAAAAACAGAAAGTATGCGCCCACGAGAATAATTTTCATTTTGTACCAGAGAGCGATAAAATACCAATTCCAACTGAAGTAGATCAATAAACAAATTGCCTAGGACTTCCTAATTTCTCAGGATTTTTTTAGTTACATAAGTATTCTAAACCTACAGATTACTACAAACTATGCTGTTTTTGACAGATTCTGTTTTCTATGTGTTGTTTGCTTATTTTGATGAGTCTATGAGTAGTATCGGAGGGTATGAACCATAGATAAGTTGGAATACAGTAGATATTACACCAATATGAATTTAGAATGATTTCACAACAGTACCTAAGTGGTTATTTATTTTCTTATACTAACGGAGCTTACGAGTTTTCTGTTAAGTTTTGTGTTGTGAAGTTTTCAAGTTTTGGGTAAAGATTCGATGGACTATGGAATAAGGAGTGGCAAGAGCCTAAGGTTGGGGATTCCCAAGGCACCCCAAGGTAAAATTCAAGGAAAACCAAAAGCCTAAGCTTGGGGATGCCCTGGATGGCATCCCCTCTTTCGTCTTCGTTCATCGGTAACTTTACTTGGAGCTATATTTTTATTCACGACATGATATGTGTTTTGCTTGGAGCGTCATTTTATTTTATTTAGTTTTGCTTGCTGTTTGAATAAAATACCAAGATCTGAAATTCTTAAATGTTAGGGAGTCTTCACATAGTTGCATAATTATTCGACTACTCATTGATCTTCACTTATATCTTTTGGAGTAGTTTGTCATTTGCTCTAGTGCTTCACTTATATCTTTTGGAGTAGTTTGTCATTTGCTCTAGTGCTTCACTTATATCTTTTGGAGTAGTTTGTCATTTGCTCTAGTGCTTGACTTATATATTTCTAGAGCATGGTGGTGGTTTTATTTTATAGAAATAGATGAACTCTCGTGCCTCACTTATATTATTTTGAGACTCTTTTAGAACAACATGGTAATTTGCTTTGGTTATGAAACTAGTCCTAATATGATGGGCATCCAAGATGGATATAATAAAAACTTTCATATAAAGTGCATTGAATACTATGAGAAGTATGATACTTGAAATTGTTTTGAGATATGGAGATGGTGATATTAGAGTCATGATAGTTGAGTAGTTGTGAATTTTAGGAATACTTGTGTTGAAGTTTGTGATTCCTGCAGCATGCACGTATGGTGAACCGTTATGTGACGAAGTCGGAGCATGATTTATTTATGGATTGTCTTCCTTATGAGTGCTGGTCGGGGACGAGCGATGGTCTTTTCCTACCAATCTATCCCCCTAGGAGCATGCGTAATACTTTGTTTCGATAACTAATAATTTTTTGCAATAAGTATGTGAGTTCTTTATGACTAATGTTGAGTCCATGGATTATACACACTCTCACCCTTCCACCATTGCTAGCCTCTCTAGTACCGCGCAACTTTTGCCGGTACCATAAACCCACCATATATCTTCCTCAAAACAGCCACCATACCTACCTACTATGGCATTTCCATAGCCATTCCGAGATATATTGCCATGCAACGTTCCACCGTTCAGTTTATTATGACACGCTCCATCATTGTCATATTGCTTGCATGATCATGTAGTTGACATCGTATTTGTGGCAAAGCCACCGTTCGTAATTATTTCATACATGTCACTCATGAGTCATTGCACATCATGGTACACCGCCGGAGGCATTCATATAGAGTCATATCTTGTTCCAAGTATCGAGTTGTAATTCTTGAGTTGTAAGTAAATAAAAGTGTGATGATCATCAATATTAGAGCATTGTCACAAGTGAGGAAAGGATGATGGAGACTATGATTCCCCCACAAGTTGGGATGAGACTCTGGACTAAAATAAAAAAAAAGAGGCCATAAAAAAGAGAAAAGTCCTAAAAAGAGAGAGAGAAAAAGAGAGAAGGGACAATGCTACTATCCTTTTACCACACTTGTGCTTCAAAGTAGCACCATGATCTTCATGATAGAGAGTCTCTTATGTTGTTACTTTCATATACTAGTGGGAAATTTTCATTATAGAACTCGGCTTGTATATTCCAATGACGGGCTTTCTCAAAATGCCCTAGGTCTTCATGAGCAAGCGAGTTGGATGCACACCCACTTAGTTTCTTTTTGAGCTTTCATACACTTATAGCTCTAGTGCATCCGTTGCATGGCAATCCCTACTCACTCATATTGATATCTATTAATGGGCATCTCCATAGCCCGTTGATACGCCTAGTTGATGTGAGACTATCTTCTCCTTTTGTCTTCTCCACAACCACCATTCTATTCCACCTATAGTTCTATATCCATGGCTCACGCTCATATATTGCGTGAAGATTGAAAAAGTTTGAGAACATCAAAAGTATGAAACAATTGCTTGGCTTGTCATCGGGGTTGTGCATGATTTAAATATGTTGTGTGGTGAAGATGGAGCATAGCCAGACTATATGATTTTGCAGGGATAACTTTCTTTGGCCATGTTATTTTTAGAAGACATGATTACTTTGTTAGTATGCTTGAAGTATTATTATTTTTATGTCAATATTAAACTTTTGTCTTGAATCTTATGGATCTGAATATTCTTGCCGCAATAAAGAATTACATGGATAAATATGTTAGGTAGCATTCCACATCAAAAATTATGTTTTTATCATTTACCTACTCGAGGACGAGCAAGAATTAAGCTTGGGGATGCTGATACGTCTCCAACGTATCTATAATTTTTGATTGTTCCATGCTATTATATTTTCAACTTTTGATGTTTTATATGCATTTCTATGCTATTTTATATGATTTTTGGGACTAACCTATTAACCTAGAGCCCAGTGCCACTTTATGTTTTTTCCTTGTTTTTTAGAGTATCACAGAAAAGTAAAATCAAACGGAGTCCAATTGACCTGAAACTTCATGGAACTTATTTTTGGACCAGAAGAAGCCCACGAAGTATCGGAGATGGACCAGAAGAGTCCCGGGCTGCCCATGAGGGTGGGGGGCGCGCCCACCCCCTGGGCACGCCCCCCTGCCTCGTGGATAGCCTGGAGATCCACCGACGTACTTCTTCCTCCTATATATACCCATATACCCTAAAAACTTCGAGGAGCAGAATAGATCGGGAGTTCCGCTGCCAGAAGCCTCCGTAGCCACCGAAAACCAATCTAGACCCGTTCCGGCACCCTACCGGAGGGGGAATCCCTCTCCGGTGGCCATCTTCATCATCCCGGCGCTCTGCATGACGAGGAGGGAGTAGTTCACCCTCGGGGTTGAGGTTATGTACCAATAGCTATGTGTTTGATCTCTCTCTCCCTCTCTCTCTCTCGTGTTCTTGAGGTGATATGTTCTTGATGTATCGCGAGCTTTGGTATTATAGTTGGATCTTATGATGTTTCTCCCCCTCTACTCTCTTGTAATGGATTGAGTTTTCCCTTTGAAGTTATCTTATCGGATTGAGTCTTTAAGGATTTGAGAACACTTGATGTATGTCTTGCGTGGGATACCTGTGGTGACAATGGGGTATTCTATTGATTCACTTGATGTATGTTTTGGTGATCAACTTGCCAGTTCTTCCCATGAACCTATGCATAGGGGTTGGCACACGTTTTTGTCTTGACTCTCCGGTAGAAACTTTGGGGCACTCTTTGAAGTACTTTGTGTTGGTTGAGTAGATGAATCTGAGATTGTGTGATGCATATCGTATAATCATACCCCCAGATACTTGAGGTGACAATGGAGTATCTAGGTGACATTAGGGTTTTGGTTGATTTGTGTCTTAAGGTGTTATTCTAGTACGAACTCTATGATAGATCGAACGGAAAGAATAGCTTCATGTTATTTTACTACGGACTCTTGAATAGATTGATCAGAAAGGATAACTTTGAGGTGGTTTCGTACCCTACCATAATCTCTTCGTTTGTTCTCTGCTATTAGTGACTTTGGAGTGATTCTTTGTTGCATGTTGAGGGAAAGTTATATGATCCAATTATGTTATTATTGTTGAGATAACTTGCACTAGTGAAAGTATGAACCCTAGGCCTTGTTTCCAAGCATTGCAATACCATTTACGCTCACTTTTATCATTAGTTACCTTGCTGTTTTTATATTTTTAGATTACAAAAACCATTATCTACTATCCATATTGCACTTGCATCACCATCTCTTCGCCGAACTAGTGCACCTATACAATTTACCATTGTATTGGGTGTGTTGGGGACACAAGAGACTCTTTGTTATTTGGTTGCAGGGTTGTTTGAGAGAGACCTTCTTCATCCTACACCTCTCACGGATTGATAAACCTTAGGTGATCCACTTGAGAGAAATTTGCTACTGTCCTACAAACCTCTGCACTTGGAGGCCCAACAACGTCTACAAGAAGAAGGTTGTGTAGTAGACATCAGCCTATGCGTGCACTAACATGCACGCCCGTGCCAGTGCTTGTGCACACAAATGTCTCCGTCGTGACGTTGCTAGTGCCTATCCTTGTGCGGGTGCCAGTGCCCCCCTTAGCGGCATGGATGGCCGCCGTCGACCACTTCCTTGCACCAACGCCAGTCGCCTCCTCCCGCCAGTTGACTCGCTCCTGGAGACATAAGTCAAGAACATTGTGGCCTTGCTTGAATCTAGGGCCAACGTCCAGGAGTACGCCAACAACGGCTCAAGACA
Organism: Triticum aestivum; assembly: GCF_018294505.1. NCBI lineage: Eukaryota > Viridiplantae > Streptophyta > Magnoliopsida > Poales > Poaceae > Triticum > Triticum aestivum. The sequence continues at coordinate 195,863,583 of NC_057803.1, forward strand.
CTGCCGTCGCTGTCGGTCAGTGGCCCGACGATACACAGAGCACGACAGAGGAGCCGCTTCCCACCGCAAGACGCCCCCGCCGCCGCCGTGTAATCTAAATTTGCCATGAAAAAAGTTCAGATTGTCATGCTTAAAATCCGAACGTTTATCACTTCCGTTTATCACTCGACCGCCCCTCCAAGAGCTACCCAAAGCGCAGGTTGCTACCCCAATTAGAGGAGGAAGCACCTAAACCTACATCACCAATGCATGATGCGGCCGACCGGCCACCCTGTGGCCGCAACAGAGAGGCCTCTTGGCCCTCCACTCAAGCCGCACCCCGGCGCCGCTCAAAAACTACCAAGGCATGGGAAAATGCGCCAGACCTGCGAGATATATTATAGGACAAGGCAAGGCAAACAAGATCGATCTATGGATCACGTGGGCACCCCACGGCACGAGACGGTACTCGTCACGCCAGATACAGTAAATCCGGCCGGGCCGAACACAGTAGACAAAGCTCGTTTGAGCTGCGTCGTGATGTAGCCCAATACAGAGGCGCCGCACACCCACTATGCTTCACAGATGAAGTAATGGATCATCAAATCCCCGAGGGTTTCAAACCCATGAACATCAAATCATACGATGGCACAACAGATCCTGCGGTATGGATCAAGGACTATCTCCTTCATATCCACATGGCCCGCGGTGATGACCTACACGCCATCAAATACCTCCCACTCAAGCTTAAAGGACCAGCCCGGCATTGGCTTAACAGCTTGCCAACAGAATCAATTGGTTGTTGGGAGGACCTGGAGGCCGCATTCCTCGACAATTTCCAGGGCACTTATGTGCGACCACCAGACGCCGATGACCTAAGCCACATAATTCAGTAGCCAGAGGAATCGGCCAGACAATTCTGGACACGGTTCCTAAGCAAGAAAAATCAAATCGTCGACTGTCCGGACGCAAAGGCCCTAGCAGCCTTCAAACATAACATCGACGACGAGTGGCTTGCACGGCACCTAGGACAGGAAAAGCCAAAATCTATGGCAGCCCTCACGACACTTATGACCCGCTTTTGCGCGGGAGAAGACAGTAGGCTAGCTCGCAGCAGTAACATGACCAAGAGCCCTGGTAATTCGGATACCAAGGACAACAGTGGCAGGTCGCATCGCAACAAGCAAAAGCGCCGCATTAACAGTGACAATGCTGAGGATACGGCAGTTAATGCCGGATTCAAAGGCTCTAAACCCGGTCAGCAGGAAAAGCCATTCAAAATAAATACTCATGGCGCGTCCAGTTTGGACCGAATACTCGACCGCTCATGCCAGATTCATGGCACCCCCGAAAAACCAGCCAATCACACCAACAGGGATTGTTGGGTGTTCAAGCAGGCAGGCAAGTTAAATGCCGAAAGCAGAGACAAGGGGCTGCATAGTGATGACGAGGAGGAGCCCCGGCCGCCGAACAACAGTGGACAGAAAGGTTTTCCCCCACAAGTGCGGACGGTGAACATGATATACACAACCCACGTCCCCAAGAGGGAGCAGAAGCGTGTGCTAAGGGACGTATATGCGATGGAGCCAGTCTCACCAAAGTTCAACCCATGGTCTTCCTCCCGACCACTTTTGATCGAAGGGACGACCCCCACTAGCATCCGTCATGGCGGATTCACCGCATTGGTTCTAGACCCAATTATTGATGGATTTCACCTCACTAGAGTCCTTATGGACGGCGGCAACAGCCTGAACCTGCTTTATCAGGATATAGTGGGGAAAATGGGCATCGATCCCTCGAGGATTAAACCCACCAGAACGACCTTTAAAGGCGTCATACCAGGTGTAGAAGCCAACTGTACAGGCTTAGTTACACTCGAAGTGGTCTTCAGATCTCCGGATAATTTCCGAAGCGAGGAGTTAATCTTCGACATAGTCCTGTTCCGCAGTGGCTATCACACACTGCTCGGGCGAACCGCATTTGCCAAGTTCAATGCGGTGCCGCACTATGCATACCTCAAGCTCAAGATGCCAGGCCCTCGAGGCGTCATCACGGTCAATGGAAATACCGAACGCTCTCTCCGAACGGAGGAGCACACGGTGGCTATCGTAGCGGAAGTACAAAGCAGCCTCTCAAGGCAATTCTCCAGTCCGTCCATTATACGTCCGGACACCGTCAAGCGCGCCCGGAGTAACCTACACCAAGACCGCTCGGCATGTTCAGAGCAAGCGTAACAATGCGGCCCCAACCCCAGCGCTCGCGAACTTGCGAAACCAGTGCTGCGCGTACATAACTACGCTCTAGAAATACCATGGGCACAGGGGGAGAGGCACCATCACGGCACGCCCGAAACGCGGCTTAAACTGCACTAGGAGCTGCCGATTTCTTAATTTTCTCTTATTTTCAGGACTCCATTCTTCGGAAGGCTTGTCTGGCAGTACAATTGCCGCACAAACGATACAACCAGGGAAGCAGAAAGCTACGTCGCACTACGGAACTCTAAGGTGGTCTCTATAACAAGCAGTATACCTGTTTCGCATAACATTCCGCAGCTCGCCCCTGGAAAGGACATATTTGATAGTCCCATCTTTTGCTTATCGCACTATTTGTATCGTTCTGCTTTAATCGCAACTTTTTTAAATAAACAATGCATAGCTGCCGTCTATTATTGCATCACCTCTTTTTTACGAATATATGTTCATTAATGACATGTTGCACCCGTACACTTTGGTACGGCCAATACGCCAGGGGCTTAAGTACCCCACAACATGGTGTGAGAAGTCCGAACACTTTCACAAGTGCGGCACCCCGAACTTATAGCATTATATGCATCGGCTCCGAATCATGTCTTGGGTCAATAGTTGGGTTTGACCGGCTCCTATGTTTTGGTACCTTACGTTCCGTTATATCGTCTAAGGTAGCACTAGGAGAACTACTGCGATAGTGCCCCAGTTGAGCTGGGCTAAGCACCTCAGTAGAGAAAGCTAAAACTGACCGTCATGATGAGGCGAGAGCTGGTCGCTGTTCAAGAGGTTTTCGAGTCCCTAAAGACTTATGCCGCTTAGAGCGAGGAGTCGACTTTGTCCGGCCTAGGCGTGGAGAGCGCCCCGAACTCGGTCTTCCAAACACTAGGGGCTTTGCCAAAATTTAAAATTATAGAATTCTATGGCTAAGTGAGAGTGTTCAAGCATTATAGTCTGATTGCCTTGTTCGTTGTGTTGAGCGCCTCCCTCAAAGGACCCAAGAATGGGGAAAAGAGCGCTCATGTTTATCCCGAACACCCCAGCACTCGTGCCATGGGGGTAGAAGCGGACGACTCTCCATCTCTCAAATTTGATAAACGGCCGCACAGAAGGTAATATTTTAAATTCAAAAAGCATTGCTTAGCGCACATGAACAAGTTTTTAGCGCACAGGACAAAACGAGCGAGTTCACTGAAAAAATTACATTCATGGAACATTCATCCGCCACAAGGCGGGCACCCTTCAGAACACCCTCATAATACATCTCGGGCTTGCCATGCTCCTTGCCCAGCGGTGGCCCGTCCTTCACAAGCTTCTCAGCATCCAGCTTGCCCCATTGCACCTTCACACGGGCAAGCGCCCTACGGGCACCCTTGATGCATACGAAGCGCTTGATGACTTCGAGCCTTGGACAGGCCTCCACCAGCTGCCTCACCAGCCCGAAGTAGCTCCCAGGCATGGCCTCTCCAGGCCACCCCCGGACTATGAGGCCCTTCATGGCCTGTTCGGCCAACTTATGGAGCTCGACCGGCTGTTTCAGCTGGTCGCTTAAGGGCACCGGGTGTTCGGCCTCAGCATACTGAGACCAAAACACCTTCTCCGTCGAGCTTCCCTCCTCGGCTCGGTAGAAGGTGGCGGCATCCGACACGCTACGGGGCAAGTCTGCGAATGCTCCTGGAGAGCTCCGGATTCGGGTAAGTGACAAGTAATTCACTTTTACGTGCTTGCTTTGCATAAAGAATGCCTTACCCGCCGCTATCTTTTTTATTTCCTAAACCTCCTGGAGGGCCTTCTGGGCTTCGGCCTTGGCAGACTTGGTATCTTCAATGGCCGCCGCGAGCTCAGACTCTCGCGTCTTCGAGTCAAGCTCCAAACTCTCATGTTTTTTCATGAGAGCCCGGAGCTCTTGCCGCACCTCGCCAACCTGCGTCTCATGCTTCTCCCGCTCGGTGCGGTCCGTGGCCGCCCTCTTTTCGACCTCGGACATCTCTTGCTTAAGGGTCGCCACCTCAGTTGTGGCCCCTACAATAGCCGCGTTAATCCTGTCACTATTTGCAATTGCACCTTTCACATATTTCAATAAGGTATTTCTTACCTTCCTTCTCCTCGAGCTGCTGCTTGGCTAGGCCCAGCTCTTGCTCGGACCGCTCGAGGTTCTGCTTCAGCATATCCACCTCTGCAGTCAGTACGGCGGAGGCGAGCAACGAAGCCTGCATACACATATTGACTTGATCTTGTTAGACTCCTGCGAATGTTATTAGATCCTCTATTCGGCTTTTCTTTCGTCGAACAGAGCATCAAGGGCTACTGCCTATGCGGTAATATTTTTACATATTCTTTACTTACCTCAAAGCCTATTAGAAGGCTGGCACAGGCATCAGTCAGTCCGCTCTTAGCAGACTGAACCTTCTGGATCACCGCACTCATAATAGTGCGGTGCTCCTCGTCGATGGAGGCGCCGTTAAGCGTCTCTAGCAAACTGTCCGATGCCTCCGGTTGGACGGAGGTCACCGGCTCGGTAGGCTTGCTCCTCTTGGAAGGAGGCTGCCTACCGGAGTCCGGAACCGTTGAAGGTTCCAGCACGGTGTCCGGCTCAAGGCCGGATTTGGAGCCCTTGGGGGTTCTATCCCCTTTACGCCTGGAGTCCGGGAGGTTGCCTTGCGGCGCCTCCAAGACCACCTCCTCCTGGCTTGGAATCTGTTGGGATGCCACCTCGGCGCCGTCCATAGGGTGGGGGGAGGAAGCCGTCAGAAGCGAATTCACATCCGACGAATCCAGGGAGCCGCTCGACGACTCGTCGAGCCCGGCCTTGGGCGGACTGCACAATCATGTTCGACGTAAGGAAAAACTATGCAATGGGGGAATACTATGAATCACTCTGGTATCCTGATACATACGATCTCGCCAGGGGCTTGGCCCTGTGCGGCCACTCCTCTTCGCCGTCGTCGGCGTTGGTGGAGTAGTCCGGAGGAGGGGTTTTCCCCCTCTTGGACCCTTCGGCCTCCCCGGTTGGGGCAGCTTTCCTTTTCTTCCCTCCCCCCCGCTGGAGGGGGAGAGGTCTCTTCTTCCTCCTCCTCGTCTTCACGGGAGGAGTGCACCTTGGAGTCATCGGATGATGAATCCGACACCTCCTGGTGCCGGGCACTCATTCGAGTCCCCGTGGCCTTCTTCTTGGCCTTCTTCTCCGGCATCACGTAGGGTGCCGGAACCAGCAGCTTCGCCAAGTGAGCGTCCGCTGGGCCTTCGGGCAAAGGAGCCGGACAGTTGATCTGTTCAGACGTCTCCTGCCAATCCTGTCAAAGGTAAGGGAGCTTAGATCCCGCATGGAGTCAAACTATAAAAAACTAATACCCTGTAAAAGGTAAAAACAGCTTACCGCACGAGCGTGACGCTGCGTGCTGAATCCGCGATCCTCGGTAGCGGATGTGGGGGCCTCGGCGCCCTTCAAAAGCACCTTCCAAGCATCTTCATACGTCATGTCGAAGAGCCTGCTCAGAGTTCGGTGCCGCGCCGGGTCGAACTCCCACAGGTTGAAAGCCTGTTGTTGACAAGGGAGGATCCGGCGGATGAGCATAACCTGGACTACGTTGACAAGTTTGAGCTTCCTGTCCACCAGGGTTTGGACGCATGTTTGGAGTCCAGTCAGCTCTCCATTTTTACCCCACGACAGGCCCGTCTCTTTCCAGGAGGCGAGCTGAGTAGGGGGTCCGGATCGAAACTCGGGGGCTGCTACCCATTCAGGGTCGCGCGGCTCGGTGATGTAAAACTACCCTGACTGTCACCCCTTTATGGACTCCACGAAGGAGCCCTCGAACCATAGGACGTTGGGCATCTTCCCACCATGGCGCCTCTGCACTCCGCTTGGGTGCCGTGCACGACCTTCGGCTTGACATTGAAAGTCTTGAGCCATAGGCCGAAATGGGGGCGGATGCGGAAGAAAGCCTCGCACACGATGATAAACGCCGAGATGTTGAGGACAAAGTTCGGGGCCAGATCGTGGAAATCCAGGCCATAGTAGAACATGAGCCCCCGGACAAATGGGTGGAGAGGGAAGCCCAGTCCGCGGAGGAAATGGGGGAGGAACACCACCCTCTCATGGGGCCTAGGGGTGGGGATGAGCTGCCCCTCTTCGGGAAGCTGGTGCGCAATGTCGTTAGACAAGTATCCGCCCTTCCTCAGTCTTTTGATGTGTCCCTCCGTGACGGAGGAGACCATCCACTTTCCTCCCACTCCGGACATGGCTGGAGAAGGTTGAGGTGGGGTGTGCGGACTTGGGCGCTGGAGCTCGAGTGCGCGGAAATGGATAGGCAAAGGAGGAAGAAGGCATGGATGAAAAGGCGGATCCTTATCCCCTTATATGGGAGGACGCGACTATGCGCCCCCGCCAGCCTGGTAAAACTCGCTTATCTCCCAAGCGCCATAGTCAATGGCGCGGTTGGGTTACCCACACCCGTATTGATGAGAATCCCGGTATAAGGGGACACGATCTCTGCTTTAACAAGACGTGCCAAGGAAAATGCCTCACTAAACGCGCTGAGGTGGGACAGTAAAACGATTCGAATAAAGACTTGGCCATGGTGTGATGTCACGCTATGGAATACGTCAGCAGATTAGATTTGTGTAAATATTATTCTCTCTATGGCAATATGTGGAAACTTATTTTGCAGAGCCGGACACTACCTTTGTGTTCAAAATCTTCTATGAAGTACTTGGAGGAGGAACCCGCCTTGCAATGCCGAAGACAATATGTGCGCCGGACTCGTCGTCATTGAAGCCTGGTTCAGGGGCTACTGAGGGAGTCCTGGATTAGGGGGTGTTCGGATGGCCGGACTATACCTTTGGCCGGACTCCTGGACTATGAAGATACAAGATTGAAGACTTCGTCCCGTGTCCTGAAGGGACTTTCCTTTGCGTGGAAGGCAAGCTTGGCGATACAAATATGTAGATCTCCTACCATTGTAACCGACTCTGTGTAACCCTAGCCCTCTCTGGTGTCTATATAAACCAGAGAGTTTTAATCTGTAGGACGAACAACAATCATACCATAGGCTAGCTTCTAGGGTTTAGCCTCTCTGATCTCGTGGTAGATCTACTCTTGTACTACCCATATCATCAATATTAATCAAGCAGGACGTAGGGTTTTACCTCCATCAAGAGGGCCCGAACCTGGGTAAAACATCGTGTCCCCTGCCTCCTGTTACCATCCGGCCTAGACGCACAGTTCGGGACCCCCTACCCGAGATCCGCCGGTTTTGACACCGACAATTATCCTCATTGCTACATAGAAGAATTATGTCCTTGATGCACCGCTAGGTGACAGGCCTATTGCAGGAGCAAATGCAGACGATATGAACGTTTGGCAAGCTCAATATGATGACTACTTAATAGTTTAGTGCGCCATGCTTTACGTCTTAGAACCGGGACTTCAAAAAAAATTGAACGCCACAAAGCATATGATATGTTCCAAGAGGTGAAATTGGTATTTCAGACTCATGCCCGTGTCGAGAGGTATGAGACCTTTCACAAGTACTTTGCCTACAAGATGGAGGAGAATAGCTCAGCTAGTGAGCATGTGCTCAGAATATCTAGGCACTACAAGCGCTTGAATCAAGTGGGAATTAATCTTCCAAATAAGATAGTGATTGACAGATTTCTCTAGTCACTATCACCAAGCTACTAGAACTTCGTGATGAACTATAATGTGCAAGGGATAACGCAAAAGATTCCCAAGCTCCTCGCGATGCTTAAATCGTCGAAGGTAGAAATCAAGAAAGAGCATCAAGTGTTGATGGATAACAAGACCACTGGTTTCAAGAAAAAGGGCAAAGGAAAAGAAAGGGAACTTCAAGAAGAATGACAAGCAAGTTGCCACTCCCGTGAAGAAGCCCAAAGCTAGACTTAAGCCTGAAACTAAGTGCTTCTACTGCAAAGGGAATGGTCACTGGAAGCGGAACTACTCGAAATACTTGGCGGATAAGAATGATGGCAAAGTGAACAAAGGTATATTTGATATACATCTTATTGATTTGTACTTTACTAGTATTCATCGTAACCATAGGGTATTTGGTACTGATTCAGTTGCTAAGATTAGTAACTCGAAACAGGAGTTGCAAAATGAACAGAGACTAGTTAAGGGCGAGGTGACGATGTGTGTTGGAAGTGATTCCAAGGTTGATAAGATCACCATCGCACACTCCCTCTACCTTCCGGATTAGTGTTGGACCTAAATAAATGTTATTTGGTGTTTGCGTTGAGCATGAATATGATTGGATCATGTTTATTATGATACAGTTATTCATTTAAGTCAGAGAAAAGTTGTTGTTCTGTTTACATGAATAAAACCTTCTATGGTCATACACCCAATGTAAATGGTTTATTGAATCTCGATCGTAGTGATACACATATTCATAATATTGATGCCAAAAGATGCAAAGTTGATAATGATAGTGCAACATATTTGTGGCACTGCCGCTTAGGTCATATTGGTGTAAAGCGCATGAAGAAACTCCATACAGATGGATTTTTGGAATCACTTGATTATGAATCATTTGATACTTGCGAACCATGACTCATGGGCAAGATGACTAAAACTCCGTTCTCTCAAACAATGGAGCGAGCCAATGACTTATTGGAAATAATACATACCGATTTATGTGGTCCGATGAGTGTTGAGGCACGCAGCGGGTATCATTATTTTCTGACCTTCACAGATGATTTGAGCAGATATGGGTATATCTACTTAATGAAACACAAGTCTGAAACATTTGAAAAGTTCAAAGAATTTCAGAGTGAAGTGGAGAATCATCGTAACAAGAAAATAAAGTTTCTATGATCTGATCATGGAGGCGAATATTTGAGTTACAAGTTTGGCCTTCATTTAAAACATTGTGGAATAATTTCACAACTCACGCCACCTGGAACACCACAGCGTAATGGTGTGTCCGAACGTCGTAACCGTACTTTATTAGATATGGTGTGATCTATGAGATCTCTTACCGATTTACCACTATCATTTTGAGGTTATGAATTAGCCACAACTGCATTCATGTTAAACAGGGCACCGTCTAAATCCGTTGAGACGACACCGTATGAACTGTGGTTTGGCAAGAAACCTAAGCTGTCGTTTCTTAAAGTTTGGGGTTGTGACACTTATGTCAAAAGGCTTCAACCTAATAAGCTCGAACCCAAATCAGAGAAGTGCGTCATCATAGGATACCCTAAAGAAACAATTGGGTACACCTTCTACCACAAATCCGAAGGCAAGATACTTGTTGCCAAGAATGGAAACTTTCTAGAGAAGGAGTTTCTCTCGAAAGAAGTTAGTGGGAGGAAAGTAGAACTTGATGAGGTAATTGTACCTTCTCTCGAATTGGAAAGTTGCTCATTAGAGAAATCCGTTCCCGTGATGCCTACACCAACTATAGAGGAGGTTAATGATAATGATCATGAAACTTCATATCAAGTTACTACAGGACCTCGTAGGTCGAACAGAGCATGTTCCGCAGCAGAGTGGTACGGTAATCCTGTTCTGGAAGTCATGTTACTAGACCATGATGATCCTACAAACTATGAAGAAGCTATGATGAGCCCATATTCCGACAGATGGCTTAAGGCCATGAAATCTGAGATAGGATCCATGTATAATAATAAAGTGCAGACTTTGGTGGACTTGCCCAATGATCGGCAAACAATTTAGAATAAATGGGTCTTCAAGAAGAAGATTGACACTGATAGTAATGTCGCTATCTACAAATCTTGACTTGTTGCAAAAAGTTTTCAACAAGTTCAAGGAGTTGACTATGATGAGATTTTCTCACTCATACCGATGCTTAAGTCTGTCCGAATCATGTTAGCAATTGCCGCATCTTATGAAATCTGGCAAATGGATGTCAAAAGTGCATTCCTCAATGCATTTCTTAAAGAAGAGTTGTATATGATACAACCAGAAGGTTTTGTCGATCCTAAATGTGCTAACAAAGTGTGCAAATTCCAGCGATCCATCTATGGATAGGTGCAAGCATCTCGGAGTTGGAATATATGCTTTGATAAGGTGATCAAAGCATATGGTTTTATACAGACTTATGGTGAAGCCTATATTTACAAGAAAGTGAGTGGGAGCTCTGTAGCATTTCTGATATTATATGTGGATGACATATTGTTGATTGGAAATTGTCAGGACCCCGACTCAGTACCACATCGATCTAGCATGTAACACATCATATCACTTTGCGGCCTCACGCACGGTATCCCCACGGGTGTCGCCTTACCTTTCCCCGGGACCGTTTGCGCCTTTTGGCACACGTATATGACAGTGTCGCTAGCATCCATATGATAAGGAGCCCGGGCTGACATGGCTAGTCGTAAACCCAAAGTGGCACAGACTTACAGGGACAGGCATCCATGACCCAGCATCGAACGTGTCGGTCATCAGCGAGTGAATCCAGGCTGTAGCACTGGGCTAGCAGGACTCCGGTGAACCAGGCTGTAGCGGGCTAACAGGACTCCGGTATTCATCGCGTGACATTTCCCCGAAGGGACAGACACAGGAACGAAGAAGGACACATGCCGGCCAGCCTAAGTGTTCCAGAGCAGTAGCAAGCTACCATGGCTCAGTGAAACACTAGGAGACATTTCCCCGTAAGAGAGGCTACTAAAGATAAACAACTAGATGGTCAGATCCCACACATACCAAGCATTTCAATAACATACACACAATATGCTCGATATGTGCAAATACAACATGGCATCACAACATGACTCTACGACACAAGTAAATATTCAATAGGCTCCGAGGAGCGAGATATTACAAACAGGGGTCTCATGACCCAACATTCAGAGCATACAAATCAAAACACAGGCGGAAGCTATCATGTCTGGGTACAGACATCTATAAATGGAAAAGGCTGAGAAGCCGACTATCTATCAGATCCTGCCGAGGGCACAAGATCGTAGCTGAGGTAACAAGCTAAACGTCGAAGTCCACGTGGAACTACTAGTGAGACCGAAGTCTCTCTGCAAAAACATAAAATAGGCAAACGTGAGTACAAATGTACCTAGCAAGACTTACATCAGAACTAACTACATATGCATCATTTTCAACAAGGGGATGGTGGGGTTTAACTGCAGCAAGCCAGCTTTGACTCGGTGGCTATCCTGAACTACGACTGCAGGCAACTCTTTGAGGTGGCGCACACGAGTCCACATATTCACCATATCAATACACCACTATGGATCCGCTCCCGTCTCCCTACGAGAACGCCATCCATAGCACTCACGCTTATCTTGCGTATTTTAGAGTATCCACTTTCAATTGTCTATGAACTGATATAAGCAACCCAGAAGTCCTTTTTCCGCGGACACGGCTATTCGAATAGATGATGTTAACCCTGCAGGGGTGTACTTCTTCACACACGCTCTCACCACTTACCGCCGTTTACACGACATGTACTCGGCAACCTTCAAGCGGAAGCCCAACGTGGGTGTCGGCCACGGCCTACCTAAACACTCAAGTCTCTAGTCCAGGTTTATCGCCTATTCGGGTTCCATCCATGAGGAGATCCGGCCGAAGTTTCGCTCACAGCCCCAAACGATGTGTACAGGGTTCCGTGACACCAAACGGGCGCCCGGTTTACCCGGCCACGTGCCTACCGCATCACAGCCCACCCCTACGGTCAGCGCTGCGCACGGCCTCCAGCAGACTACAAACACCAGAAACTACTTGCAACTCCTGGACAGAGGACAAGGGTGATCAAGAAGCCGAGAGGGTCCATTGGTTTCGGGCCCAATGCGTGGTAGTAGCTGAATCATGGATCACAAACACAGAACTCAGTTCCTGAGGACGGCTGCAATGAGACAACCCACCATGTACTCCTACATGGCCTCTCACCGCTACCTTTACCAAATCGTGTTCACACACTTAGCTCACACACAGTAGGACATGTTCACACGCCTCTGATTCATCCCCGATGAATCAGACCTGACTCAACTCTAAGCAGTAGCAGGCATGACAAACAAACATGAATGAGTAGGCACAATAGGGCTCAAACAACTCCTACTCATGCTAGTGGGTTTCATCTAATTACTGTGGAAATGACAGGTCATGCAAAGGATAAAGGGGTTCAGCTACCGCAGCAGGTAACAGATGAATCGTTGTTGTCCTAATGCAGTAAAAGAGAGCAGGAGCGAGAGAGTGGGATTTTATCAGAATGAACAAGGGGGTTTTGCTTGCCTGGCACTTCTGAAGATAACATTGAGTCTTCATCAGTGTCAACGATCACATCATCGGTATCATGTCTATCGAGAGGGGACAAATACCGGCAAATACAGAAAAACACGATCAATGCAATGCACAATATGATGCATGCTATGACATGGCAATATGAATATGTTTTGGGCTAATGCACCTAAAACCAGATTAAATGAAGTTGGTTTGAATCCAAGATTTAAATTCAAACTCCATATGTGGTTATTTAAATGTCATTCACTTCATTTGCCCTCAACAGTAGTGATAAGTTGTTCTAACATGCATGAAAATGGTACAGATGGATTCCTTGAATTTTTCTGATAATTTTTCATATATAAATTATTTAATTTGGAGTTACGGTTAATTTTCTATGATTTATAGAAGTTTTAGCTATTTTCTGAAATTTCCTGAATATTAATAAATCCAGAAAATGCTTATTGCGTCAGCATTGCGTCACTATGACGTCAGCAGGTCAACAGACGCTGCTGGTGGTCAAACCTGACCAGTGGGGCCCACTGGTCAGTGACCCAGTCAACTAACTAAGTTAGTTAGCCCTAACTAACTGGGCAGGGCCCACTAGTCAGTGACTATAGTAACTAACCTAACTAGTTAATTAGTGCTAACTAGAGTAATTAGTCGGGCGAGCCCGCAAGTCAGTGAGAGAGAGGGGGAAGTCAAGCCGGGCAGTGGGGTCAAACCACGCCGGTCAACGGGTCAGCGGTCGCCGGCATATAGCCGCCGGCGACGACAGAGACGGCGGGGCGGCTCGGAAATGCTCTACAGGGCACCGTTTGATGCGCGGGGAGCAGCTACGGGAAGAGGGTGGAGTGGCGCATCCAACTGTGGCGGTGGCGGAGGCTGGGGTGGCCGGAGTTGTCGCCGGCGTCGACCTTGGTGGTCGCCGGAGCTCGGGGAGGTCGGGGTTGGCGCTAGGGGGCACGGCAGGTCGCACGGGTGGGCGCGCTCGGCTCCTGGAAACGTGTTGAGTGCGGTGGTGTGCTCGGCTTCGAGCTACAACGGCTCCAGCCACGGCGGTGACGAGGCACGGCGGCGACGAGCTTCGGAGCTCAAGGGGACGGCAACTACAGGATGCTAGGGACGACGGGGCAAGGGGGAATCGGGTCAGCAGCTCACCGCGGAGCTGCAGGGGTGGTTAGCGGGCTCAGGGGCGGCCGGAGTGCAGCGAATCGACGGCGACGATCTCCGGTGGCCGAGGAGGGGAACGGTGACATGGGCGGCGATGCAGGGCTCCCGGCGTCGCTTGGCGCGGTGAGGGGAAGGAGTGGTTCGAGGCGGTTCTTCTGGACAGCTCAGGGGAGAGATGCGACGGCGGTGGGCGCGGTGGTGGTGAGCGGCGTCGACGGCAGCGCTCGGTTGCGAGAGGGAGAGAGAGCAGAGGGGAGGAGGGGGTGCAGAGAGAGAGAGGGGCGGTCAGGGGGGTGTCGTGGCTTCACCAGGGCGTCGAGGGGGAAGCGGCAAGCAGGAGGTGGCCGGGACGCGTGCCGGCGCGCTGCGGCCACACACCCTCGTGCCCACTGGCACGAGGTTGAGGATGACTGGCACATGGGCCTGGTGGGCTGGCTTCTCTGCTGGGCCAGGTAAGTAACAGGTACCCCCTCCTTCTCTGTTTCTATTTTAATTGTTGTTTTCTATTTATTTCAATCTGTTTTGATTTAGTTCAAGCACTAAACCATTTTTGTTTCTTCTGACAATTTTTGCAGGGACTGAAAGTAATATTCTAGAGCCCCTCACAAAATAACAGAATTATTGAAGCATTATATATATTTATAGCATATATTTGCTCCAACTCAAATACAATATGTATTAGTTCAAAGATCCAAAATGACATGGAAAAATGTGCATCATCTCTGGTTACTGTTTCCAGCATTTTCCAAAAATGATGAACATTTTTGAAAGCCACTTGGATTGACTGAAAATATTTTAGGTGAACCTGGTGAATTCCTTTAATGCTAGGGTTTGGACAATCCCCATTTCAACTTTCTGTAAAAGTAAACATGATGCATCACCAAAGACTAGTACTAGTGCATTGCCAGAAGCTAGGGATGTGACAACTCACCCCCACTAAACAAGAATCTCGCCTCGAGATTCAAGCGTAGGGTAAGATGAAGGGGAAACGCAAACTAGTATAATCTTCACGATCCAGGTTGCACTTCGAATGAACGTTGATTCGTTCACCATCATTGTCTTGATGTCTTGCTTCGAGAACTTCAGCTAATCATGACAAGAAGGGGAAAGGGAAACTCTAGAAGGATCGAACTTCTTGAAGGTCGAACAACTCACGGAATGAGACATAGAACCATCTCTCGGGTTGAGACACGAGATACACATCAAGAGGGGTGGAAAGAAACGGATGACGAAGGTTCACTAGGTAGACAACAATTCCACACCTAAGAAGGTGGTAAACGATTGTCAACGTAGCGAGGAGTTGAGTTGCCATGATACCACGACGAAACATCCTGGAGGAGGGTGATTCATAGATTATTACCTTAAGTGGCAAAAAGAATTACTTTTGATTCAGAGATCATTGAAACTCTTTAAACCAGCCTAAGACAATTCTCGAGCGATCGTTTGGAGGGGGTCGGTAGAATGGCATACTCAGACTTGGATGATGTGGATTACCTTGTTGAAGACAACATAATGAATGAATTTGCTTATCACCGGTAATGGAAGAGACCCATGGTAGCATGACACATTGGCGGTGCAAGCTGGGAACAAAATGCAAATGCTGGGAATGATTCTAGTAACTGGGGAGAGGCTCAACAATAGAGAGTGAATTCACTGTTTGAAAAGATCATAGCATAACCGAGGAAGCTGAGAGCAAACCCAGTTAGTGCCGAAGATAACACCTAGCGCTTGTGCATGCTCTCAAGAACTTGAGCATTTCCATAATCATCAAGGTTTTACCAACATCCGTGTCAAGGATCCTGGCAACACAACTTGCTACCATGATGAATGATGATGGATGATGCAGATGCAAAGGAAGATAACACCTTCTCAGATTTCACCCTTGGCGGGGCCAAGGAAACAAAATCTGGATGATCGACCGAGAGACATTTAGCACTCCGCTTCTAATGTTCTCCTTGATGTGCTAGTGTAACCCATTCATAGAAATGGTCTGGTATCTAGGACATCAAGTAAAGGTCGGACTTCGGGATCTCAAAATCCATAGGGGCAACTAGGGAGTAAATCCTACGAAATCCCTATGGGGAGGTGGCCAACTTCTTCAATCAAGATACTACAATAATAGGTCTTTCGGCTGGGTGGTGCTGGCCACGACATCCACTTTACCAGTTATCGAGGAACCAATATTATAGTTCTTGGGGAAATGTTCCAACCATCATATCTGCCTGAGATTCAGATCTGGTTGGTGTCAGAATATTCCAGACCCATCGAGTCTAGGAAGAAAAATGAAAGTTTGCAACACAAATCGACGAGATGACGTTGCGAGATTCTCGGGAAATGAACTATGATAGCAAGCTCCAAAACATGAGCTGGATCTGCTACAAACATGTGAACACGTTGTCCCAGACAAGCATGGCCACGTAGTAGTCTTATAATTAAACACTACCGAGTTCAGGTGGGGAACCATCATCGAGGATATCGAAGTCTTTACGCAAGTCCATGGATTAGATCCCAAGCATAGACTTCTTTTCCTTGAACAAGTCAATCAGTGGCTTGGTGTGCTAGGATATACATATGGAATGAAGATGATCAGTCTAACAGACCACAGAATTCTTCGCACGTGCATGACTGATTTGGGATGATTCCAAAAGAAACAAAACAATCTTTCTCGAATTCACGACGGCAACTTACATCAAATGCACGTGAATCAAAGGGAGTCACTTCTTTCATCCAAACATATACTTCATGAACGGGGCATGAAGAAAATGCTTACACAAGTTTCCAACACTAGCTTAGTGTTCTTCAAAATCATGGAGGAGATAAGGATGTTGTCAATGGGCTCAACAACAATTCATCCGGGTTTCCCTTTAAAAGGAATTCCATAGTTAAGTGAACAAGTGATAGCATTGGTCAGGCCAAAGATGTAATGGTGTATGCTCGAGGGATCAACCACGAATAAGACAACATTACGAACATCGTTGGTTCTAACTTGATTTGACGATAGCCCACACTCAAATCAAAGGATTGATAAGACAATAGGTCCAGCAACTGATCACAGGGACCAATCGATGAAGATATCATCTTTCTTCAACACACACTACACAAGAATATCCCTTTGGAACGAACTAAGTCAGGCAAGCTTTTAGCTTCCAACCGTCCAAGTTGTCGTTTAGCTTAACCAACTAGCTCAGGGATATCTAACACCGATTCTTTGAGAGAAGGTGGTTCACAAGAAACCAACTTGATCACGAGCTCAACATAGCGGTCAGGTGACAACCTGGTAATATTTCTGAGAAGATATACGGAAAATCACGAACCACCGATATGTTACTAAGCTCGAGAACAATCTTGCTTTTCAGGGCAAGATGATATGATCAAATGAGCGAGGACTTAACAAAATCCTAACTCATCAATCGAAGGGTGCACCGAAATAAGGACTAGGTAGCACGATCAGTCTTAGAGGGATGATTCAAAAACCAACATACTAAGAATAAGATTATTGTCCATTTAACTACCAAGCAATGGAGTTGCTAGCAACATTGATTTCACACGCCATGATTCATTTGTCGGCATTCCGGTTACAATAACACGGAAACCAAGAAATTATCAATGATGATCAGAAGTATTACTGCGTCAAGAATTCATAAGATGGTGTGCAATTCCCATGATATTCCTGATATAAAGATGGTGATACTTCAAGGTAGAACAGACCAGAAGCTGGATTGGCATTTTGATCTGCGGAATACAATTGCTTTGACCCAATCCTAGATATGGATGAGATTCTGGAGTTTGTTTCTCCAAGTCATTCAGCGATAGAATGGCTTGACGGACCACAAGAGTAATACGCATTGATAACACGAATGCACAATTACTCCTGACTATCAATTGATAGACGAGGGCCAGAAAACAACTAAAGAGGGACAACTCAAAGGAATATATGATTTTCTGAGTTGTGAATGCATAGATTAGCATGTCGAACGAGTTCAACATATTTCTTCCGAACAATCCATGCGGAAAGGTAGAACTGGCAGAGTCACAATATATAATGGAGAACTCATCAAGAATAATCCTGTTGTGATATTTTAGTTCAACGAGGAACTTCTGCCATAAACGGTTCATAGTATTTGGAAGAAGGAAATACCACGAACCTCGAGGACTAATGCAAGGGTTACTAATATCCTGAAGGAACTAGCAACACTATTAACATGATTTAAGTAGAGTGAATCTCGGGTTCAAAAACCCAGGAATAGAATACCTACTACTAAGTAGCATCACGGGATGCTTTCGAGAATGATGGCCAGAATCATCACACTGGGAACACAAATCATGGCTAAATTACTAGATGATCCCCTAAGACACCTAGGGTCATAATAATAACTCCAACATAAAGGTCGAGGCAGTAAAGTACCTCAACTCACTGATTTGTGTGATTAATCTGACCAAAGGCACATCGGAAACAGGAGGAAGGGATTTGCAAATGCATCAGACTGTTTGGAAACCTGGGATGACTCGGACAGCATAACGGCTGCAAATGCTCAGAAAAGATTTGAGACATTCACAAAAATGGTGGCATAACCACTCAGAAGAACAATATCAAGGTCTCGAGATCAATAATTAACATACAGAAGTACTAGGAACTGAAACGAGGCTTAAGTCCAACAATCTATAAGTCTACGGATTAGTAACACGTGATCCTGATAGAAAGAAAAGATAGCCTAGTTCTTAATCCCCGCAGGAAAGATAAGATGACTCAAATCAGAAGGCATAAGGTATAAGGAGTAAAAAGAGCCTTACGTTCCATCCCACAATCAATTCCCTTATATAACTAAAGAATTTCTAGACTCAACTTCGACCAGTTTGGCTTGGTAATCCTACAGGCAGTCAAGCTCTGATACCAAAGCTGTCAGGACCCCGACTCAGTACCACATCGATCTAGCATGTAACACATCATATCACTTTGCGGCCTCACGCACGGTATCCCCACGGGTGTCGCCTTACCTTTCCCCGGGACCGTTTGCGCCTTTTAGCACACGTATATGACAGTGTCGCTAGCATCCATATGATAAGGAGCCCGGGCTGACATGGCTAGTCGTAAACCCAAAGTGGCACAGACTTACAGGGACAGGCATCCATGACCCAGCATCGAACGTGTCGGTCATCAGCGAGTGAATCCAGACTGTAGCACTTGGCTAGAAGGACTCCGGTGAACCGGGCTGTAGCGGGCTAACAGGACTCCGGTATTCATCGCGTGACATTTCCCCGAAGGGACAGACACAGGAACGAAGAAGGACACATGCCGGCCAGCCTAAGTGTTCCGGAGCAGTAGCAAGCTACCATGGCTCAGCGAAACACTAGGAGACATTTCCCCGTAAGAGAGGCTACTAAAGATAAACAACTAGATGGTCAGATCCCACACATACCAAGCATTTCAATAACATACACACAATATGCTCGATATGTGCAAATACAACATGGCATCACAACATGACTCTACGACACAAGTAAATATTCAATAGGCTCCGAGGAGCGAGATATTACAAACAGGGGTCTCATGACCCAACATTCAGAGCATACAAATCAAAACACAGGCGGAAGCTATCATGTCTGGGTACAGACATCTATAAATGGAAAAGGCTGAGAAGCCGACTATCTATCAGATCCTGCCAAGGGCACAAGATCGTAGCTGAGGTAACAAGCTAAACGTCGAAGTCCACGTGGAACTACTAGTGAGACCGAAGTCTCTCTGCAAAAACATAAAATAGGCAAACGTGAGTACAAATGTACCCAGCAAGACGTACATCAGAACTAACTACATATGCATCATTTTCAACAAGGGGATGGTGGGGTTTAACTGCAGCAAGCCAGCTTTGACTCGGTGGCTATCCTGAACTACGACTGCAGGCAACTCTTTGAGGTGGCGCACACGAGTCCACATATTCACCATATCAATACACCACTATGGATCCGCTCCCGTCTCCCTATGAGAACGCCATCCATAGCACTCACGCTTATCTTGCGTATTTTAGAGTATCCACTTTCAATTGTCTATGAACTGATATAAGCAACCCAGAAGTCCTTTTTCCGCGGACACGGCTATTCGAATAGATGATGTTAACCCTGCAGGGGTGTACTTCTTCACACACGCTCTCACCACTTACCGCCGTTTACACGACATGTACTCGGCAACCTTCAAGCGGAAGCCCAACGTGGGTGTCGGCCACGGCCTACCTAAACACTCAAGTCTCTAGTCCAGGTTTATCGCCTATTCGGGTTCCATCCATGAGGAGATCCGGCCGGAGTTTCGCTCATAGCCCCAAACGATGTGTACAGGGTTCCGTGACACCAAACGGGCGCCCGGTTTACCCGGCCACGTGCCTACCGCATCACAGCCCACCCCTACGGTCAGCGCTGCGCACGGCCTCCAGCAGACTACAAACACCAGAAACTACTTGCAACTCCTGGACAGAGGACAAGGGTGATCAAGAAGCCGAGAGGGTCCATTGGTTTCGGGCCCAATGCGTGGTAGTAGCTGAATCATGGATCACAAACACAGAACTCAGTTCCTGAGGACGGCTGCAATGAGACAACCCACCATGTACTCCTACATGGCCTCTCACCGCTACCTTTACCAAATCGTGTTCACACACTTAGCTCACACACAGTAGGACATGTTCACACGCCTCTGATCCATCCCCGATGAATCAGACCTGACTCAACTCTAAGCAGTAGCAGGCATGACAAACAAACATGAATGAGTAGGCACAATAGGGCTCAAACAACTCCTACTCATGCTAGTGGGTTTCATCTAATTACTGTGGAAATGACAGGTCATGCAAAGGATAAAGGGGTTCAGCTACCGCATCAGGTAACAGATGAATCGTTGTTGTCCTAATGCAGTAAAAGAGAGCAGGAGCGAGAGAGTGGGATTTTATCAGAATGAACAAGGGGGTTTTGCTTGCCTGGCACTTCTGAAGATAACATTGAGTCTTCATCAGTGTCAACGATCACATCATCGGTATCACGTCTATCGAGAGGGGACAAATACCGGCAAATACAGAAAAACACGATCAATGCAATGCACAATATGATGCATGCTATGACATGGCAATATGAATATGTTTTGGGCTAATGCACCTAAAACCAGATTAAATGAAGTTGGTTTGAATCCAAGATTTAAATTCAAACTCCATATGTGGTTATTTAAATGTCATTCACTTCATTTGCCCTCAACAGTAGTGATAAGTTGTTCTAACATGCATGAAAATGGTACAGATGGATTCCTTGAATTTTTCTGATAATTTTTCATATATAAATTATTTAATTTGGAGTTACGATTAATTTTCTATGATTTATAGAAGTTTTAGCTATTTTATGAAATTTCCTGAATATTAATAAATCCAGAAAATACTTATTGCGTCAGCATTGCGTCACTATGACGTCAGCAGGTCAACAGACGCTGCTGGTGGTCAAACCTGACCAGTGGGGCCCACTGGTCAGTGACCCAGTCAACTAACTAAGTTAGTTAGCCCTAACTAACTGGGCAGGGCCCACTACTCAGTGACTATAGTAACTAACCTAACTAGTTAATTAGTGCTAACTAGAGTAATTAGTCGGGCGGGCCCGCAAGTCAGTGAGAGAGAGGGGGAAGTCAAACCGGGCAGTGGGGTCAAACCACGCCGGTCAACGGGTCAGCGGTCGCCGGCATATAGCCGCCGGCGACGACAGAGACGGCGGGGCGGCTCGGAAATGCTCTACAGGGCACCGTTTGATGCGCGGGGAGCAGCTACGGGAAGAGGGTGGAGTGGCGCATCCAACTGTGGCAGTGGCGGAGGCTGGGGTGGCCGGAGTTGTCGCCGGCGTCGACCTTGGCGGTCGCCGGAGCTCGGGGAGGTCGGGGTTGGCGCTAGGGGGCACGGCAGGTCGCACGGGTGGGCGCGCTCGGCTCCTGGAAACGTGTTGAGTGCGGTGGTGTGCTCGGCTTCGAGCTACAACGGCTCCAGCCACGGCGGTGACGAGGCACGGCGGCGGCGAGCTTCGGAGCTCAAGGGGACGGCAACTACAGGATGCTAGGGACGACGGGGCAAGGGGGAATCGGGTCAGCGGCTCACCGCGGAGCTGCAGGGGTGGTTAGCGGGCTCGGGGCGGCCGGAGTGCAGCGAATCGACGGCGACGATCTCCGGTGGCCGAGGAGGGGAACGGCAATGTGGGCGGCAATGCAGGGCTCCCGGCGTCGCTTGGCGCGGTGAGGGGAAGGAGTGGTTCGAGGCGGTTCTTTTGGACAGCTCAGGGGAGAGATGCGACGGCGGTGGGCGCGGTGGTGGTGAGCGGCGTCGACGGCAGTGCTCGGTTGCGAGAGGGAGAGAGAGCAAAGGGGAGGAGGGGGTGCAGAGAGAGAGAGAGAGGGGCGGTCAGGGGGGTGTCGTGGCTTCACCAGGGCGTCGAGGGGGAAGCGGCAAGCAGGAGGTGGCCGGGACGTGTGCCGGCGCGCTGCGGCCACACACCCTCGTGCCCACTGGCACGAGGTTGAGGATGACTGGCACATGGGCCTGGTGGGCTGGCTTCTCTGCTGGGCCAGGTAAGTAACATGTACCCCCTCCTTCTCTGTTTCTATTTTAATTGTTGTTTTCTATTTATTTCAATCTGTTTTGATTTAGTTCAAGCACTAAACCATTTTTGTTTCTTCTGACAATTTTTGCAGGGACTCAAAGTAATATTCTAGAGCCCCTCACAAAATAACAGAATTATTGAAGCATTATATATATTTATAGCATATATTTGCTCCAACTCAAATACAATATGTATTAGTTCAAAGATCCAAAATGACATGGAAAAATGTGCATCATCTCTGGTTACTGTTTGCAGCATTTTCCAAAAATGATGAACATTTTTGAAAGCCACTTGGATTGACTGAAAATATTTTAGGTGAACCTGGTGAATTCGTTTAATGCTAGGGTTTGGACAATCCCCATTTCAACTTTCTGTAAAAGTAAACATGATGCATCACCAAAGACTAGTACTAGTGCATTGCCAGAAGCTAGGGATGTGACAGAAATGATGTAGAATTTCTGGATAGCATAAAAGGATATTTGAATAAGAATTTTTCAATGAAAGACCTCGGTGAAGCTGCTTACATATTGGGCATCAAGATCTATAGAGATAAATCAAGACGCTTGATAAGACTTTCAACAAGTAGATACCTTGACAAGATTTTGAAGGAGTTCAAAATGGATCATTCAAAGAAGTAGTTCTTGCATGTATTGTAAGGTGTGTAGTTGAGTAAAGACTCAAAACACGACCATGGCAGAAGATAAAGAGAGAATGAAAGTCATTCCCTATGCCTCAGCCATAGGTTCTATAAAGTATGCCATGCTATCTACCAAACCTATTATGTACCTTGCCGTGAGTTTGGCAAAGAGGTACAATAGTGATCCAGGACTAGATCACTGGACATCAGTCAAAACTATCCTTAGTTACCTTAAAGAGGACTAAGGAAATGTTTCTCGGTTATGGAGGTGATAAAGAGTTCGTCGTAAAGAGTTACATCAATGCAAGCTTTGACACTGATCTAGATGACTCTATGTCTCAATCTAGATACGTATTGAACATGGGAGAAATTAGCTAGAGTAGCTCCATGCAAAGTATTGTAGACATAGAAATTTGCAAAATACATACGGATCTGAATGTGGCAGACCCATTGAGTAACTTCTCTCACAAGCAAAACATGATCACACCTTAGTACTCTTTGGGTGTTAATCACATAGTGATGTGAACTAGATTATTGACTTTAGTAAACCTTTTGGGTGTTGGTCACATGTCGATGTGAACTATGGGTGTTAATCACATAAAGATCTGAACTATTGGTGTTAAATCACATGGCGATATGAACTAGATTATTGACTCTAGTGCAAGTGGGAGACTGAAGTAAATATGCCCTAGAGCAATAATAAAGTTGTTATTTTATATTTCCTTATATCATGATAAATGTTTATTATTCATGCAAGAATTATATTAACCGGAAACTTGATACATGTGTAGGTACATAGACAAAACACCGTGTCCCTAGTAAGCCTCTACTAGACTAGCTCGGTAATGAAAGATGGTTAAGTTTCCTAACCATAGACATGTGTTGTCATTTGATGAACGGGATCACATCATTAGGAGAATGATGTGATGGACAAGACCCATCCGTTAGCTTAGCATATTGATCATTCAGTTTTATTGTAATTGCTTTCTTCATGTCAAATACATATTCCTTCGACTATGAGATTATACAACTCCCGGATACTGGAGGAATACCTTGTGTTCTATCAAAGGTCACAACATGAATGGGTGATTATAAAGATGCTCTACAGGTATCTCCGAAGGTGTCTTTTAGGTTGACATAGATCGAGATTAGGATTTGTCACTCCGAGTATCGGGGAGGTATATTTGGGCCCTCTCGGTAATACACATCATAAGAAGCCTTGCAAGCAAAGTGACTAATGAGTTAGTTGCAGGATGATGTTGTCGGCGTTCTGGGAACGGGGATATCCAGACTTGCCTGCCCGCGGCCCATAGCGTGGCTCACCAACGGCCTGGTACGACCCAGCTTCAGCACCAACAACTCAAGACCCTCGCGAGGCGGACGACACCGAGACCTCTACGGGGAGTGGCCTCCTTAGGCTGGCTCCCGAGGAGCAGAGATTTCTATGCAGGCTTCACCTCACGAGGCTCGGATGACACGAGCCATGATGACCAAGGCCAGGCGGGCGCCAGCGTGCGCAGTGTACCAGTTTCCTCTTTGGTGCTAAGGAGGCAAGCGCTGACGTGGAGTCCCGAGGAATCAGCCAAAGGTTTCCATTCCGGTGCAACAAGTCCAAGACCGCCAGGACGGCAGGACGGAGGTCATCGCCGAGCCCACCGCAGCGTCACGATTAGAGGCTTTTGCAGGCGGAGACTACTTTTGTTAGGATAGCATGTACTAGTTGTCTATGTCGGTGTCAAAACCAGCGGATCTCGGGTAGGGGGTCCCGAACTGTGCGTCTAAGGCGGATGGTAACAGGAGGCAGGGGACACGATGTTTTACCCAGGTTCGGGCCCTCTTGATGGAGGTAAAACCCTATGTCTTGCTTGATTATTCTTGATAATATGAGTAGTACAAGAGTTGATCTACCACGAGATCAGAGAGGCTAAACCCTAGAAGCTAGCCTATGGTATGATTGTCTGTTGTCCTACGGACTAAAACCCTCCGGTTTATATAGACACCGGAGGGGGCTAGGGTTTCATGGAGTCGTTTACAAGGAAGGAGATCTACATATCCGTATTGCCAAGCTTGCCTCCCACACCAAGGAGAGTCCCATCCGGACACGGGACGAAGTCTTCAATCTTGTATCTTCATAGTCCAAGAGTCCGGCCAAAGGATATAATCCGGCTGTCCGGATACCCTCTAATCCAGGACTCCCTCAGTAGCCCCTGAACCAGGCTTCAATGACGATGAGTCCGGCGCGCAGATTGTCTTCGGCATTGCAAGGCGGGTTCCTCCTCCGAATACTTCATAGAAGATTTTGAACACGAGGATCGTGTCCAGCTCTGCAAAATAAGTTCCACATACCACCGTAGAGGGAATAATATTTACACAAATCTAATCTGCTGACGTACCCCATAGTGTGACATCACACCACAGCCATGTCTTTATTCGAATCGTTTTTCCTAACCTATCCCAGCGTGTTTCACGAGGCGGTTTCCTTGGCACGTCTTGTCGAAGCAGAGATCGTGTCCCCTTATTATGGGATTCCCATTAATACGGACGTGGGTAACCCAACCGTGCCTATTAGTAGGACTCCTAAATCTTAGGCAAGTCCAAAACGGCCATGAGGAGGACGCTTGATATTCACCCTCTTTATAAAGGGGACAAGGCCTTTTCCTCTCGATCTTAATCGAATCCGCCTCTTGCATCGAGTTCCAACACCCAAAGCTCAGGTTTAGGCACTTCGAACCTTCAACTATGTCCGGATCCAACCTTCAAGGTCGGTGGATGCCTTCCTCCGTCACAGAGGAGGACATCAAGAAGTTGAGAGAGGCCAGATATCTGACCGCCAAAATTTCGCATCGGCTACCTGCCCGAGGGCAGGTCGTCCCTACTCCCGAACCCAACGAGAGCGTCGTGTTCGTCTCCCACTTCCTCCGAGGACTAGGCCTCGCTCTGGATCCCTTTGTTAGGGGTCTTATGTTCTATTACGGGCTAGATTTTCATGATCTGGCCCCGGATTCCCTTCTTCACATCTCGACATTTATTGTCGTATGTGAGGCCTTCCTCCGCATTACCCCTCACTTCGGCCTGTGGCTCAAGACCTTCGATGTGAAGCCGAAGATGATCGAGGGGCAGCACGCGGCGTGCGGAGGCGCTTCAATAAGCAAAATTGCTGACGCTCCATGGCCTGAGGGTTACTTCCCAGAGGTTTCCAGATTGTGGCAACGGGAGTGGTTCTACATCACAGCTCCCCGAAGTGCCAAGTGGGTAGCTGCCCCCGCCTTCCGCTCAGGCCCCCCACCACAACTGATGTCGTGGATCAGCAGGGGGCTGAGCTGGGGTCCAGCCAAGGACGTGCCAATGCTGCAAAGCTGTATCCGAGATCTCTTCGAGAGAGATATCAGTCTGGTTATGGTGGTGCAAGTTATGCTAGTCCGTCAAGTCCAGCCCTGCAAACGCCGGCCCCTCCGCATGTGGGAATTCAACCCGGAAGGACCGCGAGCTATCCAACATTTCCTCGGCATGACGCACGAAGAGATGTACAAATTGTTCTTCGGACCACAAATAATGTGTCCGGACATCACCGAGGATGCAGGTCTGAGCTGCAATCACCCAGATACCCAAGTAAGTAGCCCCGCATCCGAACACACTGTCCGTTTTATTTATAGCAACGTTGCCCTAAAAAAGAAAAACCGCTCTTGGTCCAGGATTGGATAGCGAAGGCAAAGTTGATCAGGTGTCCGGCCCCCCTCCCTGAGACCTCACCAAATCCCGTGCTAACCAGGATGCTGGAGATCGCGCCTTATCAAGCGCCCTTGGGAGAAGATAAAGGGGGGAACAAGGAGGTTAGCGCCTCCGCGAAGGAGGTTAGCCGGGAGGAGGGACTGAAACTTCCTCTCCCCAGGGAAGGAAGAGGACCGCCTCCGAGGACCCGGAGACAATGGTCTCCAAACGGGGGAAGAAATCTTCGCCGGAGGGTCCTGCCTCGGGGGCTACCCTGGCCGCACTATGCCCTCAAGGGGATCAGCCCTCCACCGAGCTGTAAGTAAAAGGGTACTTAATAATGAAAATATCTCGCTTTACTTCTGAGGAAAATAACCGAAGCATTTATCTTGCAGTTCGGATCTTAGCCCTTCTCAGCAGAGCTCGTCTTCAGGGGATCTTCTTCCAGAGATGATGGAGAGCGAAACGCCTCCCCCTGCCACACCGCCTCACGAGGCGGGCGACCCCGAGGTGTCGTCGCGGAGGGTTTCTCCTGATCCGGCAAGGCCAGAAGGTAATCCTATGGCCACCCGAAGTCCTCAGTATCCGGCTCTTGAAGAGAGCAATCAAAAGAGTCCGGCACCGTCTGGTGTGCGGTCGGACGTACTGAGGGATCTGCTAGAGCAAGCGGCTATCTCAGAAGAGCACCGCACGTTGATGGGTACGGTGATTGAAAGGATTTCGTCCGCCGAAAGCGGGTTGCATGAAGCCTTTATGAGTCTACTGACGGGTTTTGAGGTACGTGAAATGATGTACATTTTTGACAGTATCGCACATTTTTAGATGTGCCTTGTGTAGATAGTAGCCCCTGAGACTCTGGTTGTCGTCGAAAATGGCGGCAAACAGAGGATCATAGTCCCAGGTAATAACAAGACCGCCTTTATGTGCAGGTGGTTGAAGCTCCGGTGGTTAGCCGGACTGATGGGTTTGCCGAACTGAAGCGGCAGCTGGATGCGGCAGATGCCGACATCGTGCTTGTCAACAAGCGGCTTGACGAGGCACATGGTCAGTGATTTTTCTGGTGATCGTCACATAGTAAGAGTAGCATGATGCCAGTATCTTTAAAGTGTTGTGACTGCAGATGGAGCTGCCATCGTGGAGACCCTTCGGGCGGAAGCTTGCCCGAGCCAAGGAGCACGCAAGGAGCAGCAATGCGGCCGCTTTAAAGGCGGCCGAGGGTTTAAGGGCCGAACAGGCCGCACATTGCGAGAGCAAAGAAAAAATTGCCAAGATGGCCATGGAGTTAAAAGATGCTGCTGACCATTATCGGCTTCTTGAAGAAGAAAACCGGGCAAAGGCGACGGACCTGGAGAAGGCCCGGGTGGCTGCCAAGGAAGCCCGCTCCAAAATTAGAGCGACGAAGGAGGAGCTGAATCAAGCTGCGGATATCGTTTCTGGGAAGCCCTTCTTGTTACGGACTAAGTTCGGAGATCCAAAATATGCTCCTCTGGACCGGCTATGGAGTTCTGCGGATGAGTACATGGATTTGGCTGCAAGTGCTGCTGATGCGGCCGAGTACTTCAAGGATCAGAAGGGTCCTGAAGTGGGGAAGCTGTTCTGGTCACAGTTTCACGCTCCAGTCCGTCCGCTGTTGCTGAATGAGCGATTGACCGGTTGGGCCGAGCTCCATAGATTATCCGGACTTGCCATGAGGTCCGTAGTGGATCATCTGTGGCCAGGAGGGCCAAGGCCGAATAGCTACTTTAGCTTGGTGCAACAATTCCTTGGTGTTGTGCCATGCATCGATGCTGTAAAGAGGTCGGCGTGCATAGAGGGCTCGCGGATGGCCCTTGCCCGTGTCAAAACATACTGGGCGGAGATGGATGCCACCACTGTTGCGGCACAGGGTTCGGCCATAGGCCGAGTGGCTGCCGAGCACTACTTTGAA
Source organism: Triticum aestivum (assembly GCF_018294505.1). Taxonomy (NCBI): domain Eukaryota; kingdom Viridiplantae; phylum Streptophyta; class Magnoliopsida; order Poales; family Poaceae; genus Triticum; species Triticum aestivum. Next base: position 195,892,070 of record NC_057803.1, read on the forward strand.
GAAGTTCTTGAAGGCGCTCGTTTGATAGAGGCTCAGTGCTCGAAGAATATTATGTTTAAGTGACATGTATTCCCATTGTAAGAACAATGTTTTATTGAATTTATCAAGGCTGTATTTATACTTTTGCCCGAAAGTGCTATGATGCCTCCTGTGCGGCCGTTTATGTATATAACCTGAAAGATGGCAGTCGTCGGCTTCAGCCCCCACGCATATAATGCGGGGGTGTTCGCAGAAGACGCATGTTCACACTTGATCCAACGTCTTGGTCCATTAAGGAGGTGATAGCGCAGCAAACTAGGCAATCGGACTATAATGCTTTAACACTTTCACTTAGCCAGAGGAGTTTGACAGTGGGGCTACTATATAGCCCCTGGTGGCTCTGCGCTCATCCGGATTTGGGGCGCGTACATGCCTAGCCGGGAAACGGCCCTTCGTTAAGGCAGAGGAATCCCGAAGATTCCGCTAGGTCATCGAGTGGTTGACAAGTCTCACGCTATATCATGATAGTCAGTTTTCGGCTTTCTCTACTGAGGTGCTCGTCCAGATGAACCAGGGCACAATCGTAGTAGTTCTCCTAGTGCCGCCTTAGCCGATAGAGCGGAATGATAGAGCGGAACGTAAGGCAGCAAAACACAGGAGCCGGGAAAACCCAACATTTGACCAAAGACATGATTCGGAGCTGATGCATATAAGGCCAAACTCGCGACGCCGAACACTCCCTAGGGTATTCAGTCTTTATGATGTAAACCGGGTCGAAATAGTGCCCTTTGTAATGAGCCCCTGGTGTCCAGGTATGTGCAATGTTCTGACGTGGCCACATGCCAATAGGTCAGCATCCTTCTCGATTGTACTGAGAATCCGAGGGATGTGTATCAACAAGAGACAGTAAAAAGGGTTTACGCAGGGTCTTAATCTAAAAAGAATCCTCGGAACGGGTCCCTACTGCACATATGCTCCTGTGTCTTCATTGTGCCATATTTTGGACGGGTGTAGCACGATGGTCATCTGAAAAAGAAAGGAACTTAATTGAAAAGTTGTCGTGCAAAAGGTAGGTTATACTAAATAAACCATGTACAGTCCAAAATGAGTAAAGTTGAGCCTAATTGCCACTTGTTTGCGCGCGTTGAGCCCCTTGTATTGTGATAGGGCTATAGCCATCAAACCTGTATCAATTACATATAGCTGCACCGGACTCGTCCAACCGCGTCCGTGGTCTTAACGACCTGTCAGATGCTTTAGTTGGTGAGGCCGTTTAGTGTGCGGCTGCCAAGGCAGCCGCACGGTCTTCCGCGCGCAAGGAGCGCTCAATATTTCCATTTACTGTAATGATGCCACGTGGACCGGGCATCTTAAGAATGAGAGAAGCGTAATGCGGTATTGCGTTAAAGCGAGCGAAAGCTTCGCGTCCGAGTAGTGCTTGATAACCACTTTGGAACGGAGCGATGTGGAACGTTAAATTTTCGCTGCGGAAGTTATCGGGAAAGCCGAATATAACCTCTAGTAGCAGGGAGCCCGTGCAATGGGCCTCTGGGCCTGGCGTTACTCCTTTAAAGGTAGTATTGCTGCGGCTAATTTTTGTTGGGTCTATCCCCATTTTGCGGACTGTGTCCTGATATATCAGGTTTAAACTGCTGCCGCCGTCCATCAGGACTCGTGTGAAGTGGTATCCGTCAATTATTGGGTCTAATACCAAGGCAGCCCATCCTGCACGCCGGATACTTGCCGAGTAATCCCGATGGTCAAAGGTGATCGGTTGGGACGACCAGTGGCAGAACTCCGCGGTGATAGGCCCTGGGGCATGTGTCTCTAGGAGTGCCGCTTTGTTTCTCCCCTTTGTCACGTGTAACACGTTTACTGTTTTGACTTCTAGTGGGAATTTCTTCTGTTCCCCAGTGCTTTGCTTGCGAGGCTCGTCCTCGTCTTCGCTTGGTGTATCCCGCCCCTTATGTTCAGCGTTGAGCTTGTCGGACTGCTTGAAGACCCAACATTCTCTATGGGTATGATTTGCAGGTTTATCGGGGGTGCTGTGGATCTGACATATTTTATCCAGAATCTTGTTTAGGCTGGACAGTTCGTCTCTGTTGCCTTTGGGGGGCAGGTTTTATTGACCTGGCCGGGAGCTTCTAAATCTGGTGTTTACCGCCGTGCTCTTCGGACTGTCTTCTTTATTCCGGCGCTTGTTTTTGTTGCGTTGTGGTTTCCCGTTTCCGTCCCTTACTTCGGATGTACTTGGGTCGCTAGTGCTGCATCGGGCTAACTAGCTGTCCTCGCCCGCGCAAAAGCGGGTCATGAGGCTTGTTAATGCTGCCATTGTTCTCGGCTTTTCTTGGCCGAGGTGTCTGGCAAGCCATTCGTCTCGAACGCTATGCTTAAAAGCTCCTAAGGCTTCAGTGTCCGGGCAGTCGACTACTTGGTTCTTTTTAGTGAGAAAACATGTTCCAGAGCTTTTGGGCTGACTCTTCGGGCTGTTGAGTTATATGACTCAAATCGTCTACATCCGGTGGTCGGACATAGGTCCCTTGAAAATTTGCCCGAAAAGCGTCTTCGAGCTCTTCCCAGCTTCCAATGGAGTTTTTGGGGAGGCTTTTAAGCCAGTCCCAAGCTGGCCCTTTGAGCTTGAGGGGTAAGTACTTGATGGCGTGGAGATTGTCTCCTCGAGCCATATGGATATGGAGGATGTAGTCCTCAATCCAGACCCCAGGGTCTGTCGTTCCGTCGTACGCCTCTATGTTTACGGGTTTGAATCCCTCTAGAAATTCATGGTCCAGCACCTCATCGGTGAAACATAGGGGGTGTGCGGCACCCCTGTATTTGGGTGTACCGTGGTGTTGGGATGTTTGTTGTGTTGCTTTGCATGCTGGAGCGCGCTTGCGTGGCCCGTAGATGGATCTGGTTGCGCCGTCCTTTTGATGTGAGCCATCACGTGGATCGCGTACTGACTTATGTGCTGTGTCGTTTGCCGCTCTATGTTGGCCACGAGGTCGTCAATCCGTCCGGATGGCCGTTTTGTTTTTTTATTGTGGGGGATCTAAGGCCTCCTCATCGAATTCAGGTGGCAACTTTTGCTTCGGGTAGCTCTTGGTGTGGCGATTACCGCTGTACTTTCGCTGCAGTGTTGAGTGCTTCACTCCATCTGATTCTGAGTGTGTCTTGTGCAGCCCTGAGCCTTTGCTTCTGCTTTTTCAGACTCCTCGCAGTGTCAACAAGCTTTTGATGGGTATTCTATTGCTCCGGGTGCCTGTCCGGTGTGATGTTGTCCGGACTGTTATCTTCGACGGAGTCGGGTTGTTCGGTTTGATTCACCGTGTTGCCGTGGTCGGACAATGGTTCAATGCTGTGTTTGTCGTCCGCTGGCTCGCCTTGCTCTACCGCTGGGTTTATATGATTGCTGCTTCTGCCGAGGCGGGATTTGGAGCGGCGCTTACGCTGCCGCTTTGACTGCTTCTCGAGGGAACAACCCTTTGCTGCGTCCTTCCATTCTTCGTCGTCGTTTTCTTTGGGTGTGTCCACCATGTATACATCATATGATGAAGTGGGCGTCCGGTGCCCCGTGGGCAGTGGTTCCTATTTATCTCATGCATCGTCGTCCATACCGTCGATGCCTTCGGAGTTGAAGTCGAGCATCTCGGTCAAATCGTCGACAGTGGCTACTAAGTGGGTGGTGGGTGGGCGGCAAATTTCTTCGTCATCCGCATCCCAATTCTGCCAGACATAGTTCGTCCAGGGCTCTCCTTACAGAGAGAGAGACCTTAATGAGTTCTGTATGTCGCCGAAAGGCGAGTGCTGAAAGATATCCGCGGAGGTGAACTCCATGATCGGCGCCCAGTCGGATTCGATGGGCACGGTCGCAGGCGGTTCAGAGTCCGTGGCCGGGGAAGAATCCGACAGTTTGGCATCATGGCTCTCGTGGAGGGTAAGGTCGATACTCGGCTCGATCGTCGATGAGAGTGCGGCCTCCGCGGCGGGGTCTATCCACCCGTCACTGTATGGCGCAATTGGCTCTGATTTGAGGGTCGGAGCGGTCGCCAGTGCAATCTCCCGAACACTGTCCGATGGTGGAGCTAAGTCATGCTCATAGTGACCGTGTGGCGCACTCGGCAAGGGCTCGAATCCGTCGAAGATCAAGTCTCCGTGGATGTCGGTTGTGTAGTTCAAGTTTCCAAATCTGACCTGATAGCCAGGGGCGTAGCTCTCGGTCTGCTCCAGATGGCCAAGCGAGTTGGCCCGCAGTGCGGAGCCGCCGAATACAAAGATCTGTCCGGGGAGAAAAGTATCACCCTGGACTGCATCGCTATCGATGATCGAAGGAGCCATCAAGCCTAATGATGATGACCCAGAGGAACTCTCAATGGAAGCACCAATGTCGGTGTCAAAACCGGCGGATCTCGGGTAGGGGGTCCCGAACTGTGCGTCTAAGGCGGATGGTAACAGGAGGCAGGGGACACGATGTTTTACCCAGGTTCGGGCCCTCTTGATGGAGGTAAAACCCTACGTCCTGCTTGATTATTCTTGATAATATGAGTAGTACAAGAGTTGATCTACCACGAGATCAGAGAGGCTAAACCTTAGAAGCTAGCCTATGGTATGATTGTATGTTGTCCTATGGACTAAAACCCTCCGGTTTATATAGACACCGGAGGGGGCTAGGGTTACACAGAGTCGGTTACAAGGAAGGAGATCTACATATCCGTATTGCCAAGCTTGCCTTCCACGCCAAGGAGAGTCCCATCCGGACACGGGACGAAGTCTTCAATCTTGTATCGTCATAGTCCAAGAGTCCGGCCAAAGGATATAATCCGGCTGTCCGGATACCCCCTAATCCAGGACTCCCTCAGTCTACCTTCGATTTTTGCTATTGTGGGAACCCTTTCTGCCTTCATTTTGGGAAGAGGACCAAGGCCACTATAAATCGGGCCTAGCCACTACCATAGAGGGGGGACCCAGACCTAAACCAGAGAGATCATCCTCTCCCCCACTAGCTCAAGAACACACCTCCTGAGGTTGTTCCCCATTATACTAGTTCATCCTCAGCCCCTCGAGGCCAATCCACCACAAAGCAGGAGTAGGGTTTTACGCCGCAAGGTGGCACGAACCTGGGTAAACTTCCATGTATTGTTTCCTTCCTATTCATCGAGCTAGGCTGAGAGATTGGCGAGTTGGCAAACTAGGGAGGTTGAGTTCTTCACACGCACCTCAGAGTTCGAACCTCTCAAGGGTTTGCGGAACCCAAAATCCAACATTTGGCGTGCCGGGTAGGGGTGTGTCGATGATCAGCCTCTCCACCCTCTGCGTTCCGCTGTTCGGCCCCCATGGCGGACGCTGCTCCACCAACCGAACCGATGCGCACTCACGGAGGAGCCACTCCGGCGGGTGCAGTGGCCACCCAAGTTTAGGCCGGAGCTGCCGCCCCGATACGACGGTGCGGTGGACCCAACAGGTTTTCTCCGAGCGTACGAGGAAGCCGTGTTGGCAGCCGGCGGCGACGGCAAGGTCATGGTCAACTGGCTTCCCATGGCCCTCGCAAGCGCGTCGCGCGCCTGGCTGCTCAGTTTCCCAGGGTCTTCTATAGCCTCCTGAGAGGAGCTGCGCGACCTCTTCATCGCACGCTTCGCGGTGCCGGTGTGCGACACCGTTGCAGCCCTCCTCGGTGGTTCGCAGGCGCCGCCCTCGGGCCGCCATGTCAAGCAGTTCTTCCGCCAGGTGGGCGCTGCTCACGTACAATGGGGAGCTCCTTCAGGCTGAGCGGCGCCTAAGGCCGACCTCACCTTCGACTCGAGGGACCACCCCGCGACCATCGCCGTAGCCGGCACGCTTCCGATGCTCTGTACCCCCACCATCTACAACGTAGCGGTCACAAAGACCCTTATCAAAGGTGGAGCCGGCCTCAATGTGCTCTTAGTGGAAGCATTTGGCTTGCTTCGCGTGCCCCATGGCCGGCTTCGCCCCACCAAGCCCTTCTCCAGAGTCGTCGACGGCTCCACCTGCCCCTTGGGCCAGATCAGTCTCCCCGTCACCTTCGGCACCCGCGACAACTACTGCACCAATCTAATCGACTTCAACATCACCCGCATCGGCCTCCCGTACAACGCTATCCTTGGGTACCCGGCCTTGGCTAAGTTCATGGCAGCAACTCACCCTGCCTACAATCTTATGAAGATGCTGGGCAGCAGCGGCGTCCTCACTATGGCGGACACAAAGGAAGCGATGTTAGCCCTCCAGCTAGCCTTCAGGGCCGTGACAGCACATAGCCCGGTGAGGAAGGAGCCTCGGAGGCTCTGGGGGCTGCATCAGCAAAGAGGAAGAAGCTGCTCTCTCAAGATCTTGTCGAGACGACGCAGGTGCTGGTCGACGAGGATGGGGCATCAGGCGCAACCTTAACCATAGGCGTCGGCCTCCCTCCAGATCAAGAGGAGGCATTGGTCGGCTTCTTGCGCACAAACAAGGATGTGTTCGCGTGGGAGCCCAAGGACCTGGTTGGAATTCCGAGGGGGGTAATTGAGCATCACCTGAGGGTGTGCCCCAATGTACGCCCGGTGAAGCAGAAGGCGCAGCGGCAGTCCGCAGAGAAGCAGTCATTCATCATCCAAGAAACCCGCAAGTTGCAAGAGGCTGGTGTCATTCGGGAGGTGCAGTACCCAGAATGGCTGGCAAACCCAGTTATTGTCCCCAATAAAGGCAGGAAGGAGCGCATGTGCGTCGATTTCACCAACATCAACAAGGCTTGCCCTCAAGACCCCTTCCCACTTCCACGCATTGATCAGATTGTTGACTCCACCGCTGAGTGCGACCTACTGTGTTTTCTGGATGCCTTCTCGGGCTACCACCAAATCAAGATGGCGGTGCAGGATGTTGAGAAGACGGCCTTCCTGACCCCGCGCGGGGTGTATTGCTACACCTGCATGTTGTTTGGGTTGTGCAACGCCAGGGCAACCTTCCAGCGGTTGATGCACATCGCTCTGGGCCAGCAGCTCGGAAGGAACGCCGAGGCCTACGTCGACAACATAGTGGTGAAGTCTCGGGAGGCAAGGACCCTTATTGAAGACCTGGAAGAGACCTTTGCCAGCCTGCGCAAGGTGGATCTGCGGCTCAATCCGGAGAAATGTGTGGTTGGCGTCCCCTTTGGCAAGCTGTTGGGATTCCTGGTGTCGCACAGGGGGGTCCAGGCTAACCCGGAGAAGGTCAAGGCAATAGAAAGGATGAGCCCACCACAAACCCTCAAGGAGATGTAGAAGCTGGCAGGCTGCATGAACTCATTGGGGTGCTTCATCTCCAAGCTGGGGGAACATGCCCTCCCATTCTTCAAGCTGATGAAAAAGAAAGGACCATTCGAGTGGACTCTAGAGGCCAACGCGGTGTTCCAAGACCTCAAGAAGTACCTCACCAGCCTGCCGGTAATGGTAGCACCATGCCCCCTTGAGCCCTTGGTGCTCTACCTGGCTGTCACGCCTCACTCTGCCAGCATAGTGCTGGTGGCGGTTCGGGAGGGGCGTCTGGCTAAGGGTTCACAGTGCAGCACCCCGCACTTGGTAAAGACGCAACGGCTTTAGGGCGGTGCTCCTGAGGCCTCGGCTACCCCAATGAGCTACCAAGCTCCTCAGGACATCCAGTCTTGAGAGGTACAAGACTACACCAATGCTTCCGCCCTCGTAGAGCACCCAGTGTACTTTGTTAGCATGGTGCTACGCCATGCGCGGGCACAATTACCTATGCAGCAAAAGCTCTTGCTCGGACTCCTCGTCGCCTGTTGCAAGTTGCGCCACTACTTCCAGGGCCATCCCATCAAGGTTGTCTCATCTTACCCCCTAAAGAGGGTGCCTCGGAGCCCCAATGCTGCGGGGAGAGTCGCCGAATGGAACATAGAACTGCAGGCATTCCAGTTGGAGTTCAGCACCACCAGAGTCATCAAGGGCGCAGCACTCACCGACTTCGTGGCAGAGTGGACCGACGTCCCCATCCCTGAAGTAGACGAGGACCGACCCCTCTCGCCTGGAAGTGAGGCTTTGGACGGTTGGGTCATGTACTTCGACGGCGCATTCGTGCGTCAGGGCGCGGGGGCTAGAGCCGTGCTCATCTCGCCCACCCAGGACAAGTTGTACTATGTTGTGCAGCTTTGCGGCAGCCTTGGGAGTGAAGCCCCTCACCATCAAGGGCTACTCCCCGCTCCTCGTCAACTTCTCCAACAACGTATACAATCCGAAGGACGAGCACATGGAGGCATACCTCAAGGAGGTACGTAGAATTGAGAAATAGTTCTTGGGCCTAGAATTGCAGCACATGCCGCGTGACACGAACAAGGAGGCAGACGACATCACCAAGAGGGCATCCCGGCGCCTGCCATAGGAGCCTGGCATCTTCCTGGAGCGGCTCTTCAAGCCATCGGCAGCCCCCTCCACCACGGAACCGGCAACACCTCAGGAGGAGCTCCCCCAGCACCCCCCTCGGGAGCACCTGCTTGCGGCCCGACCTCGGGGGCCCGACTGCTCCTTGCGCTCGAGCCTGAAGAGGGGTGCTGGACAGAGGAGTTCAAGGCATACCTACTCCAGGAAACCCTCCCAGAGAAGGAAGATGTGGAGCATGTGGCTCTCCAGGCCACAGCCTACTCCATCCAGGACGGTGAGATTTACCAAAAATGGCCAAACGATGTCTCTCTGCGGTGCATCTCCAGGGAGCAAGGACACGAGCTACTAGCCGATACACATGGCGGGGATTGCGGACATCACTCTTCATCACACACCCTCGTGGGCAAGGTGTTCCATAGTGGGTTCTACTAGCCCACGACGCTCAATGACGCCACTGAGTTGGTGAGATCATGTGAAGCCTGCAAATTCCATGCCAAGCAGATCCACCAGCCCGCTTAGGGTCTCCAGACCATCCAGCTCTCATGGCCATTCGTGGTATGGGGGCTAGACATCTTGGGCCCGTTTCCTCGAGCGCTCGGGGGCTACAACTACCTCTACATATCCATCGACAATTTTGCCAAGTGGGCGGAGGTGGAAGTCGTCCGCACCATCCCAGCCGGCTTGGCAGTAATGTTCATCAAGGGCCTCGTGAGCCCATTCAGGGTCCCTAATCGCATCATCACCGACAACGGCTCGCAGTTCACTAGCAATCTTTTCAAAACATATTGTGCTAAGCTTGGAACGCAAATATGCTACGCCTCAGTGGCACACCCCAGGAGCAACGGCTGTCGGTTCTATATCCGGCATATCTCGTAGTAGGTGTCCTAAGCTAGGCATCTTGGAGCGATGGTAACATGGATACGGGATTTTACCCATGTTCGGGCCCTCTTGATGGAGGTAAAACCCTACATCCTTCTTTTGATTGTATTCATATGGGGTGTAGTACAGAGTACATGTATCTACCACAGTTTTATAAACAAAGGTACACAGAGAGATATGCTATATTACTGTTTAACATAAGAAATGTCTTCCAAAGAAAATAGTCCCACTATCGGCTCCTTTCTTTGGGTTGTCATGCTAAGCATGATCATGAAACCTCAGCTCCGATCAATGTGGGAGCAAAATATTGAGGATTTAGTTTGGGGAAAGTTCCCGAACTATGTGGTCTTTAGCGAACGCAAATTTTCACTTCCGTCATTGCCGACCAATTATATCATTTAAGATGGCTAGCTTTCGGCTTCACCCAGTCTGAGGTACTAACCCGGATGACCCGGTAGTAACAATCACAGAGGTGCTCCCTTTACCGCCTAGCCGAACAATCGGGAACGTAGAGGTAAGCACATGAGCCAGGCAACCCAGCTTGGCCAAAATCTTAAGTCAAATAGATGCATATGTATGGCTTTATAACAATGATTACGGAAGGCAGCCCTTGTATATTAAATACAAATGCCGATGATATATTTATTTTGACTCTGTTGGGACCGTTTATCAGTTAAAAGTGGCCCATCGTCGGCTTCCACCCCCTTGTAGATGCTATGCAGGGTGTTTCCACAATAACAAACAACCCTTAGCTGATGTCTTGGTGCCCGAAGGCGGTTTTGTTAGTGGAAATGAGGCAATCAGATATGCAAGCTTTATAAATTTCACTTAGTCACATGAGCTTAAAGTTGGGAAGCCAAATATTAGCCCCCGGTTAATTTTCGGTGACAGCCAAGGTCAAGCCGTTAACACTTCGGCCAATATTATGAACGGCCCGTCGTTTAGCACGGGGTGAACTCCATCGATCGTATAGTTTAACACAGTCATCGGATCGCTGACTAGTTTGCGCTTATTGTGACAGTCAGTTTTCGGCTTTCTCCACTGAGGCGCTTAACCATGCGAGATGGAAGCACAATCGCAGTGGTTCTCCCTTTGCACACCTAGCCGAACAAAGCGAAACATAGGAGGCAAGCACAGGAGCCGGGCAACCCAACTATTGACCGAAGACACAGTTCGAAACCGATGCATATATAGCAATATTCGAGAATGTTTTTGTCGAATCTCTAAAGGTGTCCGGCATTGCACTTCGAGACTTATGTTGGAAACACACAAATAGTTTAAAAGTTCCATAGGCTTGGAAAACCAAAAAACTTCAGTAAAAACATGACATCCGAACTAGATCAAGTGCTCGCTGCCAATCCAAAAATTGGTCTTAAAAAAGAAAAAAAAATGCTTATGTCGCGCTTTAACATGACACATCCTATCTCAAAACTTCAAGCGGGTAAGCTTACGGCTTCAACCTCCTATCCCGAGGGCGGTGTACTTCTCGTTAGGCCAGTTTAGCAAACGAAACTCTAGCGGCTTTGAGAGAGAAATTAGGCTCCTCGGCTATTGGCCACACACTTGCGTCAAAAAAAGGAGTGATAGAAAAAGACTTTGCAACGACTAGGAAGAAAACAATTATTATAGAACGGCTCGTACAAATTTAAGAGACCCCAGTTAGCTTGGGTAAAGGAAGTGTTTTTTAAAAATAATGTTTTTAACAAACTAAGTTTTTTGTTTAACATAAATATAAAGTTTGGTCGAACCGAATGAATTAAAAAAATTGAGCATGAAAGCGACTTAGCTGGTTAATGTGCTTGGTGGTGATGACACGTGCCGAGCTTATGGCGGGACGAGGTCCTAGCCCCCAAGCCGGTTCGGAGGTGGCGGAGCGAAGAGCTCGACACTCCAAAGTGGAGACAGAGTACGACCAATGTGGTGAGGTGGAACCCCCAGTCCGACCGAGGAGACGGAGCAGGCCGACAGTATGACGCCGAAGTCCCCAGCGTGGGTTAATGAAGTGATGACGAAGCCCCGATCCAGCCGAGGTGATGTGGTACATCGGTACGCCAAGGTGACGGCGCTGCCCAACCCGGATCATTCTCCTATGAACAGAACATAGTGCAAGCCGGAGATACTAGTTATAAAATTAAAAAAGATTTGAAGCATAATAAATAATTTATGCAAAGTGAGTAATAAAAGAAATATGGCCCGTGTGCCGAACATTCGATGAGGTGGATCTCTCTCAGCGATGCCGAAGTCCCCGAGGCGACCAAACCATTCAATATGGCAATTCAACCAACAAGGTGATCACGCGAGCCGATTTCTGCCGATTGGGACGACAACGTCGGCTTGCCGAAGTGACCGCGTGATGCGGTCGAAGTCGATTACCTATACATGTAAAATAGAGTAGTCCAAAATAATAATATAAACATATAAAAATCCTCGCATAATTAATTTATGCAAAATAATAATTGTTTTAAAGAGATGTGGCCTGGTGTCGAAGCCAATGTTCGTGCGGGGTGTCGGCGTGACAAAGCCTGAATTCGCAGGGTGGTTCGGGTCCCTGATGAGGCGTTCGCCGAACTATGGACGGGAAACTGACCGAACCATCATGCAACCATCTTTAATGCGGCCATCATTTGACAGATCTGTGTACAGATGATGGAACAAACCAGAGTAATTCTTCCTCGGAAAAATAAACCCAAGTAAGAAAAAATGCTAGGGTTGATAGCAATTGGTTTATTTGTTTGTAGCAATCTGAAGAAGGGTTACTCCCAAAATTGGGACTCAATCCACACACCCACTTCCTGATGGGTGATGAAGTGACGGCATGGCGATACAACATTTGATCGGTGCAGGCAGGACGACAATGTCGGCCCACAGAGTTGACCGCGTGACACAGTCGAAGTTGATTACCTACACACATAAAATAATGAAAGACTAAAGTACTAACAAGTAATGATAATAATAATATACCATTTAGTAAAAGAAATCTTCTACTTAGTTTAACTTAAGCAAAGTAAATACTTAAAGGAATATGGCCTGGGCACCGAGGTCGGCCGGTGGAGTGGCCGTGTGGAGACGCCGGTATATGCACGCGCGTCGAGGCGACCCCTTGGTATGTCATGATCCAAGCTTGTTGTGCAGAGATGTCGGGTGCAGTGGCTGTCGGCCTACCATAACGACGGGGCGGCGGACCAGCGCGGCTCAGTGCCAGAGCGGCAACGTCCGAACCAATTAGCCTGCATACCCAAAAGTGCACACCGAAAGCAAAGAATTTTTTGGATATACTAAATTATACAGAATAACAAAACTGGAATAAGTGCACCTGATCCGTAGCCATGGTAGTAAAGGAACTTCCAAAAGCGCTATATGGCATTACGTGGGAGGTAGCTAGGGCTAGCACTTTCCATCAATCAAACTTGAAGGTTGTACACAACTAGTATTACTCCATGCATTTTCTTTTAGTTGGTCCATTGCCGCACGGTTGGGAGTAGGTCATGGGGACACGCCGTTATTGGATTCATCCATTGAAATTGACTAGCCAAAAATTGTTGGAACCAGCCAGACCATGTCGATGGACCAAACTTTAAACTAGTCGAAAAAACTCTACACAGAAAAAATCATGCAAACCAGCAGAAAATATTCTGTATGATAATTTATATAATACAAGTAATTTAGAAAAATATAACATGATGTTTTTGTTAGGAGGTGCAATATGTAGAGATATGAGGTGAAAACGGATGAAGATAAGCAGACTAGTATGGCCTCATACATAAATCAATCCATCCTTGGAAGGTGTAACAATCCATTATCACTTCTGAGTGAAGTTCATCACGTGGACTTGTACTAGTAGTCTCGTGGGTCTTGAGTTCTCCAGGGCGTGCTGGTGACAGTACAGCACCCGCCCGATCTGCGTGCTAGTTCACATAAAAAGTAAGAACACTTTTCCCGGATAATACGGTCTTCATGGGATATACTGCCACGGAGAAATTAGACATCGCCTGTATATGCGCTACCGAGCAGGGCTGTTTCAGGCTCCTCGTGATTGCTTTGGGTGCCGGGACCATGTGTGGGTCGAAGGCTAGTGTTCGGCCGTCTTGCTAGAGACGCATGTTGCCCCGGTTTGGACGCTGCTGCCGTACGGTCCTCGGACCTGCAGAACTTTTGACGCCTTAGTGTTCGTAGAGGTCGAACCAACCTCGGACGAATATCGGCTGGACGACAAAGACGCAGACAAGCAAGCTGATCCATACTGAATTAGCGACAACGGTCAGTTTGCTTTGATTGTTGCATGATGATTCACCAACACATGAACTAGTAGTGCCATTTGAATTATTATAATTCACTGACTGGGTCTTGATGCCGTACTGCAAAGCTAACACCCAATTGGATTAGTAGGAGTAGCATTTTAAGGGTACACAACTTTGACCAGAAGTAGAAGATTGGCAGAGCCGACGAGGTGCCGAATTAAAAAAGAGAAGAAAATTCTCCATGTGTGATGCATGAGTACGGTAGCTGCCGGCTCGCCGCGGTCGCTCTATGCCCGTGGCCGTTGAACTGCATGTTCGGCCAGTCTTAACCATGTTTTTATTGGACACCCCATGATGCTTCGGGATTTTGGTGGTCGGATGGTTACATGCGTCTGCTTGATGCCGATGAGACGATTTGATGGATCGGCTTCAACCGCGGAAGATGCCATGGCGCCATGTTCCGATCTGCCAACAAATTTACACGAACCACGGTACCAACTCATAAGGAAAGATTGTATGGAATGGATTTGAAAGGGTAGAACCTAATTACGCCGCCGTTAAAATCATTTTGATCTTGATCGGCGAGCTCGAAATAGATGTAGATGAAAACAACCCATCGAACTGTAACGATCACTCAACATGCTCTGAATGAAAGCACCAATGTCGGTTCTATATCCGGCATATCTCGTAGTAGGGGTCCTAAGCTAAGCGTCTTGGAGCGATGGTAACATGAACACATGATTTTACCCAGGTTCGGGCCCTCTTGATGGAGGTAAAACCCTACATCCTGCTTTTGATTGTATTCATATGGGGTGTAGTATAGAGTACATGTGTCTACCACTAGATTGTTCTAATGAATATTAGATGGTCCATTGACTAGCCTGGCCTCGGTTTATATAACACACCGGAGGCCTAGGGTTTGGAGGAGCCCTTGTTTTGGGTGCCAAGTCTTGTGGAATCCTCCTTGTATGTAGCATGGGCTGCCAGAAGTGGCCCATAAGTGATCTGCCATGAGGGTCCTCGGCCCGATCCAGCTGGTCGGGAGACGACGTGATGAGTACCCCCTAGCCCAGGACACCGTCAATGGCCAAGCCGAGCGCGCCAGTGAGGAGGTCCTGAGAGGCCTCAAGGCAAGAACCTTCAAGAAGAAGCTCGAGGCCTGCGGAAGGGGCTAGATCGATGAGCTCTAGTCCGTGTTGCGGTCCATCCGCACTACCGCGACCAAGCTGACGGGCGAAACTCCATTCTTCCTCGTCTATGGAGCTGAAGCGGTTCTCCCTCACAAGGTTAGGTATGCTCCATGCGGGTCTTGGACTTTCACGAGGCACGCGAGGACGCCTCGCGGGGGATGGACCTCGTGCTTGGGGGGGGGGGGACACCGCCGCCAAGCCTCACTCCAAGCAGCAAGGTACCAGCAGGCGATGTGGCGGTACCACTGCCACAGTGTCCGCTCCAGGGCGCTCGAGTGGGTGATCTCGTCCTAAGGCGGGTGCTCTCCAAGGAGGGGTTGCATAAGCTCTCACCCATGTGGGAGGGCCCGTTCAGGATCGCCCGCGTCTCCAGGCCTGGCACCGCATGCATGGAGACGCAGGACGAGATCCCCACCTAGAACGCCTGGAACATCCAGCACCTTCGGAAGTTCTACCCATGAAGCAAGGCTCCGTGCCTGTGAAGGTCTCCGCTCGTGACACTCTCACGTAATAATGAGTTGGGTTGTACATGCCCCGGAGTCTCCCGAGCACCGCCTGCGGGCCTCACGGGGCTCCCTCCCATGTCCTAGTGGCAGCACTTAGCTCCTCGCTAGTGAGAAGACTAGACTAGGTGCCGGACGCGGCTGGTCGTTTGCTTTGCTTTTTGTAGTTGGTTGCAACTTTTTAATGGAATTCGGAGTTACCGCGTTTTTCCGTTTGCCTGTGTTGGATTTTTCTCCTCTTGCCTTGCTCGCCTCTCAGTCTTGACCCGGCAAGAGCGGTAGTTGCCCGTCGCTCCTCCTCGCGCGTCCCGCGCGGGGGGGGGGGGGGCTAGGCAGGTGTGCACGTTTGGGTTCGCCCGCACGCAAGCCCACCTCGCCGAAACCCTGTTGCCCCAGTGCTTCGGCTTTCTTAATCCTCGCGAGACACTCTCGAATGAGCTCGTGGACATGCGCGCCCTGTCAAGTCCGTGCCCCCGAGCAGCGCGACGCGGTGCATTAGCCACAACCAACCCACTCCTGGGGGCTCGCGCGAGGAAGAACAAAGCGCCCCATAGAGCTTACTAACAACTCTGCAGCTCTACAACGTCTCCTGAGGCTGGCGGCTCCTGGGTCGTCGGGAAGGAGGCTTAGCCATGTGCCATTGGAAGGGTGCGCCCTCGCGAGGTGGGAAACTACCGCAAACACTTCAAGCTAAGTTACCCTAACCGCACCTACTCGGGACATGGATATCATGGAAAAACATCAAAATAATAAACATATCGTAGTGGCATAAGTGCCATGGTTCATTACATACCCCAGCAGGGTACTCTACTTTTTCGAAATGCAGGAGAAAGGAAAGGTTAAACAAAAGCTGGCCGCACGCCTGCAGCAGCTCCCGTGGCTAGGCTCCAGCAACGCCCGAAGCTCAGTCCGAGCCTTCCTCCCACTTCACCGGAGCACTGCGTCAAGATGGCCCATCACCTTCCCCGATCCAGGCCCTTCGGCGGGGTGGCTGATCATAGCCGTCGCTGCTGGTGCTCTTGCTAGAGGTGGAGCCCCCGCCACAGGGGTTGCCATGGCCGTCCCCAAGGGCAAGATCACCCTCGTCATTGTCGCAGCCGTTGTCAAGGCCAAGATCATCATCACTGGTGCCATCTTCGGGGCAGCACCCCGCGTGGCGGCTGTCTTCCCTAGACACACTCACATAGAGGGTCGTGAGGCCATCGTACTTGAAGTGGAGGGTGCACCTCCGGCTCAAGCAGCGCGCGCAGGCAAACGCCTACCAGCCGTGGGTCAAGGACACGTTGCCGGCGGCAGTGACCTCAACCCCAGCCCATGAGGACCTGCTACAGCAGCCATCCGCCTGAAGACAGAGGCTGTCGAGCCCCGTAGTCAGAAGCGCACCCATAAAGAAGCGCGGGAGCGGGAGCCAGGTGCCCGCAAATCTCTCCGACCACACGACAAACTCCGGGAACACGACCGCCGAGTGGAAGCGCTGCTGAGGTGGTCGGGCAACCATGGTGCCCCTTCCCTCATCGCAGGAGCTTCCTGCTACCTCTTGAGCACTATGTTGGTTTTCCCTGAAGAGGAAGGGATGATGCAGCAAAGTAGCATAAGTATTTCCCTCAGTTTTTGAGAACCAAGGTATCAATCCAGTAGGAGGCTACGCGCGAGTCCCTCGTACCTGCACAAAACAAATAAATCCTCTCAACCAACATGATAAGGGGTTGTCAATCCCCACACGGCTACTTACGACAGTGACATCTGATAGATATGATAAGATAATATTTTTAGTATTTTTATGATAAAGATGCAAAGTAAAATAAAAGCAAAGTAAAAATCAAAGGAAATTACTAAGTATTGGAAGATTAATATGATGAAGATAGACCCGGGGGCCATAGGTTTCACTAGCAGCTTCTCTCAAGAGCATAGGTATTCTATGGTGGGTGAACGAATTACTGTTGAGCAATTGATAGAATTGAGCATAGTTATGAGAATATCTAGGTATGATCATGTATATAGGCATCACGTCTGAGACAAGTAGACCGACTCCTGCCTGCATCTACTACTATTACTCCGCTCATCGACCGCTATCCAGCATGCATCTAGAGTATTAAGTTAATGAAAACAAAGTAACGCCTTAAGCAAGATGACATGATGTAGAGGGATAAGCTCATGCAATATGATGAAAACCCCATCTTGTTATCCTCGATGGCAACAATACAATACGTGCCTTGCAGCCCCTACTGTCACTGGGAAAGGACACCGCAAGATTGAACCCAAAGCTAAGCACTTCTCCAATTGCAAGAAAGATCAATCTAGTAGGCCAAACCAAACTAATAATTCGAAGAGACTTGCAAAGATAACCAATCATACATAAAAGAATTTAGAGATGATTCAAATATTGTTCATAGATAGACTTGATCATAAACCCACAATTCATCAGTCTCAACAAACATACCGCAAAAAGAGATTACATTGAATAGATCTCCACAAGAGAGGGGGGGACATTGTATTTAGATCCAAAAAGAGAGAAGAAGCCATCTAGCTAATAACTATGGACCCATAGGTCTGAGGTAAACTACTCACACTTCATCAGAGGGGCTATGGTGATGATGTAGAAGCCCTCCATGATGGATACCCCCTCCGGTGGAGCTCTGGAATAGGCCCCAAGACGAGATCTCGTGGATACAGAAAGTTGCGGCGGTGGAATTATGGTTTTGGCTCCGTATCTGATCGTTTGGGGGTATGCAGGTATATATAGGAGGAAGGAGTACGTCGATGGAGCAACAGGGGGCCCACGAGGGTGGAGGGCGCGCATAGGGGGGTAGGCGCGCCCCCTACCTCGTGGCCTCCTCCTTTGTTTCTTGACATAGGGTCCAAGTCTCCTGGGTCTTGTTCATTGAGAAAATCACGTTCCCGAAGGTTTCATTCCGTTTGGACTCTGTTTGATATTCCTTTTCTTCGAAACCCTAAAATAGGCAAAAAAACAGCAATTCTAGGCTAGGCCTTCGGTTAATAGGTTAGTCCCAAAAATAATATAAAAGTGGATAATAAAGCCTAGTAATGTCCAAAACAGTAGATAATGTAGCATGGAGCAATAAAAAATTATAGATACGTTGGAGACGTATCACTGCCTTGGCCACGGCACCTCCGGCCGCAAGGAGAAGCGCCGCCACGGCCGCCGGAGGCAGCGCCCGCCCTTAGAGGAATGCGCCTGCGCCCATGAGGAACCATCGCCGGGGTCACGGCATACTTCCGGAGGCATCTGCGACCCCTCTTGAGCGGTGACAAACCCGGCCCCTCCTTGGGGGCCTTCCCCTTCTCAGCGGCGGAGAACTTCCTCATCGGCACCATGAGGACTTCGGCAAAACAAAGAGGAAGAAGGAGCGGGCAGCGAGAACATGGGGATGGGCGAGGGGGGCTCTGCCCCTCCCCTCATTTATAGCCGGAGGGAGGCCAACCGCCGGCTTCCATGATCCCACACAATGATGGTTTTCTCTCTGCAAGCAGCAGAGTCTCGTCAAGTCGAACTGTTGCCGAGGCTGCATGGGGAAGCGGAGACGCCCATGCCCCATCAATCGCCAAGCGTTGACCAAGGCCTTAGGCGGTTAGGGCCCGCGGCACTCCGCACTTGCCCCTATGGCTTCGCCTCGACGCCAAGTTCAAGCCCGCCTTGGGCCCTAGGGCTACTATCGGCGTTCTGGGAACGGGGGTACCCAGACTTGCCTGCCTGCGGCCCAGGGCGTGGCTCGCTAATGGATTGGTATGGCCCAACTTCAGCATCAACAACTCAAGACCCTTGCGAGGGGCCAAGCCTCGCGAGGCGGATGACACTAAGACCTCACGGGGAGCGGCCTCCTCAGGCTGGCTACCGAGGGGCGGAGATTTCTATGCAGGCTTCACCTCACGAGGCTCGGATGACGTGAGACATGATGACCAAGGCCAGGTGGGCGCCATTGGATGTAGTGTACCAGTTTCTTCTTTGGTGCTAAGGAGGCAAGCACAGACGTGGAGTCTCGAGGAATCAGCCAAAGGTTTCCATTCTAGTGCAACAAGACCAAGACCGCCAGGACAGCATAACGGAGGTCATCGCCGAGCCCACAGTAGCGTCACGACCAGAGGCTTTTGCAGGCAGAGGCTACTTTTCTTAGGATAGCGTGTACTAGTTGTCTCCCTTTGAATTTGGCCGTTGTGGGAACCATTCCCGCCTTCATTTTGGGAAGTGGACCAAGGACACTATAAATAGGGCCTAGCCACCAGCATAGAGGGGGGATCCGGACCCGAACCAGAGAGATCATCCTCTCCCCCACCAGCTCAAGAACACACCTCTTGAGGTTGTTCCCCACTGTACTAGTTCATCCTCAGCCCCTCAAGGCCAATCCACCACAAAGCAGGAGTAGGGTTTTACATCGCAAGGCGGCCTGAACCTGGGTAAACTAATGTGTCTTGTTTCCTTCCTATTCATCGAGCTAGGCTGAGGGATTGGCGAGTAGGTGGACTGGGGAGGTTGAGTTCTTCGCACGCACCCCAGAGTTCGAACCTCTCAAGGGTCTGCGGAACCCAAAATCCGACAGATGAATTACGGAACGAGTAAAGAGACTTGCCGGTATCGAGATTGAACTAGGTATGAAGATACCGACGATCAAATCTCGGGCAAGTAACATACCGATGACAAAGGGAATAACGTATGTTGTCATAACGGTTTGACCGATAAAGATCTTAGTAGAATATGTAGGAGCCAATACGAGCATCCAGGTCCCGCTATTGTTTATTGACCGGAGAGGTGTCTCGGTCATGTCTACCTAGTTCCCGAACCTATAGGGTCCGCACGCTTAACATTCAATGACGATTTAGTATTATATGGGTTATGTGATTTGGTGACTAAATGTTGTTTAGAGTCCTGTATGATATCACGGACATGATGAGGAGTCTTGAAATGGTCGAAATTTAAAGATTGATATATAGGATGATAGTATTCGGACACTGGAAGTGTTCTGAATAGTATCGGGTATTTATTGGAGTACCGGGGGGTTTCCGGACCCCCCCCCCCCCCGGGGGGGGGAATAATGGGCCTTATGGGCCATAAGTGGGGAGCACACCACCCCACAAAGGGGTGGCACGCCCCCCTTAGGTACGAGGCCGAATTGGACAAGGAAGAGGGGGTTCGCCCCCCTTTCCTTCCTCCCTTCCGTCTCCCCTTTTCCTCTCCGGTGAAATAAGGAAGGGGGCCGAATTGGGATAGGACCCCAAGTAGGATTCCTCCTTCTTGGGGTGCCCCATGGATGCTCCCCCACTTCTCACCTATATATATATATATATGTATGTATGTATATATATATATGTGTGGGGAGGGGGCACCTAGAACACACACCAACAATTCTCAGCCATGTGCGGCGCACCCCCTCCACAGTTTACACCTCCGGTCATATCTTTGTAGTGCTTAGGCGAAGCCCTGCGCGGATCACTTCACCATCACCGTCACCACGCCATCCTGCTGACGAAAATCATCTTCTTCCTCGACACCTTTGCTGGATCAAGAGGACAAGGGACGTGATACATCTCCATCATATCTACTTTTCCAAACTGTTTTGCCCTTGTTTTGGACTCTAACTTGCATGATTCGAATGGAACTAACCCGGACTGACGCTATTTTCATCAGAATTGCCATGGTGTTATATTTGTGCAGAATAAGAAGTTCTCAGAATGACCTAAAACTTCACGGAGCCAAGTTTTGGAATTAATAAAAAATATTGGCGAAAGAATCAGCAGCAGGTGGCCCACACCCTAGCCACAAGGGTGGGGGCGCTCCCACCCCACTGGGCACGCCCTCCGACCTTGTGGGCCCCCTGGACCTCCACCAACCTCAACTCCAACTCCATATATTCACGTTTGGGGAGAAAAAAATCAGAGAGAAGGATTCATCGCGTTTTACGATACGGAGCCGCCGCCAAGCCCCGTTCTTCCTCGAGAGGGCAGATATGGAGTCCGTTTTGGGCTCCGTAGAGGGGAATCTGTCGCCATCGTCATCATCAACCATCCTATATCACCAATTTCATGATGCTCACCGCCGTGCCTGAGTAATCCCATTGTAGGCTTGTTGGACCGTGATGGGTTGGATGAGATTTACCATGTAATCGAGTTAGTTTTGTTAGGGTCTGATCCCTAGTATCCACTATGTTCTAAGATTGATGTTGCTATGACTTTGCTATGCTTAATGCTTGTCACTAGGGCCCGAGTGCCATGATTTCAGATGTGAACCCTTTATGTTTTCATGAATATATGTGTGTTCTTGATTTGATATTGCAAGTTATAGTCACCTACTACATGTTATGATCCGGCAACCCTGGAGTGACAATAGTCGGGACCACTCCCGGTGATGACCATAGTTTGAGGAGTTCATGTATTCACTAAGTGCAAATGCTTTGGTCCGGTACTCTATTAAAAGAAGGCCTTAATATCCCTTAGTTTCCAATAAGACCCCGCTGCCACGGAAGGGTAGGACAAAAGATGTCATGCAAGTTGTTTTCCATAAGCACGTATGACTATATTCGGAATACATGCCTACATTATATTGATGAACTGGAGCTAGTTCTGTGTCACCCTATGTTATAACCGTTGCATGATGAATGACATCCAACATAATTATTCATCATTGATCCATTTCCTATGAGCTCATTTCATATCGATCTTTGCTTCGTTACTTTTCTGTAGCCACTGTTACGATTGCTACAATACTGCTACTATTACTTTTACCACCGTCACTGCTACTTCCATACTATTTTGGTACTAAATACTTCACTGCAGATATTAAGTCTTTCAAGTGTGGTTGAATTGACAACTTAGCTGCTAATACTCAAGAATATTCTTTGGCTCCCCTTGTGTCAAATCAATAAATTTGGGTTGAATACTCTACCCTCGAAAATTGTTGTGATCCCCTATACTTGTGGGTTATCAAGACCTTTTTCTGGCGCCGTTGCTGGGGAGCATAGCTCTATTCTCCAAGTCACTTGGGATTTATATCTGTTGATCACTATGAGGAACTTGAAAGATCAAAGAACTAAGATTTTCCCTCAACTACAATGGGAGGTAAGGAACTAACATCTAGCTTTGCACTTGATTCTCCTTCTGTTTTGAGTAAACTTGCGACACCTACACCTGCTATTGATTCCGATATGTCGCATGTTATTGATGATGCCACTTCTGCTATGAATTAAGCTTATGATGAAACTACTTCTCTACTTGATAATACTGTTCCACTAGGTGAATTTCTTGCTGAACAACTTGCTAGGGTTTGAGAGAATGAAATTACGGAAATAGATGATATTATTGAAACTGATGATATTATTGAAACTGATGATATTATTGAAACTGATGATTACGATTCTCCCCCTACATATGAATTGCATGTTGTTCCTGAGGGTTATGTTATGGATGAAGAAACTACTAGAGACTTCTTTCCTTGCAATGATAGAGAGGACCTTAAGAAATTATTAGCTAAGCTGAAAGAAAATTCTTTGAATGCTAGAATGAAATATGATCCCGCTTTTGCTACTTCACATATCTTTGTTACTAATAAGGATTATGAATTCTCTGTCGATTCTGAGTTAATTACTTTGGTCGAATCTGATCCTTTTCACGGTTATGAATCTGAAACTTCTATGGCACATCTTACTAAATTGAATGATATAGCCACCCTATTTGCTCATGAGGAAAAAAATTGCTATATATTCTCAAATTGTTTCCTTTCTCATTAAAGGGTGGTGCTAAGTTATGGTTTAATTCTCTTGCTCCTAGTTGTGTGCATAGTCCCCAGGATATGATTTATCACTTCCCTGCAAAATATTTCCCCGCTCATAAGAAACAAGCTTCATTAAAGAAAGTATTTAATTTTGTGCAAATTGAATAAGAGAGTCTCCCACAAGCTTGGGGTGGCTTCTCCGATTACTAAATGCTTTGCTTGATCATCCTCTTAAGAAAAATGAAATACTTGATATCTTTTATAATGGACTAACTGATGCTTCCAGATACCACTTGGATAGTTGTGCTGGTTGTGTTTTCAGGGAAAGGATTGTTGAGCAAGCTGAATTGCTATTGAATAATATATTGAGTAATGAAAATGATCGAACACTTCCTAAACCAACTCCGAAGCCAACTCCGAAGAAAAGGGGTATTCTATTTCTCAGTCCTCAAGATATGCAAGAGGCAAAGAAATCTATGACACAAAAAGGTTTTAAAGATGAAGATGTTAAGAATCTACCACCTATTGAAGAAATACATGGTATTGATAACCCAACACAGGTAGTAGAGGTAAACTCTCTCCATAGATTTGATGAAGGTGATATTCCTCATAATAAGCCTGCTAGTCAATGCTTGGATGAATTTGATAATTTTATTGTTAAACAAGAAACTTCAATGCTTATGTTAGTAGACAATTGAAACGTAATGCTTACAGGCTTGATCACTTGAGTAATTATATGAATAGTACTGTTAATGATCTTAAGCTTATTAGTAAACATGCTTCCATGGTTACAACTTGATACGTCTCCAACGTATCTATAATTTTTGATTGCTCCATGCTATATTATCTACTGTTTTGGACATTATTGGGCTTTATTATCCACTTCTATATTATTTTTGGGACTAACCTATTATACAGAGGCCCAGACCAGAATTGTTGTTTTTGCCTAATTTAGGGTTTCGAAGAAAAGGAATATAAAACGGAGTCCAAACGGAATGAAACCTTCGGGAACATGATTTTCTCACCGAACATGATCCAGGAGACTTGGACCCTACGTCAAGAAATAAAGGAGGAGGCCACGAGGTAAGGGGGCGCGCCTACCCCCCCCCCCAAGGCGCGCCCTCCACCATCGTGGCCCCCTGTTGCTCCACCGACGTACTCCTTCCTCCTATATATACCTACGTACCCCCAAACGACCAGATATGGAGCCAAAACCCTAATTCCACCGCCGTAACTTTCTGTATCCACGAGATCCCATCTTGGGGCCTGTTCCGGAGCTTCACCAGAGGGGGCATCTATCACGGAGGGCTTCTACATCAACACCATAGCCTCTCCAATGAAGTGTGAGTAGTTTACCTTAGACCTTCGGGTCCATAGTTATTAGCTAGATGGCTTCTTCTCTCTTTTTGGATCTCAATACAATGTTCTCCCCCGCTCTTGTGCAGATCTATTCGATGTAATCTTCTTTTTGCGGTGTGTTTGTTGAGAACGATGAATTCTGGGTTTATGATCAAGATTATCTATGAACAATATTTGAATCTTCTCTAAATTCTTTTATGTATGATTGTTTATCTTTGCAAGTCTCTTTGAATTATCAGTTTGGTTTGGCCTACTAGGTTGATCTTTCTTGCAATGGGAGAAGTGCTTAGCTTTGGGTTCAATCTTGTGGTGTCCTTTCCTAGTGACAGTAGGGGCAGCAAGGCACGTATTGTATTGTTGCCATCGAGGATAACAAGATGGGGTTTTCATCATATTGCATGAGTTTATCCCCCTATATCATGTCATCTTGCTTAAGGCGTTACTCTATTTTCATGAACTTAATACTCTAGATGCATGCTGGGTAGCGGTCGATGAGTGGAGTAATAGTAGTAGATGCAAGCAGGAGTCGGTCTACTTGTCTCGGACGTGATGCCTATATACATGATCAAACCTAGATATTCTCATAACTATGCTCAATTCTGTCAATTGCTCAACAGTAATTCATTCACCCACCGTAAAATACTTATGCTCTTGAGAGAAGCCACTAGTGAAACCTGTGGCCCCCGGGTCTATCTTCATCATATTAAACTTCCAATACTTAGTTATTTCCTTTGCTTTTTACTTTGCTTTTATTTTAGTTTGCATCTTTATCATAAAAATACCAAAAATATTATCTTATCATATCAATCAGATCTCACTCTCGTAAGTGACCGTGAAGGGATTTACAACCCCTTATCGCGTTGGTTGCAAGGAGTTATATGCTTTGTGCAGGTACGAGGGACTCGCGCGCAGCCTCCTACTGGATTGATACCTTGGTTCTCAAAAACTGAGGGAAATACTTATGCTACTTTGCTGCATCATCCTTTCCTATTCAAGGAAATCCAACGCAGTGCTCAAGAGGTCGCAAGAAGATTTCTGGCGCCGTTGCCGGGGAGTCTACGCAAAAGTCAACATACCAAGTACCCATCACAACCCTTATCTCCCGCATTACATTATTTGCCATTTGCCTCTTGTTTTACTCTCCCCCACTTCACCCTTGCCATTTTATTCGCCCTCTCTCTCTATCCTCCCTTTCTTTTCCGTTTGCCTCTTTTCCGTTTGCTTGTCGTTATGGTGAGTCCTCTATCTTCTCCGTTGTCTCCCGAGAATGAAGTTCCAAATTTTAAGCAAAGGTAGGGAGAAAATCTAAAAGACGCTTGGTATAGAATTTGCAATGCTCAAAATAGATCTACCAGGAAGCAATCTACTTTCGTTCTTCTTCACAATTTTTATGTTGGCGTTGCTCCTTGGTACAGATATGTCCTTGATACCATTCCCGGAGGGAATTTCTTGGGTAGCCACACTTTTGATTCTTATAATGCTATGATAGATTTTATTGGCTCACCACCTCTCTTGGTTAATGGAACTATGTTAACTTTGGAGCATGTAATGCAAAAGCTTGAAATTATTGAAAATAAAGTTGCTACCATTGAGTTGATTGAAAATTTCGATAAAAAGATCCACAACCAAATTACCCAATATGGATCTAAAGTAGGAGTAACTTTGAAAAATATTAAAGAGAAGGAACCTATAGTTAATGAAAGAATAAATCATGATTCCACTAGAATTGATAAACTTGAGGGTATCATTACCAACTTGGGAACCACTTTTTCTTCCATAAAGAATACCCCAAGTCCTCCAACTAAAATTGCCAAGCTCATGTATGTTCCTAAAAATAAAGGTGAATCCTCTAGCAAAGAAACTGCGGATCTCAAATCTATAAGTATCCATCCTAATCTTTTTGTTGTCATTAAGGAACCATTTGTTACA
This sequence comes from Triticum aestivum, assembly GCF_018294505.1. Taxonomy (NCBI): domain Eukaryota; kingdom Viridiplantae; phylum Streptophyta; class Magnoliopsida; order Poales; family Poaceae; genus Triticum; species Triticum aestivum. Next base: position 195,918,227 of record NC_057803.1, read on the forward strand.
AATGAATTTCTCGATCTTGTGCCTAAAAGTTTGATAATCAATAAAAATAAAGAAATTCCTAAGGATGGTAGATGCCTCATTGAATAATTACCAACCAAAGATGGCAATACCTAGATCTATCCTTGCTTTTTATGCCTAGCTAGGGGCGTTAAACGATAGCGCTTGTTGGGAGGCGACCCAATTTTATTTTTATTCCTTGCTTTCTGATCCTGTTCAGTAATAAATAATTTACCTAGCCTCTGTTTTGTTGTGTTTTTTGTGTTCTTAATTAGTGTTTGTGCCAAGTAGAACCGTTGGGAAGACTTGGGGAAAGTCTTGATATCTTGCTGTAAAAAACAGAAACTTTAGCGCTCATGAGAACTGCTGCCATTTTTATTTGGAAAGTGATATTTAGTTAATTATTTTTGCAGATGATTAATAGATAAATTCCTCACGTCCAGCAATTTATTTTAGAATTTTTGGGGTTCCAGATCTTGCGCTAGCTACAGATTACTACAGACTGTTCTGTTTTTGACAGATTCTGTTTTTCGTGTGTTGTTTGCTTATTTTGATGAATCTATGGCTAGTAAAATAGTTTATAAACCATAGAGAAGTTGGAATACAGTAGGTTTAACACCAATATAAATAAATAATGAGTTCATTACAGTACCTTGAAGTGGTCTTTTGTTTTCTTTCGCTAACGGAGCTCACGAGATTTTCTACTTTAAGTTTTGTGTTGTGAAGTTTTCAAGTTTTGGGTAAAGATTTCATGGATTATGGAATAAGGAGTGGCAAGAGCCTAAGCTTGGGGATGCCCATGGAACCCCCAAGATAATCTAAGGACACCTAAAAGCCAAAGCTTGGGGATGCTCCGGAAGGCATCCCCTCTTTCGTCTACTTCTATTGGTAACTTTACTTGGAGCTATATTTTTATTCACCACATAATATGTGTTTTTCTTGGAGTGTCTTGTATGATTTGAGTATTTATTTGTTAGTTTACCTAAATCATCCTCGCTGTACACACCTTTTGAGAGAGCCATACATGATTTGGAATTTGTTAGAATACTCTATGTGCTTCGCCTATATCATTTGAGTTATATAGTTTTGCTCTAGTACTTCACTGATATCTTTTAGAGCATGGTGGTGGATTTGTTTTACAGAAACTATTGATCTCTCATGCTTCACTTAGGTTATTTTGAGAGTCTTAAATAGCATGGAAATTTGCTTAAATAATCCTAATATGCTTGGTATTTAAGAATAGTAAAAAACTTTCTTATGAGTGTGTTGAATGCTATGAGAAGTTTGATGCTTGATAATTGTTTTGAGATATGAAGATGGTGATATTAAAGTTGTGCTAGTTGAGTAGTTGTGAATTTGAGAAATACTTGTGTTAAAGTTTGTGATTCCCGTAGCATGCACGTATGGTGAACCGTTATGTGATGAAGTCGGAGCATGATTTATTTTTGATTGTCTTCCTTATGAGTGGCGGTCGGGGACGAGCGATGGTCTTTTCCTACCAATCTATCCCCCTAGGAGCATGCGCGTAATACTTTGCTTTGATAACTTGTAGATTTTTGCAATAAGTATATGAGTTCTTTATGACTAATGTTGAGTCCATGGATTATACGCACTTTTCTTCCTTCCACCATTGCTAGCCTCTCTAATACCGCACACCTTTCGCCGGTATCATACACCCACCATATACCTTCCTCAAAACAGCCACCATACCTACCTATTATGGCATTTCCATAGCCATTCCGAGATATATTGCCATGCAACTTTCCACCGTTCCGTTTATTATGACACACTCCATCATTGCTGTATTGCTTAGCATGATCATGTAGTTGACATCGTATTTGTGGCAAAGCCACCATTCATAATTCTTTCATACATGTCACTCTTGATTCATTGCATATCCCGGTACACCACCGGAGGCATTCATATAGAGTCATATTTTGTTCTAAGTATCGAGTTGTAATTGTTGAGTTGTAAGAAAATAAAAGTGTGATGATCATCATTATTAGAGCATTGTCCTAGTGAGGAAAGGATGATGGAGACTATGATTCCCCCACAAGTCGGGATGAGGCTCCGAACGAAAAATAAAAAGAAAGAAAGAAAATAGGCCATAAAAATGAGAAAAGGGCCAAATAAAAAAATGAGAGAAAAAGAGAGAAGGGAAAATGTTACTATCCTTTTACCACACTTGTGCTTCAAAGTAGCACCATGATATTCATGATAGAGAGTATCTCATTTCGTCACTTTCATATACTAGTGGGAATTTTTCAGTATAGAACTTGGCTTGTATATTCCAATGATGGGCTTCCTCAAAATGCCCTAGGTCTTCATGAGCAAGCAAGTTGGATGCACACCCACTTGGTTTCTTTTGTTGAGCTTTCATATACTTATAGCTCTAGTGCATCTGTTGCATGGCAATCCCTACTCACTCACATTGATATCTATTGACGGGCATCTCCATAGCCCGTTGATACACCTAGTTGATGTGAGACTATCTTCTCCCTTTTTGTTTTCTCCACGACCACCATTCTATTCCACATATAGTGCTATATCCATGGCTCACGCTCATGTATTACGTGAAGATTTAAAAAAATTGAGAATGTCAAAAGTATGGAACAATTGATTGGCTTGTCATCGGGGTTGTGCATGATTTAAATACTTTGTGTGGTGAAGATAGAGCATAGCCAGACTATATGATTTGTAGGGATAACTTTCTTTGGCCATGTTATTTTGAGAAGACATGATTGCTTTGTTAATATGCTTGAAGTATTATTATTTTTATGTCAATATTAAACTTTTATCTTGAATCTTTCGGATCTGAATATTCATACCACAATTAAGAAGAATTACATTAAAATTATGCCAAGTAGCACTCCACATCAAAAAATTCTGTTTTTATCATTTACCTACTTGAGGACGAGCAGGAATTAAGCTTGGGGATGCTTGATACGTCTCCAACGTATCTATAATTTTTGATTGCTCCATGCTATATTATCTACTGTTTTGGACATTATTGGGCTTTATTATCCACTTTTATATTATTTTTGGGACTAACCTATTAACCGAAGGCCCAGCCCAGAATTGCTGTTTTTGCCTATTTTAGGGTTTCGAAGAAAAGGAATATCAAACGAAGTCCAAACGGAATGAAACCTTTGGGAAAGTGATTTTCTCACCGAACATGATCCAGGAGACTTGGACCTTATGTCAAGAAATAAAGGAGGAGGCCACGAGGTAGGGGGCGCGCCTACCGCCCTCCCCAGGCGTGCCCTCCACCCTCATGGGCCCCCTGTTGCTCCACCGACGTACTCCTTCCTCCTACATATACCTACGTACCCCCAAACAATCAGATACGGAGCCAAAACCCTAATTCCACCACCGTAACTTTCTGTATCCACGAGATCACATCTTGGGGCCTGTTCCGGAGCTTCGCCGGAGGGGCATCTATCATGGAGGGCTTCTACATCAACACCGTAGCCTCTCCAATGAAGTGTGAGTAGTTTACCTCAGACCTTCGGGTCCATAGTTATTAGCTAGATGGCTTCTTCTCTCTTTTTGGATCTCAATACAATGTTTTCCCCCTCTCTTGTGGACATCTATTCGATGTAATCTTCTTTTTGCGGTGTGTTTGTTGAGACCGATGAATTCTGGGTTTATGATCAAGATTATCTATGAACAATATTTGAATCTTCTCTGAATTCTTTTATGTATGATTGGTTATATTTGCATGTCTCTTTGAATTATCAGTTTGGTTTGGCCTACTAGATTGATCTTTCTTGCAATGTGAGAAGTGCTTAGCTTTGGGTTCAATCTTGCGGTGTCCTTTCCCAGTGACAGTAGGGGCAGCAAGGCACATATTGTATTGTTGCCATCGAAGATAACTAGATGGGGTTTTCATCATATTGCATGAGTTTATCCCTCTACATCATGTCACCTTGCTTAAGGCATTACTCTGTTTTCATGAACTTAATACTCTAGATGCGTGCTGGATAGGGGTCGATGAGTGGAGTAATAGTAGTAGATGCAGGCAGGAGTCGGTCTACTTGTCTCGGACGTGATGCCTATATACATGATCATACCTAGATATTCTCATAACTATGCTCAATTCTGTCAATTTCTCAACAGTAATTAATTCACCCACCGTAAATACTTATGCTCTTGAGAGAAGCCACTAGTGAAACCTATGGCCCCGGGTCTATCTTCATCATATTAAACTTCCAATACTTAGTTATTTCCTTTGCTTTTTTCCTTTGCTTTAACTTTACTTTGCATCTTTATCATAAAAATACCAAAAATATTATCTTATCATATCTATCAGATCTCACTCTCGTAAGTGACCGTGAAGGGATTGACAACCCCTTATCGTGTTGGTTACGAGGAGTTATTTGCTTTGTGCAGGTACGAGGGACTCGCGCGTAGCCTCCTACTGGATTGACACCTTGGTTCTCAAAAACTAAGGGAAATACTTACGCTACTTTGCTGCATCATCCTTTCCTCTTCAAGGAAATCCAACGCAGTGCTCAAGAGGTAGCACAACTCAAGTAGAACAAATACTTAAGGCTCAAGATGAATTGCTTAATGAGTTGAATAGTAAGAATAATGATAATGTTGTTAGGGTTATGACTAGATGTGGTAAGATGACCCAGGAACCTTTGTATCCTGAGGGCCATCCTAAGAGAGTTGAGCAGGATTCTCGGAGAATTAATACTGATGCACCTAGTCCTCATACTAAAAAGAAAAAGAAAATTGATAGGACTTTGCATGCTAGTGAACCTGCTATAGACACACCTGAGAATCCCAATGACATTTCTATTTCTGATGCTGAGACACAATTTGGTAATGAACATGAACCTAGTGATAATGTTAATGATGATGTTCATTGAGGGAGTCCTGGATTAGGGGGTGTTCGGCTAGCCGTACTATACCTTCAGCCGGACTCTAGGACTATGAAGATACAAGATTGAAGACTTCGTCCCGTGTCCGGATGGGACTTTCCTTGGCATGGAGGGCAAGCTTGGCGATGCGGATATTCAAGATCTCCTACCATTGTAACCAACTTTGTGTAACCCTAACCCTCTCCGGTGTCTATATAAACCGGAGGGTTTTAGTCCGTAGGACAACTTCATCATACAACAATCATACCATAGGCTAGCTTTTAGGGTTTAGCCTCCTTGATCTCGTGGTAGATCTACTCTTGTACTACCCATATCATCAATATTAATCAAGCAGGACGTAGGGTTTTACCTCCATCAAGAGGGCCCGAACCTGGGTAAAACATCATGTTCCTTGCCTCCTGTTACCATCCGGCCTAGACGCACAGTTCGGGACCCCTACCCGAGATCCGCTGGTTTTGACACCGACATTGGTGCTTTCATTGAGAGTTCCTCTGTGTCGTCGCCTTTAGGCCCAATGGCTCCTTCGATCATCAACAACGATGCAGTCCAGGGTGAGACTTTTCTCCCTGGACAGATCTTCGTCTTCGGCGGCTTCGCACTGCGGGCCAATTCGCTTGGCCACCTTGAGCAGATCGAAAGCTACACCCCTGGCCATCAGGTCAGGTTTGGAAGCTAAACTACACGGCTGACATCCGCGGGGACTTGATCTTCGACGGATTCGAGCCACAGCCAAGCGTGCCGCACTGTCTCGATGGGCATGATATAGCTCTGCCGCCGAACATCGCCTTGGAGGCCGCACATGCATCGGTTCCGACCATTGATTCGGAGCCTACTGCGCCGTTCGAGGATCAGCGGTTGGACACTGCCTCAGGGGTTGTGATCTTAGAGGCGATCGAGCCGAACTCTAGCCCCACACTCCGCATGGCCCATGACTCCGAGGAGCCGGATTCCTCTCCGAACTCCGAGCCCCCCGTGCCCCTGCCGATCGAATCCGATTGGGCGCCGATAATGGAGTTCACCGCCGCGGACATCTTTCAGCACTCTCCCTTCAGCGACATCCTGAATTCTCTAAAGTCTCTCTCTTTAACAAGGTTCAGATACGGACGATGTAAAAATTCAAAACCCACCCACCACCCATTCGTAGCCACTGTCGACGACTTAACCGACATGCTTGACTTCGATTACGAAGACATCGACGGCATGGACGACGGTGCAGGAGACGAACAAGAACCAGCACCTGTAGGGCACTGGAAGGCCACCTCGTCATATGACATATATATGGTGGACACTCCAAAGGATGGAGTTGGCGATGGAACAGCGGGGGACGATACCTCTAAGAAACAGCCCAAGCGCCAGCGTCAGCGGCGCCGCTCTAAATCCCGCAAAAGCAAAAACGGCGATTCCGGCACGGGAGATAATACTACTCCGGATAGCGCCAAAGAACACCCCTTCCAGCAAGATTCAGCACAGGAGGACAGAGAAGCTAGCCCTCATGAGAGGGCGGCGGACCAAGAGGTTGAGGACGATAATTATACGCCTCCCTCCGAAGATGAGGCAAGCCTCGACGACGACGAGTTCGTCGTGCCAGAGGATCTCGCCGAACAAGAGCGTTTTAGACGCAGGCTTATGGCCATGGCGAGCAGCCTCAAGAAAAAGCAGCAACAACTTAGAGCTGATCAGGATTTGCTAGCTGACAGATGGACTGAAGTCCTTGCGGCCAAAGAGTATGAACTCGAACACCCCTCCAAGAGTTACCCAAAGCGCAGGCTGCTACCCCGACTAGAGGAGGAAGCACCTACATCACCAGCGCATGACATGGCCGACCGGCCACCTCGTGGCCGCGACAGAGAGGCCTCTTGGCCCTCCACTCAAGCCATGCCCCGACGCCGCGTCAAGCATATTAAGGCATGGGAAAATGCGCCCGACCTGCGCGACATACTGGAGGACAAGGCAAGGCAAACAAGATCGATCGATGGATCGCGCAGGCGCCCCACGGCACGTGACGGTGATCGTCACTCCGGATGCAATAAATCCGGCCGGGCCGAACTCAACAGACAAAGCTCCTTCGAGCTGCGTCGTGATATAGCCCAATACAGAGGCGCCGCACACCCACTATGCTACACAGATGAAGTAATGGATCATAAAATCCTTGAGGGCTTCAAACCCGTAAACATCGAATCGTACGATGGCACAACAGATCCTGCGGTATGGATCGAGGATTATCTCCTTCATATCCACATGGCCCGCGGTGATGATCTACACGCCATCAAATACCTCCCACTCAAACTTAAGGGACCGGCCCGGCATTGGCTTAACAGCTTGCCAGCAGACTCAATCGGTTCTTGGGAGGACCTGGAAGCCGCATTCCTTGACAACTTCCAGGGCACTTATGTGCGACCACCGGACACCGATGACCTAAGCCACATAATTCAGCAGCCAGAGGAATCGGCCAGGCAATTCTGGACACGGTTCCTAACAAAGAAAAACCAGATAGTCGACTGTCTGGACGCAGAGGCCTTAGCGGCCTTCAAGCATAATATCCGTGACGAGTGGCTTGCCCGGCACCTGGGACAGGAAAAGCCAAAATCTATGGCAGCCCTCACGACACTCATGACTCGTAGCAACAATTTAACCAAGAACCCTGGTAATTCAAATAACAAGGACAAAAGCGACAGGTCGCGTCCGAACAAACAAAAGCGCCGCGTTAATAGCAACAGCAACGAGGATACGACAGTTAATGCCGGATTCCGAGGCTACAAATCCGGTCAACGGAAAAAGGCATTCAAAAGAAATACTCAGGGCCCGTCCGGTTTGGACCGAATACTCGACCGCTTGTGCCAGATACATGGCACCCCCGAAAAGCCAGCCAATCACACCAACAGGGATTGTTGGGTGTTCAAGCAGGCAGGCAAGTTAAGAGCCGAAAACAAAGACAAGGGGCTGTATAGCGATAACAAGGAGGAGCCCAGGCCGCCGAACAACGGTGGACAGAAGGGATTTCCCCCGCAAGTGCGGACGGTGAACATGATATACGCTACCCACATCCCCAAGAGGGAGCGGAAGCGTGCGTTACGGGACGTATATGCGATGGAGCCAGTCGTCCCAAAGTTCAACCCATGGTCCTCCTGCCCGATCACCTTTGATCGAAGGGACCACCCCACTAGCATCGGTCACAGCGGCTTCGCCGCATTGGTTCTAGACCCAATCATTGACGGATTTCATCTCACAAGAGTCCTCATGGACGGCGGCAGCAGCCTGAACCTGCTTTACCAGGATACAGTGTGAAAAATGGGCATAGATCCCTCGAGGATCAAGCCCACCAAAACGACCTTTAAAGGCGTCATACCAGGTGTGGAAGCCAACTGTACAGGCTCAGTCACACTGGAAGTGGTCTTTGGATCTCCGGATAACTTCCGAAGCGAGGAGTTAATCTTCGACATAGTCCCGTTCCGTAGTGGCTATCACGCACTGCTCGGGCGAACCGCATTCGCAAAATTCAATGTGGTACCGCACTATGCATACCTCAAGCTCAAGATGCCAGGCCCTAGAGGAGTAATCATGGTCAATGGGAACACCGAACGCTCCCTCCGAATGGAGGAGCACACGGCAGTGCTCGCAGCAGAAGTACAAAGCAGCCTCTCTAGGCAGTTCTCCAGTTCGGCCTTCAAAATGCCGGACACTTTCAAGCGCGCCCGGAGTACCCTACAGCAAGACCACCTGGCACGTTCTGAGCTAGCGTAGCAATGCGGCCCCAACCCTAGCCCTCGCGATATAGCGAAACCAGTGCTTCGCGTACATAACTACGCTCTTGAAATACCATGGGCGCAGGGGAAGGGGCACTACCATGGCATGCCCGAAATATGGCTTAAACCGCACCAGGGGCTGCCGGATTCCTTTTTTTCTTTTTTTTCTCTTACTCTCAGGACTCCATACTTCGTATGACCCGTTCAACAATTCAACTGCCGCACAAACGATGCAAGATCCAGGAAAGCAGACAAGCCACGCCGCATTATGGAACTCCCAGGTGGTCTCTATTGCGAGCAGTATACCTGTTTTTTAATACAATTCCGCAGCCTGCCCCTGGCCAGGACATGTTAAATAGTCCAATTTCTTTTGCTTATCTCACTATTTGTATCGTTCCGCTTTCATAGCAGCCTTTCTATAAACAATGCATAGCTTTTTGTCTATATTTTTGCATTATCCTCTTTTTATATATATGTTTATCAATAACATGTTGCATCCGTACACTGTGGTACGGCAAAAATACGCCAGGGGCTTCAGTACCCATCAATATGGTGTGAGAAGTCCGTACACTTCCACAAGTGCGGCTGTAACGCCCTCGATGCGGCTATATCTCCCACGTGTCGAAGCACGACTTAGAGGCATAACCGCATTGAAAGCAATGTCGCAAGTGAGGTAATCTTCACACAACCCATGTAATACATAAGGGAAAGAGATACATAGTTGGCTTACAATCTCCACTTCACACAATTACATGAATAAAGCATTACAACATCCAAATACAATCAAGGTCCGACTACGGAACCAAAATAAAAGAAGAACCCCAGATGCGACACGGTCCCCGATCGACCCCAACTGGGCTCCACTACTGATCAACTAGAACGAAGCAACACAAAGGACAAGATCTTCATCGAGCTCCTCCTGAACTTGGTTGCGTCATCTGCACGGTCTCATCGGCACCTGCAAGCTGGTTTTGGAAGTATCTGTGAGCCACGGGGACTCAACAATCTCACACCCTTGCGATCAAGACTATTTAAGCTTATGGGTAAGGTAAAGGTATGAGGTGGAGCTGCAGCAAGCGACTAGCATATATGGTGGCTAGCATACACAAATGAGAGCGAGAAGAGAAGGCAAAGCACGTTCGAGAAAGTATGATCAAGAAGTGATCCTAAACAACCTACGTCAAGCATAACTCCAACACCGTGTTCACTTCCCGGACTCCGCCGGAAAGAGACCATCACGGTAACACACGTTGTTGATTCATTTTAATTAAGGTCAAGTTCAGGTTTTCTACAACCGGACATTAACAAATTCCCATCTGCCCATAACCGCAGGCACGGCTTTCGAAAGTTCAAATCCCTGCAGGGGTGTCCCAACTTAGCCCATGACAAGCTCTCACGGTCAACGAAGGAATAGACCTCCTCCCGAGATGTTCCGATCGGACTTGGTATCCCGGTACAACAAGACACTTCGACAAGATAAAACTAAACCAGCAACACCGCTCGAATGTGCCGACAAATCCCGATTGGAGCTGCACATATCTCTTTCTCAGGGCACACCGGATTGTCCAAACTTCCGGTAGGCCAGCCCAGAGTTGCCCCTGGTGGCCACCGGCGGCTAACAGTTTGGACCAACACTCAAAGGAGCACTGGCCGGGGGTTTAAAATAATGATGACCCTTGGGCGCGCGACCCCCAAGGGAAAAGAAAAGGCTAGGTGGCGAATGGTAAAACCAATGTTGGGCATTGCTGGAAGAGTTTTACTCAAGGCAAACTGTCAAGGGGTTCCCATTATAGCCCAACCGCATAAGGGACGCAAAATCTGGGAACATAACACCAATATGACGGAAACTTGGGCGGCAAGAGTGGAACAAAACACCAGGCATAAGGCCGAGCCTGCCACCCTCTACCAAGTATATAGATGCATTAAGTTAATAAGATATATAGTGATATCCCAACAAGTAAACATGGTCCAACAAGGAACAACAACTCTATGTTCCAACAAGGAACAAACTTCAATCTTCACCTGCAACTAACAACGCTATAAGAGGGGCTGAGCAAAGCAGTAACATAGCCAAACAACGGTTTGCTAGGACAAGGTGGGTTAGCGGCTTGGTTCAACAATATGGGAGGCATGGTAAGCAAGTGGTAGGTATCGCAGCATAGGCATAGCAAAAGAGCGAGCATCTAGCAAAGCAAAGATAGTAGTGATTTCGGGGGTATGATCATCTTGCCTGAGATACCGCAAGGAAGAAGAACGAGTCCATGAAGAAGTCAAACGGTCGTAGTCGAACGGTTCCTCACAACGCGACGTTATCGGAACCAACCCGAAGAAACAACACTGGAAAGGAGCAAACAACATAGTAAACAACCAACACATGACCATGGCATGATGCACAACCAAGTATGATGCATGTCCGGTTTAATGAAGCATGGCATGGCAAAGTGCACAAGCAATCCTACAAATTAAGTGGAGCTCAATATGCAACGAGTTGCATATTGGCGAAACTCCACATTCAAGTTATTTAGTTCGATCTCGTTTATGTACCCAACAAGATTAAATGTTGTTAGCATGGCAAGAGGGTGAAGCAAAGTAAAACTACCTATCTAGTCAAGTTTAAATGAGGCCGGAAGCAACGAACAACAATTCCGGTAAAACCCCATGAGCATATTATAGATTTGGTACTGTTCTGCCCTAAGCCATATTTTAAAGTTGTTAAACATGCAAGATGATGCCACCATGTTAAACTAGGCAAAATTCTACCCCATTTACATATAAAGTTTATTAAATTTGGAGCTACGGTTAATTAGTTATGAATTAAAACATTTTAGCAAGTTATTTAAAAAAATTTAAACAAACAGCATATTAAACATTTTAAACATGGATGAAAAAGACATATTATGAAACTAGATGAAAAACTAAGCAATTTTCATATACAAAGTTTTTACATGTGTTGCTTAGTTTGTGAGATATTAAATGCATAAACGCTAGGGTTTTTTTCTGTAAATCTGCAAACTCTGGAATAAATAGGAAAATCGTCATGTGGAAAAAAAAGGTGATACGGGCCAAAACAGCTAGCCTAGCCCAAATGGAGGGTGGAAAAGAAGGGGCGCAGGGCAACCCACCTGGGACAAGGCCCAGTTGATGAAGCAGCAAGCCGCAGCAAGGAAGCTGGGCCGGCTTGAGTCAGTGCGCTGGCACAGGCGAGAGGAGGCAGGGCGCCGAGGAGACTGGGCCTCTCCAGATCGAGGCGAGGCACTGGCGGATCGAGAAGTTGGTCGCGGTCAACGCATGCGGCTGGACCGGGCGAGCTCCTCTGCTCGTCTCTGAAGAAAGACGACAGCGACAGGTACTGAGCGACAGAATTGGCGGCGGGAACGGCGGGGAGCAAAGCTCCGGCGAGCGGGCAAAGGGGCAGCGAGGTACATGGCATTCGGATCTGGCTGGAAACGGGCCTGGACGGCACCAGGCTTGAGGAGCTTAGCATCCATGGCAGCATCCATGACCGGGCGGCGCTGTTCGGAGCTGAGTTACCTACAAGGACGACCACGGCGGGAATTAGAGAGAGAGAGAGAGGGAGGAGATGACGACAGGGAGAAGGAAGAAGGAGAGGGGCGCGAGGGGCTGGCCTGTCGAGGGCTTGCTCTGGTGGCCTCAGTCATGGCCACGTCGGCCGGTGGGGTTGAGGAGAAGCTCAGTAAGCTCCTCTTCTTCTGGAGCGAGAGGGTGCAGGCCCCAGGAGCGCGAGGCCCTTGCTCAGGAGGAGCCAGAGGCGCGGCGGATGAGTGCTGCTCGCGAGGTGGATCGAGGAGGGGATGGATTCGAAGGAAGCCATGGGAGGCTCTGGTTGGTGGGGATCTATGGATTGGGCAGGGGAGAATGAGAGGATCCCGAGGTAGCTTGTGAGTTGGTGGCGGCGGCGGACAAGGAATGGATGGGACAAACCTCATGGATCTTAGGGTTTGATCTGATCTAGGTAGGGGTTCATCTATATATAGGGACAAAAGCATTAGTTTTGGACCCTCCGATCAAAATCAGACGGTCTCGGATAAATAGGTTAGGGAGCTCAATTAAGAAAACGGAGACGTTTTGTAGATGTTTGGGGATGATCCGGACACAACAGTAACGACTGTCCGGGTCGGGTCCGGGACAATTTTCGGACGCGCGCGCGAGGAGGGCCGCGGGCTGACAAGAGAGGATATGTTGGGGTCTAGCGGTGAGTGAACTGTGTAGACGGTCTCGAGCTGAGAGAAGAGAAGAGAGAGAGGCCCAGCGACTGTTTCCGGAGACCGAAAACGTCTGACGTTAGACCGGCTATATTGCCGCTATAGTTTAATGGTTGGGCTATCAAACAAGATCCGAATGCGATGAAACTTGGCGGGTGACCTACTAACAACATAACAACACCGCACGCCAACTTTCAGCCCATTCCGAGAACATTTTCCTGCCACTTATACAATAATATTTTGGACATGTCGCGGGCGCGTGCAAGTGTGTCTGGGCTCAGAACGGATAACAGACGGAACTGGGAGAACCCGGGCTAATGCAAGTTTTGAAAACATGATGATGCAATGCACATGATGACATGGCAAGATGCAACATGCAAGCGAATGACACGGCAACGACAACGAATAACTGGAAGACACCTGGCACATCGGTCTTGGGGCGTTACAACACTCCACCACTACGAGAGGATCTCGTCCCGAGATCTAGAGTGGCACCGGAGGGAAAACGGCAGAGAAGAGAGGAGAGGTAAAACTAAGTTGCTTCTATGACCAATGAATGAAACCAAAGAACCTTGCGAGGTTAAGCCATTTTGAGTAAAGGAAACAACGGAGATGATCAAAGCTGAAAACACTCCGTTAGGAAAGAGGAACAAGGAAGAACAAATTCGAATAGCACTCCGGTTTAGAATTGATGCAAGACTTGATAAGGCGAAAGGAACTTGAGCAAAAGGGCACAACACTCCGGTTAAATGGACAATCATGAAAAGAACATAATTTTTGATGAAGCGAGATGATGGTTGAAGAAAGCAACATCACAATGGCTCCGGAACAAAAGAATAGAAGATAGATAATTGAAATAGGAGAAATGAGGAGAAAATGCCAACTTCTGCCAAAAGAGCTTGAGAAGGCATCCTTAGGAGAAGGGTCGAAAGGAGTTGTTGGAAAACCAACAACGAAAAGAACAGGGTTGTAGTGGGCTTATGGAGAACATCTCAAAACTATGAGGTGAAATTATGCCACTAACAGGAACGATATATCAGATTGATAACAACAAGGAGATGAGAAGCTTAATTCACCAGGAGGATAGATGAAGAACTTGGGTCATTTATAAGCACTATAAATAGCAACAATCCTTAGAGAAAGCTTTAGTTGAAATATAACCCAAGATAACTCAAATGACGAGATTGATGGATTTAAAATATCTCATTCCTGACAACTTGCGAATCATGAAACACGAAAGAAATTATCAAGAATGACATAATACCACCTCCAAAGATACGGTATAAAGAATTGCACACCGGAAGCAAGATGAAGAATGCTTGAGCTCCTTAGAAAAGAATCTCGATATAACTCAAATGATGAGATTGATGGATTTAAAATATCTCATTCCTGACAACTTGCGAATCATGAAACACGAAAGAAATTATCAAGAATGACATAATACCACCTCCAAAGATACGGTATAAAGAATTGCACACCGGAAGCAAGATGAAGAATGCTTGAGCTCCTTAGAAAAGAATCTCGATGAACACTTCGAGAAGGAAATAAATCCTTGATGAACCGCCATGTAGAGCCTCCATGAAGAACTCCGGTAAACAAAGGAATGATCAAACGAAAGGAGAGAGAAGTTGAAAAACACAAGGTGAATCCTTGTAAAGTTTTTTGATAGATCTTCGTGATTACATAATTGCGAGAGCTTGGAACTCCGGGGAAGAAAGATGAGCACTTGAAACCAAGAATAAGTATGATGAACCACTCCGAAAAACAGGAATTAAATAAACTGGATGAAACAAGAATAAGAATTACATTATGCGTATCCTTCACCAATTTAAAATTGATGACAAGCAATGTAATTGGCATACTACTTATTCTCATAGAAAGGATTAAGATAGATATAGCGTCAACTTGAGAATGCCTTCAACGAAAAACCCCAGTAGAATTTGAAAACACGAATGAATTGATATGATACACGAAGGAAGAAAAACTCTTGAACGAACCACCGTAAGAATTGAAAAAGAACGAATAAAACATGAAGAAACACCGGGAAGAATTAGCAATTAAAAAAAGATGCTTGAGAGAATTTAGATCCATGAGAACGAAGAGATGACGACCTGATTAAGGATCATTTGAACGAAGCTCCGGTAAAATTTGGAGAATGATAGCTGAAAGCTGAGATGAATATTTCTGAGATGATGGCCTCCGGATGATCAAACTGAAAAGGCTCCTGAATTGCTCCGGATAGGTGAAAAGAATTTTCACAATCGAAAATAATTATGAGAGGATGGCAACAAACTAGAGCCACGAATCTTGAAGAGAATGAAGCAAGATATGGAGGAAAAACTCTTCTTCGGTCTTCAAAATCTGAGAATTACGACGAGAAACACCATCATGAATTATTGAGACACTCCGGAATGAAGAATGGAAAAGTTGAGCCAACGATGAAAATAATTTGGAAGATCTTGGAGAAGACATTTGACTAATGATAAATCATTCTTACGTCAAACTTCGAAAAGAAAATTGAGAATAACTCCAGAAAAATAAGAAGAGTCAGGTAAGATCCTGGAAAAAGACCTGTGGGTTAGGGCCCACTGAAAAGAAACACCGTTGAACGATTTAAGAGAGAAAGCACCGGTTGAATTAAATGGTTTGAATAAGATAACATTCTCGAAAGATCTTGAAAGAATGAGAATAAACACTAACATCCTCTGAGATATCTTGAGCACTCCCGAACAATTGAATAGTGAGAAGTGGAAGATTAAGAGGTGCACCCGCATGAGAAAGCATTGAAACGAGGAAAGGATGTGATCAACACCAAAGCTAGATTTGAATCCATCGGAGAAGAAAACGAGTGAAGAGTGCCAGACTTGAGGCTCCGTTAGAATCTTCATGAGAATCACCGGGTAAGAACATGAAGGAAAAGAATGGAGAGACTTCACAAGAATAAAATGGATACCTGATGAAGAAATCTGAGTCCTTGAAGAAACAAAGGGAGGGAGGGTGGGAAAAACAAAGGCAACTTGGAGATGGATGACACAAACAACGTTGATAAGAACTGATACTTGATCTAGCGGAAGTTGAAATGATCGAATCCACTTGAAGAGAAGCACACCAGTTGAAAAGGATTGACATGACAGTCTCGATTATCATGAAGGTTTAGTATTCACATAGGAGTATGAGAACACCATTTGCGGAAGGTATGGAATCAACACTTGACATTGAAGCAACTCAAACACCACAACTCAAAACAAAACAAAGGATTGGCTTGCAAAATAAGCCGGAACAAACATATGATAGAGATTTCGTCTGAAGTTTTCATGGTGGGGCCTACATGGACTCGATCGTACAGCACCATCATGTACAAGGCAGTGCACATGACATACGAAGCGTCCCCGAGTCGGCATAGCCAAGGACTCTTTAAGACACAACGAGACCACTGTAAAACCGACCGTGAATAGGCGGACCACTAGACGTCGAACCCCAATTTCATATCGTACATATGTCGGAAAGATATCCTAAGAGCTACTTGAATTCCCACCTATGAAACTCCCGAACCTTTCCGGTTATGCAATCAGGTGTTGGGGATATAGGGGAAGCATAATATCTCACCCAAATCTAGCAAATCCTACATCCAGCTGTATCCATCCTTCAACACATAACCAAGAAACCTTCAAAAATCGTCTGCCTCAACCTTCGAAAAGCATCCGTTATACAAGTTATGGCGATACTCCCGAACTCCCGCCCCAGTACTGGGTGGCGTCGAGGTTATGTCACCAACGAACTGCATAAAAGAGATTTTCGATGTCGGCGTACTAAACTCAAGTATTCCAGAACTAGAACGATAAAATTATGACAACAACACCTCAGAGCTCAACTCCCCGGGACACTTCCACAAAACCCCTGACAGGAGGCACCAAGACAATGTTCTCATCATAAAACCATTGGAACGATTCCAAGATACCCGCGTGATCCTAAAATTGTTTTTAGTGAAATTTGAGAAGAGAAGAGTCAAACTCTATGTCAGGATGCCTTACCAGAGCGATGAGGAGACTGGGAAGTAAAAAGAATTCCTAAACTCTCCGATATATAATTCCTAAATGACTCAAAACATTTTTCTAGACTCAACAACGGCTGCTAAAAACGATCAAGCAATGGGGGCTCCTAAGGTCGGGGAAGGCTCTGATACCAACTTGTAACGCCCTCGATGCAGCTATATCTCCCACATGTCGAAGCACGACTTAGAGGCATAACCGCATTGAAAGCAATGTCGCAAGTGAGGTAATCTTCACACAACCCATGTAATACATAAGGGAAAGAGATACATGGTTGGCTTACAATCTCCACTTCACACAATTACATGAATAAAGCATTACAACATCCAAATACAATCAAGGTCCGACTACGGAACCAAAATAAAAGAACAACCCCAGATGGGACACGGTCCCCGATCGACCCCAACTGGGCTCCACTACTGATCAACTAGAACGAAGCAACACAAAGGACAAGATCTTCATCGAGCTCCTCCTGAGCTTGGTTGCGTCATCTGCACGGTCTCATCGGCACCTGCAAGCTGGTTTTGGAAGTATCTGTGAGCCACGGGGACTCAGCAATCTCACACCCTCGTGATCAAGACTATTTAAGCTTATGGGTAAGGTAAAGGTATGAGGTGGAGCTGCAGCAAGTGACTAGCTTATATGGTGGCTAGCATACGCAAATGAGAGCGACAAGAGAAGGCAAAGCACGTTCGAGAAAGTATGATCAAGAAGTGATCCTAAACAACCTACGTCAAGCATAACTCCAACACCGTGTTCACTTCCCGGACTCCGCCGGAAAGAGACCATCATGGTAACACACGCTGTTGATTCATTTTCATTAAGGTCAAGTTCAGGTTTTCTACAACCGGACATTAACAAATTCCCATCTGCCCATAACCGCGGGCACGGCTTTCGAAAGTTCAAATCCCTGCAGGGGTGTCCCAGCTTAGCCCATGACAAGCTCTCACGGTCAACAAAGGAATAGACCTCCTCCTGAGACGTTCCGATTGGACTTGGTATCCCGGTACAACAAGACACTTCGATAAGATAAAACAAAACCAGCAACATCGCCCGACTATGCCGACAAATCCCGATTGGAGCTGCACATATCTCTTTCTCAGGGCACACCGGATTGTCCAAACATCCGGTAGGCCAGCCCAGAGTTGCCCCTGGTGGCCACCGGCGGCTAACAGTTTGGACCAACACTCAAGAGCACTGGCTCGGGGGTTTAAAATAATGATGACCCTTGGGCGCGCGACCCCCAAGGGAAAAGAAAAGGCTAGGTGGCGAATGGTAAAACCAATGTTGGGCATTGCTGGAAGAGTTTTACTCAAGGCAAACTGTCAAGGGGTTCCCATTATAGCCCAACCGCATAAGGGACGCAAAATCTGGGAACATAACACCAATATGACGGAAACTTGGGCGGCAAGAGTGGAACAAAACACCAGGCATAAGGCCGAGCCTGCCACCCTCTACCAAGTATATAGATGCATTAAGTTAATAAGATATATAGTGATATCCCAACAAGTAAACATGGTCCAACAAGGAACAACAACTCTATGTTCCAACAAGGAACAAACTTCAATCTTCACCTGCAACTAACAACGCTATAAGAGGGGCTGAGCAAAGCAGTAACATAGCCAAACAACGGTTTGCTAGGACAAGGTGGGTTAGCGGCTTGGTTCAACAATATGGGAGGCATGGTAAGCAAGTGGTAGGTATCGCAGCATAGGCATAGCAAAAGAGCGAGCATGTAGCAAAGCAAAGATAGTAGTGATTTCGGGGGTATGATCATCTTGCCTGAGATACCGCAAGGAAGAAGAACGAGTCCATGAAGAAGTCAAACGGTCGTAGTCGAACGGTTCCTCACAACGCGACGTTATCGGAACCAACCCAAAGAAACAACACCGGAAAGGAGCAAACAACATAGTAAACAACCAACACATGACCATGGCATGATGCACAACCAAGTATGATGCATGTCCGGTTTAATGAAGCATGGCATGGCAAAGTGCACAAGCAATCCTATAAATTAAGTGGAGCTCAATATGCAACGAGTTGCATATTGGCGCAACTCCACATTCAAGTTATTTAGTTCGATCTCGTTTATGTACCCAACAAGATTAAATGTTGTTAGCATGGCAAGAGGGTGAAGCAAAGTAAAACTACCTATCTAGTCAAGTTTAAATGAGGCCGGAAGCAACGAACAACAATTCCGGTAAAACCCCATGAGCATATTATAGATTTGGTACTGTTCTGCCCTAAGCCATATTTTAAAGTTGTTAAACATGCAAGATGATGCCACCATGTTAAACTAGGCAAAATTCTACCCCATTTACATATGAAGTTTATTAAATTTGGAGCTACGGTTAATTAGTTATGAATTAAAACATTTTAGCAAGTTATTTAAAAAAAATTAAACAAACAGCATATTAAACATTTTAAACATGGATGAAAAAGACATATTATGAAACTAGATGAAAAACTAAGCAAGTTTCATATACAAAGTTTTTACATGTGTTGCTTAGTTTGTGAGATATTAAATGCATAAACGCTAGGGGGTTTTTCTGTAAATCTGCAAACTCTGGAATAAATAGGAAAATCGTCATGTGGAAAAAAAAGGTGATACGGGCCAAAACAGCTAGCCTAGCCCAAATGGAGGGGGGGAAAAGAAGGGGCGCAGGGCAACCCACCATGGGACAAGGCCCAGTTGATGAAGCAGCAAGCCGCAACAAGGAAGCTGGGCCGGCTTGAGTCAGTGCGCTGGCACAGGCGAGAGGAGGCAGGGCGCCGAGGAGACTGGGCCTCTCCAGATCGAGGCGAGGCACTGGCGGATCGAGAAGTTGGTCGCGGTCAACGCATGCGGCTGGACCGGGCGAGCTCCTCTGCTCGTCTCTGAAGAAAGACGACAGCGACAGGTACCGAGCGACAGAATTGGCGGCGGGAAAGGCGGGGAGCAGAGCTCCGGCGAGCGGGCGAAGGGGCGGCGAGGTACATGGCGTTCGGATCTGGCTGGAAACGGGCCTGGACGACACCGGGATTGAGGAGCTCAGCATCCATGGCGGCATCCATGACCGGGCGGCGCTGTTCGGAGCTGAGTTACCTGCGAGGACGGCCACGGTGGGAATTAGAGAGAGAGAGGGAGGAGATGACGACAGGGAGAAGGAAGAGGGAGAGGGGCGCGAGGGGCTGGCCTGTCGACGGCTTGCTCTGGTGGCCTCGGTCATGGCCACGTCGGCTGGTGGGGTTGAGGAGAAGCTCGGTAAGCTCCTCTTCTTCTGGAGCGAGAGGGTGCAGGCCCCAGGAGCGCGAGGCCCTTGCTCAGGAGGAGCTAGAGGCGCGGCGGATGAGTGCTGCTCGCGAGGTGGATCGAGGAGGGGATGGATTCGAAGGAAGCCATGGGAGGCTCTGGTTGGTGGGGATCTATGGATTGGGCAGGGGAGAATTAGAGGATCCCGAGGTAGCTTGTGAGTTGGTGGCGGTGGGCGGACACGGAATGGATGGGACAAATCTCCTGGATCTTAGGGTTTGATCTGATCTGGGTAGGGGTTCGTCTATATATAGGGACAAAAGCATTCGTTTTGGACCCTCCGATCAAAATTAGACGGTCTCGGATAAATAGGTTAGGGAGCTCAATTAAGAAAACGGAGACGTTTTGTAGATGTTTGGGGATGATCCGGACACAACGGTAACGACTGTCTGGGTCAGGTCCGGGACAATTTTCGGACGCGCGCGCGAGGAGGGCCGCGGGCCGACGAGAGAGGATAGGTTGGGGGCTAGCGGTGAGTGGACTGTGTAGACGGTCTCAAGCTGAGGGAAGAGAAGAGAGAGAGAGGCCCAGCGACTGTTTCCGGAGACCGAAACGTCTGACGTTAGACCAGCTATATTGCCGCTATAGTTTAACGGTTGGGCTATGAAACGAGCTCAAAATGCGATGAAACTTGGCGGGTGACCTACTAACAACATAACAACACCGCACGCCAACTTTCAACCCATTCCGAGAACATTTTCCGGCCACTTATACAATAATATTTTGGACATGCCGCGGGCGCGTGCAAGTGTGTCTGGGCTCAGAACGGACAACGGATGGAACTGGGAGAACCCGGGCTAATGCAAGTTTTGTAAACATGATGATGCAATGCACATGATGACATGGCAAGATGCAACACGCAAGCGAATGACACGGCAACGACAACGAATAACTTGAAGACAACTGGCACATCGGTCTCGGGGCGTTACAGCGGCACCCCGAACCTATAGCACTATATGCATCGGCTCCGAATCATGATTTGGGTCAATAGTTGGGTTTGCCCGGCTCCTATGTTTTGGTGCCTTACGTTCCGCTATATCGGCTAAGGTAGCACTAGGAGAACTACTGCGATTGTGCCCAGTTGAGCTGGGCTGAGCACCTCAGTAGAGAAAGCTAAAACTGACTGTCATGATGAGGCGAGAGACCGGTTGCTGTTTGAGAGGTTTTTTGAGTCCTTAAAGACTTATGTCACTTCGAGCGAGGAACCGGCTTTGTCCGGCCAAGGCGTGGATAGCGCCCCGAACTCGGTCTTCCTACTAGGGGCTTCGCCGAAATTTAAAATTATAGAGTTCTATGGCTAAGTGAGAGTGTTGAAGCATTATAGTACGATTGCCTTGTTTGTTGTGCTGAGCGCCTCCCTCGACGGACCCAATCATGGGAAAAAGAGCGCTCAGGTTTATCTTGAACACCCCAGCACTAGTGGCATGGGGGCAGAAGCCGACGATTGGCCATCTCTCAATTTTTTGATAAACGGCCGCATAGACAGTAATATTTGAAATTCAAGCATTGCTTAGCGCATATGAACAAGTTTTCAGCGCACAGGATAACACGAGCGAGTTCATTCAAAAATTACATCCTTGGTGCATTCATCTGCCATAAGGCGGGCACCGGCCAGAACATCCTTGTAATAGTTCTCGGGCTTGCGATGTTCCTTCCCCGGCGGCGGCCCGTCCCTCACAAGCTTCTCACCGTCCACCTTACCCCAGTGCAGCTTTGCACGGGAAAGGGCCCTACAGGCACCTTCGATGTAGATGGAGTGCTTGATGACCTCGAGCCTTGGACAAGCCTCCACCAGCCGCCGCACCAGTCCGAAGTAGCTCCCAGGCAGGGCCTCTCCAGGCCACAGCCGAACTATGAAGCCCTTCAGGGCCTGTTTGGCCGCCTTGTGGAGCTCGACCAGCTGCTTCAGCTGGTCGCTCAAGGGCACAGGGTGGTTGGCCTCAGCATACTGAGACCAGAACACCTTCTCCGTCGAGCTGCCTTCCTCGGCTCGGTAGAATGCGGCGGCATCGGATACGCTGCGGGGAAGATCTGCGAATGCCCCTTGAGAGCTCCGGATTCGGGTAAGTAACAAGTAGTTTACTTTTATATGTCTGCTTTGCATAGAGAATGCCTTACCCGCCGCTATCTTTTTCACCGCAGCCAATTCCTGGAGGGCCTTCTGGTCTTCGGCCTTGGCAGATTTGGCAGTTTTAAGGGCCGCAGCAAGCTCGGACGCTCGCGTCTTCGAGTCGAGCTCCAAACTCTCATGTTTTTTCATGAGAGCCTGAAGCTCTTGCTGCACCTCGCCGACCTGCGCCTCAAATTTCTCCCGCTCGGTGCGCTCCATGGCCGCTCTCTTCTCGGCCTCGGACATCGCCTGCTTGAGGGTCGCCACCTCAGTTGTGGCCCCTACAATAAGCAGTATACTCCTGTCATTTTTTGCAATTGTGTCTTCTTATAGGCATTTTTTCTATAAGGTATCTCTTACCTTCTTTCTCCTCGAGCTGCCGTTTGGCAAGGCCGAGCTCTTGCTCGGTCCGCTCGAGGCCCTGCTTCAGGGCACCCACCTCCGCAGTCAGTGCGGCGGTGGCCAGCAGCGAAGCCTGCATACGTATATTGACTCCTTTTTAGTTAGACTCCTGCGATATTTAATAGATCCTCTATTCGGCTTTTCTTTCCGAACGCCAAACAGAGCATTAGGGGCTACTGTCTATGCGGTAATATTTTTACATATTTCTACTAACCTCGAAGCCTGTTAGAAGGCTAGCACAAGCTTCAGTAAGTCCGCTTTTGGCGGACCGAACCTTCTGGACCACCGTACTCATGATGGTACGGTGCTCCTCATCGATGGAGGCGCCCTTAAGCACCTCCAACAGATTGTCCGGCGCCTCCGGTTGGATGGAGGACGCCAGCTCAATAGGTTTGCTCCTCTTGGCAGGAGTTCGCCTGCCGCAGTCCGGAACCGTTGACGATTCCGGCGTGGTGTCCGGCTTAAAGCCAGACTTGGAGCCCTGGGGGGTCTTGTCCCCTTCACTCCTGGAGTCCGGGAGGTCGCCTCGCGGCTCCTCCTGGACCACCTCCTCTTGCCCCGGAGCTTGTCGCGACGCCACTTCAGCGTCATCCGCAGCACAGGGGGAGGCAGCGGGCGGAACTGAATTCACGTCCGATGAATCCAGGGAGCTGCTCGACGACTCGTCGAGCCCGTCCCTGGGCGGGCTGCATGATTATATTCGACATTAGGGAAAGATGCGCAACAAAAGGAATATCATGAGTTACTCTGGTATCCGCACACTTACAATTTCGCCGGACGCTTGGCCCTGTCCGGCCACTCCTCTTCGTCCTCGTCGGCGTCGGGGGCGTAGTCCGGCGGAGGGGTTTTCCTCTTCTTGGACCCTCCGGCCTCCCCTACTAGGGCGGCCTTCCTCTTCTTTCCTCCTCACGCTGGAGGGGGAGAGGTCTCTTCTTCCTCCTCCTCGTCTTCACGGGAGGAGCGCGTCTCGGACTCATCGGACGACGAGTCCAACACCACCATATGCCGGGAACTCTTTCGAGTCCCCGTGGCCTTCTTCTTCTTGGACTTCTTCTCCGGCACCACATAAGGTGCCGGAACTAGCAGCTTCCCTAGGAGAGCAGGGGCTGGGTCTTCGGGCAAGGGAGCCGGACAGTTAATCAGTCCGGACTTCGCCTGCCAATACTGTCAAAGGTGAGGGAGTTTAGATCCCGCATAGAGTCAAACTATGAAGAAAACTTAACATCCTGTAAAAGATGAAAATATTTTACCTCGCCAGCAGGACGCTGCGAGCTGAATCCGCGGTCTTCGGAGGTGGATGTGGGAGCCTCGGTGCCTTTGGTTAGCCCCTTCCAGACATCTTCGTACGTCGTGTCGAAGAGCCTGCTCAGAGTTCGGTGCTGCGTCGGGTTGAACTCCCACAAATTGAAGTCCCGTTCTTGACACGGAAGGATCCGGGGGACGAGCATGACCTGGACTACGTTGACAAGCTTGAGCTGCTTGTTCACCAGGGACTGGATGCATTTTTACAGTCCGGTCACCTCTTGTTCGTCGCCCCACGACAAGCCCGTCTCCTTCTAGGACGTGAGCCGCGTAGGGGGTCTGGATCGGAATTCAGGGACTGCGATCCACTTCGGATCGCGTGGCTCGGTGATGTGAAACCACCCTGACTGCCACCCCTTCAAGGTCTCCACAAAGGAGCCCTTGAGCCATAGGACGTTGGCTATTTTGCCCGCCATGGCACCTCCGCACTCCGCCTGGTTGCCGCGCACCACCTTTGGCTTGACGTTGAAGGTCTTGAGCCAGAGGCCGAAATGGGAGCGGATGCAGAGGAAAGCCTCGCACACGACGATAAACGCCGAGATATTGAGGATGAAGTTCGGGGCCAGATTGTGGAAATCTAGGCCATAGTAGAACATGAGCCCACTGACAAATGGGTGGAGAGGAAAACCCAGTCCGTGGAGGAAGTGGGGAAGAAATACTACCCTCTCATGGGGCCTTGGGGTGGGGAGAAGATGCCCCTCCTCAGGAAGCCGGTGCGCGATGTCTTTGGACAGGTATCCGTCCTTCCTTAGCCTTTTGACATGGCCCTCCGTGACGGAGGAGACCATCCACTTGCCTCCTACTCCGGACATTGTTGGAGAAGGTTGAGGTAGGAAGTGCGGGCTTGGGTGCTGGAGCTCGGGTGTGCAGAAGATGGATAGGCAAAGGAGGAAGAAGGCGTAGGTAAAAAGGTGGATCCTTATCCCCTTATATGAGCGGATGCGACTATGCGTCCCCACTAGCCTAATAAAACTCGCTTGCCTTCCAAGCGTCGTGATAAATGGCGCGGTTGGGTTACCCACGTCCGTATTGATGAGAATCCCGTAAATGGGGGACAGGGTCTCTGCTTTGACAAGACGTGCCAAGGAAACCGCCTCGCAAAACACGCTGAGGTGGAAAAGTGAAAACGGTTCGAATAAAGGCTTGGCCGTAGTGTGATGTCATGCTGCGGAATACGTCAACAGATTATATTTGTGTTAATATTATTCTCTCTGTGGAAATATGTGGAAACTTATCTTGCAGAGCCGGACACTACCCTTGGTGTTTACAAACTTTTATGAAGAATTTGGAGGAGGAACCCGCCTTGCAATGCCGAAGACAATCTACGCGTCGGACTCGTCGTCATTGAAGCCTGGTTCAGGGGCTACTAAGGGAGTCCTGGATTAGGGGGTGTTCGGGTAGCCGGACTATACCTTCAGTCGGAATCCAGGACTATGAAGATACAAGATTGAAGACTTCGTCCCATGTCCGGATGGGACTTTCCTTGGCGTGGAAGGCAAGCTTGGCGATGCGGATATTCAAGATCTCCTACCATTGTAACCGACTTTGTGTAACCCTAACCCTCTCTGATGTCTATATAAACCGGAGGGTTTTAGTCTGTGGGACAACTTCATCATACAACAATCATACCATAGGCTAGCTTTTAGGGTTTAGCCTCCTTGATCTCGTGGTAGATCTACTCTTGTACTACCCATATCATCAATATTAATCAAGTAGGACGTAGGGTTTTACCTCCATCAAGAGGGCCCGAACCTGGGTAAAACATCATGTTCCTTGCCTCCTGTTACCATCCGGCCTAGACGCACAGTTCGGGACCCCCTACCTGAGATCCGCCGGTTTTGACACCGACATTCATGTTGATGCTCAACCTAGTAATGATAATGATGTAGAGATTGAACCTGTTGTTGATCTTGATAACCCACAGTCAAAGATTCAACGTTATGTTAAAAGAGACTTTGTTGCTAGGAAGCATGGTAAAGAAAGAGAACCATGAGTTCAGAAACCCGTGCCCTTTCCTCCTAAGCCATCCAAGAAAAAGGATGATGAGGATTTTGAGCGCTTTGCTGAAATGATTAGACCTAACTTTTTGCGTATGCATTTGACTCATATGCTTAAAATGCCTCCTTATGCTAAGTATATGAAAGATATTGTTACTAATAAAAGAAAGATACCGGAAGCTGAGATTTCCTCCATGCTTGCTAATTATACTTTTAAGGGTGGAATACCAAAGAAACTTGGAGATCCCAGAGTACCAACTATACCTTGCTCCATTAAAAGAAAATATGTTAAAACTGCTTTATGTGATCTCGGAGCTGGTGTTAGAGTTATGCCTTTCTCTTTGTATTGTAGACTCGAAGTGAATAAGTTGACACCTACTGTAATCTCTTTGCAAATGGCTGATAAATCAACTGCTATGCCCATCGGTATTTGTGAGGATGTGCCTGTAGTGGTTGCAAACGTTACTATCTTAACGGACTTTCTTATTCTTGACATTCCCGAGGACGACAGTATGTCGATCATGCTTGGTAGACCCTTTTTGAATACTGCAGGGGCTGTTATTGATTGCAACAAAGGCAATGCCACTTTTCATGTTAATGGTAATGAGCATACGGTGCACTTTCCGAAGAAACAACCTCAAGTTCATAGTATCAATTCTATTGGAAAAAAAAAATCAACTATTACTATCGGAGGTTTTGAATTCTCTCCTCCTACTGCCAAAAAGAAATATGATATTCTTATTGTTGGGGAAATGCATATCCCCGTTGAGGTAACCTATAGTTATTCGAAAGTTCTCCGGCTTCATGTCATTCGGAAGAAGTTTGTTAATAAGACTTGATCAACCTTGTTAATGGATTCCTTTATGAGCATGAGATGGATGAATTTAGAATGCACAACTCTCTGTACCCATCCTTTACTTTCTGTTATTTAGTTTAAATAAAGAAAAATAGTATTTTTTGTCTGTTTTCTGATTTATCCATGCAATAAAAAATGCCCCGAAAATAAAAGTTCTCCAAATGCCCTGAAAATTTAGTATGATTATTTTTACAATATTTAAGAATTTCTGGTGCAAAGAACACACCAGGGGGCCTCACCAGCTGGCCACAAGGGTGGAGGGCATGCCCCTGACCTTGTGGGCCCCACGTGGCTCCCCTCCACTTATTCTAGCACCCATCCACTCCTTCTTCCTCCAGAAAAAATCACTCCATTGCTCAAACTCGTGTTCTTGCTCATCTTGCTGCCATTTTCGATCTCCTTGCTCAAAGCTCCATTCACAAAACTGCTTCGGGGGATTGTTCTTCGGTATGTGACTCCTCCAATTGTCCAATTAGTTTTTGTTCTAGTGCTTTATTCATTGCAAATTTTTGCTATTGTGGAGACCCTGTTCTTGAGCTTGCATGTCAAATTTATATGGTCCAAAGTAGTTTTGATGAATGATATAACCTCTAGGCACTTGTGGGAGTAGTTGCTATCAATTTTGTGGAGTTTGGTTCACTTTTATTTTGAGTCACTAAAAATTTCAGAAATTTTTCACAGGAAGAAAATGTTGAGGAGATTGTTGAGAGGCTCCTCGAGCCGGGGTTCATAGGAAAAGGGAAATGAGGAGAAGGAAAAGCCCAAGTATATTCTTCCTCGCACCACGGAAATTTTTCCATGTGAATGGCCATGTGATGCATTCTTACAAGTAGCCGGGATTTATGATGATTTCTATTATTTGGCTGGGAATGTAGGCAGCACCGACTTCCTCCTCGACCGGTGTAATCGGTATCTCCTAGTCACTAATACTTTCGTGCAAAATTTTCACTTTCATGCTAGGAAATCACCACCCACGGTAGATTTTCACTTATATGATGAGTGCAAAGAAATGAAGCTTTATGAATTTTGTGCGGTTTGTAAATTACCTTATGAAGGTAGCGTCGAGGAACCACATCCTAGTGATGTGGAAGGCCTTATTCTTGAAATTACCGTAGGGGAAGGTAGAGGAGTGGCGGGGGTGAGAGTATCTAGTACACATCTTCCTGCTTTACTATATCACTCAATATTTGCTGGGAGATGTTTAATTGGTCGTGTAGAGAGTGAAGGCCTTAGTGCCCCTGACCTTGCCATTTTGTGCCATGTTTTACATAGAGATGGAACTTAAAGTTTGGGGGCTATGGTCGCTAAACGGTTGTGTTTAAACCGTACAAAGGGTCCTTATTCCGGAGGTATCTTTGCATCCCGCCTTGCTATACACTTTGAGATACCCATTAGGCACTATCAAAAAGAGGAGAAATTGCTACCCACTATACATTTAGATTATGACAGCATCGTAGCGCATAAGTTTATTCGCCATGATGAGGAAAATAGACTTATTTATAACCTGGTATTTAGCGAGCTCAGCTTTTAGATTATTACCTTGCCAGCACCTGTTTTGTTCGATATTTATTCAGGCAGGTACTTCGTTTTGCCCGCGGACATTCATGCATACTGGGAGGGGACACGATCCCCACCTCCTGAGCCAGAGCCATCACCTGATCCATATCAAGAGTCTATTTATCAGTGGGATCCACAGGAGCTCGCTAACCAGTGGAACCCCCAGGATCCTCCTCAGTACACCGGAGAGAACTACTTTGATCCATGGGCACCAACTTAGGCAAAAGTCTAAGCTTGGGGGAGTACGTATTTCTCACCGACATTATATTCATGTTCACGCACTTAGTTCAATTGTCGATGCTCATACTCTTTCATTGTAGTATACATGTTAGTTTATTTCCTTTTCTTGCTTTCTTCTTGTGTATTCGATAAACCTTAAGAAAAAAAATTAGTTGTAGTTAGTTTACTTTCTATGCATGCTTAGTAGTAATGTTAAAAGAAAACCCAAGAAGATTTCATGTTCTTATTTTGCTTGTTGGGAGCTTTCCCGTGTAAATAGTTTTTCTCATTCTTGTTTTACTTTCTTCAGAAAACAGAAACTCCAAAAATATTTCAGTGTGTTTCTTTGAAATTCTTTTCTTTTCTTTGGGGGGCGAGAGGAGAAGACCACGATGAAAATGTTGAGTGGCTCTCATATGCAGTATTGTTGATCTAACAGAGAGACCATATTACCTTTTCTTCTCCTTTGAATAAATGTTTGCAGATTCCAGCTTAGTCCAATGCATGTACACTATTATTATTATCCACACCGTTTGGTCGTGCAAGCGAAAGGCAATAATGTCGATGTATGATGAAATGACCGAGATGAGGAAAAGCTGGTATGAACTCGACCTATCTTGTTTTTGTAAATATGACTGATATGTCTCCAACGTATCCATAATTTTTGATTATTCCATGCAATTTTAGTATCAATCTTGGATGTTTTATAATCATTTTATAGTCATTTTATATCATTTTTTGGTACTAGCCTATCCACATAGTGCCAAGTGCCAGTTGCTATTTTTTCCATGTTTTTTATATCATAGAAAATCAATATCAAACAGAGTCCAAATGCCACGAAACTTTACGGAGATTTTTTATGGGCCAGAAGGAAGGCAATGGGCCCTGGTTGCACCTAGGGGTGCCCTGAGGGGGGCACAACCCACCAGGGCGCACCAGGAGGCCCAGGCGCGCCCTGGTGGGTTGTGCCCACCTCGGGTGCCCCCGGACCGCCTCTTTTCTCTATAAATACCACAATATTCCAGAAAACCTAGAGCCATTGACGAAATATTCATCCAGCCGCCGCAAAGTCCAGAACCACCAGATCCAATCTAGACACCATCTTGGATGGGGTTCACCACCTCCATTGGTGCCTCTCCGATGATGTGTGAGTAGTTCTTTGTAGACCTTCGGATCCGTAGTTAGTAGCTAGATGGCTCTCTCTCTCTCTCTCTCGCTGAATTCTCAATACAATGGTGTCTTGGAGATCCATATGATGTAACTCTTTTGCGGTGTGTTTGTTGGGATCTGATGAACTTCGAGTTCATGACCAGTCATATCTTTTTATATCCATGAAAGTTATTTGAGTTTCTTTGATCTCTTATATGCATGATCTCTTATAGCCTCGTATTTCTTCTCCGATATTTGGGTTTTGTGTGGCAACTTGATCTATTTATCTTGCAATGGGAAGAGGTGCCCAGTAGTGGGTTCGATCTTACGATGCTTGATCCCAGTGACTGAAAGGGAACCGACATGTATGTATCATTGCTACTAAGGATAAAAAGACGAGATCTATATCTACCGCCATATAGATAAACGGATCTTGTCTACATCATGTCATCGTTCTTATTGCATTACTCTATTTTTTCAGGAACTTAATACACTAGATGCATGCTAGATAGCGGTCGATGTGTGGAGTAATAGTAGTAGATTCAGGCAGGAGTCGGTCTACTAATCTAGGACGTGATGCCCATTGCCTGGATATCGTCATAATTATTTGAAGGTCTATCAATTGCCCAACAATAATTTGTTTACCCACCGTTTGCTATTTTTCTCGAAAGAAGCCACTAGTGAAACCTACGGCCCTCGGGTCTTCTTTCTCATATATTTGCCTTGCGATCTACTTTTCCTTTTGCATTTTTATTCAGATCTATTAAACCAAAAATCCAAAAATACCTTGCTGCATTTTATCTTTATTTATTTTATTTGGCGTTCGATCTATCAATCTACTACAATTTACCTCACGTCCGTTTTCCTATCTTAAGGCGCCGTACCCTGGAAGGGATTGACAACCCCTTTAACACATAGGGTTGTGAGGTGTTGTTATTTGTGTGCAGGTGCTGCTTACGTTGTGTTCCTTGATTCTCCTAATGGTTCAATACCTTGGTTTCATAACCGAGGGAAATACCTACCGTCGTTGTGCTGCATCATCCCTCCCTCTCCAGGGAAATACCGACATAGTTCCAGCTACCATCAAGGAGAATTTCTGGCACCATTGCCGGGGAACATCTTCTTCATAACCAGGTTCCTAATCACAAATCTCATCTCCTCGCAATTTACATTATTTTCCATTTGCCTCTCATTTTCCTCTCCCCCACTTCACAAAAATTTGCCGCTTTTTTCGCCCCTCTTTTCCATTCCCCATTTTCTTGTCGGATCTGTTTTTGAGTGCAATCTTGTTGTGTGGTCATCATGACTCAACAGAACACCAAGTTATGTGATTTCTAAAATACCAACAACAATGATTTTATTGGCACTCCGCTTGCTCCTCCCGCCACTAGTGGGAGACTTGTGATATTAATACTGCTTTGCTGAATCTTGTTATGAAAGACCAATTTTCCGGTAATCCTAATGAGGATGTCGTGTCCCATCTTAATACCTTCATGGAATTATGCGATATGCAAAAGAAAAAATATGTGCACAATGATGTGGTCAAGATGAAATTATATCCGTTTTCTTTGCGTGATGCTGCAAAAATTTGGTTCTCTTCTTTGCCTCGCAATAGTATTGATTCTTGGAATAAGTGCAAAGATGCTTTTATCACTAAGTATTTCCCTCCCGCAAAAATTATTTCCCTTAGAACCTAGATCATGAATTTCAAGCAACTTGAACATGAGCATGTTGCACAATCTTGGGAAAGGATGAAAATGATGCTAAGGAATTGCCCAACTCATGGGTTAAATCTTTGGATGATCATACAAAATTTTGTGCGGGGTTGAATTTAGTTTCTCGTAATATTTTGGATTCCACCGCGGGTGGTACTTTTATGGAAATTACTTTGGGTGAAGCTACCAAATTATTTGACAATATCATGGCAAATTATTCGCATTGGCATACCGAAAGGGCTCCTACTAGTAAAAAGGTAAATTCGGTTGAAGAAATTTCTTCATTGAGTGAAAAAGTTGATGCTCTTGTGAAATTGGTTGCTATTATAAGTGCTCCTATGGATCTTAATGATATGCCTTTGTCTACTTTTATTGAGCAAAATAGTGATGCCATAGATGTGAATTTTATTTCTCGAAATAATTTCAACAACAATGCTTATAGAGGTAATTTTAATCCTAGGCCTTTTCCTAGTAATTCCTCCAATAATTATGGTAATTCCTATGGAAATCAATCGTATAATAATAATAGGAACACCTCTGATCTTGAGAATAATATTATAGAATTTATCAATACACAAAAAGTTTTCAACACTTCCATAGAAGAAAAGTTGAATCAGATTGATGATTTGTCTAGAAGTGTTGATAGAATTGCTCATGATGTGGAAAATCTCAAGATGAAAATTTTTGTGCCCAAAGTAGATGAATCAATTAAAGCTCTTTATGTTTCTATGGATGAAATTAAGAAAAGAACCGCTATGCTTAGAACTAAAAGAGAATTTTTAGAAAAGCCGTTTTCTAGTGGTTTCTTTCGCAAAAGTGATGAAGATCTTAAAATGATTGGTGTTTCTTCTATTGATTCCTTGTTTAGTAAATTTAATATTGCTGAAAAAGGGACTGGAGAAGAGTCAACTTTAGGTATAAGGCGTCCCAATATTTCAGAGGGTGAAAATCTTGTTGAGAAAATTGATGAAAGTGGGTTTGAAGAGGTCAAAACTTTAACTAGTGATGTGCCCACTCCTTTGGATTACAAAGACTTTTATTATGATATTTTCTCTTTGATTGATTGTATTTCTTTTTTACAATCCATGATAAATTCACCCCATGCTTATGAACAAAATAAAGCTTTTACTAAACATATTGTTGATGCTATTGAAAGCTTTGAAAGAAAAGTTGGAATTGGAAGTTTCAATTCCTAGAAAAAATTGCACGATGAATGGGAACCTACTATCAAAGTCAAGATTAAAAATTATGAGTGTTTTGCTTTGTGTGACATGGGTGCTAGTGTTTCTACAATTCTGAAATCTTTATGTGATGTGCTTGGTCTTACCGATCTTGAATCATGCTCTTTAAATTGGCACTTGGCAGATTCTACTATTAAAAAGCCTAAGAATTAATGATATTCTTATTATTGAAAATAGGAATTATGTGCCCATAGATTTTATTGTTCTTGATATTGATTGCACTCCGTCTTGTCCAATTATTCTTGGTAGACCATTTTATGCACTATCGGTGCCATGATTGATATGAAAGAAGGCAATATTAAGTTCCATTTTCCTTTGAGGAAGGATATGGAACACTTTCCTAGAACTAGAATTAAGCCACCCTATGAATCAATCATGAGGGCATCTTATGGATCTCGAACCAAAGATGACAAAACTTAGATCCTTGCTTTATGCCTAGCTAAGGGCATAAAGCTATAGTGCTTGTTAGGAGGCAACCTAATGAATAAATTTTATTTTTGATTTTTGCTTCCTGTTCTTGTATGTTAGACAATTATGCTACTATTATGATTGTGTTTTTATGTTTTAATTAGTGTTTGTTCCAAGTAAATCCTTTAGGATCTTCTTGGGTGATAGTTGTTTGATCTTGCTGAAAAAACAGAAACTTTAATGCTCACGAAATAAATTTTCATTTTTTTACCAGAGAGCGATAAAACACCCATTCCAATTTCAGTAGATAAATATACAAATTACTCAGGCCTTCCTAATTTAGCATAATTTTTGGAGTTACAGAAGTATTCGAAATAGTCATATTGCTACAAATTGTTCTGTTTTGAAAGATTTTGTTTTCTTTGTGTTGTGTGCTTATTTTGATGGCTTTATGGTTTCTTTGATGAGTTTTTTCCATACAAAAGTTGGAATACAGTAGATATAATACAAAAACAAAATATGAATTGGTTTGATACATCACTTATAGTAGTGGTATATTATTCTTATACTAACGGATCTCACGAAGGTTTTTGTTGAGTTTTGTGTGATTAAAGTTTTCAAGTTTTGGGTTATCTTACGATGGATGAAGAAGGATGTAAGAGCCTAAGTTTGGGGATGCCCTGGCATCCCAAGCTACTATCCAAGAATGATCAACCAACTAAGCTTGGGGATGCCCCCGAGTGGCATCCCCGCTTTCTTCCAACAACTATCTGTATTTTACTTGAGACTATATTTTTATTCGTCACATGATATGTGTTTTGCTTGGAGCGTCTTGTATGATATGTGTCCTTGCTTGTTTTATTTTGTGTTTTAAGTCATCAATCCTTGCTGGACACACCTATTTGAGAGAGCCAAAATTATATCATGACTTGTTAGAATTGCTCTCTATGCTTCACTCAAATCTTTTATGAGCTAGGACTAGCTCTAGTGCTGCACTTATATCTTTTTGAGCACAGTGTGCTTTGTTATTTTTGAATAAATGCCCTCTTGCTTCACTTAGATTTGTTTGAGAGTTAGTAAAATTTCGAAGGAATTCTCTCTTTCTTCACTTAAATTATTTTAAGAGAAAGAAAATTTGTTATGCTCATGATCGTCACTTATATTTGTTTGAGCTTGTGAAAAGGAACACATGAAGATTAGTGCCAAAGTGATAGATATCCAAGAAGGATAAATAAAAATAAAATGTCATAAAGATCATTGGACAAAATAAACTTAATTCTTAGAAATAGTTTTGAGATATGATGATGTGATATGTGAGTCATGTTGATGAGTAATTGTGCTCTAGTAAGAATATTGGTGTTAAGGTTTGTGATTCCCTATGCATGCATGAAATTCAATAATCATGCAATGAAAAGTATATCCTACTTGTGGTGCATTATTCAGTGTTAATTATGCTTAATTCTTGCTTAGGAGATTATTCGTTTCTTGGTTTGTCGCTTCGCAATCTTTTTGCTAGCCTTCATTTTGCACTAAGTATGACCTCTACTTGTGCATCCAAAATCCTTTAAACTAGTTTTGCCACATGAGTCCACTATATCTACCTATATGCGGTATTCTTTTGCCGTTCTAAGAAAATTTGCATGTTCCATCTCTAATTTTCAAAATAAACTTCTCTTTTGTGTCTTTGTTTCTCTCGTGGAGCGGTGAGGGGTGGCTAATATTTTCCATGCTAGATGTGTTATTCTCAAGATGATTGCTTATTCACTTGTCATTGCACGAGAGTAAGGCAAAGGTATTAGGGATTCCCAGTCCCTAAATGAAAAAAATGAATTTACTTTATGTTGTCAAATAATAAATTCCTTGGAAAGTGTTGGTAAGGAGGGCACCCGTGGATATGGTTAGCCATGGAAAATGAAAGTTATGGTGGAAAAGGAATAAACTTTATTTTCTGTTTGGGAACCGCCTATGGCATATCTAGCATGGAAAGTGTTGGGAACTTTAATTCGTTTTCGTTGGTGGGATGGATACACCTCCCAAAATGTTTTTATCTCTAATTTTTCCCTTCGAGCTCTGACACCTCTACAAATCCCTACTTCCCTCTACGAAGGGCCTTTCTTTTACTTTATGGAATTTTTATTTTGGAAATTGAGTCTCCATCCTCTCTTATAAAAGCACCAACTAGGAGGCAATATGATCATGCTCAAGTATTGAGTGTAGTTAATATTCGAGTGTATTTCATAAATGGATCAATGTTTGAGCATGATGGGCTAGGGATAAATTATTTTAGCATTGATATTTTGAAAGAAATGGTTGCTTGTTGATATGCTTGAGTATCTAAATTATTATGTCAAAACTAGACTATTGTTTTGAATCACAAAAAGGTCCAAATGTCCATGCTATAAATAAAAGAATATGAAATGACTTTATGAACATCACTCCACATCAAAAATTCTGTTTTTATCACTTACCTACTCGAGGACGAGTAGGAGTTAAGCTTGGGAATGCTGAGACGTCTCCAACGTATCCATAATTTTTTATTGTTCCGTGCTATTTTAGTATCAATATTGGATGTTTGATAATCATTTCATAGTCATTTTACATCATTTTTTGGTACTAACCTATTGACATAGTGCCAAGTGTCAGTTGCTGTTTTTCCATGTTTTTTACATTGCAGAAAATCAATGTCAAACGAAGTCCAAATGCCACGAAACTTTATGGAGATTTTTTATGGGCCAAAAGGAAGGCAATGGGCCCTGGTTGTACCTGGGGAGTGCCCCAAGGGGGGCACAACCCACCAGGGCACGCCAGGAGGCCCAGGCACGCCCTGGTGGGTTGTGCCCACCTCGGGTGCCCCCGGACCACCTCTTTGCTCTATAAATACCAAAGTATTCTAGAAACCCTAGAGGCATCGACAAAATATTCATCCAGCCGCCGCAGAGTCCAGAACCACCAGATCCAATCTCGACACCATCTCGGATGGGTTTCACCACCTCCATTGGTGCCTCTCCGATGATGCATGAGTTGTTCTTTGTAGACCTTCGGGTCCGTAGTTAGTAGCTAGATGGCTCTCTCTCTCTCATGCTGAATTCTCAATACAATGGTCTCTTGGAGATCCATATGATGTAACTCTTTTGAGTGTGTTTGTTGGGATTTGATGAACTTCGAGTTTATGATCAGTCATATCTTTTTATATCCAAGGAAGTTATTTGAGTTCCTTTGATCTCTTATATGCATGACCTCTTATAGCCTCGTATTTCTTCTCCGATATTTGGGTTTTGTTTGGCCAACGTGATCTATTTATCTTGCAATGGGAAGAGGTGCCCGGTAGTGGGTTCGATCTTATGGTGCTTGATCCCAGTGACAGAAAGGGAACCGACACGTATGTATCGTTGCTACTAAGGATAAAAAGACAAGATCTATATCTACCGCCATATAGATAAACAGATCTTGTCTACATCATGTCATCGTTCTTATTGCATTACTCTATTTTTCCATGAACTTAATACACTACATGCATGTTGGATAGCGGTCGATGTGTGGAGTAACAGTAGTAGATGCAGGCAAAAGTCGGTCTAGTAATCTTGGACGCGATGCCTATGCGATGATCATTGCCTGGATATCATCATAATTATTTGAAGTTCTATAAATCGCCCAACGGTAGTTTGTTTACCCACTGTTTGCTATTTTTCTCGAGAGAAGCCACTAGTGAAACATACGGCCCCCGGGTCTTCTTTCTCATATATTTTCCTTGCGATCTACTTTTCATTTGCATTTTTATTCAGATCTATTAAACCAAAACTCCAAAAATACCTTGCTGCATTTTATCTTTATTTATTTTATTTGGCGTTCGATCTATCAATATACTACAATTTACATCACGTCTGTTTGCCTATCTTGAGGCGTTGTACCTCGGAACGGATTGACAACCCCTTTAACACGCCGGGTTGCGAGGTGTTGTTATTTGTGTGCAGGTGCTGCTTACATTGTGTTGCTTGGTTCTCCTACTGGTTCGATACCTTGGTTTCATAACTGAGGGGAATACCTACCGTCGATGTGCTACATCATCCCTCCCTCTCCAGGGAAATACCGACGTAGTTCCAGCTACCATCAATTTTTGTTCATCGTTCCTGCTTCAGCCTATTATGAATGAAAAATGTTTGCAATGAAAATTAGAGATTATAGTTACTCATGCCATGCTTAATTAGCTATGATTTTATAATAGTTTACCTTGCGTGCCAACATGGAAATTAAAATGGTTGAATGATTCGAGTGGCTTGACTTGGCACATGTTCATGCATGTAGTTGAAACAAAATCAATATAGCCTCTACGATATTTATGTTCATGGTGATTTATATCTTACTCATGCTTTCATTCAATGTTGGTTAATCTCAATGCATGTTTATGATTGTTGTCTCTCTCTGGTTGGTCGCTTCCCAGTCTTTTTCTAGCCTTCACTTGTACTAAGCGGGAATACAACTTGTGCATCCACTTCCATAAACCCCAAAGTTGTTCCAAATGAGTCCACCATACCTTCCTAAATGCGGTATTTACCTGCCGTTCCAAGTAAATTTGCATGTGCCAAACTTTAAACCTTCAAATAATAATCTATTTTGTATGCTCAAATCGCTCATATACCAACTAGGGCAGTCAATATCTTCCATGCTTGGTGGGTTATTCTCACGATGAGTGGACTCCGCTGATCATTCATGAGAAAAATGGCTGGTAACCGGGATGCCCAGTCCCATGCTCAAATCAAATCAAAATAATTTCAAAGAAAACTCCCCCAAGATTGTTGTTAGTTGGACGGTACTCGTTGTTTCGGACCAGCCGTGGAGTGTGCTTGTTGGTGGTGGGGGGGTATAAACTTTACCATTCTATTTGGGAACCTCCTATAATGTATGTAGCATCAAAGATACTGAGATCTCTTGGTTGTTATGTTGACAATGAAAGCATACTGCTCAAAATATTATTCGTCTCTATTTCAAAATCTTGAGCTTTGGCACCTCTACAAATCCCTGCTTCCCTCTGCGAAGGGCCTATCTATTTACTTTTATTGCTGAGTCATCATCCTCTCATAAAAAACACCAGTTAGAGAGCACAACTATCATTTGTATGCATTGTTATTAATTTATATTGAGTATGACTATGATTGGATCTCTTTTACCATGAATTGCAATGTTTAGTCAGTCCTTGATCTTCAGGGGTGCTCTGCATTTATGTTTTGCGGTCTCACAAAGGGCTAGCGAGATACCATCTTGTTATATCATATCATGATTATTTTGAGAAAAGTGTTGTAATTCGAGATTTATTATTATTGCTTGCTAGCTGATTATGCCACTAATAAGAGTAAATGTGAGACCTAAAAGTTATTGTGAATATGGTTACTTCATAATCTTTGCTGAAAACTTGAATGATGGCTTTACATATTTGCAACAACAAGATCAAACAGAGTTTGTAAAAGTTTTTCTTTTATCACTTTCAGTTTCTCAACTGAATTGCTTGAGGACAAGCAAAGGTTTAAGCTTGGGGGAGTTGATACATCTCCATCGTCTACTTTCCAAACTCTTTTGCCCTTATTTTGGACTCTAACTTGCATGATTTGAATGGAACTTACCCGGACTGATGCGGTTTTCAGCAGAATTGCCATGGTGTTATTTTTGTGTAGAATAAAAGTTCTCGAAATTACCTGAAGCTTCACGAAGCCAAGTTTTGGAATTAATAAAAAATATTGACAAAAGAATCAGCAGCATGGGGCCCACACCATAGCCACAAGGGTGGGGCGCGCCCTCCGACCTTGTGGGCCCCATAGACCTCCACTGACCTCAACTCCCACTCCATATATTCACGTTCGGGGAGAAAAAAATCAGAGAGAAGGATTCATCGCGTTTTACGATACGGAGCCGCTGCCAAGCCATGTTCTTCCTTGGGAGGACAGATCTAGAGTCCGTTTTGGGCTCCAGAGAGGGGAATCCGTCGCCATCATCATCATCAACCATCCTCCATCACCAATTTCATGATGCTCACAGCTGTGTGTGAGTAATCCCATTGTAGGCTTGCTGGACCGTGATGGGTTGGATGAGATTTACCATGTAATCGAGTTAGTTTTGTTAGGGTTTGATCCCTAGTATCCACTATGTTCTAAGATTGATGTTGTTATGACTTTGCTATGCTTAGTGCTTGTCACTAGGGCCCGAGTGCCATGATTTCACATCTGAACGCTTTATGTTTTCATGAATATATTTGTGTTCTTGATTCTATATTGCAAGTTATATCACCTATTATGTGTTATGATCTGGCAACCCCAGAGTGACAATAGTCGGGACCACTCCCGGTGATGTTCGTAGTTTGAGGAGTTCATGTATTTACTAAGTGCTAATGCTTTGGTCCGGTACTCTATTAAAAGGAGGCCTTAATATCCCTTAGTTTCCAATAGGACCCTGCTGCCACAGGAGGGTAGGACAAAAGATGCCATGCAAGTTCTTTTCCATAAGCACGTATGACTACATTCGGAATACATGCCTATATTATATTGATGGACTGGAGCTAGTTCTGTGTCACCCTATGTTATAACCGTTGCATGATGAATGCCATCCGACATAATTATCCATCATTGATCCATTGCCTACGATCTCGTTTCATATTGATCTTTTCTTCGTTACTTTTTCGTTGCCAATGTTACGATTTCTACAATACTTCTACTATTACTTTTGCCACCGTCACCGCTAGTTCCATACTACTTTGCTACTAAATACTTTCCTATAGATATTAATTATTTCAAGTGTGGTTGAATTGACAACTCAGCTGCTAATACTCAAGAATATTCTTTGGCTCCCCTTGTGTCGACTCAATAAATTTGGGTCGAATACACTACCCTCAAAAACTGTTGCGATCCTCTATACTTGCGGGTTATCAGGATGTAATTGAGTTGA
This sequence comes from Triticum aestivum, assembly GCF_018294505.1. Classification (NCBI taxonomy): domain Eukaryota; kingdom Viridiplantae; phylum Streptophyta; class Magnoliopsida; order Poales; family Poaceae; genus Triticum; species Triticum aestivum. Next base: position 195,958,306 of record NC_057803.1, read on the forward strand.
ACGTGTGCAGAACTCGGAGGTGCCTTACGTTTGGTGCTTGATTGGTCGTATCTAGAAGAAGTTCGACTACATCAACCGCTTTCGGTCTATGAGGGTACGTGCAGACAATCTCCCACTCTCGTTACTATGCTAGATAGATCTTGCATGAGTGTTGGAATTTTTTTGAAATTGCATGCTACATTTCTCAACACTAATTATGTTATCATTGTTGAGAGACTTTGCACTAGTGTAGGCATGAACCCTAGGTCTTGTTTCCAAGCATTGCAATACCGTTTTTGCTCACGTTTGTTACTAGTTACCTTGCTGTTTTTATATTTTCATATTACAAAAACCTAGATCTACTATCTATATTGCACTCACCATCTCTTCACCGAACTAGTGCACCTATACAATTTACCATTGTATTGGGTGTGTTGGGACACAAGAGGCTCTTTGTTATTTGGTTGCAGGGTTGTTTGACAGAGACTATCTTCATCCTACGCCTCCCACGGATTGATAAACCTTAGGTCATCCACTTGAGGGAAATTTGCTACTGTCCTACAAAACTCTGCACTTGTAGGCCCAACAACGTCTACAAGGGTAAAGTTGCGTAGTAGACATCAAGCTCTTTTCTGGCGCCATTGCCGGGGAGGTGAGTGCGTGAAGGTATATCTTTAGATCTTGCAATCAAATCTTTTAGTTTCTTGTTTTATCACTAGTTTAGTTTATAAAAGAAAACTACAAAAAATGGAATTGAGGTTGTCTCATATTATTCATCTTTATAATGTCTTTCATGAAAATGATTGAAAGGAAAATTGTGCTCAAGTGTTAGAACAAGAAGTTCATAAATATTTGGCATAAATTTTTTGAATGATGAGCATGATTGCAATGTTGTTAGTATGAATTCTTTGAATATCCATGATGCTAATGATATGCAAAGGCATAAGCTTGGGGATGTTATGTTTGCTGAAGATGATATTTTTAGTCCTCCAAGTTTTGATGAGCAGATTGATTATGATGATAGAATGCCTCCTATTTATGATAATTATATTGATGAATGTGTTTTTGGAAGAGTGTCAACTTTAGGAAGTAATGATCCCATTATTTTTTAGGGTGTTGGATCTTATTGTGATAATTATGAAAGTGGATTTGGAGAGGTCGTGACTTTATTTAGTGATGAATCCACTATTTCGAAAGAGATTCCAATTGATTATGAGAACAAAGTTGCTATCTATGATGATTATTGTGATGACATGTATGCTATAAAGAATAATGATAACCATGAAACTTGCCATCTTGATTTTAATTTTCAATTGGATTATGCATCACTTGATAGTTATTTTATTGAGTTTGCTCCCTCTACTGTTCATGAGAAGAAATTTGCTTATGTGAAGAGTAATAAAATTTCTATGCTTGTGGATCATGAAAAGAATGCTTTATGTCATAGTTATATTGTTGAATTCATTCATGATGCTACTGAAAATTACTATGAGAGAGGGATATATGCTTCTACGTATTTCAATAATATCAAGTTTCCTCTGTGTGTGTTGAAAATCTTGAAGTTTTGCTTGCTTTACGTTCCTATGCTAGTTGATTCTTGCTGCCATAAATTGTTTGCTCACAAAATTCCTATGCGTAGGAATTGGGTTAGATTTAAATGTGCTAGTTATATTCTTCATGATGCTCCCATTATGTCTCAATTCTTATCTTCTATGTGAGCATCATTGACGTCATCATGCCTACCTAAAAAAGCATTAAAGAAAAGTGCTTGTTGGGAGACAACCCAATTTTTACCCCTACTGTTTTTGTGTGTCCACATGATTAATCTACTCTTATTTTGCAAACAGCAACATTAATCTACTGTCCCAATTTTTACATCTGTTATTTTGCAAGTCTATATGTTGTTGTTTGAAAACAAAAAGTTTGCTGTTATGTTTTGAATATTGGTGAATAGTCAGAACATGATAAAATCTTGAAATTTTTACATAATGAGTAACAACAAATTATCTACAGTGTGGTAAGTTTTCAGAATTTTTGGAGTTAAAGAAGTATGATTCCTCTTGCATTCTTTATAGACTATCCTGTTTAGACACATTGTTGTGATGATTGCATTGTTTGCGTATGTTTGCTTGTTTAATGATTCTATTTGAGGATAGGAGTGTTAAATATGTATGCGATGTCAAATTATAATTTTAGTGATTTTCTACAATAGAGAATGATAAGGTTTAGCATGGATTTATACTAACTTATCTCACAAGTTCCTATTGAGTTTTGTGTGGATGAAGTTTTTCAGAATTAGGGAAACCGTGATATGAAAGGAATTAAGGAGACACAAAATCTCAAGCTTGGGGATGCCCAAGGCATCCCTAGTTAAATATTCCAAGAAGTCTGAAGCATCTAAGCTTGGGGATGCCCAAGGCATCCCTAGTTAAATATTCCAAGAAGTCTGAAGCATCCCTAGCTTGATGAACTCTATCATGCTTCACTTACATTATTTTGAGAGTATTTAAATAGGATGGTAATTTGCTTTGGTTATGAATTTAGTCCTAATAAGATGGGCATCCAAGAGGATATAATAAAAACATTCATATAAAGTGCATTGAATACTATGAGAAGTTTGATTCCTTATGATTGTTTTGATATATAAAGATGGTGATATTAGAGTCATGCTAGTGAGTAATTGTGGATTGTAGAAATACTTGTGTTAAAGTTTGTGATACCGTAGCATGCATGTATGGTGAACCGTTATGTAGCGAAGTTGGAGCATGATTTATTTACTGATTTTCTTCCTTATGAGTGGCGGTCGGGGATGAGCGGTGGTCTTTTCCCACCAATCTATCCCTCTAGGAGCATGCTCGTATTACTTTGTTTCAATAACTAATAGACTTTTGCAATAAGTATGTGAGTTCTTTATGACTAATGTTGAGTCCATGGATTATACGCACTCTCATCCTTCCACCATTGCTAGCCTCTCTAGTACCACGCAACTTTCGCCGGTACCGTACACCCACCTTATACCTTCCTCAAAACAACCACCATACCTACCTATTATGGCATTTCCATAGCCGTTCCAAGATATATTGCCATGTAACTTCCACCGTTCCGTTTATTATGACATTCTTCATCATTGTCATATTGCTTGGCATGATCATGTAGTTGACATCATATATGTGGCAGCCACCATTCATATTTGTTGTACATGTCACTCTTGAGTCATTGCACATCCCGGTACACCACCGGAGGCATTCATATAGAGTTATTTATTTGTTCTACTATCGAGTTGTAAAGTAAATAAAAGTGCGATGATCATCATTATTAGAGCATTGTCCCATGTGAGGAAAGGATGATGGAGACTATGATTCCCCCACAAGTCGGGGTGAGACTCCGGACAAAAAAAGAGAGGGCAAAGAGCCCAAACAAAACAAAAGAGAACATAAAAAATGAGAGAAAAAAAGAGAAGGGACAATGCTCCTGTCCTTTTACCACACTTGTGCTTCAAAGTAGCACCATGATCTTCATGATAGAGAGTCTCCTATGTTGTCACTTTCATATACTAGTGGGAATTTTTCATTATAGAACTTGGCTTGTATATTCCAATGATGGGCTTCATCAAATTGCCCTAGGTCTTCGTGAGAAAGCGAGTTGGATGCACACTAAGGGAGTCCAGGATTATGGGGTCCTCGGGCGTCCGGGTTGTGTGATGTGGGCCGGACAGATGGGGCATGAAGATACAAGATAGAAGGCATTCCCCCGTGTCCGAATGGAACTCTCCTTGGCGTGGAAGGCAAGCTTGGCGTGCAGATATGAAGATTACTTTCACTGTAAACCGACTCTGTACAACCCTAGCCCCCTCCGATGTCTATATAAACCGGAGGGTTTAGTCCGTAGAGGCAATCATAATCATACAGGCTAGACATCTAGGGTTTAGCCATTATGATCTCGTGGTAGATCACTCTTGTAACCTCTATAGTCATCAAAGACAATCAAGCAGGAAGTAGGGTGTTACCTCCATGAAGAGGGCCCGAACCTGGATAAACATCGTGTCCCCTATCTCCTGTTACCTTCGATCCTTAGACGCACAGTTCGGGACCCCCTACCCGAGATCTGTCGGTTTTGACACCGACATTGGTGCTTTCATTGAGAGTTCCTCTGTGGCGTCAACTGAAGGACCGATGGCTCACCTTGTCATCAATGACAATATCACTTCTGAAGGAGCTCTAATTCCAGGGCAAACCCTCCGGCTCGGCAATTTCACTGTGGGTGCCCATCCGGCCATTCAGCCAAAGGCAACCCCCCAAGTCGGCGAAAATCCCCTCTGTATTAGCCCCGAATATTCTAACAAGATGGATCCGACACATCTATCATCTTTGAACGAGCTGCTAGATCGCATCGCCGCCCTGGGAGTCTCAACTGACTATGACCAGATCAGGCTTAAACCCGGTCAGAGAGAAATTAAATCTTCTCCGATCACCCATCAGGTAGCGGTTGTGGAGGAACAGGCTGACAATAACTCCTCTCCTACGTTAAGAACCAACTATGTTCGGATTTCCAAACCCGGAGAACCGGATACCCACCCTCGAGAGGACACTTGTAACGGCATATCTCTCTCAAGGTAGTTTTGGGGATTGATGACAACATGTTTGCGGACTAATCTTGTGCTTTGAATAATTCACGGATTCTCCCCTGGCACGAGACGCCTTCTTCCCCTCAGAGTGTATTTCAAGACGGTGTAGGTCTTTCGTTTCTTTCTCGGTGGACTAGTTGCATAGAGGGCACCGTACTATCAAGAGGGGGTCCGCTGGGGTTTTGCATGGGTGATATCATCACGTACACATCAGCTTCTCACCCTCCGAGCATTTCCTTTCCATTGAAGAGATCTCTCCTCTCTTCCTTGTCCTGTCTGGGTCAAAGCGGTAGTACCGCGCACCCAGCGGTAGTACCGCTGAGGAGCCAAGCGGCAGTACCGCTCCACAGCGGTAGTACCACTCGTGGCTCCACAGCAGTAGTACCGCTGGGGGCCTGGCACCTCCGCCTTGTCCTCAACATCTTTGAGAGATTCCTTCTCTCTCGCGCGCGCGCCCAGCGGTAGTACCGCACTACCTGCGGTACTATGGCCAAAGGGTCACAAGCGGCAGTACCGCTCCATAGCGGTACTACCGCCCTTGACCCCACTGCCGTAGTACCGCTGGGCAGTCTGGCTCCTACCACCTCGATTCGAGAGGTCTTTTTCTCGTGTCGGGTTTTGCAGCACTAGTCACAGTTGTAGTGGCGGTAGTACCGTTCCAGGAGCGGTAGTACCGCCCTACCACCGCGGTAGTACCGCATTTGGGTCCGTTCCCTACTAGTCTCCTCAGCGCGGCAGTACCACTGGCTGGCGCAGCAGTACCGTTGTCCTGGCGGTAGTACCGCCCCCTCTCAGCGGTAGTACCGCCCTGTGCGGGGATGGTTGGTGGGGGGCAACGAGATTGTTGCCCCCACTATAAAAGGGAGTCCCCTTCTTCCTTCTCACCTACTTCTTCCTCCCCCAAGCTCCATTTATTTCTCAAGCTCCATTAAATACTCCAAGCTCCATTTTTGCCCGATCTATCTCTCTAGCCAATCAAACTTGTTGATTTGCTCGGGAGTGGTTGAGAAGGCTCCGATCTACACTTCCACCAAGGGATTTTCGATTCCCCCACTCATCCCTAGCGGATCTTGTTACTCTTGGGTGTTTGAGCACCCTAGACGGTTGAGGTCACCTCGGAGCCATATTCCATTGTGGTGAAGCTTTGTGGTCTTGTTGGGAGCCTCCAATTAAGTTGTGGAGATTTCCCCAACCATGTTTGTAAAGGTTCGGTCGCCGCCTTCAAGGGCACCAATAGTGGAATCACGGCATCTCGCATTGTGTGAGGGCGTGAGGAGAATACGGTGGCCCTGGTGGCTTCTTGGGGAGCATTGTGCCTCCACACCGCTCCAACGGAGACGTACTTCCCCTCAAAAGGAAGGAACTTCGGTAACACATCCTCATCTTCACCGGATCCACTCTTGGTTATCTCTTACCTTTACTTGTGCAAGCTCTTTAGTGTTTCTTCCCTTGCTTGCTTGTATGCTTGTTGTTATTGCATCATATAGGTTGCTCACCTAGTTGCACATCTAGACAACCTACTTTGATGCAATGATTAATTTGGTAAAGAAAAGCTAAAAATTGGTAGTTGCCTATTCACCCCCCCTCTAGTCAACCATATTGATCCTTTCAATTGGTATCAGAGCCTCGTCTCTTTATTAAGGACTTTACCGTCCAAAGAGTATGGTTGATACCATAGACGGTGTGGAGGAACACTCTGGTGTGAATACAATCTCGTCTACGGGAGATGGGGGAACTTCGATCTCTCGTGAGGAGTTCAATGTGGCCTTGGAGACATTGAAAACCTCCATGACGACCGAAGTTGAAAGCATGTTTACTAAATTTCTTGAGGGGCTTAAACTATCCACCGCATCGTTGAAACTGGGTGATCCCGCCAACAAGGTGACGGATGCTATCCCCGACAAGGGGGAAGCTAGTAGTGAAAAGGCTCCTTCTTCTAGTGGCAAGAATGGACCGACATCTTTGCCCATGTGGAACCACCACTTGTTTATGGTGGACTGGTTCCTTCCACTCATTTGAATCATGCCGGTCCTCCCCCTAAGATTGTGAAAAATGAGGATTTTGATTCTTGGGTTTACCGCTTTAAACGTCATTTAAATCATGTGAACACTAACCTTTGGAGAATCATTGAAGAAGGTTTCTATCCACATGATCCAAGCAACTTCACTCCTCGAGAAGCCGCGGACAATCAATTCAATGAGAATGCTCTCTTCATCATTCAAGATGCAATTCCACCCGAAGACCTACCTCATCTTCGTCCCTTCGCCTTGGCCAAAGATGCATGTCATTGTGTCGTGTCTCTCTACCGGGGAAGCACAAGCATTAAACACTCCAACTATGAAGTGGTACAAGATGAGGCCGATGAGTTTGCAATGAAGGAAGATGAAGAACCTCGTGAGCTTTATCGGAGAGTAACCAAACTCGCGGTCTCACTACGAGATCACGGGAGCAAGGACATGGATGACAATTGGATCAAGCGCAAATTCCTCAAGGCAATGATGACCTACCACAAGGCCATGTCCTCCGTCATTCGTCAAAGACCGGACTTCCACACTTTGACCTCAAGCGAAGTGTTGATGAGTTTGTGGCCATGAACATTTTGGACAAGACCGCCGACAATGCGGTGCTCCGTTCTCAACGGGCAAAGAAGCCTAACCTTGCATTGAAGGCCAAGCTCACCGTGGAAGAAGAAGAAGAGGAAGAAGAGGAGAGCAACCCCGAAGATACGAAGTATGCATATCATGAACACATGGCACTTGCTTCAATGCAATTTTGGAGCAAGAAAAACTCGAGGCCAAACTTTAGCAAAAATAACTCGAGTGGCACAAGGGGCAAGCAACGTGTAAGGACTTGCTACAATTGCGGCAACGTGAGTCATTTCGTTGCGGAATGCCCGTATGAGAAGAGGGAAGACAATGGTGGCAAACTCATCCGAAAGGACAAGGCCAAGTCGTTCCCCAACAAGAACAACTTCACCAAGAAGTCTTCTCCCAAGGCTTTGGTTGTGCAAGAAGAGTACAATGAGGATGATGACAATGATGAAGATGATGAGTCGGTTGCCATGGCCTCCGTTGCCATTACAACAACGTCACGGGTGTCTCTCTTCGACTCACCCAACAAGAGCATCACCACCAAGTGCCTCATGGCTAAAGCCACCAACAAGGTAACCTCCAACATCAAAACTACCATCATTAATCATCCTTCCCAACGGATAGCATTAATGAACTTGAGGGAGCTAATGTGGAGGCTAATGAGTTTGAGGCCTTTATGGGCAAACTCAAGGGAAAAATCCAAGAAGCACTTTGTTGCTCTCTTGGAACAACTTGGTGAGGCCAATGACATGATCGAGGCTCACGAAGACACCATCTCTAAGATGGAAGGGCATAGTCGTGACTATGCCGATGAGATTTCGGATCTTTCCAATGCTCTTGAGGAAGAGCGTGGTCTTCGTTTGGCTCTTGAGGAGTCACACAATGTTGATCATGCTAAGTTAAAGAAAGATTATGATCATGCGCTCATTGTTTCTCGTGTGCTAAATTCCGAGAAGGCCAAACTCGGGGTTGATCTTGCTAGACTCAAAGAGGAGTTTGATATACTTGACAAGGCCCACAAGGCCTTGAAGGGTATTCACGCTAGTCTCAAGGAGTCTCATGATCAACTCCAAGTGAAGCTAACTAAGGAGAAAGCAACTTTTCCTCATATGGTTTTAATTGATAATGCAAATGCTACTAACCCGTGTTGTGAGCATATACATCTTGTTGAGGAAAATGCTAATTTGAAGGAGCAACTTGAGAGAGGTCTTGCGACTTGCATACAACGCAAGAAGAACCTCAACGATCTCTTGATCAACCAAAAGGGAGGTGTGGCCAAGGAAGGGGTTGGGTACGTGCCCGACTCCAAGAACAAGAAGAAGAATGACAAGACCAAACGACCTCCTCCCCTCATGCAAACCTTTGTGAGGGAGGGAGAGAGTGCCCCCGAGGAGAAGAAGAAGAACAATGTCAAGAAGGGCAATGTCACCCCTCCCAACAAAGCCGGCAATTTTAATCCTTCTTATGTGTTATGCCGTGCTAGTGATGGGCATGTTTATGCCAAATTTGTTGGTTCTCTTCATGAGTACATTGAATGGTCTATTTGGGTTCCTAATATCCTTGTTACTAACATCAAAGGACCCATTACAAAATGGGTACCTAAAACCAAGCATTGATCTCTTGTAGGTGTTTGCTTCCGGTGGTGGATCATGGTTGCTCGATAGCGGAGCTAAAAATTATATGACCGGAAGCAAGGACTTGGTGGTGGACGTGCACAAAGTTCCATCTATGCCCACCAATGTCGAGTGGGGTGACGCCTCATCCTCTAAGGTATTGGGACTTGGCAAGGTGGTCATCTCTCATGATCTCACGATCGAGAAGGTCATGCTTGTTGAGTCCCTTGCATACAATTTATTTTCCGTTCGTCAACTTGCAATCATGGGCTTTGCCACTTTCTTTGATATCGATACCGTGGCCCTCTTATGGAGCAGGACTCTTAAAGTAGCTTTTGTTGGGCATGTCGAGAATGGTCTATATGTGATTAACTTTTCGGAGCGACCCACTAAGACCATGACATGCCTAATGGCTAAAGTTGATGTGGGATGGCTTTGGCATCGCCGTTTAGCCCATGTCAATATGAGATCTTTGCAAAGTCTCCTCAAGGGGGACCATGTCCATGGACTAACGAATGTTAGTTTTGTTAAAGATCGTGCTTGCAGTGCCTGTATCGAAGGAAAGCTACATGAGAAGGCTCACCCTCCCACGACTATCATTTATTCAAAGAGGCCCTTGGAGCTCCTTCACATGGATCTTTTTGGGGCCCCATCCTTCGATAGTCTTGGAGGTAGGAAGTATTGCTTGGTGATTGTGGATGACTACTCAAGGTACACGTGGGTGTATTTCTTCAAGAGGAAGAGCGAGACCCAACAAACCATCATTGACTTTGCAAATGAAGCACAACGTCAACACAATGCAAGGATCTTGACAATAAGAAGTGACAACGGCACCAAGTTCAAGAACTACACCTTGGATGAATTTCTTAGTGATGAGGGAATCAAGCATCAATATTCCGCACCATACACCCCTCAACAAAATGGTGTTGCGGAGAGGAAGAACTGGACGTTGATGGATGCGGCAAGGACCATGATGGCGGAGTTCAAGTCTCCATACAACTTATGGGCCGAAGCCATCAACACCGCGTGTCATCCATCCAATCGGCTCTACCTCCGCAAGGGCTTGAACAAGACTCCATATGAGATACTCACCGGTAACAAGCCTAACCTCAAGTACTTCTGGGTATTCGGGTGTAAGTGTTTCATTCTCAAGAAAGGTGTTCGGTTGTCTAAATTTGAGGCTAGAGCTTATGAGGGCATATTTGTTGGTTATGCTACAAACTCTCATGCTTACCGTGTCCTCAATAAATCCACGGGACTTATTGAGGAGACGTGTAACGTGGAGTTTGATGAGAATAACGGCTCCCAAGTGGAGCAAAGTGGCACTTGTGATGTAGGTGATGAAATTCCTCCTCAAGCCATAAGAAGAATGGGTGTTGGTTTCATCCTACCCATTGAGGAACCCCTTGTGGCCGAAGGAGAAGGACAATGCTCCACTCAAGTGGAGCCATCACAAACCCAAGGCCCACACGCTTCCGAAGAACAAAGTGAAGGCCCTCAACCTCATGAACAAGACCAAGGGCAAGATCATACTCAAGACGGTGGTGACACACCAAGTGATGCCCAAGGTCAAGTTCTCTCCCTCGAGCAAGTTCAAGATCAAGAAGAAGTTCATGACGGCGCTCAAGATGATCAAGTAACCGCTCCTCAACTCACCACCAAGGAGGAATTAGAGCGTCGTGCCGCCAAGGTTGCTTCCAAGCTCTCCACCAAGGATCATCTCATGACGAATGTGCTTGGAAGCTTAAGAAAGGGGGTAAGCACTCGTAGACAATTAGCAAATTATTGTGAGCATCACGCGTTTGTCTCTTATGTGGAACCCCACAAGGTCTATGAGGCACTAGAAGATCCGGATTGGCTCAATGCCATGCACGAAGAACTCAACAACTTCGAGCGCAACAAAGTGTGGAGATTGGTGCCAAGGCCAACGGGGAACCACAATGTCATTGGAACCAAGTGGATATTCAAGAACAAGCAAGATGCCCATGGGATTATCATTCGCAACAAGGCTCGTTTGGTAGCACAAGGCTACTCCCAAGTCGAGGGTATCGACTACGGTGAAACCTTTGCTCCCGTTGCTCGTCTTGAATCCATTCGCATGTTGATTGCATATGCTTCTCATCATAACTTTAAGTTACAACAAATGGATGTGAAGAGTGCTTTTCTTAATGGTCCCATTAATGAATTGGTTTACGTCAAGCAACCCCCCGGGTTCGAGGATCCCTACTTTCCCGATCATGTGTATCAACTCGATAAGGCACTCTATGGCCTTAAACAAGCCCCACGTGCGTGGTATGACCACCTTACCGAGTTGTTACAAGACCGTGGTTTTGAAGTTGGGCTAATCGACCCCACTCTTTTTACTAAGAAGGTCAAAGGGGAGTTGTTTGTGTGCCAATTATATGTTGATGATATTATCTTTGGTTCTCCTAACAAAGCTTTCAATGAGGAATTTGCCGCTCTCATGACATCAAAGTTCGAGATGTCCTCCATGGGAGAGTTGAAGTTCTTTCTAGGTTTCGAAGTGAAGAAAAGAAGAGAAGGAACCTTCATCAATCAATCCAAATACACTCAAGACATGCTCAAGAGATTCAAGCTAAGTGACGTCAAGCCGGCCTCCACTCCAATGCCCACCAAGTGCCAACTTGACTTAGATCCCAATGGTAAAGTGGTGGATCAAAAGGTATATCATTCCATGATTGGATCCTTGATTTACCTTTGTGCATCTAGACCGGACATCATGTTGAGTGTGGGAATTTATGCACGGTTTCAAGCCGCACCTAAGGAAAGTCACTATGTGGCGGTCAAACGAATCTTTCGATATTTGGCTCATACCCCAAACTTTGGCTTATGGTACCCAAGAGGATCAAACTTCAAGCTTGTAGGGTACTCGGATTCTGATTGGGTGGGAGACAAAGTGGATAGGAAGTCCACTTCCGTAGGGTGCCAATTCCTTGGTTGCTCTTTGGTAAGTTGGTCTTCCAAAAAGCAAAGTTGTGTGTCCCTCTCGTCCACTGAGGCGGAGTATCTTGCCGCCGATAGTTGTTGTGCACAACTTCTATGGATGAGGCAAACTTTAAAGGATTACGGTGTCACTTGTGACAAAGTGCCTCTTTGGTGTGACAATGAAAGTGCCATCAAGATTTCTCTTAACCCAGTGCAACACTTCAAGACGAAGCATATTGAGATTCGGTATCACTTCATTTGGGATCACATTAGGCGAGGAGAGATCGAGCTCAACTATGTCAACACTCATGACAACCTTGCAGATATTTTCACGAAGCCCTTGGATGAAGCAAGATTTTGCGAGTTAAGGCATGAGCTAAATATCATTAATTCGAGCAATGTGGCTTGAACCCGTGCACACCCTACCATGCTCAATTTGCTGTCTAGTTTAGGTGTAGGCATGGACATAGGGGGAGTGTTGTTCTCTCAATGAACTCTCCCTCCCCCCATTATGCATAAATTGATCAAGTCTTTCACTTTAGCCATTGTTGATGGCACTTGTGCTTCAAAGACGAGTTTTGGTCATGGGCCCAAGGTTAAAATCTTTGCGGTGCCATACCTTTTGACTCAAACATAGGTGGCCTCGGCCACCGCCCTCTTTTGAAGAGGTGTGTCTTGGTCGTTTACCATTTTTGTCGTTTCGTCGAGCTAAAGCCGTGTTTGTTTAGTTGCCGTGGCGTGCTGGGCGGTACTACCGCTGGTGGTGCGCGGTACTACCGCTCGTAAGCGGTACTACCGCCCCCCAGCACGGTACTACCGCTGGGGGACGAGAACAGGGGGTTAAGTCGGGGTAGGGGGAGGTTTCTTCTCCCCGATACCCATTCACTTCGCCCCTCTTTTCTCTTCCTCTTTCCAGCCTCCACTCGCCGTGGGAGGGCTCCAACGGATCTCCGTCTCCGGGGCGTCCCTCTCTATTTCCTTTGGTGGAGTTGATCCCCACCTCGGCCTCTTGCCATGGATGCCGGTATTGCCCCCGTTCCTTCTTTCGTTTTGTCTCTTTTTCAGTTCTTGTTTCTTAGGGGCAATGGTGGTTGCATCTCTAGATTTTTGGCTAAATCTAGGCTTGAGTTGGTTGGAGAAGGCAACTAGACTATCTCGATTAGAGTCTGGTAGGATTATTTTTGAATTTGGTAGGCCGGTAGTGCCGGATCTGACCACGGTAGTAGGAACCCGCTGTTTCACCGCCTCGTGCTATAAGAAACTGCTGTTTCTCCGCCTCAAGTAGTACTACTGTTCTCTTTGGAGCGGTACTACCGCTTGACCTAGAGCGGTACTACCGCTCCCTTTGGGGCGGTACTACCGCGGGCAGGTCACGGTACTACCGCAGCATGCCAATTTCCATCATTTTCCTGCCTTACTTTGATCTTTTTGTTGAGTTTGTTGGCTTATGCTCGTTCTTTCTGGTTGTTTTGCGTGTTCTTGTGTTTGGCTCCAGGTGATGACCTTTCCGAGCAGCAAGGTCGCCGTATCAACCCCGGGTGTGCCACATCAAAATGCTACCGCACCTCAGAGCCAGCCGGTGGTTCCTCGAGCACCCAACCGCCTCCAGCAAGTGCATCTGCAAGTGTTCCTCCACCTCCTCAGCAATCGAAGCGAGCCGCCAACAAGCCAAAAGGGAAGACTGTGACTGAGATGACCAACAAGGAGTTTTGGGAGAAGCGTCGCCGCAACCCCTATGCGATGGACCAAGAACCCACTTTGGTTAACCGCCCGTTCTGGAACCGTTTTCAGTTTGCCATCTACTTTGATGTGATCAAGGCCAAGAAGAATCTTTTTGTTGATGTTCGCTCCATTGAAACTCATGCTATGGAGAAGGACCCAGAGTACTTTGGCGAAGCCCTTCAGATGTGCACTCAGTTGAACATTCTCAGGATCATGCAATTCAACAAGGATTTCGATGCGGATTTGGTGGCTCAATTCTATGCCACCGTCCATCTTGGGACGGATGTCGACAGGACTCTGACATGGATGACCAATGGCAAGCTGCTTTCCGTCAAGTGGCAGGCGTTCATGGGGTTACTTGATGTGGTGGATAACGGGCTTGAGACTCCTGTAGGTTTCCGTCCTCACCGCAATGCTACATCCACCCACAAGCAAGCCCTTTGGCCCTACTGCACTATGAAGGTTCACCCAGTAACTGAGAAGAAGACATATGAGCTATCTCCGTATCTGGACATTCTTCATCGCATATTCCGTGAGACTCTCTTCCCTCGGATCGGGAATATGGATATGGTCCACTCTTACCTCGTGGACATGCTCCTTTTCTGTCAGCATGAGAAGGAAGCAAGCACTGGAGAGAGCCTGGATATCCCTCATGTCATGTGGTCTGAACTTCTATCTGCCATGTCTGAGCGCAAGTGTCCTATCTATGGTCCATTCATCATGAGGCTCATTGAGAGGGCCTGGGCACAAACTTATCCTAGAGTGCTGCTAGAGACTGGAGAGTTGGTTTCTCATGAGATCAAGCGTCTGAGGAAGAAGGACAACTGGACAGCGCCTCACACAGGGGGTCCATTTGCTACTGCTGCCACAGGGGGTCCGTCTGCTGCTGCTGCCATGGGGACCGAGGGTGAGGCTGCTACTGATGCTCATGAGGAGAACTTTGGCCCCTCTAGTGCAGAACTGTCGTGGGCACAGAAGCTTAAGCGCAAGATGAAGAAGCTTTTCTGCATGGAGTCTCATGGTCAGTACATGACTCATGTGGCGGAGAAGCATGCCAGGACGCGCAACAAGGAGCTCATGCGTCAGATGGGAGCAACAGTTGCCAGTGGGTCTGAGGGTCAGATCACTAAAGAGGAGGACTGGATTCATCAGAATTGCCACTGGACCGACTCCGATGCCGAGCAGTTTTCGACCCACGATAAAGATGCAGAGATGTGATGTTCGAGATCTTCCTCCTCCCATCACCTGGAGTCATAGTGCCACTCTATGCCCTTTTTGGTGTCTCGCTGCCAAAGGGGGAGAGAGTGTAGGGATTTGCTTCTTGTGTTGTGCTTTGAGTCGTCTTGTGGTTTCTTGTGTGTTCTCTCGGTGTCCTTCTTTGCTTTGGTTTGGTGTGAGACCTAAGTTCTAGACATATGGTCTGAGACATATGCTCCCTATCGCTACCTTATTACTTATGTCATTTCAGAGTACTGTAGTTTATTGTGAGATGCATGCTTGTCCTGCTTTTTCACTTCTCTCATATATCTTGTGCTTAGTATTGTTGGACTATAAAATATAGGGGGAGTGTTGATCCGAATGTGTGTGTCGTGCCATCTCTTGGTGCACACATTCTGGGGGAGCCCATCTATATTTTGTACTTCTTAGCTTTCTTCGTTTTATTTCTTTTCCTTGCGCAAATCCCTAGTTGTCATCAATCCACCAAAAAGGGGGAGATTGTTACGGCATATCTCTCTCAAGGTAGTTTTGGTGATTGATGACAACATGTTTGCGGACTAATCTTGTGCTTTGAATAATTCATAGATTCTCCCCTGGCACGAGACGCCTTCTTCCCCTCGGAGTGTATTTCAAGACGGTGTAGCTCTTTCGTTTCTTTCTCGGTGGACTAGTTGCGTAGAGGGCACCGTACTGTCAAGAGGGGGTCTGCTGGGGTTTTGCATGGGTGGAATCATCATGTACACATCAGCTTCTCACCCTCCGAGCATTTCCTTTCCATTGAAGAGATTTGTCCTCTCTTCCTTGTCCTGTCTGGGTCAAAGCGGTAGTACCGCGCACCCAGCGGTAGTACCGCTAAGGAGCCAAGCGGCAGTACCGCTCCGCAGCGGTAGTACCGCCCGTAGCTCCACAACAGTAGTAGCGCTGGGGGCCTGGCACCTCCGCCTTGTCCTCAGCATCTTTGAGAGATTCCTTCTCTCTCTCGCGCGCGCCCCAGCGGTAGTACCGCACTGCGGTACTACGGCCGAAGGGTCACAAGAGGCAGTACCGCTCCACAGCGGTACTACCGCCCTTGACCCCTCTGCCGTAGTACCGCTGGGCAGTCTGGCTCCTACCGCCTCGATTCGAGAGGTCTTTTTCTCGTGTCGGGTTTTGCGGCACTAGTCACGGTTGTAGTGGCGGTAGTACCGTTCCAGGAGAGGTAGTACCACCCTACCACCGCGGTAGTACCGCCTTTGGGTCTGTTCCCTACTAGTCTCCTCAGCGCGGCAGTACCGCTGGCTGGCGCGGTAGTACCGTTGTCCTGGCGGTAGTACTGCCCCCTCTCAGCGGTAGTACCGCCCTGTGCGAGGCTGGTTGGTGGGGGGCAACGGGATTGTTGCCCCCACTATAAAAGGGAGTCCCCTTCTTCCTTCTCACCCACCTCTTCCTCCCCCAAGCTCCATTTATTGCTCAAGCTCCATTAAATACTCCAAGCTTCATTTTCGCCCGATCTATCTCTCTAGCCAATCAAACTTGTTGATTTGCTCGGAAGTGGTTGAGAAGGCTCCGATCTACACTTCCACCAAGGGATTTTCGATTCCCCCACTCATCCCTAGCGGATCTTGTTACTCTTGGGTGTTTGAGCACCCTAGACGGTTGAGGTCACCTCGGAGACATATTCAATTGCGGTGAAGCTTCGTGGCCTTGTTGGGAGCCTCCGATTAAGTTGTAGAGATTTCCCCGACCTTGTTTGTAAAGGTTCGGTCGTCGCCTTCAAGGGCACCAATAGTGGAATCACGGCATCTCGCATTGTGTGAGGGCGTGAGGAGAATACGGTGGCCCTAGTGGCTTCTTGGGGAGCATTGTGCCTCCACACCACTCCAACGGAGACGTACTTCCCCTCAAAAGGAAGGAACTTCGGTAACACATCCTCGTCTTCACTGGATCCACTCTTGGTTATCTCTTACCTTTACTTGTGCAAGCTCTTTAGTGTTTCTTCCCTTGCTTGCTTGTATGCTTGTCGTTATTGCATCATATAGGTTGCTCACCTAGTTGCACATCTAGACAACCTACTTTGATGCAAAGTTTAATTTGGTAAAGAAAAGCTAAAAATTGGTAGTTGCCTATTCACCCCCCTCTAGTCAACCATATCGATCCTTTCAACACTCCCTGTCCTCCAAACACAAAATCAGATGTTAAGCCTGAGAATTCCCCGGACACCCCGGAGCCTGGGCTCGTAACCTCAGAAATTCTTCAAGCTCCGAATTCCACGGTGGGTCAATGTTGTGGATATTACTACTGGATGTAAACTGGCCAGGAGTAGCCGGGTTAAATCTATGAAGATTAGAAGCCCATGAAGACATAAGGATGGTGGCGCTTGACGAAGGCCCAAGGCCCAAAGGCGGGTTAAGGCCTATAGATATAAACCGACTTTCTCATGTAACTTGTATTGTAAGATAGGAAGGATAGAGACCGAGCCGTACACGTTTATGATCCGGCCTCGGGACTCTGTAAACCGGCGGGCGTCAACCTGTGTATATAAAGGGACGACCCGGCAGCGGTTTAGGGACGACACACAACAACTCGAGAGCCAGGCAAAGCGGATTCGCTCCCTAGTCATCGAAACCCTAGCAATACCAACACAACTAGACGTAGGCTTTTACCTTCATCGAAGGGGCCGAACTAGTATAAAACTCATGTGTCCCTTGTCCGATTTAACCCCTTTTAGCTAACCCGTAGTGATGGCTCCACGACTAAGTCCTTTCACGACGACATCTGCCGTCACAAAACCACAACAGTTGGCGCCCACCATGGGGCTATCGCACGATGGTTTCGAGGTCTTGAAGGGCAGCTTCGAAGGACTCAAGGGATACATTGTGGGCCGAATGACTAAGAGTCGTCGCGGCAAGCTCTACATCGACGACGCAGGATGGGGTCCCGAGGCCGGTTCAATTGAATACGGGTACCGGGTCCCCTTTGGCGGGATTCATGTCTTCATTGGCAAGATCGGCGAACTGGGCCCTGAGCCGGACAGGTGCACCAACATCATTGAGACGGCTCAGCGTGCAAGCCCTGCCTAGGTTCAGCCCGCAGCAAGGCATGTTTTTGTAGTTGTCATCCATGGAGCGGAATATGAGGACGGACCGACATCTGATGGGGAAACCGTTGTCTGTTTTGATGACGAGTCTTCAACCGGAGAGACCTAGTCACTGTATCAGCTGCAGGACGGCCTGATTAGTGGAGGTTCCGATGGCAACAGTATTCCGGACCCCCTCCATCTGCCAAGCCCGGTCGCGGTCTTCATGGCCGGTACACAACTAGCGCAACATTCTTCTACCGCTGCGACAATGCTCTCAGGTTCAGCAACAACAACGCCAACAGGAGCTGGGGGGCTCTGCGCCGCCTCCCGCTCAGGTTCTGTCTGATTTGTTCGACGCCTTAGCAACATTGCTGGCAGCAGAAGTGGATGCAGCAACCTGAGATCAGCACAATGCAGAGATTGCAAAGGTGAAAGATCAGATAGCTCAGGCTAAAGTGGACCTGGCAGCAGAGAACGCCAGGATGGCTACAGAATGGGCCGAATTAGAAGCTCAGGCCTACCGGCTTAGGCTGGATCAGAGTGCTTCAGATGATGTCATGAGGAGGAGATACCGGTCGCACCTCCCGCCGGGTTATGAGCCAAGAAATCTCTTCAACACGCCAGGGGCAGGAACCAGTAACCAGCCGGTGGTAAACCAGACTGAGGCACCGGTAACAGGAGCGCCGGTTCAGCCGCCCACGATGAACCCGCCTCGTCAGAACAACATTGTGCCACAGTACGTTCCGATGCCCCCAGGGCATTACTCCAACCTGTTGGATAATATTGTGGCTGCCGCTTCACGATTGGCAGCCCTCCCAATTGACGCTGAGACACCAGTGGCGATTGAGACATGACGAGCCAGAGAGCTCCTTCAAACAGCTTTGAACCAGCAGCAGGCTTATTCGCATAGTCGCGAGAGGATTCATTCAACCCCTCGTCTGAGTCGGAGCTACAACAGGCACGTTGAGGAGGAACCAGTCGTGTCAAGTAGTGCACGTCACCATAACTCGCCGCGAGGGCATAACCCGGCAGGTGGTGGTGCTAATGCGCAGGATGTGGTGGATCATGGTCGTGCACATTGAGAAGCCGAGTTAGCAGCATAGCATGCGGCTCGTCAGCTTACTCCGGTTTGTCCTACCGCTTCACTGGAGCCAGGCATGGTCTTCAGTTCTTTTGGGGTGCCGTGTCTCACCCCCGCTTTGCGTAACGTATGACTGCCCAAGGATTTTTAAAGGCCCTCGTAAGGTGCCCAATTACACTGCCGATTTACCCCCTGAGTCATGGGTTGAGAGTTATGAGATGGCGATGGAGATGCTAGATGTGGATGAAGCGGTGTGTGCTAAGTACTTCACCATGATGTTGTAGGGGACAGCTCGTACTTGGTTAAAGAGTTTACCGGCTAACTCCGTCGGGTCATGGGCTGAGTTAAAACACCGGCTTATCCAGAATTTTAAAGATACTTGTAAGCAGCCTATGTCGATTGTGGACCTGGCCGTTTGTGTTCAAGAGGATGGGGAGTCTACAACCCATTAGGTGAAGCGAGTCTTAGCTATTCCGCATTCGCCATATCGCATCAACGCAGATACAACAGTTTTGACATTGGAGGGCAATTGCCGGTTTATGCCATTAAAACTTAAGTTAGGGAGGCTCAAACGCCACTGCAATGACATGTCAACCCTTATGGCTACTTTGGTGAAATATGCCGATTCAGATAGTACCAAAGACCCTGAGTCAGAGGATGACAAAACGGGGAAGGGGAAAAAGAACGGCAATGCCAAGGGGCAGCAGCACAATCCAGCAGGTCATGGGAATAATGGTAAGCGCAAAGCAGATAATAGCCTGGACTTCATGGATAACACCAACGCCCAGGATAACGGTCAGCGTCGTAAGGGAAACCACCTCAGAGGGGCGGAGGGTCAGGCCCCAATCTGGAGCGCCTGTTAAATCAACCTTGTCCAAAGCACGGATCGAAAGAGAAGCCAACTTCACATCTTTGGAAAGATTGTTTCATCATGCGAGAGTTCAAAAATTCCAATATGTTTCAATACGACAATGGCCCACCCGACAGTTCAGGAGGTGGTTTTCATGGGCTGGGTTACGGAGGCGGCAGCTCTGGTTCAGGATTCCAAGGCCATCAGACCGGCCATGGCAATCAAGGTAATCAGGGCAGTCAGGGAGGTTATAATCATCAGGGGAATCAACAGCAGCAGCAGTCAGGTTATCAGAGCAATCCGAAATGGTTGAATAGTAGGAAGTATCATGTCTTCACCACTAGCTTGTGTAAACGTGATCAGAAGCTTCACAAGAGGGCCATGAACTCTGTTGAACCGGCAGTGCCTCAGTATTTGCGCTGGGCTGAACAACCAATTTTATGGAGTCGAGAGGATCACCCACCCCGGGTCGATAATCCGGGTCATCTGGCCTTAGTGGTGGCACCTCAATTTGGGGGTATAAGTTCACCAAGGTGCTTATGGATGGAGGAAGTAGTATCAAAATCCTTTACTATGATACCTTCCGCCGTATGGGATTGACAGATAAGAATCTTAAACCGTCGAACACCGTTTTTCATGGTGTGGTGCCTGGTAAGTCTGCGTATCCTGTGGGCAAGATATCCCTAGAGGTGGCTTTTGGAGATGATCATGACTCGAGGTCAGAAACGTTGACTTTTGAGGTGGTGAAAATCAAGAGTCCGTATCACGCCCTGTTTGGACGACCGGCTTATGTCAAGTTCATGGCGAGGCCGTGTTATGTTTATCTACAGCTTAAGATGTCGGGTCATAAGGGGACCATCACAGTACATGGGAGCAGGAAGATTGCTTTGGAATGTGAAGAGGGTGATACGGCTTATGCTGAGTTGGCTTGTGCCACAGAGGAGCTGAAGTTTTATAAGGATAAGGTTGATCCGGCAGACATGACTTCTTTGAAAAAACCAGAGCATGATCCGGCATTGAAGTTTAAATCGGCTATAGACACTAAGATGGTTGATTTTGTGCCTGGCGATTCATCCAAGCAGTTCAACATCATCGCTAACCTGGATCCCAAATAGGAAAGCGCGCTCATCGAGTTCATCCATGAGAACCGAGACATCTTTGCATGGAAGCCTTCTGACATGCCAGCTGTACTGAGGGAACTCGCTGAGCACACACTTAATATAGATCCTAAGTTTAAACCGGTCAGGCAGTTTCTCCACCGCTTTAACGAAGAAAGGCGTAAGGCTATTGGTGAGGAGGCAGCTCGGCTGTTGGCCGCAGGGTTTATCGTGGAGGTCTTTCACCCGGAGTGGCTGGCTAATCCGATGCTGGTTCTTAAGAAAAACGACACTTGACGTATGTGTGTGGACTACACAGACTTGAACAAGGCTTGTCCAGCAGATCCCTTTGACCTCCCTCGTATTGATCAGATTATTGATGCTACTGCAGATTGTGACCGTTTGTGTTTTCTGGATGCTTATTCTGGTTATCATTAGATCAAAATGGCAGTTAAGGACCGGGAGAAGACAACTTTTATAACTCCCTTTGGAGCCTTCTGCTATGTCTCTATGCCCTTTGGGCTCAAGAGTGCCCAGGCGACTTATCAGCGTTGTGTTCAGAATTGTCTTCATAAGCAGATTGGGCGCAATGTTCATGCATATGTGGATGGTATTGTGGTGAAGTCCAGGAAGATGGAAACATTGATAGATAACTTGAGAGAGACTTTTGACAACCTCCGGGTTTATAAGATGATGCTTAATCCAGACAAATGTGTCTTTGATGTTCCAGCAGGCAAGCTCTTGGGTTTTCTGGTGTCTAACAGGGGCATCGAGGCTAATCCAGAGAAGATCACAGCTATCACCTCTCTAGCTAAACCGGCATGTATCAATGACGTTCAGCGTCTGGCGGGCCAAATTGCGGCTTTGAGCCGGTTTATCAGTCGTCTTGGGGATAAGGCTATCCGTTTATATCAGATGCTAAAGAAAATGGATGACTTTATCTAGAGCGATGTGGCTGATAAAGCGTTTGAGGATTTGAAGAGACAGCTAGCTTAACCGCCAGTCCTTGTGGCTCTGGTCGATAAAGAGACCTTATTGCTATATGTGGCTGCTAATGCCCGGGCTGTTAGTGTGGCTATTGTTGTGGAGTGCAAGGAGGCTGGAAAGGGGTATCCGGTTCAATAGCTGGTTTATTATATCAGTGAGGTGCTTATCGAATCGAAGCAGAGGTATCCGCATTGGCAGAAGCTGATGTATGGGGTTTTTATGGCAAGCCGGAAGCTCAAACATTATTTTCAAGGTCATCCTATCACAGTGGTTAGTTCAGCCCCTTTGGGAGATATCATCCAAAACAGAGAGGCGACTGGCCGGATTGCCAACTGGGCTATTGAGCTTGGACCTCATGGGCTCAAATACACACCTCGCACAGCGATCAAATCTCAAGCGCTCGTGGACTTCATCAACGATTCGACAGAGTTGCAGGCACCAGAGGAAAAGCGAGACAACACTTATTGGAGTATTCACTTTGATGGGTCCAGGCAATTGGAGGGCTCGGGGGCTGGAGTTATATTAACTTCCCCATGAGGTGACAAGTTTTGTTATGGTCTCCGTTTAATGTTCCCTTGTACTAATAATGCAACTGAGTATGAGGCCTTACTCCATGGTCTACGGATGTCTAAGGAGATGAACTTAAGCCGGGTTAAGTGCTTCGGTGATTCGGACCTGGTGGCTCAATAGGTATCTGGCACTTGGGATTCTAAGGATCCACTCATGGCTGCATATCGACGGAGGTGGACATAGTAGCTGCTCATTTCAAAGGTTATCAAGTTGACCATATAGACCGGCGAAAGAATGAAGCGGCGGATGCTTTAAGTCATCTAGGCTCTCAGCTTAAACCGGTGCCACCTAATGTCTTTCTCGACGTACTCCATAATCCTTCGGTCAAGATACCAATAGAGGTGGAGTTGGCTACTCCTGACCCGGAGTCCCAGTTGGTGGCGGCTTTGCATGTTATACTAGATTGGACAGTCCCATACCTGGCTTACATGAACCGGGGCGAGTTACCGGAGGATGAAACCTTGGCCCGGCAGATAATCCGGCGATCCAAGTCAATGACCATTATCAATGGGGAGTTACATCGTTACAGCGTCACAGGAGCAATTCAGCATTGTGTGTCTCCTCAAGAGGGTTGTGAGATTTTGCGAGAAATCCACACGCTGGTTCAAAATCCTTGGTGGCTAAGGCTTTTCGTCAAGGTTTCTATTGGTTGACAGCTCAAGCTGATGCTGAGGATTTAGTAAAGAGGTGTGACGGTTGTCAGAAGTTTGCACACCGCGCCCATGTTCCGGCCCAGGAGTTGAGAATGATTCCAATCACTTGGCCGTTTGCAACTTGGGGGCTCGATATGGTTGCACCCTTTAAGAGATCCAAGGACAAAAAGACCCACCTGTTGGTGGCGGTTGACAAGTTTACCAAGTGGGTAGAGGTAGAGCCAGTCAGTAAGTGTGATGCAGCCACGGCGGTTCAATTCATCAAAAAGGTGATATTCCGGTTTGGTTTTCCACACAGCATTATAACTGATAATGGTACTAATCTGTCCAAAGGTGCTATGGAGGAATTTTGTCAACGTGAGCACATCCGGCTTGATGTAGCGTCAGTGGCTCACCCCCAGTCTAATGGTGAAGCAGAGAGGGAAAATCAAGAAATTTTGAGAGGTATCAAACCCCGGCTTATGGTTCCTTTAAAGCGGACGCCGGGTTGTTGGGTGGAGGAGTTACCTTCCATGTTATGGAGTATCAACACCACACCAAACAGATCTACGGGTTACACACCTTTCTTCATGGTTTACGGAGTAGAGGAGGTTCTTCCTAGTGACATCTGTCATGAATCACCCCGGGTGGCGGCTTACATTGAAGCTGAGAATGAGAAAGCACATCAGGACTCACTGGACTTGTGAGATGAGGAGCGTGATTTAGCAGCAGCATGTTCGGCGATTTATCAACAAGATCTCCGGCGTTATCACAGCCGCCGGGTTAAGACCAGAACTTTTCAAGAGGGTGATCTGGTGCTCTGGCTCATCCAGGATCAGACTGATATGCACAAGTTATCCCCACCTTGGGAAGGACCTTTTGTGGTCAGCAAAAATTTGCACAATGGATCATACTACCTTATCGATGTTCGAGAGCACAAAGACTCATGCAAATCGGAGGAGAAGACCCAGCGACCATGGAATATAGCTCTTCTTCGGCCTTACTATACTTGAGCCACAGGCTCTTCTTATGTACATACTTATGACAATGTATATATTATATAATAAACCTGAGCCTCAGTTAAAGCGGGGTCTCTGTTCTTTTTTACATCATGTGTGGTTCCATGGGGGCTTTTGCTTACAAAGCGGAGTTCTATTAATACGGCCTATAAAGCCACACAGATATAAAGGAAATCACTAGGGGGCTTGTGTTGGGTAACGTAGCATAAATTCAAAATTTTCCTACGTGTCACCAAGATCTATCTATGGAGTCATCTAGCAATGAGGGAGGAGTGGATCTACATACCCTTGTAGATCGCGTGTGGAGCCCTGTGTGGACTCGCGCAACCGTTACCCTTCGTGGGTTGAAGTCTCCATCAACGTGGATGTAGGATAGCACCACCTATCCGAACCACGGGAAAAACATCCATGTCTCCAATAGCGTTTGAATTCTCCAAACCCTTCCCTTTATATTCTTGCAAGTTGCATGCTTTACTTTCCGCTGCCCATAAACTCTTTGCATGCTTGCTTGAATTGTGTGATGATTGCTTGACTTGTCCTAAAATAGCTAAAATTTGCCAAGAACTAAAATTGGGAAAAGGTTAAGTTTTTATTTGGTCAAGTAGTCTAATCACCCCCCTCTAGACATACTTTCGATCCTACATGCACAGTTAGGGGAGAACACATTCTTGAAATTGTAATGAGGGATCATCTTATTTACTACCGTCGTTCTAAGCAAATAAGATGTATAAACATGATAAACAACACATGCAATCAAATAGTGACATGATATGGCCAATATCATATTGCTCCTTTTGATCTACATCTTCAGGGCTCCATGATCATCATCGTCACCGGCATGACACCATGATCTGCATCATCATGATCTCCATCATCGTGTCTTCATGAAGTTGTCTCGCCAACTATTACTTCTACTTCTATGGCTACCGGTTAGCAATAAAGTAAAGTAATTACATGAAGTTTATGTTGACACGCAGGTCATGAATAAATTAAGACAACTCCTATGGCTCCTGCCGGTTGTCATACTCATCGACATGCAAGTCGTGATTCCTATTACAAGAACATGATCAATCTCATACATCACATATATCATTCATCACATCCTTTTGGCCATATCACATCACATAGCATACCCTGCAAAAACAAGTTAGACGTCCTCTAATTGTTGTTTGCATGTTTTACGTGGCTGCTATGGGTTTCTAGCAAGAACGTTTCTTACCTACGCAAAAACCACAACGTGATATGCCAATTGCTATTTACCCTTCATAAGGACCCTTTTCATCGAATCCGATCCGACTAAAGTGGGAGAGACAGTCACCCGCTAGCCACCTTATGCAACTAGTGCATGTATGTCGGTGGAACCAGTCTCACGTAAGAGTACGTGTAAGGTCGGTCCGGGCCGCTTCATCCCACGATGCCGCCGAATCAAGATAAGACTAGTAACGGCAAGCATATTGAACAAAATCAACATCCACAACTACTTTGTGTTCTACTCGTGCATAGAAACTACGCATAGACCTAGCTCATGATGCCACTGTTGGGTAACGTAGCATAAATTCAAAATTTTCCTACGTGTCACCAAGATCTATCTATGGAGTCATCTAGCAACGAGGGAGGAGTGGATCTACATACCCTTGTAGATCGCGTGCGGAAGCGTTCAAGAGAACGGGGTTGATGGAGTCATACTCGTCGTGATCCAAATCACCGATGATCCTAGCGCCGAACGGACGGCACCTCCGCGTTCAACACACGTACGGAGCAGCGATGTATCCTCCTTCTTGATCCAGCAAGGGGGAAGGAGAGGTTGAGGAATATGGCTCCAACAGCAGCACAACGGCGTGGTGGTGGTGGAGCTGCAGTACTCCGGCAGGGCTTCGCTAAGCACTATGGAGGAGGAGGATGTGTTGGAGAGGGAGAGGGAGGCACCAAAGGCTTAGGTTTAGAAGTCCTCCATCTCCCCACTATATATAGGAGGGCCAAGGGGGGGGGGGCGCCGACCCTAGGAGATCTAATCTCCTAGGGGGTGCGGCCAAGGGGAGGAATCCCTCCTCCCCAAGGCACCTAGGAGGTGCCTTCCCCTCCTAGGACTCTTCCTTTAGGGTTTCCCCCACCCTAGGCACATGGGCCCTAGGGGGAAGTGGTGCCCCAGCCCACTTTGGGCTGGATTCCTTCCCACTTCAGCCCATGGGGCCTTCCGGGATAGGTGGCCCCACCCGGTGGACCCCCGGGACCCTTCCGGTGGTCCCGGTACAATACCGGTGACCCCGAAACTTGTCCCGATGGCCGAAATAGCACTTCCTATATATAATTCTTCACCTCCGGACCATTCCGGAACTCCTCGTGACGTCCGGGATCTCATCCGGGACTCCGAACAACATTCGGGTTACTGCATATACATATCCCTACAACCCTAGCGTCACCGAACCTTAAGTGTGTAGACCCTACGGGTTCGGGAACCATGCAGACATGACCGAGACATTCTCCGGTCAATAACCAACAGCGGGATCTGGATACCCATGTTGGTTCCCACATGTTCCACGATGATCTCATCAGATGAACCACGATGTCAAGGACTTAATCAATCCCGTATACAATTCCCTTTGTCTAGCGGTACGATACTTGCCCGAGATTCGATCGTCGGTATCCCGATACCTTGTTCAATCTCGTTACCGGCAAGTCTCTTTACTCGTTTCGTAACACATCATCCCGTGATCAACTCCTTGATCACACTGTGCACATTATGATGATGTCCTACCGAGTGGGCCCAGAGACACCTCTCCATCACACGGAGTGACAAATCCCAGTCTCGATTCGTGCCAACCCAACAGACACTTTCAGAGATACCCGTAGTGTACCTTTATAGCCACCCAGTTACATTGTGACGTTTGGCACACCCAAAGCACTCCTACGGTATCCGGGAGTTGCACGATCTCATGGTCTAAGGAAATGATACTTGACATTAGAAAAGCTTTAGCATATGAACTACACGATCTAGTGCTATGCTTAGGATTGGGTCTTGTCCATCACATCATTCTCCTAATGATGTGATCCCGTTATCAACGACATCCAATGTCCATGGTCAGGAAACCGTAACCATCTATTGATCAACGGGCTAGTCAACTAGAGGCTTACTAGGGACATGGTGTTGTGTATGTATCCACACATGTATCTGAGTTTCCTATCAATACAATTCTAGCATGGATAATAAACGATTATCATGAACAAGGAAATATAATAATAATCAATTTATTATTGCCTCTAGGGCATATTTCCAACAGTCTCCCACTTGCACTAGAGTCAATAATCTAGTTCACATCGATATGTGATTAACACTCAAGGTCACATCCCCATGTGACTAACACCCAAAGAGTTTACTAGAGTCAATAATCTAGTTCACATCACTATGTGATTAACACTCAATGAGTTCTGGGTTTGATCATGTTGCTTGTGAGAGAGGTTTTAGTCAACGGGTCTGAACCTTTCAGATCCGTGTGTGCTTTACAAATCTCTATGTCATCTCCTAGATGCAGATACCACGTTCTATTTGGAGCTATTCCAAATAACTGTTCTACTTGGAGCTATTCTAAATTGTTGCTCCATTATACGTATCCGGTATCTCTACTCAGAGCTATCCGGATAGGTGTTTAAGCTTGCATCGACGTAACCCTTTACGACGAACTCTTTGACCACCTCCATAATCGAGAAAATTCCTTAGTCCACTAGTTACTAAGGATAACTTTGACCGCTGTCCTGTGATCCATTCTTGGATCACTCTTGTACCCCTTGACTGACTCATGGCAAGGCACACTTCAGGTGCGGTACATAGCATATCATATTGTAGAGCCTATGTCTTAAGCATAGGAGACGACCTTCGTCCTTTCTCTCTATTCTGCCGTGGTCGAGCTTTAAGTCTTAACTTCATACCTTACAACTCAGGCAAGAACTCCTTCTTCGACTGATTCATCTTGAACACCTTCAAGATCATGTCAAGGAATGTGCTCATTTGAAAGTACCATTTAAGCGTTTTGATCTATCCTTATAGATCTTGATGCTCAATGCTCAAGTAGCTTAATCCAGGCTTTCCATTGAAAAACACTTTCCAAATAACCCTATATGCTTTCCAAAAATTCTACATCATTTCTAATCCATAATATGTCAACAACATATACTCATCAGAAATTCTATAGTGCTCCCACTCACTTCTTTGGAAATACAAGTTTCTCATAAACTTTGTATACACCAAAATCTTTGATCATCATCAAAGCATACATTCCAACTCCGAGATGCTCACTCCAGTCCTTAGAAGGATTGCTGGAGCTTTGCATACTTATTAGCATCTTTCAGGATTGACAAAACCTTCCGTTTGTATCACATACAACCTTTCCTCAAGAAAATCGTCGAGGAAACAATGTTTTGACATCCTATCTGCAAGATTTCATAAATAATGCAGTAATCGCTAATATAATTCCAACAGACTCTTAGCATCGCTACGAGCGAGAAAGTCTCATCGTAGTCAACTTCTTGAACTTGTCGGGAAACATCTTAACGACAAGTCGAGCTTTCTTAATGGTGACATTTACCATCATTGTTCGTCTTCCTTTTAAAATCCATCTGCAATCAACAGCCTTACGACCATCGAGTTGTTCTTCCAAAGTCTACACTTTGTTTTCATACATGGATCCTCTCTCGGATTATATGGCCTTTGAGACATTTTGGAATCCAGGCCCACCATCGCTTCTCCATAGCTCATAGGTTCATTGTTTTCTAGCAACATGACTTCCAAGACAGGATTACGTACCACTCTGAAGTAGTACGCATCCTTGTCATCCTATGAGGTTTGGGAGTGACTTGATCTGAAGTTTCATGATCACTATCATAAGCTAACACTTCAATTGGTGTAGGTGCCACAGGAACAACTCCCTGTGCCCTGTCACACACTAGTTGAAGAGACGGTTCAATAACCTCATCAAGTCTCCACCATCCTCCACTCAATTCTTTCGAGAGAAACTTTTCCTCGAGAAAGGACCCGATTCTTGAAACAATCCCTTATTGCTTTCGGATCTGAGACAGGAGGTATACCCAACTGTTTTTGGGTGTCCTATGAAGATGCATTTATCCGCTTTGGGTTCGAGCTTATCAGCCTGAAACTTTTTCACATAAGCGTCGCAGCCCCAAACTTTTTAAGAAATGATAGCTTAGGTTTCTCTAAACCATAGTTCATACGGTGTCATCTCATCAGAATTACGTGGTGCCCTATTTAAAGTGAATGCGGTTGTCTCTAATGCCTAACCCATAAAACTATTGTGGTAATTCAATGAGAGACATCATGGTATGCATCATATCCAATAGGGTGCAGTTTTGATGTTCGGACACACCATCACACTATGGTGTTCCAGGCTGTATTAGTTGTGAAACAATTTCCACAATGTCTTAATTCTGTGCCAAACTCGTAATTCAGATATTCATCTCTATGATCATATCATAGATCTTTTATCCTCTTGTCACGACGATCTTTCAACTTCACCCTGAAATTACTTGAACCTTTCAATAATTCAGACTCGTGATTCATCAAGTAAATATACTCAACATCTACTCAAATCATCTGTGAAGTAAGAACATAACGATATCCACTACACGCCTCAGCACTCATTGGACTGCACACATCAAAATGTATTACTTCCAGCAAGTTGCTTTCTGGTTCCATTTTACTGAAACCGAGGCTTTCAGTCATCTTGCCCATGTGGTATGATTTGGATGTCTCAAGTGATTCAAAATCAAGTGAGTCCAAACGATCCATCTGTATAGAGTTTCTTCATGCATATCTACCAACAAACATGGTTCGCATGTCTCAATCCTTTCAAAAATGAGTGAGTCCAAAGATCCATCAACATGGAGCTTCTTCATGCGTTTTATACCGATATGACTTACGTGGCAGTGCCACAAGTAGGTGGTACTATCATTACTATCTTATATCTTTTGGCACGAACATGTGTATCACTACGATCGAGATTCAACAAACCATTTATTTTAGGTGCAAGACCATTGAAGGTATTATTCAAATAAACAGAGTAACCATTATTCTCCTTAAATGAATAACCGTATTGCGATAGACATAATCCAATCATGTCTATGCTCAACGCAAACACCAAATAACAATTATTTAGGTTTTAATACCAATCTCGATGGTAGAGGGAGCGTGCGATGCTTGATCATATCAACCTTGGAAACACTTCCAACACATATCGTCAGCTCACCTTTAGCTAGTCTCCGTTTATTCCGTAGCTTTTATTTCGAGTTACTAACACTTAGCAACCGAACCGGTATCTAATACCATGGTGCTACTAGGAGTACTAGTAAAGTACACATTAACACAATGTATATCCAATATACTTCTATCGACCTTGCCAGCCTTCTCATCTACCAAGTATCTAGGGTAATTCTGCTCTAGTGGATGTTCCCCTTATTACAGAAGCACTTAGTCTCGGGTTTGGGTTCAACCTTGGGTTTCTTCACAAGAGCAGCAGCTGATTTGCCGTTTCATGAAGTATCCCTTCTTGCCCTTGCCCTTCTTGAAACTAGTGGTTTCACCAACCATCAACAATTGATGCTCCTTCTTGATTTCTACCTTTGTGGTGTCAAACATCGCGAATAACTCAAGGATCATCATATATGTCCCTGATATATTATAGTTCATCACGAAGCTCTAGCAGCTTGGTGATAATGACTTCAAGAAACATCACTATCTCATTTGGAAGATCAACTCCCACTTGATTCAAATGATTGTTGTAGGCTTTTCTCCCTTAGTTTGCAGGCTAAGAAAATCGTCGGAGGTCTTATACCTCTTGACGTGGGCACGAGCCTGAAATCCCAATTTCAGCCCTTGAAACATCTCATATGTTCCGTGACGTGTCAAAAAACCATCTTTGGTGCCTCAATTCTAAACCTTTTAGCATTATGCACTGAACTATCATGTAGTCATCAAAATGTGTATGTCAGATGTTCGCAACATCCACAGATGACGTTCGAGGTTCAGCACACTGAGCGGTGCACTAAGGACATAAGCCTTCTATGAAGCAATGAGGACAATCCTTAGTTTACGGACCTAGTCCGCATAATTACTACTATCAACTTTCAACTAAATTTTCTCTAGGAACATATCTAAACAGTAGAACTGAAGCGCGAGCTACGACATAATTTGGGAAGATCTTTTGACTATGTTCAGGATAATTAAGTTCATCTTATGAACTCCCACTCAGATAGACATCCCTCTAGTCAAATAAGTGATTACATGATCCGAGTCAACTAGGCCGTGTCCGATCATCACGTGAGACGGACTAGTCAACATCGGTGAACATCTTCATATTGATCGTATCTACCATACGACTCATGCTCGACCTTTCGGTCTTCTGTGTTCCGAGGCCATGTCTATGCACATGCTAGGCTCGTCAAGTTAACCCTAAGTGTTTTGCATGTGTAAAACTGTCTTACACCCGTTGTATGTGAACGTAAGGATCTATCACACCCGATCATCACGTGGTGCTTCGAAACGACGAACTTTAGCAACGGTGCACTGAAAGTGCAACTATCCCTAGGTGGTTTTGGTAATTCATAACAACATATAGCTCATTGAGCTAATACTATTCCAAGATAATTATTTCAGGAAAGCTCAATGATTGGCATGGCATGGATGTGAAAGTGGAACCCTCAAAATGCTAAGGACAATGGATTGGCTCAAGCTCAAAAGCTCAAGTCTCTTCATTTTATATTTTAGTGATCCAAGATCACATTGAGTCCATAGGAAAAGCCAATACTATTAAGGAGGGATGAGGTGTTGCTTAATGAGCCTCTTGCTTCATGTGCTTAGTTATATGCTCCAAAAACCCTCAACTACTTTCCCATATCCACATATGACCTAAACTCTAAGCCAAACTCGGTCCTACCGATTCTTCCTATCCGGCGCCACCGAGTTTCACTTGTCATTAGCCACTGCCAAACCCTAGCAATTCGGTTCTACCGATAAGGATCTCGGTCCCACCGAGATGGGGTTGCAAACTCTCTGTTTCCCTTCCGTAACTTTTCGGTCCCACCGAAAGAGCGAATCGGTCCCACCGAGATTGCAATGTAAACTCAGTGTTTCCCCTTTGTAACTTTTCGGTCTCACCGAGTTCCACTCAGTCTCACCGAAAGAGCAAATCGGTCCCACCGAGTTTGCCTGACCAACTCTCTGGTTAGCTAATTACCAAATTCGGTCTCACCGAGTCTGTGTAATCGGTCTCACCGAGATTATGTTATGCCCAAACCCTAACCGAATCGGTCCTACCGAGTTGCATGTCAGTCCCACCGAAATTCCTAACGGTCACTAGGTTTACTATTTTGGTCAGACCGAGTTTTATGATTCGGTCCCACCGAGATTGGTAAATTGTGTGCAACGGTTGGATTTTGTGTGGAGGCTATATATACCCCTCCACCTCTTTCTCGTTCAGTGAGAGAGCCATCAGAACACACACACCATTCCAACTCATATGTTCTGAGAGAGAACCAGCTACTCATGTGTTGAGATCAAGACATTCCATTCCTACCATATGAATCTTGATCTCTAGCCTTCCCAAGTTGCTTTCCACTCAAATATTCTTTCCACCAAATCCAAATCCTATGAGAGAGAGTTGAGTGTTGGGGAGACTATCATTTGAAGCACAAGAGCAAGGAGTTCATTACCTACACACCATTTGTTACTTCTTGGAGAGTGGTGTCTCCTAGATTGGCTAGGTGTCACTTGGGAGCCTCCGACAAGATTGTGGAGTTGAACCAAGGAGTTTGTAAGGGCAAGGAGATCGCCTACTTCGTGAAGATTTACCGCTAGTGAGGCAAGTCCTTCGTGGGCGATGGCCATGGTGGGATAGACAAGGTTGCTTCTTCGTGGACCCTTTGTGGGTGGTTGCTTCTTCGTGGACCCTTCGTGGGTGGAGCCTTGTGTGGACTCGCGCAACCGTTGCCCTTGGGTGGAGCCCTGTGTGGACTCGCGCAACCATTACCCTTCGTGGGTTGAAGTCTCCATCAACGTGGATGTAGGATAGCACCACCTATCCGAACCACGGGAAAAACATCCGTGTCTCCAATAGCGTTTGAATTCTCCAAACCCTTCCCTTTATATTCTTGCAAGTTGCATGCTTTACTTTCCGCTGCCCATAAACTCTTTGCATGCTTGCTTGAATTGTGTGATGATTGCTTGACTTGTCCTAAAATAGCTAAAATCTGCCAAGAACTAAAATTGGGAAAAGGTTAAGTTTTTATTTGGTCAAGTAGTCTAATCACCCCCCTCTAGACATACTTTCGATCCTACAAGTGGTATCAGAGCTTTGGTCTCCATTTGCTTGATCTCCATAGCTTTTGGTGGTCATAGACTTGGTTTCACAACCTAGGAGAGTATGGCGTCTAGCGAGAGAAATTATCACCGTAGAGGTCCTTACTTTGATGGTACTAATTTTGCTAGTTGGAAGCATAAAATGAAAATGCATATTCTTGGACATAACCATGCTGTTTGGGCTATTGTGTGTGTTGGTTTGCAAGGTGACTTCTTTGATGGGAGAGAACCAAACCGTGAAGCAACTATGGATGAGTTGAAGATGTTGCAATACAATGCTCAAGCTTGTGATATTCTCTTCAACGGATTATGCCCCGAAGAATTCAACAAAATCAGTCGCCTTGAGAATGCAAAGGAAATTTGGGACACTTTGATTGATATGCACGAAGGTACCGACTCCGTCAAGGAATCCAAGTTGGATGTGCTTCAAAGCCAACTTGACAAGTTCAAGATGAAGGATGGTGAAGGTGTCGCTGAAATGTACTCTAGGCTTGCTCTCATCACAAATGAGATTGCCGGCTTAGGAAGTGAAGAGATGACCGATAGATTCATCATCAAGAAGATCCTAAGAGCCTTGGATGGAAAATATGATACCGTGTGCACACTAATTCAAATGATGCCCAATTACAAAGATCTCAAGCCAACGGAAGTGATTGGAAGAATTGTTGCTCATGAGATGTCACTTAAGGATAAAGAGGAACTTCACAACAAATCAAGTGATGCCTATAAAGCCTCATGTGAAGCTCCTACATCATCAAGTGAGAAACAAGACTTCAATGAAGAATTGAGCTTAATGGTGAAGAACTTCAACAAGTTCTACAAGAGTAGAAGCAAAGATAGAAGCTCCAAGTCAAGGTCCTACAATGACAAAAGATCTTCTAGTCGAGAGAGAAACTGTTACAATTGTGGAAGACCCGGACACTATTCCAACGAGTGTACGGCTCCCTACAAGAGAAGAGAAGATTCTCCAAAAAGAAGAAGCAAAGGATCACCACCAAGAGAGAGAAGGAGTAGAGATGATCGTTATGAACGAAGATACTCACGGAGAAGCAAGGATTCGGAAAGGAAGGAAAAATCATCAAGGAGCTACACAAGACGAAGACATCAAGCTCATGTTGGTGAATGGGTATCCGGCTCCGACTCCGACAGCCACTCCGAGAGAAGTTATCACTCCGACTCCGAAGATACTCAAGATGAAGGTGTTGCCGGTCTAGCACTTGTGTCAACCAACTCCTACGACATATTTGACTCACCAAATGAAGGAATTGGAAGATGCTTCATGGCCAAAGGTCCTAAGGTAACACACCCCGAGTATGTTGATTTCGATAGTGATGAAGATGACTTGTTAGGTGATGATTTGCTTGGTGACAACTCTAGTGATGAATACTATGATGAAAGACCAATTAATCATGCTAATCAAGATAAAACAAATGACAATGATAAGGAGAAGATTGAGGCTCTAACTAAAGAACTAAAAACTCTTAAGTTAGCTCATGACACTATCTTCGAAGATCATCGAGAACTTTTAAGAGCTCATGAGAAGCTACGCTTTGAAAAGCTCAATCTTGAGCAAGAGCATGAGTTCTTAAAGGCAATCAATGATGATCTCCGCAAGAAAAGTTCTTCTTACATTGCCAAGCGTTTACTCTTATCCACTTACATGCCTCAAGTCAAATCTAACAAGAAAGATTCTTCCGCTAGTAGTAACAATGATCATGCTAAATCCAATATTGTTGCTTCTAGTAGTTCTCTTGATTCCACTAATGATTCTCTTAGCCAAGTTACACTTGAGCAAGAAAATAGCTTATTGAAGGGAATTATAGAGAAAGGAGTGTACAAAAGCCTTGCCGGGAGTAAGCAATTCGAGGAAATTGTGCGCAAGCAAGGAATGCACCGGAAGAATCAAGGTATTGGTTTTGAACAAAAGTTCAATGCCAATGGAGTTGAATGGGGAGAAGATCAATACCCCAAGACAAAGTTTGTCCCTCAACAAGAGAAGTTTTTCAAGGGGACACAAGCTCAAGATGATCTTCCACCACAAGACTACGAGCAAAAAGGCAAGGACAAGCTTCAAGAGGAAATTGATGCATTTGAAGAAGCTCCTAAGACCTTAGTCAAGTGGATTCCCAAGACTACCTCAAATTCCACTTCATCAAGTACGACTACAACTCCAAGGATTCCCATCAAGATGATGTGGATCCAAAAGAAGAAGAACTAGAGAGTTCTTGAGGGTGACTCCGCCAACATACTTCACTCTTATCATTTTGGCAAGAACAAGTGCAATCAACTTCCACATCTTGCACTAGTTCAAGGAGTCACAAACCCTCTTGTTGGTAAGACAAGGGACAAGGTAACCTAAAAGTTTTCATGGACATCATCTTTTGTGTGCATCACTCTATGTCTATGGATATCCTTGTTTGTTCCTTGTGGGACTAACCCATGTAGGTATTGAAAGTGCAATTCACTCAAACGGATAGCTCCAAGAGATCTACATCAACATTGAGCATCCACATCTTCAATGTCTACATGAAGTCATCATCGACAAAACCCAAGGTTAGTTCATCCCTCTTAGGGGGATATCACATCTAGGGGGAGCTTTACTCTAAGACTGAGCTAAAGCAACTCTAAAGATGTGAACAAAACAATGCTTTATGTAAAAGTGGTAACCCCACTTGAGCTTAAACGATGAGTATGACCTACGATCAAGTGTTCTCACTTGACTCCTAAGTCAATATACTCATATATATAGATGACCTAGTCATCGCAAATTGCTTGATAGATGCTAGAATTGGTTGTGCATGCTTTGCCACATATTTCATTTGCTATCTTATTGTGTGAGCATGCTGATTGCATATTTTACTCATTCAAGGACATCCACTTGTTGCTTTGATTGTTCGGCTTTATCTTCTTTTGCCAAGTGGATGGACAAGAATGCCTAAGAACCTCCTCTAGCTATCTATGCTTTTCTCGTCTCAAACTCTATTCATGCTGCATCACAAAATTTGATCAAGTCAGATTCGAACCACTCTGTGTGAGGAGCGCTCGGAGTCCCCGATTCGTCATAGACTTAAACTTCCAAAACCTCTTTATGATTCTCGGTCTGACCGATACTCCACTTTCGGTCCTACCGAGATCATTAAGTTGATCTAAGTTTTCAATCTCGGTACAACCGATTTGAACCTTTCGGTCTCACCGAGTTTCAGTAACTGCACGCAGTTATGAATCTCGGTGCCACCGAGTTGTTCCACTCGGTCACACCGACAGGGTCGGGCTATATATAGTCACGGGCAGAATTTTGGAAATTTCTCCGAAACCTCTTCGCCCGCGCATAGCTCGCTCTGCCTCCTGGGTCTCCGGATCGTCCTCCTCGCCGCCAGCAGCCTCAAGTCGCTGGTCTCCATCGCCGTCAACGGGATTTCTGCCCAACCGTTGCCGCCGTAGCAAGTCCCCGCCGAACTAGGGTATGGACTTGATCTTTGTGCTATTCCTCAATCTGATTCCTAGCACATTGTGATCACATTGTTTCTGGCCACGTTTGATAATCTTCTATCCAGTCAAAACGCTCATAGATTAGGTTTGATTCGAAAATTCTAGGTTTAGGTTTCCGCCGAAACCATCTCGGACCCACCGAGTTGAAAAACTCGGTCCCACCGATTTGGCTTATGCCATTGCACAAGTAAAACTCGGTCTGACCGAGAATTACTATCGGTGTGACCGATTTTTGAACTCAGTGAAACCCTAGCAGTCTCGGTGCCACCGAACTGTGACTCGGTCTGACCGAGTTCACTAGTTTAGGTTCCAAAACTGCTTCGGTATCACCGAGTTTGAAAATCGGTAGATCCGAGATGATTTCAGTGGGAAACTAAAACTAAGTTTTTGGATCATTCTTTTTGCAAAAATCTCTGCATTTTGTGATGCTCATCCACTCTATCTCTTCTATAATCTATTCACAGGGTCAGCAGTCAGTACAACATGTCAGACCAGAGTGATAGCCAGAATCTGTCAGAGCAGCAAGTGGTCATGAGTGAGGGCACTAGCCCCTCCAGTTCATCTGATGAAGGCAGCAGGAGCACTCCTAGCAATTTGCCAAAGGCTGCCACGAGACAAAGGAAGAAGAAAACTTCAGACTCAGAAGATGAGGACTATGTGGCAGAGGAAGAGGCCACCTCCAAGAGAGTTGAGCCAACTCAAGGCTCAAAGCCAGGCCTAAAAATCAAGAGGCCAGCAGGCAGGCAACCCATGTCAAAGGCTAGAGCCTCAACTGAGAAGCCTGCTCCCATTGAGCCCGTTGCAGCTGAGGGCAAGAAGAGGAAAGAAAGAGTGAAGAAGACTGTAGCCAAAGTGCTTGGGAAAGCCTCCATCATGGTAGAAGAGGAGGAGGAAGAAGAGGCAGCTGCACCAGCGCCCAAGGCACCCAAACTTATGGGAGATGCCATAAGGTCAGGGGGAGCTGCATCCAAGCCCAAGGAAGCACCTAAGGCTGCATCTAAGCCAAAGCCCAAGAGGAACACACGGAGCATTCCTGCAGCTGAGAAGAACAAGGCCCCAGTGCCTGAGACTGTTGCTGAGGATGAGGAAGAGAATGTCCTTCGGAAGCTCAAGCCCAAGATCCCAGACCACAACGATGCTCATCCTGTGGCTGAGGATATGAAGCTCAGGAGAGACTCAGGGCTCAGGAAGTGGAGAGAAGCAGACCCATATGCTTCAAGGAGAAGGACTGCCGTGGACTACAGGTTTCACACCAAGGAGCAGCAGGATTTCTATGAGACGGTGCTGCTAGATAAGAAGCCCATTGTCTGTGATATGCGATGGGTTGACTGGACATATATCAAGGAAAATGAGGAGCACTATCCTGGAGTAGTTGACAGCTTTAGTGCTTGTGGAGTAGCTGACTTTGTTGGGCAGAAGCTCACAAAGTGGAATGAGGAACTTATCATGCAGTTCTACTCCACGGCACACTTTTATCCAGATGGGAGGATTACATGGATGTCTGAGGGTACAAGGTATCAATCTACAGTGGCTGAGTGGGCACAGATCATTAATGCCCCAGAGGAGCAAGATGAGGACTTGGATATCTATGCCAAGAAGAAGATGGACCATAACTCCATGTCAAATATGTACAAGGAAATTCCCAATGAAGCTCTTGACACATTCAAGTTTGGCTCAGTGCATTATCTGCTATCAGGATTGCCTACGATCAACTGGATCCTTAGGCACACCCTTCTGCCCAAGTCTGGAGATCACAAGATGATCAGAGGTCACGCGATCAATTTGCTTCATGTTTTTGACGTGCCTCAAAAATTCAAAGTTATGAGCCTCATAGTGGAAACGATCAAAAGGACTGCGGCAGATCAGAAGAGGAGCTGTGGATATGCCCCTCAGATTCAGGAGCTCATCAACTCCAAGATGGGCACGGGCGTATATTTGTTGGATAAGGAACACCTGCCCATCCGTCCAGATTTCGAGGACAATGAAGTTGTGATGACTGAGAACGAGCCATCGTCTGCACAAGCTTTTGCAAAGAAGGAGAAGGCGAGGAAGGAGAAAGCTGCCAAGATGCCTACCCAAGAGGAGGCATCTGAGTACTTCTTGAAGACCAAACAAGAGCAGCTTGGTTACTTGATTGCATCCACGCTGAGGATTGAGCAAAGTCTGGCCACCCTCACTAAGAATCAGCAGAGCCTAGAGAGGATCATGGAACAGAAGTTCTATGACTTGGACGTCAAGGTAACGGAAGTTCAGTCTGCAGTGGAGCAGCTCCAGGAAGACATGAATGAGAGGAGAGGCAGGACCACGACTCATGCTTTTTCTAGAGTGCCACGAGGCCCGAGGTCGTCTGCCGTGCCAGTTGCTGACACTAGAGCCACCACTTCAGCACCAGCTACAGCCTCAGCTCCAGCATCTACTTCAGCTCCAACTCCAGCGACTACTTCAACATCTACAGAGGCCTTCGTCCTTGGAGTGATCCGGACTCCACCACCACCTGAAGATCAAGCCTGAGCGTCGATTAGCACTATGCATTTTCTAGGAACTTTTTGGTAACTTGTTGCCAAAGGGGGAGAAGATGTATAGATCATAGGCTTCGAGAGAGAGAGTGTTGCTTTTCTCTCTTGCTTTATTTGGTGGTTTTTCGAACCTTGTTTGCTTGTGTGTGAGATACTACGTCCTTATGCTCGTGAGACATCGATGATCATGTGTTTGATCATAAGCTACACTTAATGTTTGCTTAATGCTTGCTTAAATATTACCATTCTATCTATCGTTTGTGATCATTCACTATTCTTGGTGATGAGTGCATGCATTTCAATCTCATCATTTTGAGCGCTCCACCAAGATGTATGTGACATGGAAGAGTAACCCATGACTCTAACTCTTTGTGCATTTGCAGTCCAAAGCAAATTTTAAATATGCACAAATTTAGGGGGAGCTCTTACTTATCACATACTTCTCAAAGCGACGATATATTTCATGCTTATTATCTTTTGTCGAAGCTTTGATCTATATGTTGTCATCAATTACCAAAAAGGGGGAGATTGAAAGTGCAACTATCCCTAGGTGGTTTTGGTAATTCATAACAACATATAGCTCATTGAGCTAATACTATTCCAAGATAATTATTTCAGGAAAGCTCAATGATTGGCATGGCATGGATGTGAAAGTGGAACCCTCAAAATGCTAAGGACAATGGATTGGCTCAAGCTCAAAAGCTCAAGACTCTTCATTTTATATTTTAGTGATCCAAGATCACATTGAGTCCATAGGAAAAGCCAATACTATTAAGGAGGGATGAGGTGTTGCTTAATGAGCCTCTTGCTTCATGTGCTTAGTGATATGCTCCAAAAACCCTCAACTACTTTCCCATATCCACATATGACCTAAACTCTAAGCCAAACTCGGTCCTACCGATTCTTCCTATCCGGCGCCACCGAGTTTCACTTGTCATTAGCCACTGCCAAACCCTAGCAATTCGGTTCTACCGATAAGGATCTCGGTCCCACCGAGATGGGGTTGCAAACTCTCTGTTTCCCTTTCGTAACTTTTCGGTCCCACCGAAAGAGCGAATCGGTCCCACCGAGATTGCAATGTAAACTCAGTGTTTCCCCTTTGTAACTTTTCGGTCTCACCGAGTTCCACTCGGTCTCACCGAAAGAGCAAATCGGTCCCACCGAGTTTGCCTGACCAACTCTCTGGTTAGCTAATTACCAAATTCGGTCTCACCGAGTCTGTGTAATCGGTCTCACCGAGATTACGTTATGCCCAAACCCTAACCGAATCGGTCCTACCGAGTTGCATGTCAGTCCCACCGAAATTCCTAACGGTCACTAGGTTTACTATTTCGGTCAGACCGAGTTTTATGATTCGGTCCCACCGAGATTGGTAAATTGTGTGTAACGGTTGGATTTTGTGTGGAGGCTATATATACCCCTCCACCTCTTTCTCATTCAGTGAGAGAGCCATCAGAACACACACACCATTCCAACTCATATGTTCTGAGAGAGAACCACCTACTCATGTGTTGAGATCAAGACATTCCATTCCTACCATATGAATCTTGATCTCTAGCCTTCCCAAGTTGCTTTCCACTCAAATCTTCTTTCCACCAAATCCAAATCCTATGAGAGAGAGTTGAGTGTTGGGGAGACTATCATTTGAAGCACAAGAGCAAGGAGTTCATTACCTACACACCATTTGTTACTTCTTGGAGAGTGGTGTCTCCTAGATTGGCTAGGTGTCACTTGGGAGCCTCCGACAAGATTGTGGAGTTGAACCAAGGAGTTTGTAAGGGCAAGGAGATCGCCTACTTCGTGAAGATCTACCGCTAGTGAGGCAAGTCCTTCGTGGGCGATGGCCATGGTGGGATAGACAAGGTTGCTTCTTCGTGGACCCTTTGTGGGTGGTTGCTTCTTCATGGACCCTTCGTGGGTGGAGCCCTGTGTGGAATCGCGCAACCGTTACCCTTCATGGGTTGAAGTCTCCATCAACGTGGATGTAGGATAGCACCACCTATCCGAACCACGGGAAAAACATCCGTGTCTCCAATAGCGTTTGAATTCTCCAAACCCTTCCCTTTATATTCTTGCAAGTTGCATGCTTTACTTTCCGCTGCCCATAAACTCTTTGCATGCTTGCTTGAATTGTGTGATGATTGCTTGACTTGTCCTAAAATAGCTAAAATCTGCCAAGAACTAAAATTGGGAAAAGGTTAAGTTTTTATTTGGTCAAGTAGTCTAATCACCCCCCCTCTAGACATACTTTCGATCCTACATGCACAGTTAGGGGAGAACACATTCTTGAAATTGTAATGAGGGATCATCTTATTTACTACCGTCGTTCTAAGCAAATAAGATGTATAAACATGATAAACAACACATGCAATCAAATAGTGACATGATATGGCCAATATCATATTGCTCCTTTTTATCTCCATCTTCGGGACTCCATGATCATCATCGTCACCCGCATGACACCATGATCTCCATCATCATGATCTCCATCATCGTGTCTTCATGAAGTTGTCTCACCAACTATTACTTCTACTTCTATGGCTACCGGTTAGCAATAAAGTAAAGTAATTACATGACGTTTATGTTGACACGCAGGTCATGAATAAATTAAGAAAACTCCTGTGGCTCCTGCCGGTTGTCATACTCATCGACATGCAAGTCGTGATTCCTATTACAAGAACATGATCAATCTCATACATCACATATAGCATTCATCACATCCTTTTGGCCATATCACATCACATAGCATACCCTGCAAAAACAAGTTAGACGTCCTCTAATTGTTGTTTGCATGTTTTACGTGGCTGCTATGGGTTTCTAGCAAGAACGTTTCTTACCTACGCAAAAACCACAACGTGATATACCAATTGCTATTTACCCTTCATAAGGACCCTTTTCATCGAATACGATCCGACTGAAGTGGGAGAGACAGTCACCCGCTAGCCACCTTATGCAACTAGTGCATGTATGTCGGTGGAACCAGTCTCACGTAAGAGTACGTGTAAGGTCGGTCCGGGCTGCTTCATCCCACGATGCCGCCGAATCAAGATAAGACTTAACGGCAAGCATATTGAACAAAATCAACGCCCACAACTACTTTGTGTTCTACTCGTGCATAGAAACTACGCATAGACCTAGCTCATGATGCCACTGTTGGGTAACGTAGCATAAATTCAAAATTTTCCTACGTGTCACCAAGATCTATCTATGGAGTCATCTAGCAACGAGGGAGGAGTGGATCTACATACCCTTGTAGATCACGTGCGGAAGCGTTCAAGAGAACGGGGTTGAT
The DNA here is from genome assembly GCF_018294505.1 of Triticum aestivum. NCBI lineage: Eukaryota > Viridiplantae > Streptophyta > Magnoliopsida > Poales > Poaceae > Triticum > Triticum aestivum. Next base: position 196,000,951 of record NC_057803.1, read on the forward strand.
GGAGTCGTACTCGTCGTGATCCAAATCACCGATGATCCTAGCGCCGAACGGACGGCACCTCCGCGTTCAACACACGTACGGAGCAGCGATGTCTCCTCCTTCTTGATCCAGCAAGGGGGAAGGAGAGGTTGAGGAAGATGGCTCCAACAGCAGCACGACGGCGTGGTGGTGGTGGAGCTGCAGTACTCCGGCAGGGCTTCGCTAAGCACTATGGAGGAGGAGGATGTGTTGGAGAGGGAGAGGGAGGCACCAAAGGCTTAGGTTTAGAAGTCCTCCATCTCCCCACTATATATAGGAGGGCCAAGGGGGGGGGGGCGCCGACCCTAGGAGATCTAATCTCCTAGGGGGGTGCGGCCAAGGGGAGGAATCCCTCCTCCCCAAGGCACCTAGGAGGTGCCTTCCCCTCCTAGGACTCTTCCTTTAGGGTTTCCCCCACCCTAGGCGCATGGGCCCTAGGGGGAAGTGGCGCCCCAGCCCACTTTGGGCTGGATTCCTTCCCACTTCAGCCCATGGGGCCTTTCGGGATAGGTGGCCCCACCCGGTGGACCCCCGGGACCCTTCCGGTGGTCCCGATACAATACCGGTGACCCCAAAACTTGTCCCGATGGCCGAAATAGCACTTCCTATATATAATTCTTCACCTCCGGACCATTTCAGAACTCCTCGTGACGTCCGGGATCTCATCCGGGACTCCGAACAACATTCGGGTTACTGCATATACATATCCCTACAACCCTAGCGTCACCGAACCTTAAGTGTGTAGACCCTATGGGTTCGGGAACCATGCAGACATGACCGAGACGTTCTCCGGTCAATAACCAACAGCGGGATCTGGATACCCATGTTGGTTCCCACATGTTCCACGATGATCTCATCGGATGAACCACGATGTCAAGGACTTAATCAATCCCGTATACAATTCCCTTTGTCTAGCGGTACGATACTTGCCCGAGATTCGATCGTCGGTATCCCGATACCTTGTTCAATCTCGTTACCGGCAAGTCTCTTTAATCGTTTCGTAACACATCATCCCGTGATCAACTCCTTGATCACATTGTGCACATTATGATGATGTCCTGCCGAGTGGGCCCAGAGACACCTCTCCGTCACACGGAGTGACAAATCCCAGTCTCGATTCGTGCCAACCCAACAGACACTTTCGGAGATACCCGTAGTGTACCTTTATAGCCACCCAGTTACATTGTGAAGTTTGGCACACCCAAAGCACTCCTACGGTATCCGGGAGTTGCACAATCTCATGGTCTAAGGAAATGATACTTGACATTAGAAAAGCTTTAGCATACGACTACACGATCTAGTGCTATGCTTAGGATTGGGTCTTGTCCATCACATCATTCTCCTAATGATGTGATCCCGTTATCAACGACATCCAATGTCCATGGTCAGGAAACCGTAACCATCTATTGATCAACGAGCTAGTCAACTAGAGGCTTACTAGGGACATGGTGTTGTCTATGTATCCACACATGTATCTGAGTTTCCTATCAATACAATTCTAGCATGGATAATAAACGATTATCATGAACAAGGAAATATAATAATAATCAATTTATTATTGCCTCTAGGGCATATTTCCAACAGCTTGGTCGTATCTGAACCATAGCTACACCTCTTGATCGGCTTAAGACCAAAAAGGGAAATCACTAGGGGGCTTGGTTGTATTTACACCCTAGCTACACCTTTTGATAGGCTTAAATCCAAAAGGAAATTATGTGGAACCAAAGAGAGTCTATTGCATAAAGCGCAACTCAAACATAGGTAACCACTGAGCATAGCTCAAATATTACTTGGGGGCTCCTTGCTTCTCAAAGAACAACGAGCTTGCACCCTTGTAATAGGCTATCAAGCCGGGCTTCGAAGCCATGTGTATTCACCTAAAACCCCGGGTTATCCTGCCTCTTTAAGTAAGCCACTCCGTCCAGGTAAACCTGGTATGACCCATCGAACGTTTGACAAGTCAATCTCATAGACCCTAAACTTGTCAAAGTTAAAACAGTGATTGGTTAAAGATTGAGGTCCATCTTAAAAGGCTTTGCAAAATGGTTTAACTCAGCGGCCTGGCAGCCCATGAAAAGCCTCGATTTAGGGCCTGGTAGCCCATGAAAAGCCTTGTATATTTCTTTCGAATTTGCCGTTTTTAAACATCTTTTGGTAAGGGATTTATGAAAAAATTCTGATAAACCTGTGTTTATTACAACCCGGCGTGGCTTTCAACGCTCAGTTATTAGTACATGATCAGTTCTAAACCGGCAGTAAGTTGCTCTGGTCTGGTTTTGACTAGATGTCACCAGCATTATACGAACAAGCCGATGGTTATTATAACCCGGTAAGGTTTTTATATGAACCGGCAAGAGGACAAGCAGTTATCAGCACTCCAGATTGGTGTTTTCACCCTTACTATACCAACAGTTGGTCAGCCAACAAGATGTATCACAGGTATCATCTATTTTATATCTGGTTATTACAATCTTGGTTATCTATCCAAGTTATGTATATATTTTTTGGGGCATCATGACCCGTCCAGTGGTAAACCACTAGGACACTTTCAAGCTCTTATATGCAGGAACAGGTTAAATAAAAGCCATAATGGACTGTGCATAGGATAGATATGTCACAGCCCTATAATTTGGTTGCAGACAGTGGCATTGCATCCATGCATCATGTCTAAACTTATGTGAAATTGAAATGGGGATTGTTCCAAACCCTAGCACCAAAATTAAATCAACTAAGTTCAACTGAAAATTGCATTCCATGAACCCAACATGCCTTCATCAATGTTTGATATTTTTGGCAAGGCTTTGAGTCCAAACCAAAAATGGTGAACATTTTTGTGGAATATTTTGGGCACTGAATTTAAGTCATTATTGTATTTGAATTTGGAATTATATTCATAATATATGGAATATGTTTCAAATAACTTTGAAATGTTTATGTGCTATTGGAGAAGTCCATCCAGCAACATAAAAATATTCAAAGGGTTTTTGTCACTGTTTTGAAATTGTTCAGAATTTTAAACAGTGGCAGAATGTTAATCAAAAGAGAACAAAACAAAAAGTTAAAAAAAGGACAAAAACCTTACCTGTCCAGCCCAGCCGGCCCAGCACTGTAGCTGGCCCAGCCCAGCCGTCGCACCGTCTTCAACCTACTGCCGGTAGGCAGGAGGGCGTGTGTTCCGCACGCGCGTGCACGTGCTGCAGCCACCTCCTCTCTCCCTGCCTGTCTGGACCTCCCTCGTGTTGCCACGCACCTCCCTGGTCTCTCTCTCACTCTCCCCGTGCTCCCCCTCCTCTGTCTCGATCTCTCACGCACACGCGAACGCGGCCGTCGCCATCGACGACGATCACCGTGGCCACCGTCTACCCTACCCCTCTCCTTACCATCCAACGGCTCCGCCGTGATGCCCTCTTCCTCATCGCCAAGACACGTGACGCCGGGAGCCCCGTGCCGTCGTCCTCGCCTTCGACTTCTTCTGCGGGATCTGACGATAACCACCAACGATTCGACGCCGTCCGACCTCCCCCGAGCTCACCGTCTGCTCCAACCGACTCGACGTGAGCCCCTGCCTCCTCTCCCCTTGCTCCTGTGCTCCTTTTCTTGCCATGGCCACTGTTCCGCTGGCGACCGATTCGCGCCGCCGCCTGAGCTCCTCGCCGCCGTGGCCAGAGGCCGTGTTTGTCGCTCCTAGGCAAATGGACGTGCTCCAGACCTCGCCAGGAACCCAACCCGCACCCCAACTCGCTCTCTCGAGCGCTGCAGCTGCGTACCCACACCTGGTCGAACTCTGGTCGCCGCCTCGCTCGTCGCCGTTGATGCCACAGCCCACCCGAGCACCAGCCACTGCCACCGTTCGAAGCGCCGCAACAACAGCTCCCCAACGCACCCACCCACGCAAGCTCTAGCCGTCGGAAACGGCCGGACGGGCATCGCTACCGTGCTCCGGTTATCGCCGGAGTTAATCCGGTGACGTGGACGGATTAGATTAGTCTAATTGCTGTGATTAGCCTAACCAAAGCTCTTGACAGCGGGCCCTACCATTGGTCAAACCCCAGTCAGCACTAGGTTTGACCGGGATTAGTCCTTGTGTCACTGAGGTGTGGACCCCACACGTCAGGTTTGACCTGGGTCAACCCAGTTGACCTGCTGATGTAGTGCTGTCGTCATGCTGATGTAGTAAATGTTTTTTGGCATTTTTATAATTAGGAAATTCCAGAAAATGTCTAAAACTTCTAAAAATCAAAGAAATTAATCTATAACTCAAAATGAAATAAATTATATATGAAAAATTATCAGAAAAATCCAATATATCCATCTGTACCATTTTCATGCATGTTAGAACAACTTAAGGCTACTGTTTAGGACAAATCAAATGAATGGTATTTAAATAACCACATGTGGAGTTTGAATTTGAACTTTGGGTTCAAACCAACCTCATTTAACCTGTTGCTAGTTACATTAGCTCAAATCACAGCATATTGACATGTCATGATCATGCATCATATTGTGCATTGCATTGATTGTGTTCTTCCTTGTTTGCCGGTGTTTGTCCCCTCCCGATAGACGTGGTTCCGACGACGAGAAGGATGACACAGATGAAGTGTGTTCCTCTTTAGAAGTGTCATGCAAGCAAAAACCCTTGTTCATTCCGATATAATCCCACTCTCTCGCTCTTGCTCTCTTTTACTGCATTAGGACAACACCGATTCAACTGTTACATGCTGCGATAGCTGAAACCCTTTCCTCTGCATCACCTGTCATTGCCACAGTAAATAGATGAAACCCACTAGCATGAGTAGGAGTTGTTTGAGCCCTAATGTGCCTACTCATTCATGCTTGTTTGTCATGCCTGCTACTGCTTAGAGTTGAGTCAGGTCTGATTCATCGGGGATGAATTGGAATGGTGATGAACATGTCCTACTGTGTGAGCTAAGTGTGTGAACACGATTTGGTAAAGGTAGCGGTGAGAGGCCATGTAGGAGTACATGGTGGGTTGTCTCATTGCAGCCGTCCTCAGGAACTGATTCTGTGTTTGTCATCCATGAACAGTTACTACCACACATTGGGCTCCGGGCGCTCCAAGCTCTCTCGACTTATTAATCTACCTGATCTCTGTCCAGGAGTTGCAACTAGTTTCTGGTGTTTGTAGGCAGTGTTAGTAGTCTACCAAGTGGCACCCAGTACAGGTGGGCTTGGGACAGAGTAGGCACAGTGGCCCGGTGTACCAAGTGGCACCCAGATGGTGGGCTTGGGAACCCTGTACACATCGTTTGGGGCCGTGAGTGACACCCCGGCCGGATCTCCTTGCGGATGGAACCCGTATAGGCGATAAACCTGGATGAGAGACTTGTGTGATTAGTCAGGTCGTGGCCGACTCCCTCACCAAGCTTCCTCTTGAAGGTTGCCGAGATACACAACGTGTACATGGTGGTAAGTGGCGAGAGCGTGTGTGAAGAAGTACACCCCTGCAGGGTTATCATTATCTATTTGAATAGCCGGATTCCTTGGATATGGAAACTTGGACCCCTTGCATAGTTCATAGACAAGTGAAAGTGGACACTCTAAAATGCGCAAGATAAGCGTGAGTGCTATGGATGGCGTTCTCGTAGGGAGACAGGAGCGGATCCATAGTGGTGTATTGATATGGTGAATATGTGGACTCGTGTGCGCCACCTCAAAAGAGTTGCTTGCAGTCATAGTTTAGGATAGCCACCGAGTCAAAGCTGGCTTACTGAAGTTAAACTCCACCACCCCTTTGTTGATACCGATGCATATGTAGTTAGTTCTGATGTAAGTCTTGCTGGGTACATTTGTACTCACGTTTGCTTAATTTATTTTTTTGCAGAGAGACTTCAGTCTCGCTAGTAGTTCCACGTGGACTTCGACGTTTAGCTTGATACCTCAGGTGCGATCTTGTGCCCTCGGCATGATCTGGTAGATAGTCAGGCTTCTTAGCCTTTTCCATTTGTAGATGTCTGTACTCAGACATATTAAGCTTCCGCATGTGCTTTGACTTGTATGCTCTGAATGGTTGGTCATGAGACCCATGTTTGTATTATCTGGCTCTTCGGAGCCTAATGAATAAATACTTGAGTTGTAGAGTTATGTTGTGATGCCATGTTGTATTTACACATATCGAGCATATTGTGTGTATGATTGAAATGCTTGGTATGTGTGGGATCCGACAACCTAGTTGTTTATCCTTGGTAGCCTCTCTTATGGGGAAATGTAGTCTTATGCTTCCATGAGCCATAGTAGTCCGCTACAGCCCGGTTCACCGGAGTCCTACTAGCCCCGCACTACTGCTCTGGAACACTTGACTGGCCGGCATGTGTTTCACTTCATTCATGTGTCTGTCCCTTCGGGGAAATGTCACGCGGTGACATCCGGAGTCCTGCCTAGCCTGCTACAGCCCGGGTTCCCAGAGTCCTGTTAGCCCAGTGCTACAGCCCAGATTCGCACGCTGCTGACCGACATGCTCGATGTTGATTCATGTATGCCTGTCCCCGTAAGTTAGTGCCACTTTGGGTTCACGACTAGTCATGTCGGCCCGGGTTCTCTGTCATATGGATGCTAGCGACACCATCATATACGTGAGCCAAAAGGCGCAAACGGTCCCGGGCCATGGTAAGGCGACACCCGTGGGAATACCGTGCGTGAGGTCGCAAAGTGATATGAGGTGTTACCGGCTAGATCAATGTGACTTGGAATCGAGGTCCTGACAGCTTTGGTATCAGAGCCTGACTGCCTGTAGGATTACCAAGCCAAACTGGTCAAAGTCGAGTCTAGAAATGCTTTAGTTATATAAGGGAATTGATTGTGGAAGGGAACATAAGGCTCTTTTTACTCCTTTACCCTATGGCCTTCTGATCTGAGTCATCCTCTTCCTTTCTACGGGGATTAAGAACTAGGCCTTCTCATCTATCTATCAGGATGACGAGTTACTATGATAGAGACTTATAGGATTGATGGATTTAAGCCCCAGTTCAGTTTCTACTACTTCCGTGTGTTCATAGTTGGTCTCAGAACCTTCATATTGTGCTCCTGAGTGGTCATGCCACTATTTTTGCAGGATGTCTCAAATCTTTTTGAGCATTTATAGCCGTTATGCTATCCAAGTCATCCCAGGTTTCTAAATAGTCTGATGCATTTTCAAATCCCTTCTTTCCGTTCCCGGTGATCCTTTTGGGCCAGATTGACCACACTAATTGTTGAGTTGAGGTACTCCATTACCTCAACATATATGTTGGAGTTGTTATTATGACACAAGGGTATCTTAGAGTTTGTAATCTAGCCATGTTTGGTGTTCCCAGTGTGATGATTCTGGCCACCACTCTCGAAAGCATCTTCTGATGTTATTTAGTTAGTAGGTATTCTACTCCTGGGTTTTGAACCCGAGATTCACCCTACTTCATGTTGTTAGTATTTGCTAGTTCCCTTAAGATATTAGTAACCTTGTGATTGTCCTCGAGGTCTATGGTATATCGTTCTTCCAATACCATGAGCCAATATGGCAGAAGTTATTTGAACCAAAAGAGCACACTCAGAGTACTCTTGAGGAGTTCTCCATTCATAATTGTGACTCTGTCAGTCCTACCTCTCTGAATGGGTTATCCGGAAGAAACATGTTGAACTTGGTTCGACATACTAATCTATGCATCCACAACTCAGAAAGTTATATGTTCCTTGAGTTGACCCTCCTCAGCTGTATTCCGACCCTAGTCTATCAATTGATAGTCAGGAATAGTTGTGCATTCGTGTTCATCGATGCCTATTATTCTTGTGGTCCGTCAAGCCATTCTATTTTGGAAAGACTAGGAGAAACAAACTCCAGTACCTCATCCATTTTTAGGATTGGGTCAAAGTAGTTGTATTCTGCAGATCAAATGACAATCCAGCTTTTTCTCTGTTCTACCCTGGAGTATTACCCTCTTTATGTCAAGAATGCCATGAGAATTGCACCACCTCTTATGAATTCTTGATACAATGATACTTCTCGCCATCATCATTCGTTCCCCGGTTCCGTGTTGTTGCAACCGGAATACCGACAAGTGAACCGTGATGTGTGAAATCAATACTCCTAGCAACCCCGTTGCTTGGTGGTTAATGGACAATAACCTCAATCTTACCGTGTTGATTTTTGAATCATCACCCCAAGGTTGATCGTGCTACCTAACCTTATTTCTAGTGCACTTTTCGATCAATGAGTTAGGATTGTGTCAATCCCTCACCCTTTTGATCATATCATCTTGCCTCGAAAGCAAGATTGCTCCCGAGCTTAATAACATTTCGGTGGTTCATGATTTTCCGGATATCTTCACGAAAGTATCACCAGGTCGTCCCCTGGTCGATATGTTGAGTTCGTGATCAAGTTGGTTTTCCAATAAACCACCCTTTTTCCAAGAATCCGTGTTGGATACCCCTGAGCTAGTTGGTTAAGCTGAACAACAACTTGGAGAGTTGTAAGATAAAAGCTTGCCTAACTTAGTTCGTTCCAAAGGGATATCCTTGTGTATGTGGGTGTTGAAGAAAGATGATATCTTCCTCGATTGATCCTCGTGATCAGTTGTCGGTGCTATTATCTTATACAATCTTTGATTTGAGTGTGGGCTATCATCAAATCAAATTAGAACCAACGATATTCGTAATGTTGTCTACTCGTGGTTGACTCCTCGAGCATACACCATTACATCTTTTGGTCTGACCAATACTATCACATTGTTCACATAATGGTGGAAGTCCAGTGATATGGAAATTCCGATGAGTTGCTGTTGAGCCCATCACCAGCATCTTGTCTCCCCCATGATTCGTGTTAAACATTAAGCTAGTGTTGGAAACTTTGTAAGCATTTCCTTCGTGTTCCGCTCATGAGGTATATGTTTGGTGAAAGAAGTGACTTTCTCCAAGTTCACGTGCATTAGGTGTAAGTTGCTGCCGTGAATTCAAGAAAGTTCGTTTTTGCTCCTCTGGAATCATCCCAAGTCAGTCATGCATGTGCGAAGTATTCTGTGGTCTATTAGACTGATCATCTTCATTCCATATGTATTCCCTAGCACACCAAGCCACTGATTGATCTCTTCAAGGATAAGAAGTTCATTGATAAGTATACAAGGACTTCGATATCCTCAATGATGGTTCCCCATCCGAACCCGGTAGTGTTTTTATTGTAAGACTACTATGTGATCATGCTTGTCTTGGACAGCGTGTTCATAGGTTTGTAGCAGAACCAGCTCATGTTTTGGAGCTTGCTATCGTAGTTCATTTCCCGAGAATCTTGCAATGTCATCTCTTGATTTGAGTTGCTACCTTCTTTTTCCAGATACGCTGTCTGGAATATTCTGTTACCAACCATATCTGAATCTCAGGCAGATATGATGGTTGGAACATTCCCAACATTTGCATTTTGTTCCCAACTTGCACCCACCTTTGTCCCATTTTACCTATGGTCTGCCTTTTCAGTAATTGCTATTCGGGATCATCTTCAAAAGTGGGATTACCGTGGGTCCCATCCATTTCCGATGATAAGCAAAAATCATCCATTGCGTTGTCTTCAACAAGGTAGTCCACATCATCCATCCTAGTCTGAGTATGCCACTCCTTCGAACTCTTCCAGACGATCGTTTGAGAATTGCCTTAGGCTGGTATAGAGAGTTTCAATGATCTTTGTATCAAAAGTAATTCTTTTTGCCACTTAAGGGAATAATTCTATGAGTCACCTCCTCCAACATGTCTCGTTAGGGAATCCTGGCAAATCAACTCCTCGCTACGTTGACAACCGTTCACCACCTTCTTAAGTGTGGAATTGTTGCCTACCTAGTGAACCTTCATCGTCTGTTTCACTCCATCCCTCTAGGTGTATGCTTCATGTCTCAGCTCGAGAGATGTTTATATGTCTCATCCCGCGAGTTGATCTTGAATTGCTCAATCTTTGAGAAGATCGATTTCTGAAGAGTTTCTTTCTGTCGTCATAGTTGGATGAAGATTTCGAAAGCAAGGATGTCAAGACCAACATGATGCAATGGATCAACATCTTCAGGAAAGGCAGTTGGATCATGAAGATTGTGATAGTTCGAGTCCCCTCTTCCTTTTATCCTATGCTTGAATCTCGGGACGAGATTCTTGTTTAGTGGGGGTGAGTTGTCACAGCCCTATAATTTGGTTGCAAATAGTGGCATTGCGTCCATGCATCATGTCTAAAGTTATGTGAAATTGAAATGGGGATTGTTCCAAACCCTATCACCAAAATTAAATCAACTAAGTTCAACTGAAAATTGCATTCAATGAACCCAAAATGCCTTCATCAATGTTTGATATTTTTGGCAAGGCTTTGAGTCCAAACTAGAAATGGTGAACATTTTTGTGGAATATTTTGGGCACTGAATTTAAGTCATTATTGTATTTGAATTTCGAATTATATTCATAATATATGGAATATGTTTCAAATAACTTTGAAATGTTTATGTGCTATTGGAGAAGTCCATCCAGCAACATAAAAATATTCAAAGGGTTTTTGTCACTGTTTTGAAATTGTTCTGAATTTTAAACAGTGGCAGAATGTTAATCAAAAGAAAACAAAACAAAAGGTTAAAAAAAGGACAAAAACCTTACCTGTCCAGCCCAGCCGGCCAAGCACTGTAGCTGGCCCAGCCCAGCCGTCGCACCGTCTTCAACCTCCTGCCAGTAGGCAGGAGGGTGTGTGTGGCCACCTCCTCGCTCCCTGCCTGCCTGGACCTCCCCCGTGTCGCCACGCACCTCACTGGTGTCTCTCTCACTCTCCCCGTGCTCCCCCCTCTGTCTCGATCTCTCACACACACCCGAACACGGCCGTCGCCACCGACGACGATCACCGTGGCCACCGTCTACCCTACCCCTCTCCTTACCATCCAATGGCTCCGCCGCAATGCCCTCTTCCTCATCGTCAAGACACGTGACGCCGGGAGCCCCGTGCCATCGTCCTCGCCTTCGTCTTCTTCCGTGGGATCCGATGACAACCGCCGACGATTCGACGCCGTCCGACCTCCCCCGAGCTCGCCGTCTGCTCCAACCGACTCGCCGTGAGCCCCTGCCTCCTCTCACCTTACTCCCGTGCTCCTTTTCTCGCCATGGCCACCGTTCCGCCGGCGACCGATTCGCGCCGCCGCCTAAGCTCCTCGCCGCCGTGGCCAGAGGCCGTGTTCGTCGCTCCTAGGCACATGGACGTGCTCCAGACCTCGCCAGGAACCCAACCCGCACCCCAACTCGCTCTCTCGAGCGCTGCAGCTGCGTCCCCGCACCCGGCCGAACTTCGGTCGCCGCCTCGCTCGCCGCCGTCGACGCCATAGCCCACCCGAGCACCAGCCACTGCCACCGTTCGAAGCGCCGCAACAGCAGCTCTCCAACACACCCACCCGCGCAAGCTCTAGCCGCCGGAAACGGCCGGAGGGGCATTGTTGCCGTGCTCCGGTTATCACTGGAGTTAATCCGGTGACGTGGATGGATTAGATTAGTCTAATTGATGTGATTAGCCTAACTAAAGCTCCTGACAGCAAGCCCTACCATTGGTCAAACCCAAGTCAGTGCTAGGTTTGACTAGGATTAGTCCCTGCGTCACTGACGTGTGGACCCCACATGTCAGGTTTGACCTGGGTCAACCCAGTTGACCTACTGACGCAGTGTTGTCATCATGCCGACGCAGTAAATGTTTTCTGGCGTTTTTATAATTAGAAAATTCCAAAAATGTCTAAAACTTCTAAAAATCATAGAAATTAATATATAACTCAGAATGAAATAAATTATATATGAAAATTTATTAGAAAAATCCAATCTATCCATCTATACCATTTTCATGCATGTTAGAACAACTTAAGGCTACTGTTTAGGACAAATCAAATGAATGGTATTTAAATAACCACATGTGGAGTTTGAATTTGAACTTTGGGTTCAAACCAACCTCATTTAACCTGTTGCTAGTTGCATTAGCTCAGAACACAGCATATTGACATGTCATGATCATGCATCATATTGTGCATTGCATTGATTGTGTTCTTCCTTGTTTGCCGGTGTTTGTCCCCTCTCGATAGACGTGGTTCCGACAACAAGAACGATGACACGGATGAAGTGTGTTCCTCTTCGGAAGAGTCAGGCAAGCAAAACCCCTTGTTCATTCCGATACAATCCCACTCTCTCGCTCCTGCTCTCTTTTACTGCATTAGGACAACACTGAGTCAACTGTTACATGCTGCGGTAGCTGAACCCCTTTCCTCTGCATCACCTGTCATTGCCACAGTAAATAGATGAAACCCACTAGCATGAGTAGGAGTTGTTTGAGCCCTGATGTGCCTACTCATTCATGCTTGTTTGTCATGCCTGCTACTGCTTAGAGTTGAGTCAGGTCTGATTCATCGGGGATGAATTGGAATGGTGATGAACATGTCCTACTGTGTGTGAGCTAAGTGTGTGAACACGATTTGGTAAAGGTAACAGTGAGAGGCCATGTAGGAGTACATGGTGGGTTGTCTCATTGCAGCCGTCCTCAGGAACTGAGTTCTGTGTTTGTGATCCATGAATAGTTACTACCACACATTGGGCTCCGGGCGCTCCAAGCTCTCTCGACTTATTAATCTTCCTGATCTTTGTCCAGGAGTTGCAACTAGTTTCTGGTGTTTGTAGGTAGTGTTAGTAGTCTACCAAGTGGAACCCAGTACAGGTAGGCTTGGGACAGACTAGGCACAGTGGCCCGGTGTACCAAGTGGCACCCGATGGTGGGCTTGGGAACCCTGTACACATCGTTTGGGGCCGTGAGCGTCACCCCAGCCAAATCTCCTTGTGGATGGAACCCGAATAGGTGATAAACCTGGACGAGAGACTTGTGTGATTAGTCAGGTCGTGGCCGACTCCCTCGCCAGGCTTTCGCTTGAAGGTTGCCGAGATACACGACGTGTACATGGTGGTAAGTGGCGAGAGCGTGTGTGAAGAAGTACACCCCTGCAGGGTTATCATTATCTATTCGAATAGCCGGATTCCTCGGATATGGAAACTTGGACCCCTTGCATAGTTCATAGACAAGTGAAAGTGGACACTCTAAAATGCGCAAGATAAGCATGAGTGCTATGGATGGTGTTCTCGTAGGGAGACGGGAGCGGATCCATAGTGGTGTATTGATATGGTGAATATGTGGACTCGTGTGCGCCACCTCAAAAGAGTTGCTTGCAGTCGTAGTTCAGATAGCCACCGAGTCAAAGTTGGCTTACTGAAGTTAAACTCCACCACCCCTTTGTTGCTACCGATGCATATGCCGTTAGTTCTGATGTAAGTCTTGCTGGGTACATGTGTACTCACGTTTGCTTAATTTATGTTTTTGCAGAGAGACTTCAGTCTCGCTAGTAGTTGCACGTGGATTTCGACGTTTAGCTTGATACCTCAGCTGCGATCTTGTGCCCTCGGCATGATCTGGTAGATAGCCAGGCTTCTTAGCCTTTTCCATTTGTAGATGTCTGTACTCAGACATATTAAGCTTCCGCATGTGCTTTGACTTGTATGCTCTGAATGTTGGGTCATGAGACCCATGTTTGTATTATCTGGCTCTTCGGAGCCTAATGAATAAATACTTGAGTCGTAGAGTTATGTTGTGATGTCATGTTGTATTTACACATATCGAGCATATTGTGTGTATGATTGAAATGCTTGGTATGTGTGGGATCCGACAACCTAGTTGTTTATCCTTGGTAGCCTCTCTTATGGGGAAATGTAGTCTTGTGCTTCCATGAGCCATATTGTCCGCTACAGCCCAGTTCACCGGAGTCCTGCTAGCCTCGCACTACTGCTCTGGAACACTTGACTGGCCGGCATGTGTTTCACTTCATTCCTGTGTCTGTCCCTTCGGGGAAATGTCACGCAGTGACATTCGGAGTCCTGCCTAGCCTGCTACAGCCCGCGTTCCCGGAGTCCTGTTAGCCTAGTGCTACAGCCCGGATTCGCACGCTGCTGACCGACATGCTCGATGTTGTTTCATGTATGCCTGTCCCCGTAAGTTAGTGCCACTTTGGGTTCATGACTAGTCATGTCGGCCCGGGTTCTCTGTCATATGGATGCTAGCGACACCATCATATACGTGAGCCAAAAGGCGCAAACGGTCCTGGGCCATGGTAAGGCGACACCCGTGGGAATACCGTGCGTGAGGCCGCAAAGTGATATGAGGTGTTACCGGCTAGATTGATGTGACTTGGAATCGGGGTCCTGACAAGATACCAAAGGCATGGCAAATTCTCAGTATCAAGCAAAACAAACATGCTCGATGGCATGACAGATAAAGTGTTCATACTATCCTATTACAAGGCGCTTTAACCAGCCCAAATTGAATATTTGTTTTAATAATAGTGGCAGACTGCAACTGATAAACCGGCCTCCGGTTTATGATTCCTCATATGGACGGCTTGACAATTGAGGGTCTTCTTGAGCGGTCACATTCTCTTCATCCCTACCCAGTCGCTGGAAATCAATCTTGACCAATCGATTCCAGTTATGGCTTGAAAAAGGCTTCTTCATGAATAAGGGTGGAAGGGTCAATGTCAGGAGCTTAAGTGTGCTTACAGATTGGCGGAACAAGATCTACTACATTATGAATCAGCATGGGTTGTCTTTTCCCTTCAGCATCGTAAACCGGTTGAAAATGAGATAGATCTGTATCATCCGCCAATTTACTTGCTATAGGCCGCATTTCCTTTGTCAGCCTTCGGAGATCGTCATTATTGAAATCTGAACCGTCTTCCTTCACACCAGGATAGCCTTTGATGATATCTGCCAGTTCCAGATCTGGAATCCACACCTTGGCCCAGATTAGCGCGGTCAGTGCACCTGACCTTGCGGCTGATCTCTTCATTTCATCCAACCGGGCAGGCAGCATGGCCAGTTTTTCGATGGTTTCTTTTATCAGCGTTGGAGGAGGCTTATTATAAGCTACCGTGCAAATCGCTCGCTGGGATCCAGAATACAGCTGTTCTATCAAAGTATAGGCCGCTTTAAGCTTCATCCGCATGTCGGAGCCCAGATGGGTAATGTGTGTCCCTGTCATGGTAAAACATCAGTAAACCGGCTATGGATAAGATAGTATTAATTGGAAAAACTTCATATGAAGAGTCACCAAATACAGCAGAGGTCATGGCATTAATCTGCCGTTTTAAGCCGGTCAGTTCTTCAACCACCGGCTTCAGGGCTGCCTCTGCGTCTTCGGCCTTCTTTGTTAAACCGGCCTTCTTTGTCTCCAAGTCTGCATGCTCTTTGTTAAAGGTTTCTTTCAGGCAGCATGCGCTCCTTCATTAGATTCACCAGACCGGCTTCATTTTCACAGTTTGAGTGCATACGGTTTAGGAAACCAGAGTGGAGTTCTTGAGCACTAAGATGGGCATAGATGGATAAATCAGCGCTCCATTTGCCTTTCTCCATAGCAGTATGCTCTTCCTTGGCACTATATTTTGCCAAAATAACAGGATGGCCAGAAGAGGCGTGACCAATACCAGTAATGATAACCTCACCTTCTTTGCCTCCAGCAGCCTTTTCTGGAGTTGATGGAGTGTCAGTAGTTCTCACTAGACTAGAAGGTCCGTTATAAGTCCGGATTGGATTTGCCGGTTCATCATCTGGCATAGCAGTATCAGCTTCTGCTTGTTCATTAGTGTTATGATCTTGAGGGGGTGGTTCATCAAATGTGGCCTTAGTATTTGGACCCTCCGGTTCAGCAGTTTCCTCTGGTTCAATAACCACCTGGTATTTGGGCAGATTATTCACCCGAGCCTTTTTACTGGGTCTGGCTTTGGCTCTAAACAGAACAAGATGCAAAGGTTAGCATAGCATATAAAGTATGAAACATCAAAAGTAGGGGTGAAGTACTTACCCAGCTACGGTTTTGAGAGGAGGGAGTTGGGTCGCTGTTGACTTGCCAGAGGATGAAGGAGGTGTCACCTGATAATTCGAATTGGACAGATTAAGAGGTTGTTAGAAATAGCATGCCTTGGGATAAGAAGTGTCAGAAGTGGGTGAGACCTCAGATCGGCGTTTTCGAACCGGGGTGTGTGGTAAACCGGTCGAAGTGACCTTTTGACCGTTGTGTCGGGTTGTGCGGCGAGCCTTGTGCTGCTGTTTCTTCAAAATAAATGTTGGATCCAAGTGAGTAATAGGATGAGAAAAGCTTACTTTCCGGACCACTTGATGGATTTTTTGTGTTGGCAGAGAGTCTGAACCGAAGGAAAGGATAATTACCTCTGCATCATTAGTTTGGCTGCCCTCAACGTCCTCCTGATAAGTATCATTGTCAATGAGATGCATGAAAAGTGAACCAAGTGAATCAAGTTCTACCTCAACTTCCGGTTCATCCGGGTCGTCATCCAGTTCTACACTGATGCGTTCAGGTGCCTTCCTCTTTGTGGTTTTCTTGACAGTTTTTGTTTTAGGACGGGAAGGCTTTGCCGCTTTTTCTTGAGGTTTCTTTTTCCAGAATGGATCATCACTCTGTTTAAAAATAAGCAGAGGGTATTCAAAGATTGTACAGTCTAAATATATCAAGTGTAAAGCAGAAGAACAATACTTACAACAAGCGGTTTGTTTTGCATGTAAAATGGGTTTAATTTGGTTTTGCGACAAACAGCTTCCGATTCGTTCAATATTTTCTTGACAGACTCAGTGACTTCTTCATCTGTTAGCTGAATATTGATATGACGTTGGGAGTCTTCTACTTCACCAGTATACTCGCACATTAAGCCGGAGCGCGACTTAACGGCAAGATACTCCGGGATATCCAGCAACGGACGAAGTCCACACATGTCAAACCGTTGGCCAAGAAGGCTCTCATCTTGGCGAGTTGAGGTGCGTACGGGGCCCTTTCCTGGGCACTTAGTCGTTGTGGAAGTGGATGAGTATTGGTAGGCCGGTGGGCACGGTAACCCGGTAGAGGGTTCTCATCTTCAGGGGAGGTGTCTCTACAGTAGAACCAAGTTTCATTCCATTCTTTGGGGTGACTGTGCAGCTTGGCATGAGGAAATTCAACCTCTTTTCTTTTCTGAATAGAGACGCCGCCAAGTTTAGTATTGGGTCCATCTACAATCTCAGTGCGATGGTTCAGATGGAAGAAATCTCGGAACAACTCAACAGTTAGCTCTTCTTGTAGATACACTTCACAAAAAACTTGAAAGCTGCATATATTGGATACTAAGTTGGGTCCAATATCTTGAGGGTGGAGTTGAAAGCTGGCAAGCACATCCCAGAAAAACTTTGATCCAGGCGGTTTAAAACCGCGGCCTATGTGATCAACAAACACCACTACTTCGCCCTGCTTAGGGGTGGGAGGATTTTCCGGCCCAGGAACTCGCCACCGGATCTCATTCTTCTTTGGTAAGGTACCGATCTTGACCATTCCATTCAGTTGCTCCTCTGTAACCCGGGAGGGAGCCCTGCTGCAGGAATAAAACTGCTTGGCCATTGCAAGTGAAAAGCTGGAAAGAAATGCTGGTTTACAATTCATTCATGGTGATGCGTAAGGTATAACAAGACAAAGGAATCCAAGTATGTGAAATTGGTAAACCGGAGGCTGATACAATTATGAATGACAAAGCGATAAGCGGAGACAGAGATATACACATATTATTAAACTGGAGTATGACAACGGAGATAAAGGGATTGTTGGTTTACAAGGGGACTAATGGTATATAATAGATTACTCTCTACAAGGGTAAACCTCCTATGTGATAAAGGTACAGATCTAAGGCAAGAACGACCAAGTAAGGTAAAACAGGTTTCACAAGATTGCATTGAAATTTTGGATCTACTGTAAGTCAGGAAAAGGAAAAATATTGAGACTTAAAAGTTTGGTCCCGAAGCAGTTCACAAAAGGTCCAGATCAAGTTACGATGTATTTAAGGTTTGGATCAAATGGCTAAGATAAGGAGTTTCATAGCTACTATGCGGAACACATCAAAATCAAGCTCTGCTATCTATGGGTTGACTAAGAACACGAGGAGAGTGACCTGATCCCGCATGAACCCTAATGGATCTACAGAGGAAAGAGGAGAGGATTACAGCAGCGGTGCTGCGCCGCATCTTTCTGGTGCAACCAGGTTGATGCAGCAGCCAACAGATATGCAGAGGTGAAGCTCGATGACGGCGGCGGCGCTCGGGTGCAGGGGTGTCGCGAGGAGGAAGAAGAAGCAGAGAGACGAAGGGGGAAAAGAAAATGACCCTTGGTCCTATTTATAAGGTAAGTGGAGAGGTGATAGGCACGAGAATCGAGGAGCCTGAATATTGGATACCTAACGGAGCGGTCGCCTCGATTGTCGAAGGCTCATTAACTAAAGGTGAGATGTATCATTTTTAAATAACAAAGTGACATCATGGGGATTTTTCATGATCCTGGAGTATGATGTCATGGCGGTTTACAAGATCAAAGTGAAGATGCAAAGGAGGAATTTTTCTAAGTGTTGAAGATTGACATGAACAAGTTCAAATCAATCTGGGGCCTACTGTTGGGGATATTACTACTGGATGTAAACCGGCCAGGAGTAGCCGGTTTAACTCTGTGAAGATTAGAAGCCCATGAAGACGTAAGGATGGTGGCGCTTTATGAAGGCACAAGGCCCAAAGGCGGGTTAATGACTATAGATATAAACCGACTTTCTCATGTAACTTGTATTGTAAGATAGGAAGGATAGAGACCGAGCCGGACACGTTTATGATCTGGCTTTGGGACTCTATAAACCGGCGGGCGTCAACCTGTGTATATAAAGGGACGACCCGACAACGGTTTAGGGACGACACATAACAACTCGAGAGCCAGGCAAAGCGGATTCGCTCCCTGGTCATCGAAACCCTAGCAATACCAACACGAAGGGGCTGAACTAGTATAAAACTCTCGTGTCCCTTGTCCGATTTAACCCCTTTTAGCTAACCCGTAGCGATGGCTCCACGACTAAGTCCTTTCACGAGGACATCTGCCATGACAAAACCATGACAGTCAAGGTGCAAATTTAAGCCCGCCCACCCACCACAAGCAGTATTCTCCAAGCAACTCTGGCCCTCCGGACATATGCGACCTAATGTATGTGTGGCAGCAGCCTTGGGAAACAGTCCATCACTTTTGGACTAGATTCCTCGTTAAAAACAAGATAAAAGGCTACTGCGACGACGACGCAATTTTAGTATTTTGCAACAACTGTACGGACAAGGGAATCCTTAATGACCTCAACCGCCATCGTGTCTTGCACTTCGTAGATTTGGCACGCATAGTACAGAAGTACTGCGCAATGGAAAGCGCTTGGAAAACTCAGACAACCCGCTGGGAACCGCAGGCCTTTAAGCCATCTCCCCGACGGGTAAAAAGGGTGCACCCTCGCGGGGCACCTAATCATCATCCCATGGACAAGAAATTCAAGCCCTTTACAAGACACAAAACTGTCTTCGAAGAATGGCTCGACAGGCCCTGTCAAATACACATGACGCCGAACACCGAACCAACGCACAACCAACGGGCATGTTGGATACTCCGGCAGGTGGCCAAGAGCGGCGAGGGTATCCTCACCAACACTATACCAGAAAAGTACTCTTCGGAACACGATCCTGAAGTAGTCACAGTCTTCGAGACCTTCTCATCAAATAATCAGCGCAAACGGGCACTTCACGACCTTGCCGAAGTGCCGATGACGAACCCAGATCCCGCTCAGTCCGGGCACCAGCTGCTCTAGTCCTCAACCCAATTGTGGACGGTTTTCGTCTCACTAAATTGCTAATGGACGGTGGTAGCAGAATGAACCTCATATACGAGGATATGCTAAATAAAATGCAAATGGACAGGAGTAGCATTAAGCAGAGAAATACATCCTTTAGGGGAATCATTCCCAACAGGGAAGCAAGATGCTCGGAGAAAATTAAGCTGGATGTGGTATTCGGCACACTAGAAAACTGTAGGTCCGAAGAGATAATCTTCTAGGTGGCTCCTTTCAACAGCGGATATCATGCCATGTTAGGGCGAGACGCATTCACACTCTTTCAAGCTATCCCTCATTACAGGTATATGTAGCTCAAAATGCTCGGGCCCAATGGTGTTATCACTATCTCCAATGATCCAGACATAGCACTCCACGCTGAAAAAACCCGCATCCCTAGCCCTTGAGGCACTACCTGAATCCCTAGCGGCCGAGGAACTCACCACACTGCATTCCACAGTGGATAGGGACGACATAATCCTTGATAAAAGTCCATATCCACCTCTTTCAAGCCAGCGGACGAAATAGTGAAATTCCAAGTCCACCCGACGGATCCGAAGAAAATAGCCTCCATTGGGGCATAGTTGGACCCGATGGTCAACGCCGCATTACGCGCGTTCTTGCACGAAAACTGGGACATCTTCGCCTGGCACCCCTCGGATATGCCAGGAATCCCACGCTCGCTGGCCGAACATAGTCTCAACATACTAAAGGGATACAAGCCGGTCAGCAAACGCTCCGGCGATTTTCCGAACCCAAGCGACAGGCTATGGGGGAGGAGCTAGCCAAGCTACTCGAAGTCGGGTTTATCAGAGAGATCAAACATCCGGAGTGGCTAGCGAACCTGGTCATGGTACCAAAGAAGGATAAATCCTGGCGCATGTGTGTCGATTTCAAAGACCTTAACAAGGCCTGCCCTAAAGACCCCTTCCCACTACCTCGCATCGACTAGATTATCGTCGCGACCGCGGGACACGATTCGCTGTGTCTCCTCGATGCATACTCTGGATACCATCAAATCAAGATGAAGGAATCCGACCAAGCCATAATGGCATTCATCACCCCGTATGGGCCTTTCTACTTCAACACTATGCCTTTCGGGCTCAAGAACGCCGACGCCACTTACCAACGCATGATTCAAACGTGCCTAGAAAGGCAAATCGGCAAGATTGAGGAGGCATACATAGAGGGCGTAGTCATAAAAACCAAGCACATTGAATCATTGGTGGATGACTTATGCCTCACATTGACAACCTCCGAACATATGACATAAGGCTCAATCCAGAAAAGTGTGTTTTCGGCGTTCCCACCAGCAAACTGCTCGGGTTTATTGTCTCCAATAGAGGAATCAAAGCAAACCCAGCCAAAATCTGAGCCCTATCACAATTGGCAACGCCAACTAACCTCAAACAGGTCCAAAAACTAGCCGGGTGCATGGCAGCCCTGAGCCGCTTTATCTCCAGACTAGGAGAATAGGCACTGCCACTGTATCGCTTGCTCCGACACACCGACCACTTTGCGTGGACGGACACTGCAACAACCGGACTGGAGGAAATAAAAACTTTGCTAGCAAGCAACCCCATCCTGACCGCACCCAACGTCGGCGAACCAGTGATGATTTACATATCGGCAACTCACCAGGTGGTGAGTGCGGTGCTCGCCGTCGAACGAGAAGAGGAGGGACATAAATTCCCACTCCAAAAAGCAGTATAGTACGTATTGACGGTCCTTACACCATGCAAATCCTAATACCCTATTGCATGGTCTCCGGATGGTTGTCTCCATGGGCATACAATGCCTTGAGGTGCGCAGGGATTCCAACCTTGCAATATCCCAAATAAACGGAGACTTTGATGCAAAAGATCCGAAGATGGCGGCTTACCGCAACGCCGTACTCTAAATATCAGCTCGGTTCAAGGGTCTCGAGTTTCATCACGTGGCTCGAGAGAGTAATCAAGCCGCGGACATCCTTGCTCACATGGGCGCTAAACGCGACCCCGTCCCACCTAACACCTTTTTGGAAAGGCTCTTCAAGCCATCCATGGTGTGGCAGGACGAGAACGAGAGCACCGACCCAGAGCCGATCATACCCCCCGATTCCGAACAGAGTCCCGATATCATCAGGGGCTCAGGCACCGAAATAACACCATCGGCCCATGAAATTATGGCTGCAATTTCCCCATGGACCAAGTCTTTCCTTGCCTACCTCACTAGGAATGAACTCCCTGAGGATCAGATTGAGGCCCATCACGTTGTTCGAAATCCTACAAAGTTCTTGAAGGAGAACTGTACAAGAAAAGTACTACCGGGGTCCTTCAATGATGTATCTCCGAAGACGAGGGATGACAGCTCTTGGCTGAAATACACGCTGGTCTTGGCGGCCATCATGCCACAGCCCGGGCCCTTGTAAGTAAAGCCTTCCGCACAGGTTTCTTCTGGCCCACAGCCCAGGCAGATGCACAAGACCTTGTGAAGCGCTGTGTTGGATGCCAGCTTTTCGCTAACCAAAGGCATATGTCGCCCACTGCCCTCCAAACAATCCCCATTACTTGGCCCTTTGCAGTCTAGGGGCTCGATATGGTCGGACCTCTTAAATGGGGAAGCCATAAGAAGAAATACTTGTTGGTAATGGTCGGCAAGTTCACTAAGTGGATAGAAGCCAAACCAGTTAAAACGGCTGAAGCTGGACCGGTGATAGACTTCATATCCGGTGTCGTACACCATTGTGGTGTTTCACATAGTATTATTACTGACAATGGCTCTAACTTTATAGCCGACAAGGTGAAAACTTGGTGCGCCAACTTCGGCATCAAGCTTGGTTACGCCTCCGTAGACCACCCTCAGACAAACGGTCAGGTTGAACGAGTTAACGGCATGATAATAATCGGCATCAAACCCAGACTAGTGCGATCTCTGCAAGAATCAGACAAACACTGGGTCAAGGAACTCGATTCTGTACTCTGGGGGCCGTGGACCATGCCCAATCGCACGACCGGATATACACCCTTTTTCATGGTGTACGGTGCGGAGGCAGTCTTGCCTTGCGACATTATTCATGACTCAGCTCGAGTGCGCATGTATGAAGAGAGAGAAGCCAAGCTCAATCGGCAGGATGACCTGGACGACCTGGAGAAGGAGCGTGATGTTGTGAAGGCCCATTCCGCATTCTATCAACAGCTGGCTCGGCGATACCAAAGCAGAGAAGTACAGGCAAAGACCTACAATGTCGGTGAACTAGTTTTACGCCTACCAGAAAATAAAAAGGACACGCTCAAGCCCAAATGGGACGGTCCATTCATTGTAGATGAAGTTCTCACTGGAGGAGCCTATCGTCTTCTCAATGCTTCGGACAATCGCTTGGAGCCAAACCCATGGAATGCTGCAAGGCTCCGAAGATTCTACGCCTAAGTCTGCACATATACCTTTTTCTCGTTCTTTGTTTTCTCCCTTTTACAATTTCCCTTTTTGCCTCGTTTCTATACGACTTCTAGCTCGTGTTCGGATAAACCGCACACCTGAGGGGTAGCATCCTCAAATGTACATAACCCACAATACCCGGGGGCTTCTTTTCACAAGAAGCTTATTCTTGTTACTATTTTTTGAGCATCAAGCTCAACGTATATATGTGTCATTTATCCATATATGTCTTTTCTTCACCATTATATGCACCTTTATGACTTAAGTTTTTGCCAAGCTGGGTTGCCTGGCTCCTGTGCTTATGCCCTACGTTCCCGCTTATTCGGCTAGGGCATAAAGGGAGCACCTCTGCGATTGTTACAGCCGGGTCACCTGGACATGTACCTCAGACGGGTGAAGCCGAAAGCTAGCGTTCTTAAGGGAATGATTGGTCGGGAGCAAAAGACGAACTGCCCTCTTGGCACTACAAAACCCCAAAGTATAAATGCATACTGTGCTTTTTCAGCATCACAACTTCGGTATGCACAAAAAACCGCATACTAGCCCAGGGAAAGGAACCCTTAACAAAACTATTATCTTTGGAAGATGTTTCTTACAATCAAATGTAATATAACATAACTCCCAGAATACAACTTGTCTGTTCAAGCAACGATGACCGGACTTCCTGGTTTCCGAACATACTTTGGTGTTTACCTATCGTATAGTATTCGGAAACACTCCAAACCTACAGTTTTCGGAGGTCGAAGCAAAAAGTCTGCCATGATAATCATTTTACAAATTTGGATGGAGACAAGTTTGTTGACAAAAGTACATTGCTACTTAGACTCAAAAACTTCTTCTTCCTCTAAACCCTCTAACAGGCTATCTAGTTTACAATCTTGTTAGGAGAACTTGGCGTCCACCTTCACTTGGTCGTACACCAGGCTCACCGGAATTTCCTGTCCGTCGGATCCTCGAGGTCCGACCCGGGCCATATGATTGGGATCAAGTCCGGTGTATTGTGTTTTTACCATGGCCCAGGCTTCACGAGCACCTTCTTGGCATGCCGATACCTTCCATAGCCCAAAACAGCGCCGAGCTCCCTTGAATAAATTCACGAGGTCCTCCATACTTCCTGGAGGAGAATCGGCTGGCCATAAAGCCTTAGTGATGTTCCTCATTGCCTTCCATGCTCTCTCATGCACCTTGGACAGCTCTTGTAGCAGGTCACCTTGAAATCCGGACACCTGTTCTTCAGGCCGCCTAGTCAACACACCTACAGACATAAACTTGTTAGGATTTGCATCAACAAACTATACAACAATAAGTTAAAAGGCATATTGAATATGCCGCCTCTCAGCTTTTTGTTCTCCTTCAAGGCGTCTGCTAGTTGGGCTCGCACATCTTTCAGCTCTTTGCCGAGCTGGGTGTTGGCGTCCTGCAGCTTGTTCTTCTCGTCCCTGGTCCATGTCAATACACGTTGACCAGCGGCCTCTTGCCTTTCGGCATGTTCTTTGTCCGCCTGCGCGGCCTTCAGTTTCTCTTCCAGCTGTGCCACCAATCCTGCCATTGTAAAACGAAACTGTGCTCATTTGCATACACATGACTGGCACATGATTGTTTTTTCGGACAGAAGGGAACATTACCAGCTAGTGCCTCCTTGGACTACTCCAGTTCGGCAGTAATAGCAGTTAGCTGGGTCCGACAATGCTCCAGCTCCCAACATAGCATGTTGTTCTTCTTCGTGAGTATCTAATTACACATCGATCCTTAAAATCAGTTGCTTCAATTGTTTTCAAGTCTCGGGGGCTACTGGTATATGGCTATTAAATCTACATGAAATGATCTTACCCACATATCCTTTGAAAGATGGCAAGTGGCCTCAGCAAGCCCATCCCGAGCAACTCGGATGTATGCGTCTGTCGAACTAAAGGCATTGAATGCCTTTTCAGTAAAAGTAGGATCGCACATAGCTGCTCTCCGGCGCCGATGGTCCATGGCACTCTCCACCTCGGAGTTGGTGACGAATACATTATCTGAATCGTCAGAGAGAGGATAATCCGGCATGGCACCCATATCGACTCCAGCCCTAGAGGCAGGGTCCAGGGTCGGATTGATGGACATGTGTCCGGCGAGGTCTCCGGATATAGTCCGGTGAGTGCTCTTCCTGGAATATGAGGGAGGAGAAAAACGTCACAGTTCGGTATGTTTGTCGTAGGGCGTACCAAAAGCCGTACCTTTTTGATGAAGGTCGGAGCTTGGAAGAATCATCGTCCGCCTTTATTTTCGAAGATCCGCATTGTGTCGCCGTCCTCTTCTTAAGGGACGATCCCGATGCGGCGTGGCGAGACGAGCGCCACCCCTTTGAAGCATGAGACAGTGCAGCGGGTGAGGCACAATGGGAAGGCTCTTTTGGAGGAGATGCTCCCTGGGCACTTACATGGGAAGACGGAAGAAGGCCAGGGTAATCGGCTTCGATGGCCACTTCTGTGCCGTCGTAGCTCGCCTGATAAAACACCCCCTCCTTGAGCTCCACGGATATATCCGGATCCTCCTCGAATTTGGGATCCAGGTCCCGAATATGATCCTCCGACTGCGGAGCAGGGCTGTAGATCCCCGCAGTGGTCTTTCTCCATTCCTGGTAAAATTTGTCGGGTTAAGATTGATTAACTACGACTCAGGAAGAAGATTAAGTGAGGTGTTGGATTGAAAGCTTACCCAACTAGGGGGGTTGTACATGGAAAAGCCATCTCGGCACTTGTGGCGAGTGAATTCTTTTTCTTCCCTTTATAAATATCAGCCAACATGGCGGCCAGGGCGGTGAAGTTATCCGGACCCTTGCGCCCATAGCGGGATGTATTATCCTCCCCATTGTAGTTCCACATGGGGAGTCCTCTAGGTTGGAGTGGTTGGACACCGCGCATTATGGAAATCTCCATGACTTCAATTATGGACAGTCCAGACTGGGCGAGTACCTTTATCTTGTCCATTAACTTCTTAACTTCCGCACTGTCTTCCTCCTCGAGGCTCAGGGGGCGCCAGCTGTGGCGCTTTTAACGGGCTATTGGAAAATTCAGGTAGGCCATGCCGGATTGGGTCCGAAAGAATGACATCCTCAATATAGAACCACTCCGAGGGCCACTCCTCGGATGCCATCTTCGGAGTGCCGAACAAATATCCTGTTCCGGCTATGCGCCATACATTGGCGCCGCCCACCACAAATATGGATCCCTTTTGGGAGCGAGGTACGAGGCAGAAAAGCTTCCTCCATAGCTCTAAATGGGCCCCGTGGCCTAGGAACAGCTCGCAAAGAGCAACAAAACCCGCGATGTGCAGAATGGAGCCTGGCATAAGATTGTGCAGTTGGAGGCCATAGTACTCCAGGAGACCTTGGAGGAAAGGATGGATTGGAAATCCAACGCCTCTTAGGAGAAAGGAAATGAAACATACTCTCTCCCCTTCTGAAGGATTTGGGAAATTTTCCATCAGGGCTTCGCTAGTAAAGGAAGTTAATCCCGCCCAAACGGGGACTAGATCCGCAGGTGGGAGATAGCCCTGCACCTGGAGCTTGGTTAGCTGGGCATGGGATACAAAGCAGCTCTCCCAATCGCCTTTTTGAGGGCCATGGGGGCGGGAGGAAGAACTAGGAGCGCTGGCCACGATTGCGTGGTTTCTCGAAGCTAGTTCGAAGGATTTTTCGTCTGGTGTCGAATGGCATCTGAGATTTGATCTCTTTTAATAGACACCTTCCGTACGATGTCGAGGGATTATTTGTAAAAACGCTCTGACCCTTCGTGTTCATTTGCCACATGGAAGCTGAGGCGACGGAAGCATAGAAGCCGAAGGGTACGACATTTAATGAGAACCAAGCTGTTTGAAGAATTCACCTTACCAAAGACCGAAGATGTGAGGGCCGAATATAGCTTTTCGGTTCAGATAATTTGGAGTATTCGGTGGAGGAACCCGCCTTGCAATGTCGAAGACAATTTACGCGCCGGGCACGTCGTCATCGAAGACTGGTTCGGGGGCTACTAAGGGAGTCCAGGATTATGGGGTCCTCGGGCTTCCGGGTTGTGTGATGTGGGCGGGACAGATGGGCCGTTAAGATACAAGATAGAAGGCCTTCCCCTGTGTCTGCATGGAACTCTCCTTGGCATGGAAGGCAATCTTGGCGTGCGGATATGAAGATTCCTTTCTCTGTGAACCGAATCTGTACAACCCTAGCCCCCTTCGGTGTCTATATAAACCGGAGGGTTTAGTCCGTAGAGGCAATCATAATCATACAGGCTAGACATCTAGGGTTTAGCCATTACGATCTCGTGGTAGATCAACTCTTGTAACCTCTATACCCATCAATGACAATCAAGCGGGAAGTAGGGTATTACCTCCATCAAGAGGGCCCGAACCTGGGTAAACATTGTGTCCCCTGTCTCCTATTACCTTTGATCCTTAGACGCACAGTTTGGGACCCCCTACCCGAGATCTGCCGGTTTTCACACCGACACCCACTTAGTTTCTTTTTGAGCTTTCATACACTTATAGCTCTAGTGCATTCTTGCATGGCAATCCCTACTCACTCACACTGATATCTATTGATGGGCATCTCCATAGCCCATTGATACGCCTAGTTTATGTGAGACTATCTCCTTCTTTTTATCTTCTCCACAACCACCATATTATATTCCACCTATAGTGCTATATCCATGGCCCACGCTCATGTATTGCGTGAAAGTTGAAAAGGTTTGAGAACATCAAAAGTATGAAACAATTGCTTGGCTTGTCCCCGGGGTTGTGCATGATTTGAAAACTTTGTGTGATGAAGATGGAGCATAGCCGGACTATATGATTTTGTAGGGATAACTTTCTTTGGCCATGTTATTTTGAGAAGACATGGTTGCTTTATTAGTATGCTTGAAGTATTATTGTTTTTATGTCAACATTAAACTTTGGTTTTGAATCTTATGGATCTGAACATTCATGCCACAATGAAGAAAATTACATGGATAAATATGTTAGGTAGCATTCCACATCAAAAAATTTGTTTTTATCATTTACCTACTCGAGGACGAGCATGAATTAAGCTTGGGGATGCTTGATAC
The DNA here is from genome assembly GCF_018294505.1 of Triticum aestivum. NCBI lineage: Eukaryota > Viridiplantae > Streptophyta > Magnoliopsida > Poales > Poaceae > Triticum > Triticum aestivum. Next base: position 196,029,185 of record NC_057803.1, read on the forward strand.
GTCTCCAACATATCTATAATTTTTTTATTGTTTCATGCTATTATATTATCTGTTTTGGATGTTTTATATGCATTAATATGATATTTTATATTATTTTTGGGACTAACCTATTAACCTAGAGCCCAGTGCCAGTTTTTGTTTTTTCCTTGTTTTTGAGTTTCACAGAAAATTAAGGAATATCAAATGGAGTCCAAATGAGCTGAAAATTTACGGAGATTTTTTATGGACCAGAAGAAGCGGACGAAGCATCGGAGTTGGACAAGAAGCTTCAGGACGAAGCGACAAGGGTGGAGGGCGCGCCCACCCCCCTAGGATGTGCCCCCTATCTTGCCGCTGCCCCGTGGACCCCCTGACGTGAGACCGATGCTGATACGTCTCTGTCGTATCTATAATTTTTGATTGTTTCATGCCAATATTATACAACTTTTACATATTTTTGGCAACAATTGATATGATTTATTGGACTTAACCTATTGATCCAGTGCCTAGTGCCAGTTCATGTTTGTTGCATGTTTTTTGATTCACAGAAAATCCATATCAAACAAAGTCCAAATGCGATCAAAATTTACGGAGAATTATTTTGGAATATATGTGATTTTTGGGACTTGGAATCAACGCAAACGGAGGCCCACAGTGCCCACAAGACACCAGGGCGCGCCCTAGGGGCCAGGCGCGTGGTGGTGGGTTGTGCTCACCTTGTACGTCGGTTGGAGCTCTACTTAGGGTGCAAGGAAGCTTATATCCGAAAAAAATTGTGTTAAAATCTTAGCGCAATCAGAGTTAAGGATCTCCGGGAATATAAGAAATGGTTTTCAGCCAGATCTAGGGAACGCGAACCAGAAGAGAACAGAGGGATACATCTAATCTCGGAGGGGCTCCCACCCCTCTGCCGCCATGGAAGCCGTGGACCAGAGGGAGAACCCTCCTCCCATCTATAGGGGGAGGCCAAGGAAGAAGAAGAAGGAGGGGGCTCTCTCCCCCTCTCTCCTGGTGGCGCCAGAGTGCCGTCGGGGCTAGGATCGTGACGGCGATCTACATCAACAATCTTGCTACAGTCAACACCAACTCTCTCCCCATCCATGCAGTGGTGTAACACCTCTTCTCCCTGATGTAATCTCTACTTAAATATGGTGCTCAACTCCATATATTATTTCCCAATGATCTATGGTTATCCTATGATGTTTGAGTAGATACGTTTTGTCCCGTGGGTTAATCGTGATCTTGGTTGGTATGATTGTATATTTTATTTATGATGCTATCCTACAGTGCCCTCCATCTCACGCAAACGTGAGGGGTCCTCGCTGTAGGGTGATGCAATATGTTCATGGTTCTCTTATAGTGGGTTGCCAGAGTGACATAAGCTTAAACCCGAGTAAGTGGGGTATGGCGTATGGGCGTAAAGAGGACTTGATACTTAATGCTATGGTTGGGTTTCACAACCTTAATGATCTTTAGTAGTTGCGGATGCTTGCTAGAGTTCCAACCATAAGTGCATAGGATCCAAGTAGAGAAAGTATGTTAGCTCATGCCTCTCCCTTATATAAAATTACAAGAATGATTACCGGTACTTGTTATCGATTGCCTAGGGACAAATAACTTTCTTATTGACACAATCTATCTACTTTTATTACCTTGCAATTTATCTGTAGTTTTGTTCTCGCAAAGTACTCGTAGTTTGATACGTCTCCAATGTATCTATAATTTTCGATTGTTCCATGCTGTTTTATTATCAATCTTAGATGTTTTATAATCATTTTATAGTCATTTTATATCATTTTTTGGTACTAACTTATTGACATAGTGCCAAGTGCCAGTTGCTGTTTTTTCCATGTTTTTTACATCATAGAAAATAAATATCAAACGGAGTCCAAATGCCACAAAAATTTATGGAGATTTTTTATGGGCCAGAGGGGAGGCAATGGGCCCTGGTTGCCCCTAGGGGTGCCCCGAGGGGGGCACAACCCACCAGAGCGCGCTAGGAGGCCCTAGCGCGCCTCGGTGGGTTGTGCCCACCTCGGGTGCCCCCCGGACCGCCTCTTTGCTCTATAAATACCCCAAAAATACCATAACCCTAGGGGAGTCGACGAAATATTCATCCAGCCGCCGCAGAGTCCAGAACCACCAGATCCAATCTAGACACCATCTCGGATGGGGTTCACCACACCCATTGGTGCCTCTCCGATGATGCGTGAGTAGTTCTTTGTAGACCTTCGGGTCCATAGTTAGTAGCTAGATGGCTTCATCTCTCTCTCTCTCTCTCTATCTCTCTCTTGATCCTCAATACAATGGTCTCTTGGAGATCCATATGATGTAACTCTTTTTGCGGTGTGTTGTTGGGATCGATGAACTTCGAGTTTATGGTCAGATCTATGTTTTTATATCCATGAAAGTATTTGAGTTTCTTTGATCTCTTTTATGCATGATCTCTTATAGCTTCGTATTTCTTCTCTGATATTTGGGTTTTGTCTGGCCAACTTGATATATTTATCTTGCAATGGGAAGAGGTGCCCGCTAGTGGGTTTGATCTTACGGTGCTTGATCCTAGTGACAAAGGGAACCGACACATATGTATCATTGCTACTAAGGATAAAAAATATGAGATCTATATCTACCGCCATATAGATAAACGGATCTTATCTACATCATGTCATCGTTCTTATTGCATTACTCCATTTTTCCATGAACTTAATACACTAGATGCATGCTGGATAGCAGTCGATGTGTGGAGTAATAGTAGTAGATGCAGGCAGGAGTCGGTTTACTAATCTTGGACGTGATGCCTATGTAATGATCATTGCCTGGATATCATCCTAATTATTTTAAGTTCTATCAATTGCCCAATAGTAATTTGTTTACCCACCATTTGCTATTTTTCTCGAGAGAAGCCACTAGTGAAACCTACGAACCCCGGGTCTTCTTTCTTATATATTTGCCTTGCAATCTACTTTTCTTGTGCATTTTGATTCACATCTATTAAACAAAAAAAAATCCAAAAATACCTTGCTGCATTTTATCTTTATTATTTTATTTGGCATCCAATCTATCAATCTACTACAATTTACCTCACGTCCGTTTGCCTATCTTGAGGCGCCGTACCCCGGAAGGGATTGACATCCCCTTTAACACATCAGGTTGCGAGGTGTTGTTATTTGTGTGCAGGTGCTGCTTACCTTGCGTTGCTTGGTTCTCCTACTGGTTCGATACCTTGGTTTCATAACTGAGGTAAATACCTACCGTTGCTGCGCTACATCATCCCTCCCTCTCCAAGGAAATACCGACGTAGTTCCAGCTACCATCAAGGAGAATTGCTGGCGTCGTTGTCGGGGAGGATATTCAACATAACCAGGTTCCTAATCACAAATCTCATCCCCTCGCAATTTACATTATTCTTCATTTTCCTCTCACTTTCCTCTCCCCCACTTCACAAAAATTTGCCGCTTTATTCATCTCTCTTTTTCCGTTCACCGTTTTTCTTGCCGGATCTATTTTTAGTGCAATCTTGTTGTGTGGTCATCATGAATCAATAGAACACCAAGTTATGTGATTTCTCAAATACCAACAACAATGATTTTATTGGCACTTCGCTTGCTCCTCCCGCCACTAGTGTGGAGACTTGTGATATTAATACCGCTTTGCTGAATCTTATTATGAAAGACCAATTTTCCGGTACTCCTAATGAGGATGTCGTGTCCCATCTTAACACCTTCGTGGAATTATGCGATATGCAAAAGAAAAAAGATGTGGACAATGATGTGGTCAAGGTGAAATTATTTCCGTTCTCTTTGCATGATTCTGCAAAAAATTGGTTCTCTTCTTTCCCTCGCAATAGTATTGATTCTTGAAATAAGTGCAAAGATGCTTTTATCACCAAGTATTTTCCTCCCTCAAAAATTATTTCCCTTAGAACCCAGATCATGATTTTCAAGCAACTTGAACATGAGCATGTTGCACAATCTTGGAAAAGGATGAAAATGATGCTAAGGAATTGCCCCAACTCATGGGTTAAATATTTGGATGATCATACAAAAAATTTATGTAGGATTGAATTTTGTTTCTCGTAATCTTTTAGATTCCGCCACGGGTGGTACTTTTATGGATATTAGTTTGGGTGAAGCCACTAAATTGTTAGATAATATCATGGCAAATTATTCACAATGGCATACCGAAAGATATCCTACTAGTAAAAAGGTTAATTCGGTTGAAGACATTTCTTCTTTGAGTGATAAAGTTGATGCCCTTATGAAATTGGTTGCTAGTAAAAGTGCTCCTATTGATTTTAATGATATGCCTTTGTCAACTTTGATTTAGAAAAATAGTGATGCTATTGATGTGAATTTTATCTCTAGAAATAATTTCAACAACAATGCTTATAGAGGTAATTTTAATCCTAGGCCTTTTCCTAGTAATTCCTCTAACAATTATGGTAATTCCTATGGAAATCAATCTTACAATAATATTAGGAACACCTATGATCTTGAGAATAATATTATACAATTTATCAACACACAAAAAGTTTTCAACACTTCCATAGAAGAAAAGTTGAATAAGATTGATGATTTGTCTAGAAGTGTTGATAGAATTGCTCATGATGTGGAAAATCTCAAGATGAAATTTTTTGAGCCTAAAGTAGATGAATCAATTAAAGCTCTTTATGTTTCTATGGATGAAAGTAAGAAAAGAACTGCTATGCTTAGAGCTAAAAGAGAATTTTTAGAAAAAGCTTTTTCTAGTGATTATTCTTGCAAAGATTATGAAGATCTAAAAATGATTGGTGTTTCTTATATTGATTCTTTGTTTAGTAGAGTTAAGAATGATGAAAAAGGGACTATAGAAGAGTCAACTTCAGGTAGAAGGCGTCCCAATATTTCGGAGGGTCAAAATCTTGTTGAGAAAATTGATGAAAGTGGATTCGGAGAGGTCAAAACTTTAGCTAGTGATGCACCAACTATTTTGGATTACAAAGACTTTAATTATGATAGTTCCTCTTTGATTGATTGTATTTCTTTGTTTCAATCCATGATAAATTCACCCCATGCTTACGAAAAAAATAAAGCTTTTACTAAACATAGTGTTGATGTTATGATGAAAGCTTTTGAAGAAAAATTGGAATTAGAAGTTTCAATTCCTAGAAAATTGTATGATGAGTGGGAACCTACTATCAAAGTCAAGATTAAAAATTATGAGTGTTTTTCTTTGTATGACTTGGGTGCTAGTGTTTCCACAATTCCGAAATCTTTATGTGATGTGCTTGGTCTTACCAATCTTGAAGAATGTTCCTTGAATTTGCACTTGGAAGATTCTACTATTAAAAATCCTATGGGAAGAATTAATGATGTTCTTATTCTTGCAAATAGGAATTATGTGCCCATAGATTTTATTGTTCTTCATATTGATTGCAATCTGTCTTGTCCAATTATTCTTGGTAGACCGTTTTTACGCACTATCGATGCCGTGACTGATATGAAAGAAGGCAATATTAAGTTCCATTTTCCTTTGAGGAAGGGCATGGAACACTTTCCTTGAACTATAATTAATCCACCCTATGAATCAATCATGAGGACATCTTATGGATATCGAACCAAAGATGACAAAACTTAGATCCATACTTTATGCCTAGCTAAGGGCGTAAAATTATAGCGCTTGTTGGGAGGCAACCCAATGAATAAAATTTATTTTTGCTTTTTGCTTTCTGTTCTTGAGTGTTAGCACAATTATGCTACTGTTATGATTGTGTTTTTTATGTTTTAATTAGTGTGTGTGCCAAGTAAAGCCTTTAGGATCTTCTTGGGCAATAGTTGTTTGATCTTGCTGAAAAAACAGAAACTTTTACGCTCACGAAATTAATTTTCGTTTTTTACCAGGGAGAGATAAAATACCCATTCCACCTGCAGTAGATCTATATACAAATTTCTCAGGTCTTCCTAATTTTTCAGAGTTTTCTGAGTTACAGAAGTATTCGAAATAGTTAGATTGCTACAGACTGTTCTGTTTTGACAGATTCTGTTTTCTTTGTGTTGTGTGCTCATTCTGATGGCTCTATGGTTTTATTTGATGAGTTTTTGCCATAGAAAATTTGGAATACAGTAGATATAATACAAAAAATATGAATTGGTTTGATACAATAGTTTTAGTAGTAGTTTATTATTCTCATACTAACGGATCTCACGAGGGCTTTGTTGAGTTTTGTGTGATTGAAGTTTTCAAGTTGTGGGTTATATTACGATGGATGAAGGAAGGATGTAAGATCCTAATATTGGGGATGCCCCGGCATCCCAAGCTATTATCCAAGAATGGGCAACCAAGTAATCTTGGGGATGCCCCCGAGTGGCATCCCCGCTTTCTTCCAACAACTATCAGTATTTACTTGAGACTATATTTTTATTCGTCACATGATATGAGTTTTGCTTGGAGCGTCTTGTATGATATGTGTCTTTTCTTGTTTTATTTTTTGTTTTAAGTCATCAATCCTTTCTGGACACACCATTTTGAGAGATCCGAAATTATGTCATGACTTGTTAGAATTGCTCTCTATGCTTCACTTAAATCTTTTATGAGCTAGGACTTGCTCTAGTGCTTCCCTTATATCTTTTTGAGCACGGTATGCTTTGTTATTTTTGAAGAAATCCTCTCTTGATTCACTTAGATTTATTTGAGATTTAGTAAAATTTTGAAAAAATTCTCTCTTGGTTCACTTAAACTATTTTGAGAGAAAGAAAATTTGTTATGCTCATGATCTTCACTTATATTTGTTTGAGCTTATGAAAAGCAACACATGAAAATTAGTGCCAAAGTGATAGATATCCAAGAAGGATAAAGAAAAAGAAAATGTCATGAAGATCATTGGACAAAATAAACTAGACTCTTATTAATAGTTTTGAGATGTGATGATGTCATACGTGAGTCATCTTGATGAGTAATTATGCTCTAGTAAGAATATTGGTCTTAAGGTTTGTGATTCCCTATGCATGCACGAAAGTCAATAATCATGTAATGAAAATTATATCCTACTTTTGATGCATTCTTCGGTGTTAATTATACATAATGCTTGCTTATGAGATTATTCGTTTCTTGGTTGGTCGCTTCTCAATCTTTTTGCTAGCCTTCATTTTGCACTAAGTATGACCTATACTTGTGCATCCAAAATCCTTTAAACCAGTTTTGCCACATGAGTCCACTATATCTACCTATTTCCGGTATTCTTTTGCCGTTCTAAGAAATTTTGCATGTGCCATCTCTAATTTTCAAAATAAACTTATCTTTTGTGTATTTGTTTCACTCGCGGAGCGGTGAGGGGTGGCTAATATTTTCCATGCTAGATGAGTTATTCTCAAGATGAGTGTTAATTCACTTGTCATTGCACGAGAGTAAGGCAATGGTATTAGGGATGCCCAGTCCCGAAATGCAAAAAGAAATGAATTTACTTTATGTTGTCAAATAATAAATTCCTTGGAAAGTGTTGGTATGGAGGGCACCCGTGGATACGGTTAGCCATGGAAAGTGAAACTTATGGTGAAAAAGGAATAAACTTTATTTTCTGTTTGGGAACCACCTATGATATATCTATGCATGGAAAGTATTGGGAACTCTAAGTTGTTTTCGTTGGTGGGATGGATAAACCTCCCAAAATGTTTTTATCTAAAAAAATCGCTTTGAGCTCCGGCACCTCTACAAATCCCTACTTCCCTCTACGAAGGGCCTATCTTTTACTTTATGCAGTTTTTATTTTGAAATTTGAGTATCCATCTTCTCTCATAAACTAGGAGGCAATATGATCATGCTCAAGTCTTGGTTGTAGTTAATATTCGAGTGTGTTTCATGAATGGATCAATGTTTGAGCATGATGGGATATGGATAACTTATTTTAGCATTCATATTTTGAAAGACATGGTTGCTTGTTGATATGCTTGAGTATCTAAATTATTATGTCAAAACTAAACTATTGCTTTTAATCACATAAAAGTCCAAATGTCCATGCTATAAAGAAAATAATATGATATGACTTGATGAACAACACTCCACATCAAAATTCTATTTTTTTATCACTTACCTACTCGAGGACGAGTAGGAGTTAAGCTTGGGGATGCTGGTACGTCTCCAATGTATCTATAATTTTTGATTGTTCCATGTTGTTTTATTATCAATCTTGGATGTTTTATAATAATTTTATAGTCATTTTATATCATTTTTTTGGTACTAACCTATTGACATAGTGCCAAGTGCCAAGTGCCAGTTGATGTTTTTCCATGTTTTTTACATCGCATAAAATCAATATCCAACGGAGTCCAAATGCCACGAAACTTTACGAAGATTTTTTATGGGCCAGAAGGAAGGCAATGGGCCTTGGTTGCACCTGGGGGTGCCCCGAGGGGGCACAACCCACCAGGGCGCTCCAGGAGGCCCTAGCACGCCCCGGTGGGTTGTGCCCACCTCGGGTGCCCCCCAGACCGCCTCTTTGCTCTATAAATACCCCAAAAATACCAGAACCCTTGGGGAGTCAAGGAAATATTCATCCATCTTTCACAGAGTCCAGAACCACCAGATCCAATCTAGACACCATCTCGGATGGGGTTCACCACCTCCATTGGTGCCTCTCCGATGATGCGTGAGTAGTTCTTTGTAGGCCTTCAGGTCCGTAGTTAGTAGCTATATGGCTTCATCTCTCTCTCTCTCTTGATCCTCAATAAAATGGTCTGTTGGAGATCCATATGATGTAACTCTTTTTGCGGTGTGTTTGGTGGGATCGATGAACTTCGAGTTTATGATCAGATCTATGTTTTTATATCCATGAAAGTATTTGACTTTATTTGATCTCTTTTATGCATGATCTCTTATAGCCTCGTATTTCTTCTTCGATATTTGGGTTTTGTCTGGCCAACTTGATCTATTTATCTTGCAATGGGAAGAGGTGCCTGGTAGTGGGTTTGATCTTACGGTGCTTGATCCCAGTGATAGAAAGGGAACCGACACGTATGTATCATTGCTACTAAGGATAAAAATATGAGATCTATATCTATCGCCATATAGATAAACGGATCTTGTCTACAGAATGACATCGTTCTTATTGCATTACTCCATTTTCCCATGAACTTAATACACTAGATGCATGCTAGATAGCGGTCGATGTGTGGAGTAATAGTAGTAGATGCAGGCAGGAGTTGGTCTACTAATCTTGGACGTGATGCCTATGTAATGATCATTGCCTAGATATTGTCATAATTATTTGAAGTTCCATCAATTGCCCAACAGTAATTTTTTACCCACAATTTGCTATTTTTCTTGAGAGAAGTCACTAGTGAAACCTACGGCCCCCCAGTCTCCTTTCTTATATATTTGCCTTGTGATCTACTTTTCCTTTGCATTTTTATTCAGATCTATTAAACCAAAAAATCCAAAAATACCTTGCTGCGTGTTATCTTTATTATTTTATTTGGCGTTCGATCTATCAATCTACTACAATTTACCTCACGTCTGTTTGCCTATCTTGAGGTGTCGTACCCCGGAAGGGATTGACAACCCCTTTAACACGTCGGGTTGTGAGGTGTTGTTATTTGTGTGCAGGTGCTGCTTACGTTGTGTTGCTTGGTTCTCCTACCGGTTCGATACCTTGGTTTCATAACTGAGGGAAATACCTACCGTCGATGTGCTACATCATCCCCCCCTCTCCAGGGAAATAGAGACGCAGTTCCAGCTACCATCATAGTTTTATTCTTGCCAAATAGTTTTATACTTGTTTTAGGTAAAGCAAATGTCAAGTGTGTGTAGAGTTGTATTGATGGTCGATATAACTTGAGGGAATATTTGTCCTACCTTTAGCTCCTTGTTGGGTTTGACACTCTTATTTATTGAAGAAGGCTACAAACGATCCCCTATACTTGTGGGTTATCAAGACCTTTTTCTGGCGCCGTTGCCGGGGAGCAATAGCATGGGGTGAATATTCTTGTGTGTGCTTGTTTGCTTTATTACTAAGTAGTTTTTATTTCTTGTTCTATGTTGTTCTCTATCTTTATTTATGGATATGGAACACGAAACACCAAAAAAATTAGTGGTACTTGCTACTCATGGAGATGGGGAACCTCCTAAAACCCTCGATGCTCGTTATGTGAAAAATATTATGCACTACTTTGATAATCCTGAGAAAACCCCATTCAACTTGATAATGGGAGTAACATTGGATCAACGTGAACACTTTAGGGATTATCGCTTGACACAAAAAGGGAAACTTTTATGGGATCAAATTGATATGTTGCATTGGTATGCTTGGAATTTATGCCAGAGATATGATTATACTTGTTGCTCTAGGATGAACACTCCACACCTTCCCTTTTCATGCAAATTTAATGAAAATGAAACCTTAGCTTCTTATGCTAATGGTAGATATGATTACTATGATGTGGAATGGTAGAAGAATTTGTTGCTTTTAAGGGTGCTTATCAAATTGAATCTTTGTTTGATAAATTTGAAGATTTCGATGATTCAGTTTATAGAGCTGAAAATTTTGCTATCCTTAAATATTTCTATGATAATTATAAATTTAATTACGATATTGATGTATTTATTGAGAAATTCTCCACTGTCCAAGAAGAGACTAACATTTTGCAGGAGTCTATGGAAGAAGAAATTGATGAAACCGCGAGCTCATTGGATGAAAAAGATGATGAAGAGAGCGAAGAACAAAAGGAGGAAGAGTGGATTAGCTACCCGTGCCCACCTTCTAATGACAGTAACTCTTCAACTCATACATTGTTTAATTTCCCTTTGTTCTTGCCGAAGGATGAATGCTATGATAATTGTTATGATCCCATTGATTCGTTCGAAATATCCCTTTTTGATGAACTTGATAATTGCTATACTTGTGGTCGGGATGCCAATATGAATTATGCTTATGGGGATTAACTTGATATAGTTCCTTATATTAATAATGAAAAGTTTTCTATTGCACCCACACATGATAGTCTTATTATCTTTTTGAATTCTGCCAACTACACTATATCGGAGAAGTTTGCACTTATTAAGGATTACATTGATGGGTTACCTTTTACCTTTGCAAGTGATAATTTTGATGAATGTAACATGAATGTGCTTGATGATCCTACTTGCAATTATTATGAGAGAGGGACTACATCTCCACCTCTCTATGTTTCCAACATGACAAAATTGCAAGAAACTGCTTATGCTATGTATTGGCCTTTACTTTATGTGCATGAATTGTTCTTGTATGACATGCCGATGCATAGGAAGAGAGTTAGACTTCATCATTGCATGATATATGTTGCTTTGTGATCACTTTAAATGCCAAATCAATGTTAATTAAAATTGGCTTTGATATACCTTGGGATCCGGGTGGATCCATTACTTGAGCACTTTATGCCTAGCTTAATGGCTTTAAAGAAAGCGTTGCCAAGGAGACAACCCGGTAGTTTAGAGAGTCATTTATTTCTATTGAGTGCTTTTATAAAGTTTAAAAACAAAAAATATAGAGGGAACTTAAAAACTTTTTCATAAAAGAGAAGTGATTGGAATTTATGCATTGGAGAAGTGAGGGTCGACCTTGAACACTTCTGTTCATGCTCATGGAAACAATGTAGAATTTTTCATGAAAGTTCTCACAAAAATAATTATCCCCTTGTACAAATCCTTTGTATTGTAAAATTATTGTGCCAAGATTTGCCTTTAGGATGATTAGATTGCTTGTTGGTATGTGCGATGTAGAAATAGAAACTTTGGCTGTCGCGCATGATTTTTCATTTTTTTTATGGACGTCGAAACTTTTTGAAACTTTTTGCACAATCTTTCTATACAAATTTTTTATTTTATCCTAATTTTTCAGAATTTTTGGAGTAACAGAAGTATGGTATATGTTCAGATTGCTATGGACTGTCCTATTTAAGACGGATTCTATTTTTGATGAATTGTTTTGCTTGTTTAGATGAAAATATCGATTCTATTGGTGGTATAAGCCATGGAAAAGTTATATTACAGTAGCTACAATGCAAAAAAAATATGAATTGGTTTGCAACAGTACTTAGAGTAGTGATTTTGCTTTATTATACTAACAGATCTTACCGAGCTTTTTGTTGAGTTTTGTGTGGATGAAGTGATCAAAGATCGAGGAGGTCTCAGTACGAGGAGAAGGAGGAGAGGCAAGAGCTCAAGCTTGGGGATTCCCAATGCACCCCAAGGAGACTCAAGTGTCTAAGCTTGGGGATGCCCCAGAAGGCATCCCATCTTTCTTCAATGAGTATCGGTATGTTTTCGTCTTCGTTTCGTTCATGTGATATGTGTAAATCTTGGAGCGTCTTTTGTGTTTATTTTTTATTTTTTTTTATTTTATGCACCATGCTGGTATGAGATAGTCCATGGTTGATTTATAGAATGTTCATTGTACTTCACCTATATCTTTTGAGTATGGCTTTATAGAATGCTTCATGAGCTTCACTTATATCATTTGAAGTTTGGATTGCCTATTTCTCTTCACATAGAAAACCGTTATTTGAAGAATGATCTTTTTCCTCACTTATATTTGTTAGAGCATGATTTTTATAGAAAGAATTAAACTCTCATTCTTCACCTATATCTATTTAGAGAGTCAACAGGAATTGGTCAAATGCATGGTTAGTCATAAAATCCTACATAAAACTTGTGGATCACTGAAAATGATATGTTTGATTCCTTGCAATAGTTTTGTGATATAGAGATGGAATATGTGGGAGGTACTAGTAAACGGTTGTGGTTAGTAAGAATATTTGTGTTAAGGTTTGTGATTCCCGAAGCATGCACGTATAGTCTCTCGTTATGCTACGAAGTTGGAGCATGATTTATTATTGATTGTCTTCCTTATGAGTGGCGGTCGGGGACGAGCGATGGTCTTTTCCTACCAATCTATCCCCCTAGGGGCATGCGTAGTAGTACTTTGCTTCGAGGGCTAATAAACTTTTGCAATAAGTATATGAGTTCTTTGTGACTAATGTGAGTCCAAGGATTATACACACTCTTACCTTTCCGCAATTTGCTAGCCTCTACGGTACCGTGCATTGCCCTTTCTCACCTCGAGAGTCGGTGCAAACTTCGCCGGTGCATCCAAACCCCGTGATATGATATGCTCTATCACACAAAAGACTTATTATATCTTCCTCAAAACAGCCATTGTACCTACTTATTATGGCCCTTCCATAGCCATTCCGAGATATATTGCCATGCAACTTCCACCACTTCCATTTTGACGACTTGAGCATTCATTGTCATATTACTTTGCATGATCATATAGCTAACATAGTAGTTGTGGCTCAGCCACTGTTCATCATTTTTATGCATGTTACGCTAGATCATTGCACATCCTGGTATTGGCAGAAGCATTCATATAGAGTCATATTTTGTTATAGGTATCGAGTTTTAATATTGAGTTATAAGTAAATAGAAGTGTGATGATCATCATTATTCATTTTTAGAGCATTGCCTTAGTGAGGAAAGGATGATGGAGACTATGATTCCCCTACAAGTCAGGATGAGACTCCGGACAATGAGAGAAGAAAATATAAAAAGGAAAAAAGAAAAAAGAAGAAGAAGAAAGAGAGAAGGGGCATGCTAGTTCCACACTTGTGCTTGAAAGTAGCACCATGTTTTTCATATGGAGAGTCCCCTATGTTGTCACTTTCAAATACTAGTGGGAATTTTTCATTATGGGATTAGATGCACACCCACTTAGTTTTCATATTGAGCTTTCATACACTTATATCTCTTAGTGCATTCGTTGCATGGCAATCCCTACTCCTTGCATTGATATCAATTGATGGGCATCTCCATAGCCCGTTGGTTAGCCGCGTTGGTGTGAGACTTTCTACTTTTTTGTCTTCTTTATATTTACCCCTATCATCATACTCTATTCCACCCGTAGTGCTATATACATGGCCCACGCTCATGTATTGCGTGAGGGTTGAAAAGGCTGAAGCGCGTTAAAAAGTATGAACCAATTGCCCAGCTTGTCATCGGGGTTGTGCATGATAAATACTTTTTGTTAAGAAGACAGAGCATGACAAGACTATATGATTTTGTAGGGATAGCTTTCTTTAGCGTTGATATTTTGAAAGACATGATTTTTTGTTGGGATGCCCGAGTATTGATGTCTTTATGTCAAATGATAGACTATTGCTTTGAATCACTTATGTCTTTGTGACGCCCCAAGACCGGCGCTCCAGATGCCTTCCATGGATTTCGAGATTCGCCATGTGTTGTAATTGCTTTGTTGCATTCATCATGTCATATCTTGCATCGCATCATGTCATCATGCCATCATATCTTTAATTTTATAACTCTTATAAATAAACTATATGGATCTTTGATCCATTTAAATCGAGGGAATTCACATGGTGATTTATCTTTACAACTTTTACCCTCCCAATAATATTAGGGAGCCATCATAAATATTCCATTCTTTAGGAATCGACCATAACACACTTGCAAAATAAATTCCATGGTTCTTTTGCTTCAAGTTTCACCTCTAAACCTTGGCAATAGTTCTTTCTCCATTTATCGAGGGTCCTCCAAAATCCTCAACATTTTTGCACACCCCTATAGCCTAGCCTCCATTCAAACTCCTTTGGCTCAAGTCAAATAAGTTTGAATTTAAATTCTCCTAACTTGTTGGAACCTTTGTTGTTGGGTTGGAAATTTTCCTTAAAGCCTGACAAAAATGCCCCGCCATATTATTCCTGTGCGTGGCCTCTTCTCTTAATTCTTTGACCTCTCCCTATTTTCTAAAAAGAGAAATTCAAAGGGAGAAGAGAGAACCAGGCCAGCCCATTTGCTTCCTGTGCCTCCCAACCTCTCCGCGGCCCACCTAGGCCTAGCCACCACCTAATCCTAACCCTAGCCCGATCCCCCTGTTCTCTCTGCCTCCTCCCAATTCCCCTTCTCCTCACTGCCGCCTCCGCACACAGCGCTGGATCCCCTCGCACACTCCTCGATCCCCTTTCCCCTCCACTCTTCTGCAGCGCCGCCTCCCATCCGCCATGACCGATCCCCACTCTCTCTTCGTATCGGCCCCCTCCTCCGACCTCATCCTCATGAGCATGAACACCGGGGCGTGCAACCTCTTGAGCTTGTGTTGGATTTCTCCGAAGAGGAAGGGATGATGCAGCATAGTAGCGTAAGTATTTCCCTCAGTTTTTGAGAACCAAGGTATCAATCTAGTAGGAGGCCATGCTCAAGTCCCTCGTACCTGCACAAAACGATAGCTACTCGCAACCAACGCGATTAGGGGTTGTCAATCCCTTCACGGTCACTTACGAGAGTGAGATCTGATAGATACAATATTTTTGGTATTTTTGGTATAGAGATGCAAAGTGAAAAGTAAAAGGCAAAGTAAAAAAGCAAAGCAAGATTAAAGTGATGGAGATTGATATGATGAGAATAGACCCGGGGGCCATAGGTTTCACTAGTGGCTTCTCCCAAGAGCATAAGTATTCTACGGTGGGTGAACAAATTACTGTTGAGCAATTGACAGAATTGAGCATAGTTATGAGAATATCTAGGCATGATCATGTATATAGGCATCACGTCCGTGACAAGTAGACCGAAACGATTCTGCATCTACTACTATTACTCCACTCATCGACCGCTATCCAACATGCATCTAGAGTATTAAGTTAAAAACAGAGTAACGCTTTAAGCAAGATGACATGATGTAGAGAGATAAATTCATGCAATATGAAATAAACCCCATCTTGTTATCCTCGATGGCAACGATGCAATACGTGCCTTGCTGCCCCTTCTGTCACTGGGAAAGGACACGGCAAGATCGAACCCAAAGCTAAGAACTTCTCCCATGGCAAGAACTACCAATCTAGTTGGCCAAACCAAACGGATAATTCGAAGAGACTTGCAAAGATAACCAATCATACATAAAAGAATTCAGAGAAGATTCAAATATTGTTCATAGATAGACTTGATCATAAACCCACAATTCATCGGTCTCAACAAACACACCGCAAAAAGAAGATTACATCGAATAGATCTCCACGAGAGAGGGGGAGAACTTTGTATTGAGATCCAAAAAGAGAGAAGAAGCCATCTAGCTACTAACTATGGACCCGAAGGTCTGAGGTAAACTACTCACACTTCATCGGAGGGGCTATGATGATGTAGAAGCCCTCCGTGATGACAGCCCTCTCCGGCGGAGCTCCGGAATAGGCCCCAAGATGGGATCTCGTGGATACAGAAAGTTGCGGTGGAGGAATTAGGTTTTTGGCTCCTGTTCTGATCGTTTGGGGGTACGTAGGTATATATAGGAGGAAGGAGTACGTCGATGGAGCACCGAGGGGCCCACGAGGCAGGCGGCGCGCCCTAGGGGGTGGGCGCGCCCCCCACCCTCATGACCGCCTCTTTGACTCCTTGGAGTAGGGTCCAAGTCTCCTGGATCACGTTCAGTGAGAAAATCATGTTCCCGAAGGTTTTATTCTGTTTGGACTCCGTTTGATATTCTGTTTCTCCGAAATACTGAAATAGGCCAAAAAACAGCAATTCTGGGCTGGGCCTCCGGTTAATAGGTTAGTCCCAAAATAATATAAGTGGAAAATAAAGCCCAATATAGTCCAAAACAGTAGATAATATAGCATGGAGCAATAAAAAATTATAGATACGTTGGAGACGTATCAGGCATCCCCAAGCTTAATTCCTGCTCGTCCTCGAGTAGGTAAATGATAAAAGGAGAATTTTTGATGCAGAGTGCTACTTGGCATAATTTCAATGCAAATCTTCTTAATTGTGGTATGAATATTCAGATTAGGAAGATTCAAGACAAAAGTTCATATTGACATAGAGAATAATAATACTTCAAGCAAACCAACAAAGCAATTATGTTTTCTTAAAGTAACATGGCCAAAGAAAGTTCATCCCTACAAAATCATATAGTTTAGTCATGCTCCATTTTTGTCACACAAGAATGCTCTCATCATGCACAACCCCGATGAGAAGCCAAGCAATTGTTTCATACCTTAATAATTTCAAACTCATAAACTTTCACGCAATACATGAGCGTGAGCCATGCATATAACACTATTGTAACATCCCAAATCTTCAATTTGGAATGTTATACATAGATCATCCATGCATATCATGTTTTATTGCTTTTCCATTCCGTAATCCTCGGAATCCTAAGTAGCTCAAGGACCCTCGGAGAGAGTTGGGGATTTCCCGGTCTTCATATTTGATTCTTTTATCAAATAATGAAAAGAGGACTTGATTTTAATTATTTCTCTCCAAAAAATATTTCACATTAAAAATTTAAGAGAGGAGATAATATGACTTCTCCAAAATAAATGAAATATTGGAGGAAAAATATTAAAATCATTAAATTGATTTTTATTGGATTTTATTTGCATTAGAAAAATTGCATGTTTTTTTCAAAATGCATTTTAGGGCCAAGAAAATGTTCATCTTGTTCTAAATATTTTATTTAGACGGTGAAAAATTGTTTTGGCATTTTTAGGTTTCTATTTATTTTTTTCTAGGATTTTATTTCGGTCGGCGAAGTTTTTTAAAAAAAAGGGTTCCGCGCCGACTGGGTCTAAGGCCCAGCCGCGCCAGGCCGCCGCCGCCGCCACTCGGACCGGAGTCCGAGTTGGACTCCGCCTCCGCCGCACCTTGCCCCCTCCTCCAAGTCGCCGCCCCCGCCCCTTTATATACGCCGCCACCCCCGCCCCCAACACCACCACCACCGCCGCCTAGCCCGCCGCCCCTGCGCGCGCAGCCGCCGCCGCCCGCGCTCGCCGCCGCAGTCGCCGCCGCCTAGCACCGCCGCCGCCGCCAAGCCCCGCCGCCCCGCGAGCCGCTGCCCCGCACCCCGCCCCGCCGGAGCCCCTCGCCGGAGGTAGCCACCGCGCCTCGCCGCCACTTTTTTATAAAAACCGTTTGTTTTTTTAAACCCTAGATCCATTTTTTTCGGATTCGCCGGTTTTTCTCGGTTCTTCTAGTTAGTGGATGTTCGTCCGAACGTTCGTTTTAACAAACGGTTCCTCGCCCGTTAGAAACAACTAACGAACACTCATTCGTTAGTCTGTTAGTGAGTTTTCTTTTATCGGATTTATTCCGTGATTTTTCTGATCGTGATTTCTGATCTAATCTTAGTTTTTGTTTATCTTTTCGCCCGTTTAACGGAATCAGGCGATTCAAGCGCCTGGAGTTTCATCTTGAAACCCTCTTTCTGTTTAACCAACTAAAACAAGTTTTTTGCTACTGTAAAATTTGGCCTAGTTTCAGATTAGTAAACGAAGCTGCTTTCTTTCTCCGTTTGAGTTTCGTTGCTCTGTTTGTTTTGATTCTTTTTGCGAACTGGAGTTCTTAATTTGAACTTTCTGGTCAACCTCTCTTATTTGATTTTTGCTTGTGCATCAGTGCTTGTTACTTATGTATGTTATTGTTTGCTTGTGATAGAATTCCCAGAGTGCGAAGCGTGTTACTACGAGTCTCTAGGATTCGCGGATCGTCAGCAAGGCAAGTAACACTTTGATCATATCCCATTATTACCCAATTTTTATGCATTAGTTCCAATCCTCAAACATTGCATGATTAGGATGTCATTAACTTGTGGGTTGGGAAGTAGTTGCTGAGGTAGAACCTATTGCCCTGTTACATTCAAACCCTTGGGAGTTACTTCTACGTATTGCTTATTGCTATGCTATGCTCGTAGACGTGGTTTGGGTTTGAGTAAAATTCATGTCAGATGTGAGATTGTTAATTAATGGTTCAACTTAAGGTGGCAACTTAATCAAACAACTGGGTGGATTGAGGCACCTGGGGAACCCAGTGTTGTCTGTTTTTTTTGGAAATCCCGGGGTACCCGTGTGATCTTCCTATGGACCGCCACCCAGGCTCAAAGGGAACTGAGATGATTCATGCTAGAAACTTCCGTGTGCAGCCACAAGCTATTATGGGCTCTAGCATAGTTGAGTAAGTTACGTGAAGCTCTTGAAGAGGTAGATCAGCAGGTAGTGGGTTTTGTAGGTTTGGTATGGTCTACCCGGAGTAGAGAGTTAACGTTTCTGAAAGACTGTGTCTCGGTCATCCGTTTCTCAAACACCATGTAGTGCGAGAAATCCAACGGAGGCGATCGAGTCTTGTGGGGAAAAGTGCGCAAACCTCTGCAGAGTGTACAATCTAATCATGGTTAGCCGTGTCCCCGGTTATGGACAATTCTTGAGTATCTAGTACTTGGGTTATCACATGTATCTCACCATGCTTAATTAATACTGTTGGGATGTTAATTCACTTTAATTGGGATTGAGTTGGGGATACCTTCTCAATGATGTTTCAACCACCATGATAGTAAAATTAAAATCTATTCCGTTGTTGTAGGGAAAAATTGGCTTTTCGCAAAACTACAACCATACAGCTTTCCACCAGCCATATATGCATGTAGTGATAGCATTATTCTGTTTCTGCTCTACTGTGTTATATTGCCAGCATATTCCATGTGCTGACCCGTTTTCGGGCTGCAACGTATTATGTTGCAGACTTTTCAGACGAGGAGTAAGGTTCGTTAGGTCGTTGCCGTGCAGCTCAGCTATGCCGTTGGAGTTGATGGACTCACCTTATCTTCCAAGCCTTCCGCTGTTATCGCATTAGATGGCCTTAAGCCATATTATTGTAATAAGTTCTCTTTGGAGACATTCGATGTAATAGTGTGTGATTGCTACTCTGTTATAAATCCTTCGAGTACTGTGTGTGTCAGCATTACCGATCCAGGGATGACACTGAAGCACAGAGACTTGACCATCTGAGGTCGGGTCGCTACAAGATGGTATCAGAGCACACGCTGAGTGTAGGACACGACCACTAAGATAAACCCTAGGTCACACTTCTCTTCTCATTTCTGACTCCTCTCCATTTTCTACTCTTTAGGATGACGGAGATGAAGAACAAGTTTGCACAACCGGATGAAGACA
Source organism: Triticum aestivum (assembly GCF_018294505.1). Classification (NCBI taxonomy): domain Eukaryota; kingdom Viridiplantae; phylum Streptophyta; class Magnoliopsida; order Poales; family Poaceae; genus Triticum; species Triticum aestivum. Next base: position 196,049,122 of record NC_057803.1, read on the forward strand.
CACCTTTTGGACGCCACTTGAAGGAAGTCACTAGGTACTTGAACATTGGAATACCAAGCTTCACCGGGACGTACAACGCCACTTTACCTGAAGAGGAGCGCTGGATGATTCAAGTACAAGTTCCAGGAAGGACGTTCTCGCCAACTTCTAAACCCATAGAATTTTCCTTCGACGCACCAACCTGGAGTTTAGGAAAGAGTATGGCAGCTCACATCACCATGGGACGCATTGGAGAAGTTTACAACAGGGAGCTTAAGGACACTATTTACCAAATATGTGGGCGCCGAGACGAGCAATGGGAAGTAATCAGCACTAAGAAGGATAGATCCATTGCAGCTTTCATCCAGGAGTTAAACCAGCACATTCGACGTCAGGAGAACCAGATGTGTGCGGACATGATGGACTTGAAGAAGGCGAAGACTAGGATCATCGAGCTGGAGGAAGAACTCAAGTTTACCCGCGATGGATATGAGGAGGAAATCAAGACCCTACTGGAGAAGAATGACGACTTAGTCAAGAAGATCGGAGTATTCATGGGAGGACCAGCACCAATAGAAGAAGAAGAAGAACCCAAGGAAATACGCCCCGAGGACTACATCATCATCGACGACACCGACTCCGACCCTAGTGATGATGACTTTGAAGACGAAGCTGGAGCAGACATCATGGAGTCTTCCACCGATCAAAATTTCTAGATGACTACCATATATTAGTAGTATTTCCCCCATGTATATAGTAGTAGTGAGCACTTTTGCGATAGTTCTAGACCGTTTGTATGCCCTTGCTTGATTGATTGAGTGAAATGATTGTGTTTGTCTCATGTGCATATGGGTAGTGTTTTCTCATTAGACCTCTTCTATTCTAAATCTCTCCCATCTAAACCCCTCAGATGCCTCCGAGACGTGACACCGGTTTTGCCTTCCCGCCGGAGCTCACCCAGTTGATCCAGCAGCAGAATGCCTTGATGCAATTGCTAGTTCAGAACCAGGGCAACAACAACAACAACAACAACAACAACCCACCGCCAGTGGACAACCTAGCCCGTTTTCTAAGGTTACAGCCGCCGGTGTTTTCCAGTAGCACCGAGCCTATAGTTGCTGATGATTGGCTACGCCGAATTGGAAGGGAGTTGAACACCGCAGGTTGCACAGATGCTGAGAAGGTGCGCTTTGCCGCACATCAATTGGATGGACCAGCAGCCTCATGGTGGGAGAATTACACAGCCACTTTTCCTATAGCCAATGTCACTTGGGACCAGTTTCAGCAAGCTTTCCGCACAGCCCATGTCTCCACTGGAGCTATGCAAATGAAGAAGCGGGAGTTCCGCAACTTACGCCAGGGGAACCGTACTGTGGCTCAGTACGTGGATGAGTTTAGCAAGTTATCTCGCTACGCCCCTGATGATGTGGCCACAGATGCCGCGAAGCAGGAGAAGTTTATGGAAGGGCTGAATGATGAGATGAGCATGCAGTTGATGGTAGCAACCTTCAACAACTACCAGGAGTTGGTAGATAAGGCTCTTATGATTGAAGGGAAACAACAGCAGATTGAGAGCCGCAAGAGAAAGTATGGACAAGGGAAGTATAACTCAGGAGCTCAGCAGAAGCCTCGCCTAACCCCGAACACGGGAGGACTTGTTCACAACCATGGAGGTCACAACCACACTGGAGGAGGATCACATAACCACAGTGGTGCTAAGAATGGGAATGGGAACGGAGCTAACAACAATCAGAACCGCTCCAACCCGTCCACTCCCGCCAAAAGAGACTTAAGTCAGGTTACCTGTTTTAAGTGCGGGAAGACAGGGCACTATGCCAATGATTGCCCCGAAGGAAGGAATGGAAACGGAAATGGAAGCACTGGGAAGAAGCCCAATCCATTCAACAAAGGACAAGTGAACCACGTTAACGTGGAGGAGGTTGAAGAGCAGCCGGACGCGGTAATAGGTAAGTTTTTGGTTAAGTCATTTACCGCTCTTGTTCTTTTCGATACTGGTGCATCGCATTCATACATATCAAGGGGATTCGTGGATAAGTTTAAACTACCAACCCAAACCCTTAGGACCCCTCTTTTAGTGAGTTCACCCGGAGCAGAGTATATGGCTAGCCGATGGTGTGACCAGATACCCTTAACCATTGGTACACATGTTTTTCCGTCCGACCTAATTATCTTGGAGTCACAAGGATTGGATGTGATATTGGGTATGGACTGGATGTCAAAGTTTGGAGGAAGCATTGACTGTGCTAGTAAGTCGATTTATCTCACCACCCCGGAAGGAAAAAGGATTAAGTATGTATCTAGGCATGTGCCTAGGAGGAGTCAAGTGAATGCCCTTACGGGAGTTGTTCAGGAGGAAATGCCTGTAGTGAAGGATTACCCGGATGTTTTCCCAGAGGAGTTACCAGGCATGCCACCGGACAGAGATATTGAGTTTTTGATAGAGCTGTTACCAGGAACAGGACCAATATCCAAGAGACCCTATCGGATGCCCGCAAATGATCTGGAAGAAATTAAGAAACAGATCAAGGAGTTATTGGAGAAAGGATATATCCGAAGAAGTTCATCACCTTGGGGAGCCCCAGTACTTTTGGTTGAGAAGAAGGATAAATCCCTGAGGATGGTTGTTGATTATCGAGCATTGAATGAAGTGACGATTAAGAACAAGTACCCACTGCCGATGATCAACGATCTGTTTGATCAGTTGCAAGGAGCTAAAGTGTTTTCGAAGATCGATTTGCGATCGGGGTATCATCAGTTGAAGATACGAGAGAAGGACATACCAAAGACGGCGTTCACAACGCGATATGGATTATACGAGTACACGGTCATGTCGTTTGGACTGACTAACGCCCCTGCCTATTTCATGAGCATGATGAACAAGGTGTTCATGGAGTATTTGGACAAGTTTGTTGTGGTGTTTATTGATGATATCATGGTATACTCGAAGAACGAGGAGGAGCACAAAGAGCATTTGCGTTTAGTTCTCGAGAAGCTCAGGGAACACCAGTTGTATGCTAAGTTTAGCAAATGCGAGTTTTGGCTGAAGGAAGTCGGATTCCTTGGACATGTTATATCAGGAGAAGGTATAGCAGTAGACCCCAGCAAGGTTCAGTCAGTCACTGAATGGTTGGCACCCACCTCAGTTAGCGAGATCCGCAGTTTTCTTGGACTCGCAGGATACTACCGGAGATTCATTGAGAATTTTTCCAAGATTGCAAAACCAATGACTGAACTGTTGAAGAAGGATACCAAGTTTAAATGGACAGAAGATTGTGAAGCAAGTTTCCAGGAGTTGAAGAAACGTTTGACTACAGCCCCAGTGCTAGTACTGCCAGATATACATAAGGAGTTCCAAGTGTATTGCGACGCCTCTCGCTTAGGACTTGGATGTGTGCTTATGCAGGACGGAAGAGTTGTTTCGTATGCCTCACGACAACTAAAACCTCATGAGTTGAATTATGCCACGCATGATTTGGAGCTAGCAGCCGTAGTGCATGCGTTGAAGACTTGGAGACATTACCTTATTGGAAACCGTTGTGATGTGTACACGGATCACAAGAGTTTGAAGTACATCTTCACCCAGAAGGAGCTGAACCTTAGGCAGAGGAGATGGTTGGAGCTTATAAAGGATTATGACATGAAGCTACACTATCATCCAGGAAAGGCCAATGTCGTAGCAGACGCATTGAGTCGGAAGAGTTATGCTAATACCCTTGAAAGTAAAGGACTGCCGAAGGAATTAGCAAAGGACATCATGGAACTTCGGTTAGAGATTGTACCTAGAAGGTTCATTGCCACAATGGAGGTTCAGTCGACATTGCTGGACAAGATTCGGGAAGCTCAGAAAGATGATAAAGAGATTGCCGAGATAAAGGAGAAGATGGGCAAAGGAAAGGCCAAAGGTTTTCGTGAGGATGAGCACGATACCCTATGGTTTGAGGACCGAGTTTATGTGCCCAACAACCAGGAGATCAGGAAGTTAATACTTCAAGAGGCCCATGACTCACCATACTCGATACACCCCGGAAACACCAAGATGTATTTGGATTTGAAGGAACGTTTCTGGTGGACTGGTATGAAGAAGGATATTGCCGAGTATGTAGCCATATGTGATGTATGTCAGAGAGTTAAGGCAGAACATCAGAAGCCAGCAGGACTGTTACAGCCTATGCCGATACCCGAATGGAAGTGGGATAAACTTGGCATGGACTTTATCACCGGATTACCCAGGACTAAAGCAGGATATGATTCCATATGGGTAGTAGTTGATCGTTTGACCAAAGTAGCTCACTTCATCCCAGTGAAAACCACCTATACAAGTGCAAAGTTGGCCAAGATCTATATGTCCAGGATCGTATGTCTGCATGGAGTTCCGAGGACCATCGTATCGGATCGAGGAACACAGTTTACTTCAAAGTTTTGGCATCAGTTACACCAGACTTTGGGAACGAGATTGGAGTTCAGTACAACGTTTCACCCGCAGACAGATGGACAGACTGAGATAGTCAATCAAATTTTGGAGGACATGTTGAGAGCCTGTGTGCTGGATTATGGATCCAGTTGGGATGACAATTTGCTGTATGCAGAGTTCTCATACAATAATAGCTACCAAGCCAGCTTGAAGATGGCACCGTTTGAAGCCCTGTATGGACGCAGGTGCAGAACACCGTTGATGTGGGATGAGGTAGGAGACCGTCAGTTGTTTGGACCAGACTTGATTAAAGAATCTGAGGAGAAGGTAAAACTGATCCGAGACCGACTGAAGATTGCTCAGTCCAGGCAGAAGAGTTATGCAGACTCAAAACGCAAGGAGGTAACCTACGAAATTGGAGACAGAGCATATCTGCGAGTATCGCCCTTGCGAGGAGTGAAACGTTTTAGAGTTAAAGGAAAGTTAGCCCCGAGATTTGTAGGACCGTATCGCATTTTGGAATGGATGGGAGAAGTCGCCTACAAGTTGGAGTTACCTGAGGGATTGTCAGGAGTCCACGATGTGTTCCACGTTTCACAGATGAAGAAGTGTCATGCTAAGATGGCGGAAATACCATTAAGAGATACAGTACCCTTGGAGGCGATTCAGTTGGACAGTGATTTGACTTACGAGGAGAAGCCAGTTAAGATTCTTGAGTTTGCCAGCAGAGTCACCCGCAGTAAGGTTATCAAGTTTTGTAAAGTTCAGTGGAGCCACCATACCGAGGATGAAGCTACCTGGGAACGAGAGGATGATCTCCGCAAGGACCACCCATACCTATTTTCTAGCCAACCCGAATCTCGAGGGCGAGATTCATCTTAAGGGGGGTAGGTTTGTAACATCCCAAATTTTCAATTTGGAATGTTATACATAGATCATCGATGCATATCATGTTTTATTGCTTTTCCGTTCCGTAATCCTCGAAATCCTAAGCAGCTCAAGGACCCTCGGAGAGAGTTGGGGATTTCCCGGTCTTCATATTTGATTCTTTGATCAAATAATGAAAAGAGGATTTGATTTTAATTATTTCTCTCCGAAAAATATTTCACATTAAAAATTAAAGAGATGAGATAATATGACTTCTCCAAAATAAATGAAATATTGGAGGAAAAATATTAAAATCATTAAATTGATTTTTATTGGATTTTATTCGGATTTTATTTGCATTAGAAAAATTGCATGTTTTTTTCAAAATTGCATTTTAGGGCCAAGAAAATGTTCATCTTGTTCTAAATATTTTATTTAGACGGTGAAAAATTGTTTTGGCATTTTTAGGTTTTTATTTATTTTTTTCTAGGATTTTATTTCGGTCGGCGAAGTTTAAAAAAAAAGGTTCCGCGCCGAGTGGGCCTAATGCCCAGCCGCGCTAGGCCGCCGCTGCCGCCGCCGCCACTCGGACCGGAGTCCAAGTTGGACTCCGCCTCCGCCGCGCCTTGCCACTCCTCCAAGTCGCCGCCCTCGCCCCTTTATATACGCCGCTAGCCCCGCCCCCACCACCACCACCACCGCCGCCTAGCCCCGCCGCCCCTGCCGTGCGCCGCTGCCGCCGCCCGCGCTCGCCGCCGCAGACGCCGCCGCCAAGCCCCGCCGCCTCGCGAGCCGCCGCCCCATCGGAGCCCCTCACCAGAGGTAGCCACCGCGCCCCGCCACCGGTTTTTTTATAAAAACCGTTCGGTTTTTTTTGAAAACCCTAGATCCGTTTATTTTCGGATTCGCCGGTTTTTCTCGGTTCTTCTAGTTAGCGGACGTTCGTCAGAACGTTCGTTTTAATGAACGGTTCCTCGCCCGTTAGAAACAACTAACGAACGCTCGTTCGTTAGTCTGTTCGTGAGTTTTCTTTTATCAGATTTATTCCGCGATTTTTCTGATCGTGATTTCTGATCCGATCTTAGTTTATGTTTATCTTTTCGCTCGTTTAACGGAATCACGTGATTCAAGCGCCTGGAGTTTCGACTCGAAACCCTCTTTCCGTTTAACCAACTCAAACAAGTTTTTGCTACTGTAAAGTTTGACCTAGTTTCAGATTAGTAAATGAAGCTTCTTTCTTTCGCCGTTTGAGTTTCGTTGCTCCGTTTGTTTTGATTCTTTTTGCGAACCGGAGTTCTTAATTTGAACTTTCTGGTCAACCTCTCTTATTTGAGTTTTGCTTGTGCATCGTTGCTTGTTACTTATGTATGTTATTGTTTGCTTGCGATAGAATTCCCGGAGTGCGAAGCGTGTTACTACGAGTCTCTAGGATTCGCGGATCGTCAGCAAGGCAAGTAACACTTTGATCATATCCCATTATTACCCAGTTTTTATGCATTAGTTCCAATCCTCAAACATTGCATGATTAGGATGTCATTAACTTGTGGGTTGGGAAGTAGTTGCTGAGGTAGAACCTATTGCCCTGTTACATTCAAACCCTTGGGAGTTACTTCTACGTATTGCTTATTGCTATGCTATGCTCGTAGACGTGGTTTGGGTTTGAGTGAAATTCATGTCAGATGTGAGATTGTTAATTAATGGTTCAACTTAAGGTGGCAACTTAATCAAACAACTGGGTGGATTGAGGCACCTGGGGAACCCAGTGTTGTCTGTTTTTTTGGAAATCCCGGGGTACCCGTGTGATCTTCCTATGGACCGCCACCCAGGCTCAAAGGGAACTGAGATGATTCATGCTAGAAACTTCCGTGTGCAGCCACAAGCTATTATGGGCTCTAGCATAGTTGAGTAAGTTACGTGAAGCTCTTGAAGAGGTAGATCAGCAGGTAGTGGGTTTTGTAGGTTTGGTATGGTCTACCCAGAGTAGAGAGTTAACGTTTCTGAAAGACTGTGTCTCGGTCATCCGTTTCTCAAACACCATGTAGTACGAGAAATCCAACGGAGGAGATCGAGTCTTGTGGGGAAAAGTGCGCAAACCTCTGCAGAGTGTACAATCTAATCATGGTTAGCCGTGTCCCCGGTTATGGACAATTCTTGAGTATCTAGTACTTGGGTTATCACATGTATCTCACCATGCTTAATTAATACTGTTGGGATGTTAATTCACTTTAATTGGGATTGAGTTGGGGATACCTTCTCAATGATGTTTCAACCACCATGATAGTAAATTAAAATCTATTCCGTTATTGTAGGGAAAAATTGGCTTTTCGCAAAACTACAACCATACAACTTTCCACCAGCCATATATGCATGTAGTGATAGCATTATTCTGTTTCTGCTCTACTGTGTTATTTTGCCAGCATATTCCATGTGCTGGCCCGTTTTCGGGCTGCAACGTATTATGTTGCAGACTTTTCAGACGAGGAGTAAGGTTCGTTAGGTCGTTGCCATGCAGCTCAGCTATGCTGTTGGAGTTGATGGACTCACTTTATCTTCCAAGCCTTCCACTGTTATCGCATTAGATGGCCTTAAGGCATATATTGTAATAAGTTCTCTTTGGAGACATTCGATGTAATAGAGTGTGATTGCTACTCTATTATAAATCCTTCGAGTACTGTGTGTGTCAGCATTACCAATCCAGGGATGACACTGAAGCACGGATACTTGACCATCTGAGGTCGGGTCGCTACAACTATGGGTGGAATAGAATATAATGATGCAGGTTATGTGGAGAAGACAAAAAGGAGAAAGTCTCAAATCAACGAGGCTAATCAATGGGCTATGGAGATGCTCATCGATTGATGTTAATGCAAGGAGTAGGGATTGCCATGCAACGGATGCACTAGAGCTATAAATGTATGAAAGCTCAACAAAAGAAACTAAGTGGGTGTGGATCCAACTTGCTTGCTCATGAAGACCTAGGGCATTTGAGGAGGCCCATTGTTGGAATATACAAGCCAAGTTCTATAATGAAAATTCCCACTAGTATATGAAAGTGATAACTCAAGAGACTCTCTATATGAAGAACATGGTGCTACTTTGAAGCACAAGTGTGGAAAAAGGAATAGTAGCATTGCCCCTTTTTTGGGCCTTCTTTTTTTTCTTTGGCCTTTCTCTTTTTTTGGGGACAATGCTCTATTGAATGATGATCATCACACTTTTATTTATTTACAACTCAATGATTACAACTCGATAATAGAACAAAGTATGACTCTATATGGATGCCTCCGGCGGTGTACCGGGATATGCAATGAATCAAGAGTGACAAGTATGAAAAAATTATGAACGGTGGCTTTGCCACAAATACTATGTCAACTACATGATCATGCTAAGCAATATGACAATGATGGATGTGTCATGATAAACTGGATGGTGGAAAGTTGCATGGCAATATATCTCGGAATGGCTATGGAAATGCTATAATAGGTAGGTATGGTGGCTGTTTTGAGGAAGATATAAGGAGGTTTATGTGTGAAAGAGCGTATCATATCACCGTGTTTGGATGCACCGGCGAAGTTTGCACCAACTCTTGATGTGAGAAAGGGCAATGCACGGTACCGTAGAGGCTAGCAATGATGGAAGGGTGAGAGTGCGTGTAATCCATGGACTCAACATTAGTCATAAAGAACTCATATACTTATTGCAAAAATCTACAAGCCATCAAAAACCAAAGTATTGCACGCATGCTCCTAGGGGGATAGATTGGTAGGAAAAGACCATCGCTCGTCCCCGACCGCCACTCATAAGGAGGACAATCAAATAACACCTCATGTTTCAAATTTGTTGCATAACATTTACCATACGTGCATGCTAGGGACTTGCAAGCTTTAACTCAAGCACTTCTCAAATTCACAATTACTCTACTAGCATGACTTTGATATTACTACCTCCATATCTCAAAACAATTATCAAGCATCCAACTTTTCTTAGTATTCAACACACTCAAAAGAAAGTTTCACAAATCTTGAATACCAAGCATGTCATTATTAAGAAAATTACCATGCTATTAAGACTCTCAAAATAATTTAAGTGAATCATGAGAGATCAATAGTTTCTTTAAAACAAATCCACCACCGTGCTCTAAAAAATCTAAGTGAAGCACATAGAGCAAAACTACTTAGCTCAAAAGATATAAGTGAAGCACATAGAGTATTCTATCAAATTTTAATTCATGTATGGCTCTCTCAAAAGGTGTGTACAGAAAGGATGATTGTGGCATACTAAAACCAAAGACACAAATAATACAAGACGCTCCAAGCAAAACACATATCATGTTGGTGAATAAAAATATAGCTCCAAGTAAATTACCGATGAAAGTGGACGAAAGAGGGGATGCCTTCCGGGGCATCCCCAAGCTTTGAATTTTTGGTGTCCTTGGATTATCTTGGGTGTGCCATGGGCATCCCCAAGCTTAGGCTCTTTCACTCCTTGTTCCATAATCCATCACAAGAATTCACCCAAAACTTGAAAACTTCACAACACAAAACTGAAAGTAGAAAACTCGTGAGCTCCGTTAGCGAAAGAAAACAAAAAACCACTTCAAGATACTGTAATGAACTCATTATTTATTTATATTGGTGTTAAACCTACTGTATTATAACTTCTCTATGGATTATAAACTATTTTACTAACCATATATTCATCAAAATAAGCAAACAACACACGAAAAACAGAATCTGTCAAAAACAGAACAGTCTGTAGTAATCTGTAGCTAGCGCAATATCTGGAACCCCAAAAATTCTAAAATAAATTGCTGGACGTAAAGAATTTATCTATTAATAATCTGAAAAAAGAATTAACTAGATAGCACTCCCCAAATAAAAATGACAGCAGTTCTCGTGAGCGCTAAAGTTTCTGTTTTTTACAGCAAGTTCAACAAGACTTTCCCCAAGTCTCCCCAACGGTTCTACTTGGAACAAACACTGACTAAACACAAAAAACACAACCAAAAAGGCTAAATAATTTATTTATTACTAAACAGAAGAAAAAATCAAGGAATAAAAATAAAATTGGGTTGCCTCCCAACAAGCGCTATCGTTTAACGCCCCTTGCTAGGCATAAAAGCGAGGATAGATCTAGGTATTGCCATCTTTGGTAGGCAATCCATAAGTGGCTCTCATGATAGTTTCATATGGCAATTTTATTTTCTTTCTTGGAAAGTGTTCCATGCCCTTTTTTAATGGAAATTGAAATCTAATATTCCCTTCCTTCATATCAATAATCGCACCAACTGTTCTAAGGAAAGATCTACCAAGAATAATAGGGCAAGAAGGATTGCAATCTATATCAAGAACAATGAAATATACGGGCACATAATTTCTATTTGCAACAATAAGAACATCATTAATCCTTCCCATAGGTTTCTTAATAGTAGAATCCGCAAGATGCAATCATACATAAAAGAATCATAAACCCATGGCAAGAACTACCAATCTGGTTGGCCAAACCAAACGGATAATTCGAAGAGACTTGCAAAGATAACCAATCATACATAAAAGAATTCAGAGAAGATTCAAATATTATTCATAAATAGACTTGATCATAAACCCACAATTCATCGGTCTCAACAAACACACCGCAAAAAGAAGATTACATCGAATAGATCTCCACGAGAGAGGGGAGAACTTTGTATTGAGATCCAAAAAGAGAGAAGAAGCCATCTAGCTACTAACTATGGACCCGAAAGTCTGAGGTAAACTACTCACACTTCATCGGAGGGGCTATGATGATTTAGAAGCCCTCCGTGATGACGGCCCTCTCCGACGGAGCTCCGGAATAGGCCCCAAGATGGGATCTCGTGGATACAGAAAGTTGCGGCGGTGGAATTAGGTTTTTGGCTCCTGTTCTGATCGTTTGGGGGTACGTAGGTATATATAGGAGGAAGGAGTACGTCGGTGGAGCACCGAGGGGCCCATGAGCCAGGGGGCGCGCCCTAGGGAGTGGGCGCGCCCCCCACCCTCGTGACCGCCTCTTTGACTCCTTGGAGTAGGGTCCAAGTCTCCTGGATCACGTTCAGTGAGAAAATCACGTTCCCGAAGGTTTTATTCCGTTTGGACTCCGTTTGATATTCTGTTTCTCTGAAATACTGAAATAGGCAAAAAAACAGCAATTCTAGGCTGGGCCTCCGGTTAATAGGTTAGTCCCAAAAATAATATAAAAGTGGAAAATAAAGCCCAATATAGTCCAAAATAGTAGATAATATAGCATGGAGCAATCAAAAATTATAGATACGTTGGAGACGTATCAGGGCGCCACTTCGCCGGTTCCCGTTGCTTCGCCACTCCAGGAGCCAGCAGGTGCGCTGCCGCCATCCAGGATCTCCATGGCGCCGCCTTGCTGCTTCCTCCAGCGCCCAGCACTGGTGCGCATCGGTCCTAAACAAACGGTTTTTAACCCCTTTCTGCGATGGCATTCGGAACCGTTGCCAAGTGAGTGTGGGTGATAGGGGGTCCTTCCCATACGACCCAGAAACATTGGGGATATGCCCTCCTGGCACACACGCTCAGCAAAATGAGGCCGTGTGCGACTGGCGAGCACTCAAATACAGAAATACATACAGTAGTGCTAAAAATACAATTATACATGCGAAATCATTTTCGGTCATAAGTACATCCCACATAGTCAGTCACCACTAAATGTTTCCGTTCGTATATACATCCCACACAGTCACTACAAGGAAAACGTTTGCGCAAGGTGGCGTAACGCAAACAGTTTTGAAGAGAATGTCGTGTGTGATTGTTCATTGATCCAACACGGTTTATTCCTAGAAACTATGTGCGTTGCCTAAGGTCATCGCCCACGGTGGTTTCTCATTAACCATTTGCAATAGGAAAACCTAATTAGCAAGCTAATTGGCCAATTAGCGGGCTAATTGCCCTATTATTAATAATCCATTTACTAAGCTAATTGACATTCATATTAAGCACATAATATATTCCATTTCCATATTAACGAAGCAGGATTTCATAATTGAAATACATCAGAGTACAACATGATATAGCTTCAGCACTCAGCTACCCCATTACACAACTGCACCAGCAGCAAGTTTCATATGCAACATCTAGAACCTTTCAAAATTAGCATCATAGATGGTACATAGAGAGATGCATCTTATCTGGAAAACTGCTGAAGCGGAAGGCGGATAATTGAGCCTTCATTCATGTTGAAGGTCTTTGCAACTTTAGGCCAGTGCCTGTGGATGATTGACCGTCCATCCTTCGACCTCTTCATGAACACTTCAATATTGAACCATGGGTGTTGTATGAAAACTTTCATCGCCTCCTGAACATAGAGGTGGTTTGAGATGTAATCATCAGTGAAGCCTGAAAACAAGGATGTGCATATATGTCTTCTCTATATTGGAAATGGGGCAAAGGAATACAAAAAGGCAAGTTATAATAGTTAGTACCATCTTGTAAACCTCAGTGCTTCCCATTTTTTCCCTACAACACATATAAGGTAGTTAGTCATCAGGTTAAGTAAGGGTTCGCATGCTATCAGTAAAATATGATGATGATAAATAAGCACATTGCAGATTCATCAGATTAATTCAAGCCACATGGAAAACCCATTTATCCAAACCAAATGATTAAAAACTAGGAAATATAGCACTTGTATATGTTTCTCATGTATTAAGTGCAGCCAAATTCGATTTATTCCTCACATGGTATACAATAATAGAATGCAGCCACAACAATTGAACATCGCATTGCAGAATTGAACCAAGCAGTTAACTAAACACCACAACAAATGAACCAAACATTAACTGAGCACCACATTGCACAATGTATAACATACTAGAAGATCAGATAGTTAACCAAACCAAGCATGCTTAACAACTTGGAAATATAGCGATTGTATATGTTTCTCATGTATTTAGTACAACCAAATTTGATTTATTCCTCACGTGGTATACAATAAGAGAATGTAGCCACAGCAATTGAACATCGCATTGTAGAATTGAACCAAGCAGTTAACTAAACACCACAACAAATGAACCAAACGTTAACTGAGCACCACATTGCACAATATAACATACTCCTAATAGAGGATCAGACATTTAACGAAACCAAGCATGCTTAACAACTTGGAAATATAGCAATTGTATTTGTTTCTCATGTATTTAGTACAGCCAAATTCGATTTATTCCTCACATGGTATACAATAACAGAATGCAGCCATAACAATTGAACATCGCATTGCAGAATTGAACCAAGCAGTTAACTAAAAACCACAACAAGTGAACCAAGCCACAACAAATGAACTAAGCAGTTAAGTAAACACCAATTGAACAATATAACATACTCCTAATAGAAGATCCGACAGTTAACCAAACCAAGCATGCTTAACAACTTGGAAATATTGCACCCTGAAGAATTGAACATCACATTTGCAGAATTGAACCAAGCAGTTAATTGAACACCACATTGCACGACATATAGAACATATACACTATAGCAGAAGATTGCATGGTGAAAGTAGATAGCACAATTCACTAGAATGGAAAGGCTGTAGCTAGCAAACTGAACATGGGTCCTTATAGTGAGCTAATAAGACAAGCTACTCCTCATTGTCAGAGATATCAATGATGATTGGCTCCTTGGACATGGAAGAGGGTGAGGCCTCCGCATCGTGGGTGCCCTCGTTGTAGTGGTGAGTTTCCTGACCAACTCTGGGCACCAACCTTCTGGCTCTCGAGATGAGGTAAGCACGTGCATGCTGAGAAAACACCTCGTAGTCTTCGTCGAAGGCACCGACGGTGGCCTCAAGAAAACACCACAAACTGTCATTTAAAGCAGCCAACCGCATCGCGGTGTCGGCGCGCGAGGCATCAACGGTGGCCTCGACGACGAGGTGCTCCTCCAAGAACTAGGGGTCGACACGAATGGCAGCCATCGCGACCTCATCCGTGCGTGCGGTCGCGATTTGCTTCTCTCTCCGCTGCCAAATGCTCCTTGAGGTCCTGGCTATACTGTGTGCACCATGGCTTAGGCCGACACTTATTTGGTGGAGGGGCCAATGATTTGGGTGGAAGGTGTCGCGCTCGCACCGGCGGTCGGGGCATGTGGGATGTGGAAGGAGGAGGAGGATGGGGGTCGCGTGTGGATTACCTGCCTAGATAGGTGAGGCCGAGCAGCATGAAGGAGGGTCGCTGGCGAGGAGGCGGCAGCGCTGCAAGCAAGGAGTGAAGGTTTCAACTTGGAAAGGAAGGTGGAAAGAGGGGAAATGTGGCTTTTGGTAAGGGGGAGGGGCGGGGAGGTAGATATTTCTGCGGAAGCCAAAAATTTGGAATCGCTTCAGACAAAAAACTAGCATGCAAAGTGTCATCAGACACGGTCCCTTATTCAGGCACGGTCCGAAGATATTTTGTGCTGCATCTCATACGGTTGGTTATAATAAACTGCGTGGGATCTCCTTGATTTTTGGTCTTGATTTGAATTACATAATGGGGTCACAGCGGCCATGGACGGTGTTTGAAATGCTTGACCTTTTATCTGAAGTGATCATAAAAAGAATTGGAATTATTCAGGGTTCGTTTGGACATTTTTATGCATTAAGTAAGTTTTCAATGCATTTATGTGCATAATTCAAATTTGAACTACATGCACATGCTCCAGTGCATATAAATTCGTTGAAAAATCAAATCTTTGTCCTTGGGTGCATGCTTTGGTTCCATGCAAGAAATGGGAATGAATTTCAGACACCATTGCGCCGCCGATTCCCGGCAAAACATTGAGCTGCCTGGTTTTTAAATTCTAGTAAATCCAAAACTCGTCTGAAATTCATGAAACTTGGCATGCTATCATGGAGCGGCATCAACATGCCGTGGTACGAATTTTGTCCCATTTGGGGTAGGTTTGGGTATATGCTTCTCACAAACCGGAGCTTCTCACAACAAGCATGATGGTTTTTGGTAGGGAACGTCCCACCTTTGGGGACAAAATGATATCCATTGCCTCTTATTGCTTTCAAGTTTTTTTCTCGTGTTAACATAGAACAACAGGAGTGTCGTGTGAATTTTTGTGATTTTTCGCGGTTCATTTGGATATTTTTATGCATTAACTGAGTTTTCAATGCATTTATGTGCATAATTCAAATTTGAACTACATGTGCATGCTCCAGTGCATATAAATTGGTTGAAAAATCAAATATGTGCCCTTGGGTGCATGCTTAGGACCCATGCAAGAAATGGGAATGAAGTTCAAACACCAGGGCACCGTTGATTGCCGACAAAACATTGAGATGCCTAGTTTTTAAATTCTAGTAAATCCAAAACTCATCTGAAATTCATGAAACTTGGCATGCTATCATGGAGCGGCATGAAAATGTCGTGGTACAAATTTTGTCCCATTTGGGGCAGGTTTGGGTATATGCTTCTCACAAACTGGAGCTTCTCACAACAAGCATGATGGTTTTCGGTAGGGAACGTCCCACCTTTGGGGACAAACGATATCCATTGCCTCTTATTGCTTTCAAGTTTTTTTCTCGTGTCAACATAGAACAACATGAGTGTTGTGTGAATTTTTGTGATTTTTCGGGGTTCGTTTGGACATTTTTATGCATTAACTAAGTTTTCAATAAATTTATGTGCATAATTCAAATTTGAACTACATGTGCATGCTCCAGTGCATATAAATTGGTTGAAAAATCAAATATGTGTCCTTGGGTGCATTCTTAGGTCCCATGCAAGAAATGGGAATGAATTTCAAACACCAAGGCACCGTTGATTGCCAGCAAAACATTGAGACGCCTGGTTTTTAAATTCTAGTAAATCCAAAACTCGTCTGAAATTCATGAAACTTGGCATGCTATCATGGAAGGGCATCAACATGATGTGGTACAAATTTTGCCCCATTTGGGGCAAGTTTGGGTATATGCTTCTCACAAACCAGAGCTTCTCACAACAAGCATGATGGTTTTCGATAGGGAACGTCCCACCTTTGGGGACGAAACGATATCCATTGCCTCTTATTGCTTTCAAGTTTTTTCTCGTGTCAACATAGAAAAACAGTAGTGTTGTGTGAATTTTTGTCATTTTTGGGGGTTCGTGTGGATATTTTTATGCATTAGCTGAGTTTTCAATGCATTTATATGCATAATTAAAATTTGAACTACATGCGCATGCTCCGTGCATATAAATTGGTTGAAAAATCAATCTGTGTCCTTGGGTGCATGCTTAGGTCCCATGCAAGAAATGGGAATGAATTTCAAACACCAAGGCACTGTCGATTGCCGGCAAAACATTGAGATGCCTGGTTTTTAAATTCTAGTAAATCCAAAACTCGTCTGAAATTCATGAAACTTGGCATGATATCATGGAAGGGCACCCGACATGCTGTGGTATTTTTCGTGTCCATTTTGAGAGAAGGCGCACTTGAATAACGACAACCAACAAAGGCATTTTGAAAAAAATAGCTGCCACTTTAATATCTCAAACGTTTGTATAATTCAAACCGTGTGCGTTCGTTTAACCATTCACGTGACGCCACGTTTCTTGGTTTTAATGGCTATAGGAGGTGCCATGTGGACAGCTGCTTGACTGAACAGGAGGCGTGCGAGTGCAGTCCGGTGCGCAGGCTCATCGGGAAGCGTACAAGCTATTCAGCGCAGGATCTGTGCATCTCTTCAACGCAAACGATTCAGATTATGGTATGCAAATTAAAGCCAGACTTCGGCGCTAAGCCAAGAGACACTGCGATTTGTCAAAATATGCAGCTAAAAATCAATATCACTATCTATTTTATGTAACTAAAATTCAGTAATTAAGCATAGATTTCATTCATACTAGAGATTAAGCAGTCGTTCTCATCGGGAAGCGAGACAGCCTTGGACCGCCGCCCGCCTCGCTCTCACTGGTCTATATTAATGGCGCCACCGAGTGGCCGCAACCCCCCATCCTCGCCACACACACAATTCCTCTCTCTATGCCCGCAGCCTCGACGCTGCTCTGAGTCCTCAAAGTCGTCAGTGTATGAGGATGCCGCCGAAGCGCCCCATCAGAGGGAGTGGCAACGCTGGGGCTGCTGAAGCACCGGAGGACGGCGTGAATATGGAGACAGAGGTTCCCGTCCCCATCGACAAGGTGGAGAACGAGGCTGCCAACAAGCGGAGGCGGGTCGAGAGAGAACCGCAAGCGACTCCAGCAGGCCTAGACTTCATCAACAACCTCCCCGATGATATGTTGACAGTCATCATATCCCTCCTCCAAATCAGAAATCGAGCGAGGACAGCCGCCGTTTCCTGGCGGTGGCGCACCCTATGGCTCCGCACCCCTGTCGACCTCCTCCATGCCCACAAGCTCTGCTATGGCTATCGCCAAAGCTTGGATGCGTTCTCCCAAATCCTCGGCAGTCACCATAGCCCAATCAAAGTCCTTATCGCGGGCAAGTTCTGTTCCAATGGCAAGGAGCGAGTCAAGCTTGACGAGTGGTTCCGATCCCACGCCATAGATCAGCTCGAGAAGCTAAGTTATAATGATGGGCATATGAGCTTGCTGCCAACGTCCGCGCTCCGCTTCGCTCCCACGCTGCGCCTCGCCAAGTTCATGAACTGCCATTCCCCCCCCCCCTTAATGACGTGCCCGCTCTTTTTCTACCATGACTGAAGCACCTCAAGCTTGTCTCTATCTGCATCCCAAAGGATGACATGGAGCGCCTGCTCTATGGATGTATTGCACTCGAGTTCCTTCGTCTTCAGGCGATGAATTGGTCGAGTACCTTGCACATCACCTCCAGGACTCTCCGCACTATTTATGTGTGTTGCTGGTGCTGCAACGAGAGATCACAAAAGGTGGACCACAATATGGTCATCCAGGACACATCTTCACTTGAGAGATTACTTATAGTTGATCAATAAGGTCCAACAAGAATCAATGTCATTTCTGCGCCAAAATTGAAAGTGGTGGGCTACTCGTCTGTCAAATACTACAACTTTCAGGTACAACAGTCGCCTTATATACCTCTCCTTCTTGATATCAAAGTTATTTCTTGTTTTGAAGATGTATGTTCATCTGTCATCCAGCGAAGCTTCACCCAAACTCTGGGCACAGTGAAGATCTTCGCACTAGAATCTGTCGTCCCCAACCTGGACCAAGTTTTCTGTTGCCTGAGATGCTTTCCATGCCTGAAGAAGTTGTATATCGAGGTGATGTTCCTTTCCTGTTAAATGTTAACCATAAGGGAGTTCAATTTTTTGCACCTTTTCCCAAGTTTACAATGACTATGTACTACGATTTCTGAAGGAATTTTGGAGGATTTTAGGACATACACCCCCACCCCATATTGGTTGCTTCATTCATATGGTTACAATCGTCCATAAGCATTTCTCCTTTGGATTCATCTATACTAGTTTTCTTAGGGAATTTTTCATCCAATCCAACCTCTTGTGAAGAAGGCTACATGTTTCTAGATTGTAATCAAATTAATGCCCATGTTAATCATGACAGATCAAAGATGGCACGTTGGTGCATTTTACAAATCCTGCAAACCAAATGGGCATGTAGCAGTGTTCAAAACTTCATGTAGGCACTAACATGTTCTCTTCTTTTGCGGTGCATATTACGCCCGGTGGAAGATGTTGATAACGACAATCACATTGAATGCTTGGATCTGCATCTCTCAAATATTACTTTGAACTCCTACCGAGGGACCCCACCGGAGATTACACTCTCCATGTTCTTTCTTGCTAGAGAAAAGGTGCTGAGGGTACTGAGGTTGAACACACATTTAATTAGGAAATATCAATGGTATGATTATCAGAGGTGGCTGGTACTGCAGAATGGAAGTGCCTCCAAAAATGCCAAACTTCGTATTGGAAGAGCATATGGCAAAGCAATTGGAAGTTATTGTGTCAAACCCATACATGACTTGTCAGCGGCTCATCCCTTTTCAAAAATGACGCAGCTTGCAATGTTTGAATTTGAGTGTTGTAATCTTTGAACTTGAACCTTGCAATATTTATGGTATTTGTTATATTGAACCATTTATGTTCTCTTGTCTCAATGCAAACAGTTCATCCGGGTGAACCTCATGTCGTACATCGCACACACCTTGATCTGGCTGACCGTTTCTTTTGTGTTGCCTAATCAAAAACAGTTCATCCGAGTGAACTATGTGATGTACATCACACACACCTTGATCTGCCTGACCGTTTCTTTTGTGTTGCCTAATCACAAACAGTTCATCCGAGTGAACCGTATGTTATACATCGTACACGCCTTCATCAGGCTTCCCATTTCTTTTGTTCCGCCTCATCGCAAACGGTTCAATGGACTGAACCGTATGCCCTGGATCGCACATGCAGCTAAAATCTGAACCATGTTTGATGCATCCTCCATTGCAAACATTTTGCAACTTTTTTGACGGTTTTTTACATCCCCGTTTGTGCTTAATGCATCGCACACAGTTTCGTGAAAGGGTCTATGATCGTAGTGTCGCGTTAGCAGCATCCTACACTAGTGCAAGTCTACCTCCGCTGCTTCCCGCCGCCCTCGCACCCTTGCATCTTCTCTTGGCGCCCGCGCCTCCTGCCCATCGGACGACTCTCCGTGGCGCCATGTGTCGGTGTCAAAACCAGCGGATCTCGGGTAGGGGGTCCCGAACTATGCATCTGAGGTTGATGGTAACAGGAGACAGGGAACACAATGTTTACCCAGGTTTGGACCCTCTCGATGGAGGTAAAACCCTACGTCCTGCTAGATTAATATTGATGAGTATGGGGGTTACAAGAGTGGATCTACCACGAGATCGTTATGGCTAAAACCCTAGAAGTCTAGCCTATCTGATTATGATTCATCATACGGACTAAAACCCTCCGGTTTATATAGACACCGGAGGAGACTAGGGTTATACAAAGTCGGTTACAGAGAGAGGAATCTTCATATCCAAACGCCAAGCTTGCCATGCACGCCAAGGAGAGTCCCATCCGGACATGGGTGAAAGTCTTGGGTCTTGTATCTTCATAGCCCATCAGTCCGGCCCACGTCCAACAGGCCGGACGCCCGAGGACCCCTTAGTCCAGGACTCCCTTAGTAGC
Source organism: Triticum aestivum (assembly GCF_018294505.1). Taxonomy (NCBI): domain Eukaryota; kingdom Viridiplantae; phylum Streptophyta; class Magnoliopsida; order Poales; family Poaceae; genus Triticum; species Triticum aestivum. Next base: position 196,069,490 of record NC_057803.1, read on the forward strand.
CCCTGAACCAGGCTTCAACGACGAGGTGTCCGGCGCGAAGATTGTCTTTGGCATTGCAAGGCGGGTTCCTCCTCCGAATACTCCAAAATAGTCTTCGAACACAAAGAACGTGCCCGGATCTACAAAACAAGTACCACACACCACCACATATAATATAATATTTGATAATGTGACACCACGTCATCACCCGGTCATTATTCCGAATCGTTTTTCGGCCTGCCGCTTCGAAATGCGGTCCCATTGGAACGTCTTGTCAAAGTAGAGATCGTGTCCCCTTATTACGGGATTCTCATCAATACGGGCATGGGTAATCCAACCGTGTCGTTTGCACAGCCCTTGGGAACAAGCGAGTTTTGAGGTGAGTGGGGAGGCGCTTGATATTCACTGCCTTTATAAGGAGATAAAGATTCATCTCTTCCACCCAAGCCTTCTCTCTTTCCGCCTACCCACTCTCGAGCTCCAGCGCCCAAGTTCTCATCTTTCCTGCCCCAAGAAAGCACTCCAACCATGTCCGGAGCACAGGGCAAGTGGATGGCCTCCATCGTTAAGGAGAAGTACATCACCCAACTTCTGTAGGCCGGATATTTGGCCAAGGAGGTCGCCCATCGGCTTCCGACCGAGGGACAGATCATCCCTACCCCGGAGCCCCCATGAGAGGGTAGTTTTCATCCCACACTTTTTCTGCGGGCTAGGTTTTCCACTCCACCCCTTTGTCCGAGGACTCATGTTCTACTATGGGCTAGATTTCCATGATCTGGCCCCAAATTCCTTCCTCACTATCTCGGCGTTCATCGTCGTGTGTGAGGCTTTCCTCCGCGCCCCCCCCCCACTTTGGAGTGTGGCTGAAGACCTTCAATGTAAAGCCAAAGGTGGTGGGCGGCGAGCACGCGGAGTGAAGAGGTGCCACGGTGAGCAAGATGTCCAATGTCACGTGGCCCAAAGGCACCTTCGTGGAGACCGTCAAGGGGTGGAAAAAATTGTGGTTCTACATCACAGAGCCCCATGACACCACCTGGGCCGCGGCTCCCGAATTCAAATATGGGGCCCCAATGCAGCTAACCTCCTGGCAGTAGAAGGGCCTGGATTGGTCTTCGTCGGACGAGCTAACAGCGCTCCAGACGTGCATCAGGAGCATGATGGACTAGAACGTCAAGCTTATCGATGTGATTCAAGTGATGCTAGTCCGGCGGATCCTTCCAAGCCAGATCCGGGCTTGTCACCTATGGGAGTTTGATCCGGCCGAGCACAAGACCCTGCAATGGTTCTTCAGAACTACACATGAAGATATCTGGAAGGTGCTCTTCAAGGCCAACGAGACGTGGCCGAAGACCACCGAGGATCGTAGGCATGACCTGGCTCATCCCGCCAGTTCGGTAAGTCTTCCGTTGTTTCAAGGTGTATTCCTTACTTGCTTATTCAAGGAGGGTGTCTGAACTTTCCCATTTGTTCTTTCAGGCTTGGACGAAGAAGGCGAAGCGGATTCAGTGTCCGGCTCCGCTGCCCGAGGATCCAGCCATCCCGCGTCTGACGAAGATGCTAGTTCCGGCGCCCTACAAGGCGCCGGAGAAGAAGGCCAAGGGGATCAGAGGTTGCCTCTGTCCCAAGGGTACTTCGGACGTGGCGTCCGAAGACGCCAAAACTCACTCCACCGCCGAAGACGACGAGGAGGAGCAAGATAGCAACTTCCCCTCCCTGAGGGGGGAAGGAAGAGGGAGGCCTCCACAGATCTGGAAGCGGAGGCATCCAAGAAGGGTACGGCTTCCCTCGCGGATAGCTCCGCGTGGGACGTCGATAGCAGCCCAGAACGGCGCCCTCGAGATAAGCCCCTGGCCGAATCATGAGTATCCGAAGAGCCTGGCGCATTCATATATCCGCCTCTTTTTACCTCATAATTTTAACAAGTCAAATCATGTATTTGCAGTCCGGCTCGTTCCGCCCTTGAGCGATCCTCGTCTTTGGGCAACTCGCTGGACCCGAAGGTGATGGACAGCGGGTCCCCTCCGACGGCCTCATCTCCTAGGGCCATGGACGACACTGAGGTGTTGTCCCGAAGGACCAATGGCCAGGGAGAGACGCAGGAGGCCGTCAGTATGGCGCCCGAGGGCGAGACTGAGGGAGTCCTAGACTAAGGGGTCCTAGGGCATCCGGTCTATTATCCATGGGCCGTACTGATGGGCTATGAAGACATGAAGGCCGAAGAATGCAACATGTCCGGATTCGACTCTACTTGGCGTGGAAGGCAAGCTTAGCGAGCGAAGATTCCTTCTTATGTAATGGACTCCATGTAAACCCTAGATCCCCTTGGTGTCTATATAAACCGAAGGGGATAGTCTGGAAAGGACATCACATATATTCATTACCATATTCATAGGCTAGACTTCTAGGGTTTAGCCATTACGATCTCGTGGTAGATCAACTCTTGTAATACTCATATTAATCAAGATCGATCAAGCAGGAAGTAGGGTATTACCTCCATAGAGAGGGCCCGAACCTGGGTAAACATCGTGTCCCCCCTCGCCTGTTACCATCGATCCTAGACGCACAGTTCGGGACCCCCTACCCGAGATCCGCCAGTTTTGACACCGACATTGGTGCTTTCATTGAGAGTTCCACTGTGCCGTCGACAAAAGGTTCGATGGCCCCTTCAATCATCAATAATGATGTTGTGCAAAGAGGAACCTTCCTCCCTAGACAGATCTTCGTATTCGGCGGCTTCGTACTGCGGGCCAATTCGCTTGGCCATCTGGAGCAGATCGATAGCTATGCCCCTAGCCATCAGGTCAGATTCGGAAGCTTGAATTATGTCGCGAACATACGTGGAGATTTGGGATTCGATACCGCGGCAACCACTTCCCATCGCCTCGATGAACATGGCTTAAACCTGTCATCGGGCCGCATCCAGGAGATAGCTCATGTAGCAGTTCTGGCCTTAAACTTGGAGCAGGTCAAGTCGCCCGAAGATGGGAAGCTCGACCCCATCACAGGGGCTACCGATTCCGCGGCGCTGGAGTCGCACGCAGATTCCACTTCATATGGTATTTGCATCAATGGTACCTCGGACTCGCCTCCGACGTCGAACTCCGAACCCTATGAGCCCGCGTATACCGAACTTGATCGGTTATCGATCTTCAAGTTCGGCGTGGCAGATGTCTTCCTACACTCGCCAATGGGTGACATACTAAACTCGCTAAAAACCTATCCCTACCAGACGACCCGTCGCTGAACTATGTTCGGTTCGAACTTTCGGTGGACGATGGAGAATTTTGTTTCCCACCCGCCACCCACTTCCTAGCCACTGTTGAAGACCTAACCAACACGCCTGGCCCCCGCTCCGAAGACATCGACGGTGTGGACGATGATGAGGAGCAAGGCCAGAGCTTACTACCCGCTCGACACGGGATGACCACTTCCTGGTATGACGTGTGTATGATAGACACACCTTACGGCGCTCGCGACGATGACAAGGAGGATCTAGTCGAGAATAAACTGCCTGGTACACAGCCCGGACACCGGCGCCCTAGGTCACATCGCCCAAGAGAAAACACTGCCAGCACCAGAGAAGACGATACTCCGGACAACAAAAACCCTGTTGAGGTAGAATCCGAGCAGGAGGAACAGGAAGGCGGGCAAGACAGCTCTGATGAGCAGACCACATATGGGGACTCGGAGGACAACAATAATCTCCCACTCTCCGAGGAAGAGGAGATCCTCGGCAACGAGGATTTTATCATGCCCCAGGAACCTCTCGAGCAAGAGTGCTTTAAACGCCGGCTTATAGCCACTGCAAGGAGCCTAAGAAAGAAGCAGCTACAGCTTCAAGCAAGCCAAGATTTGCTCAATGATAGATGGACCGAGGTCTTGGCCGCCGAGGAATACGGCCTCAGCAGCCCAATAAAAAGCCACCCCAAGAATAGGTGGCTCCCTTAATACTATGGCAGGGTGATGGAACCCATACCACCATCAAACAATGCGGCGGGCCGACCACAGTTTGGTCCAGACAAAGCAGTAGCCCAAGCAAAGCACCATACCAACCCATCCGGCCGTCAAAACAAAACAGCTTGGGGGAATACCCGCGATATCAACCAAGACATGGAGAGTAGAACAGGACGCACAAGATTGATGTACAGATCACGAAGATATACCCCGACTGACGATGATGGTCGCCTATTCGGACGCTATAAAGCCAACCATGCCCGGTCCGAACACCGTAAACAGAGCCCGCCGGAGGTTCTTCATAGTGTGGCCCAACATAGAGGAGCCGCACACCCTCTCTGCTTCACTAACGAAGTAATGGAGCATGAATTTCCAGAAGGGTTTAAGCCCATTAACATCGAAACATACGATGGAACAACAGATCCCGCGGTATGGATCGAGGATTACCTCCTCCATATTCACATGGCCCGCGGAGACGACCTCCATGCCATTAAATACCTACCTCTCAAACTTAAAGGGCCAGCTCGGTACTGGCTAAACAATTTGCCAGAAAATTCCATTAGCAATTGGGAAGATTTGGAAGACGCCTTTCGAGACAACTTCCAGGGAACATATGTCCGGCCATTATACGCCGATGACTTAAGTCACATTGTCTAGGAGCCCGGCGAGTCAGCCAGGGAGCTCTGGACCAGGTTCTTAGTCAAAAAGAACCAAATTGTCGACTGTCCGGATGCAGAAGCCCTTGGGGCCTTCAGACATAGCATTCGGGATGAATGGCTAGCGCGTCACCTCGGCCAGGAAGGACCCAAATCCATGACAGCCCATACCGCTCTAATGACCCGCTTCTGCGCGGGAGAAGACAACTGGCTTGCTCATAAAAGCAACGACGCCAGCGGCCCGGGCACTTCCGAAACCGAGATGGCAACGGCAAGCCACAACGAAAAAACACAACAGTCGCAGTAATATACACGACACAACGGTGAACGCCGGATTTCATAATCTGAAGCCCAGTCAACGGAAGAAGCCACTAAATGCAAACCAGGATGGACCATCCACCCTTGACAGGATATTGGACCGACCTTGTCAGATTCATGGTCACCCTGATATGCCAGCTAATCATACCAACCGAAACTTTTGGGTCTTCAAGCAGGCAGGCAAGCTCAACGCTGATCACAAGGGGAGGAGGCCACCAGGCGATAAAGACGATGGATCAGCTCGCCAGCAGAACGCCAGGGGCCAGAAACAGTTTCCCTCTGACGTTCGATCACTCCAGGAATGGGAATAGTAGTTCGTCTTCCGCCACCCACATACTGTACTGGCAAAATTTGCACCACGCGCGCATCACTACGCACTCAAGATACCATGGGCATAGGAGGAAGCACAATACGGACAACCCTGCAAGCATCCCCGTAACTTTTTTTATCTATTCACCTTATTTTTCTGTATCATCCCTAAAGGAAGTTCGGATCTGTATGCTCACCTAAGGGGCTACTTCCGTTAAGGATTCCCCTCCCCGAGGACAGGCAACGCAGACGTGCAATAGGAGGTCCAAAATAACTTTTTGTGGACCACACTCTCTATTCCGAGCCTGTACTATGCCCTCTTTCCTCTTATCCTGACCCCGAGCATGTCAAATAGCCGGGTTCGCGGTTTCTTAATGGCACATCGCTCCGTTCTCAGTAAGTCTCATCTGAACCGATCTTTCGTACTCTTTCAAACAATAAGTACGACCTTAACGGCTACTCTATAGATACACCTCGGCATACCCTGCCAGGGGCTCGGCATGGGAACGAATGAGCTGCCAATAAAAGTCCGAACAGCTCTATAGCGTACTTCGGCGTCGCAAGTTTGGCCTTATATGCATCAGCTCCGAATCATTGTCTTGGGTCAATAGTTGGGTTGCCCGGCTCCTGTGTTTGCTACCCTAGGTTTCACTCTATCGGCTAGGGTAGTAAAGGGAGAACTACTGCGATTGTGCCATGGCCTAGACCGGATGAGCACCTCAGTAGAGAAAGCTAAAAACTGACTGTCATGATGCGACGAGAGCTGGTCAACCACTTGACGACTTATTGGAATCTTTAGCGATTCTTCATGTAACGTGAGGGATCTTTTTCAGATTAGATATGTAAGGCACCACACACCGCATACACACCAGGGGCTATTTCGTAGCCCCACCATAAAACTCCTATGGTTAAGTGAAAGTGTTAACGCCTTACAGTCCGATTGCCTGGTTCGCCGCATTTTCACCTCCTTCATGGACCAAGACGTTGGATAAAGAGTCATTAAATGCTTTTCCGAACACCCTCGTACTTCCTACGAGGGGGCTGAAGCCGATGACTGGAAAACTTTCAGATTATATTAAAACGACTGCATAGGAGGAATTCAAGCTTTTCAAGCAAAACATAAATAGATTAACTATAAAGTTGTCTTTTACAATCATCATACACCTCACTCGAACATTATGTTTTTTGAGCATTGACCCTCTATCAAGCGGGCGGCCTCCAGGATGTCTTCAAAATAACTCTCTGGTTCCGGATGGCCCCTGCCTTCAGGAGGACCCTTCATGACGGCGTCGATGGCCTTCATCTTTCCCCAGAATGTCTTGACTCAGGCAAGGGCCATCCGTGCACCTTCAATGCACGCCGATCGCTTTGCAGCATCGATTCGCGGCACCATGTCGACAAGATTCTGCACCAAACTAAAATAGCTACTCGGTGCAGGCTCGGTTGGCCACAGCCGGATTATAACATCCTTCATGGCAGCGCCGGATACCCTATGAAGTTCGACCCATTGGGACATCTGTTCATTGAGCAGCAGCGGGCGCTTCGACGCACCGAACTGTGACCAAAAAAGCTTCTCTGTTGCATATCCAGCTCGCGCTTGGTAATACCGCGCTGCATCGGAAGAACTCTTCGGCATGTCCAAATACTCATCCGGAGAACTCCACACTTGGTTTAGATGAGCATAGTCTGGGTCGCCGAACTTAGTCTGTAGCAGAAAAGGCTTTCCAGCCACTATCTCTTTCATCTGCCGAACCTCCTCACGGAGTGCTCTGGACTCTGATCGCGCTTCTCTTGCCTCCTGTCGGGCCTTGTCCAGTTCAGCCGCTAAGGCTTTATTCTCCTTCTCAAGAAATTCGCAGCGACCAGTAGCATTCTCCAAAGCGAGTGTCATCATAGCTACCTTCTCCTCGCCCTGGCATCGCGCAGCTTGTTCGGCCTTCAGTTCAACGGTTGCCCCTTCAGCAGCAGCATCACTAAGTCGGGCCTGCTCCTTGGCCCGGACTAGCTCCGCCCAGAGAGCCTCCACGGAGGCAGCACCATCTGCATTTCATGTCCATTTCATATAAAGCACTTTCCCGCGTCAAGCACATTGGTGTAAAGAATGCTCGAAATACATACCTTGCGAGTCGTCAAGATGCCTATTGATCAATGTCATGTCATCCTCCGCAATATCCAGCTTTCGCTGCAGTTCGGCCACTTCTGTATTCCAGGCATCCATAGGAGGGGAGCAGCCTGTATTTGAAATCAAACCAAGGTTAATAACTAAGCATATCTCTTTGATCCTGTGATCACTTCCTTCGGAAGACAATCCGAGTCTCAGGGGCTACTGCATATACAATAGGTGCATTCTGTCAATAAAATTCAATTGAAAAAACTACATCACAAACCTCAAAACCTCTTAGAAGGCTCGTGAAGGCCTCGTTCAATCCACTCTTCGCGGATAGAACCCTTTTGACCACCGTAGCCATCAAGGTATGGTGCCCTTCTGAAATGGATGCTCGTCGTAGCAAGCCCGTCAGCATGTCTGACGCTCCTAGGTCTTTGGAAACCGCCGCTGGAGTATGGCATTCCTGTGAAGGAACCCGCTTACTTGCCTCCAGAATCGTCTCCGGCTATAAACCGGATGGTTCGAGGACGCCAGTCTTGATCCTGGAACCCTGAGTGACAAAGGCACCGCCTTCGGGTAACACCTTCTTTGCTTCCTGTACTACTTGGTGTTCAGGAGGAACCCTTCGGGACGATACCTCGGTACCATCTCCCCTATTGGGCGATGTGGCCGGAGAAGGCATGTCACTCTCCATCATCTTCGGAAGAAGATCTCCCGAGGAGGAGGACGATTGAGAAGCACCTGGCGTTAACCTGCGTGGACGAACATATATCGGATGATTACTTCACTAATAAGAAAAGAATGAGGTGTGTTTAAGGTACCCCAGCCTCGCTTACAGTCTGCCTCGAGGTTCATCCTCGTCATCAAACTCTACGGCAGCCTCGCTCCCCCGGTCCAAGCCGCTCGATGATGGCGTTTTTCCTCTCTTGGTAGGCTTCCCCTCCTGATCTTCGGAGGCGACCCTCTTCTTCCCATGGAGGGATCCCTCTGCACTCTTGCCCTTGGGTAAAAGGATTTCGGTTTCCCCGAACGCAGCCACCTGGTACGGTATCGGAATCAGCATTCTCGTCAGCAGGTCGATCGCAGGGCCTTTGGGAAGAGGTGCCGGACACCAGATTAACACCACTTTCTTTATCCAGTCCTGTACAAGGACGGATTGTACAGTATCTTGTTAAGAGATGCCTGAATGGAAGGTTCTCGGATATCGAGTACTTACCGAAGTGTCCGGATGATTGCAGTCAAGGCCAACGTCTTCGGTGGTGTCTGGCCATTGCTCTCGTTCCCCGAAATATACTTTCCACATTCATTCATGCGTAGTGCCGAAGAAGTGATGTAGAGTCGCCGCCCTTCTGGGTTGAACTCCCACATATGAAGAGGTCGTCGCTGACATGGCAGGATCCGGCTTACTAGCATTACTTGAACGACGTAAACAAGATCGATGCCCTTCTCGGTAAGGCTTCGGATGCGACTTTGCAGAGTCTGCACTTCATTGATGGATCCCCAGTCCAATCCCTTATTGACCCATGAAGCGAGCTGAATTGGAGGGCCGGGTCGGAACGCAGGTGTGGCCGCCCACTTGGGGCCCCGCGACTCGTTGATATAAAACCACCCCTGCTGCCATAGGTCGGAAGATTTGGCGAAAGATCCTTCGAGCCAAACCACCCCAGCCATCTTGCCTATTATGACGCTGCCACACTCTGCCTGCTCCTCCTCTGCCGCCTGCGGCGTCACATCATAGGTCTTGAGCCACAAACCAAAGTGCGGAGGAGTCCGGAGTAAGGCCTCACACGTGACGATAAATGTCGAGATGAGGAGAATAGAGTCTGGGGCCAGATCGTGGAAATCTAGTCCATAGTAGAACATGAGCCCCCGGACGAGGGGGTTAAGCGCGAACCCTAGCCCGTGAAGAAAGTGGGATACAAATACTACCCTCTCGCCAGATCTGGGGGTCGGTATGACTTGCCCTTGTGCCAGAAGCCGATGAAAGATTTCCGAGGTCAGATACCATGCTATGCGGAGCTTCGCAATATCCTCCTCTGTGACAGAAGAAGCCACCCACCGGCCCTGATCGTTGGATCCGGACATGACTACGGATGGTGGCGATTGGAACCCGAGGGTTGGAACTTGGGGTAGCTGGGGTTGAGGAAGAAGCAAGTGCTAGGGAAGAAAACGAGACTGGGTCTCTATATAAAGGCCCCGAATATTGGGCGTCTCCCCCGGGGTCTCTAAACTTACCTATCACCAAGGAGTTGTACCCAGGGGACAGTTGGGTTACCCATGCATGCATCAATGAAAATCCCATAAATAAAGGGACACGATCTCTACCTTGACAAGACGTGCCAGTAAAACCGCACCCCGAGACGTGGGGCGGCTCGCTAGCCGACGGTTGGAAATAGTAACCGGGTAGGCATGATATGATATCATGAACAGTTATCAACAAGTTGGGCTCGTGGGGTATTATATTCTCTTCCATTATATACACAGCTTCGGATATACTTACTTCGTCCGAAGACTATTCTGGAGTTTGGAAGGAGGGAACCCGCCTTGCAATGCCGAAGACAAATCTACGCGCCGGACTCCTCGTTATTGAAGCCAGGTTCAGGGGCTACTGAGGAAGTCCTGGACTAACGGATCCTCGGGCGTCCGGCCTGTTATCCATAGGTTGGACTGATGGGCTGTGAAGACATGAACGCCGAAGAATGCACCGCGTCCGGATTCGACTCTACTTGGCGTGGAAGGCAAGCTTGGCGACCGAAAGATTCCTTCTTATGTAACCGATTCCATGTAAACCCTAGATCCCCTCGGTGTCTATATAAACCGAAGGGGATAGTCCGGAAAGGACATCACATATATTCATTACCATATTCATAGGCTAGACTTCTAGGGTTTATCCATTACGATCTCGTGGTAGATCAACTCTTTTAATACTCATATTCATCAAGATCAATCAAGCAGGAAGTAGGGTATTACCTCCATAGAGAGGTCCTGAACCTGGGTAAACATCATGTCCCTCGTCTCCTGTTACCATCGATCCTAGACGCACAGTTTGGGACCCCCTACTCGAGATTCGCCGGTTTTGACATCGACGGAGACCTCGGCCGCTGAACACATGGGGGAGCAGATCCCCATGGAGACTAGCGATGGGGGCCATGTCCAATTTGGCTCCCAGCCGAATACGGTCCCGGATACCTATACGGCTCCAAAATCCGGCCAGCAGCCTCCTTCATCAGAAGGAGGTGTGCCCATTCCGCCGGTGACCTCTGTCCAACCAGAGGCGTCGGATACTCTACTGGAAGCGCTGCGAAGCGCTTTCATCGTTGAGGAACACCATACCCTTATGGGAGCGGTGATTGAGAAGATTCAGTCTGCGAAAAGCGGACTGACCAAAGCTTGTGCGAGCCTTCTAACAGGCTTTGAGGTAAGCGCTGCATTTATGTGAAAAGAAAGTTACAGTATACACAGTAGCCCCTGAGACTCTGTCTGGTGTTTGGAAAGAAAAGCCGAATAGAGGATCAAATAGTTTGTCATAGGAGACTAATTATATATGTCTTTGTGAATAAGCAGGCATCGCTGCTAGCCGCGACTTCTCATGCTGCCGAAGTCTCCGGACTGAAGCAAAGGCTGGAGCAGACCGAGGAAGAGCTTGGTCGTGCGAAAAGGCAGCTTGCGGACAAGCAGGGTATGTAATGACCTAGTCAAATATAGCAAGATATGAATTGCTTGTGTTGATCGTGTGATAATTTTTAGGGGCAGCGTCCGAGGTGGAAACCCTCTAGGCAGTGCTGGCCGAAGCCCAGAAGAGAGAGGCAGACGAGTAGGCCGCCTGCGAAAAGCACGAGGCCAGGGTCAGCAAGGTCTAGCAAGAGCTGCAGGACACTGTGAAGAAGTGCGAGTCCTTGGAGCGCAAGAATGCGGACCAAGAGTCCGAACTTGCCCAGGCTCGTTGAAGTGCACAAGAGGCCTGGGCCGAAGCCCAGGGCGCCTTCCAAGAAATCCAGAAGGACAAGAAAATTGCGGCGGGTAAGGCTTTTATTATGCAGAGCAAGTATGTGAAGAAGAGATATCTCATGCTCACCAGGATGTGGAGTTCTCCAGGGGCGTTTGCGGATCTGCCCCGCAGTGTTTCTGACCCCGCGGCATTCTTCCAAGCCGAAGAGGGGAGCTCAACGGAGAAGCTATTCTGGTCGCAATATCTTGCGCCAGAACATCCGGTGGTTTTAGTGACCAGCTAAAGTGGCTGGTCGAGCTGCATAGGGTGGCCGAACTGGCCATGAAGGATTTAATAATCTGTCTGTTGCCTGCAGAAGCTATACTCGGCAGCTTCTTTGGCCTCGTGAAGCGGCTGGGGAATGCCTGCCCTCGGCTTGACACCATCAAGCGGTCGGTCTGCATAGAAGGTGTGCGGATGGCCTTCGCCCGTGTCAAGATACAACGGGAGAAGATGGAGGCCGTCAAGCTCACGACCGAAGGACCGCCCGGGCAAGGAGCACCGCACGCCCGAGCGGTATTTTGAAGATGTTCTGAAGGGATCTCGCATTGTGGCAGAGCAATGTGCTAAGGACATTATTTTTGAATGAATACATTCATGTAATCCCGTCCTGTATAATGAAAACAAGGCTTGATATGTAATATAATGCTTTGATGTTTGTTTATTTAAAGTTTTGCCTCCTGTGCGGCCGTTTCATCAAGTCTGAGAGTTGGCCAGTCGTCGGCTTCAGCCCCCACGTAGGTAGTACGGGGCTGTTCGGGATGAATCTAAACACTCTTTATCCAAGAGTTTGGTCCTTAAAGGAGGTGTTTAGCGCAACGAACTAGGCAATCAGACTATGTGGCTTTATTACCCTCACTTAGCCATAGGAGTTTGACAATGAAAATGTAGGCGCAGCCCCTAGTATCCAGACTGGGGTGCTGTAAACACCTGGTCGGATAAGAAATGATTCGTCACATAATGCGGGTAAAATCGCTAAAGATTTGAAACCTCCAAAGAGCTGACCGGCTCACGCCGCATCATGACAGTCAGTTTTTGGCTTTCTCTACTGAGGTGCTCATCCGGATAAACCAGGACACAATCGCAGTAGTTCTCCCTTTACTACCCTAGCCGATATAGCGGAATGTAAAGTAGTAAGCACAGAAGCCGGGCAACCCAACTATTGACCAAAGACATGATTCGGAGCCAATGCATATAATGCTAAATTCGGGGTGCCGAACTATACTGTAAAAGTGTTCGGACTTATTGCCATAGTGTGGGCCGCAATAAAGCCCCTGGCGAATTGTGGCGTACCAAGGTGTACGGATGCGAAATAAAAATAGCAAAATAAAATAAAAAAGAAGAAGCTAGTGCCACATATGTTGGGCCGCAAACTATTTCCATTATAAGTTTGATTAATACGTCAAAGCGTACTTGAACAAAAAGTACGATAAGCAACAGTGGCTATTTAACATGCCAAGACCAAGGGGGAGTTGTGTACGGTTCTTGAAAACAGGTAGAATGATCGCTAAGAAGGACGTCTGGAGATTACCCCATACGTCTGTGCTACTTGTCACCTTGGTGTGTCTGTCCTTCTAAAGGACCAATTTATCCGGCCGTCGGGAGGGGCCTGTGAAAAGGAACCTGAAAAAAGAAGAAGAAGGGATAAAAGGAAAAGTAAGCATAGTTGTGTTCCGGGAAGGTCGAGTCGTATTGTGGATCACAGTATGGTTATGCCTCCATCTCTACCCATGGTATTTTTAGTGCATAGTTATGTACGCGCGGAACGTATGCCGCCACTTGGTCGGGGCTGAGACGGAGGTCAAATTGCTAATCGAGCTCCTGACGAGTTGGATTGTCCTACCGTAGAGTAGTTCGGACTCGTTTGACAGTGTTCGGGAGCATGGCTGCCGAATTAAGGTTATGCTTGTGAAAGCCGCTCTGTACCTCTACTGCCAGGGCAGCGGTATGCTCCTCGGTACGGAGGGAGCGCTTCGTGTTTCCATTGACTGTTATGACACCGCGTGGTCCGGGCATCTTGAGCTTGAGATAAGCATAGTGCGGCACTACATTGAATCGGGCAAACGCAGTTCGTCTTAGCAGTGCGTGATAGCCACTGCGGAAGGGGACGATGTCGAAGATTAACTCCTCACTTCGGAAGTTGTCCGAAGATCCAAAGAGGACCTCCAATGTGATTGAGCCCGAGCAACGGGCCTCTACGCCTGGTATAACTCCTTTAAAGGTAGTTTTGGTGGGCTTGATCCTTGATGGATCGATGCCCATTTTGCACACTGTATCCTGGTAAAGCAGGTTGAGGCTGCTGTCACCATCCATGAGGACTCGTGTGAGGTGAAATCCATCAATTATTGGGTCGAGGACCAGTCCGGCTGACCTGCCATGACGGATACTGGTCGGATGATCCCTACGATCGAAAGTGATCGAGCATGACGACCATGGGTTGAATTTTTGGGCGACTGGCTCTATCGCATAGACGTCCCTGAGCGCGCGTTTGCGCTCCCTCTTGGGGATCTGTCCAGGGAGGAAGGTTTCTCCCTGGACAACATTGTTGTAAATGATTGACGGGGCCATCGAACCTCCTGACGAAGACACATCGAAACTCAATGAAAGCACCAATGTCGGTGTCAAAACCGGCGGCTCTAGGGTAGGGGGTCCGAACTGTGCGTCTGAGTTTGATGGTAACAGGAGACAGGGAACACAATGTTTACCCAGGTTCGGGCCCTCTCGATGGAGGTAAAACCCTATGTCCTGCTAGATTAATATTGATGAGTATGGGGGTTAAAAGAGTGGATCTACCATGAGATCGTAATGGCTAAAACCCTATAAGTCTAGCCTATCTGATTATGATTCATCCTACAGACTAAAACCCTCTGGTTTATATAGACACCTGAGGAGACTAGGGTTATACAAAGTCGGTTACAGAGAAAGGAATCTTCATATCCGAACGCCAAGCTTGCCATCCGCGCCAAGGAGAGTCCCATCCGGACACCGGTGAAAGTCTTCGGTCTTGTATCTTCATAGCCCATCAGTCCGGCCCACGTCCAATAGGCCGGACGCCCGAGGACCCCTTAGTCCAGGACTACCTCACCATGCCCGACCTCGACTCCACAACTGGCTCCTGTAACCCTCTGCCTTGTCTGCTTGCTATCCTCCGTCGCTATGCCTCGCTTCTGGTCTGCTCTGCACCTCGACGCCCGAGTTGCTGCTCCCGTCGGTTGCCTTCCATGGCGCTGCTGCCATCCATGGCAGCTCTATCGCCGTCGCCTTGCTGCCCGTGCCCTTTCTCTGTTGCACCTCCATCGACGGGCCTCGGCCACGAGTAGCTTGCTCGACCTCCTATTTGTGCTGCATCGTCTCGCACGCGGGCACTTCTTTGCCATGAGTGCTCCTGACCGAGACCTTCAAGTCATCTACCCGGAGACCAAGTCTGAAGAGTACTGTGGATGTGTGCCTGGTGCCACTTGGATTCGTCGAGCCCTTCAAGACCCATACCTGGATCATCAATTACCGTCTCCGAGATTCGCCAAGTACCACGCCGTCGGTGTCCCTCCAAGTTTGATGTTGGAACGTGCACGACTACGCGGATTCACCAAGTACCACGACGCCCCCCCGAAGAGTTCAGATTCGACAAGTCCGATGTCGCGCTTGTACAACTACGCTGCTGAGACTGAGACCGGCGAGACCGACCTTGTAACGCTGTGCCAAGTACCTCTACTGGTGACTCGAACATCTACGAACCGTGTACAACTACCACCGCCGTGATTTCGGCAAGAAAACATGTACCACTACCGTCGCCAATATCGCGAGTACCTCTACCGTCGTTAGGTACCACTACTTCCAATACCGTCACTGAGGACCGACAGTACCACTACTTCCCCTATGACCGTCGTGAGAACGTCCACTTCCTTCTACACCGCATTGAACTCGAATCGCCCCAAAAACGCTTACTTCGAAGGTATAACCGCCAAGTCGACCGCCCGTGAATGAATGCATGTGTGATGTATGAGTTGAACCGCATGTTTGCACCGTATGCGATAGTTCCTTGCACGTTCCTCCTCGTTGCCATGTCGCCAACCCGTGGGAACCCGGTAACCGAGATCACCCCACCATCCTTGCATGACACGCTTCCGCATACTTCCTTTGCACCAATATCTCCACGAGCTACTAGAACCGGAATGTTGTCGTGGCATCTTTTCCGTTGTCGTTGCCGTGACAAATGCTTCATAACATGCTGACGCCAACTTTCCTAAAACTTGCATATTTCATCCGCATCATGCTAACAACATTTAAATTGGTTAAAATTGTTGTTTGCTTTAAATTGCTATTTGCACATGAGGATTTACGGGAATTGTTGTTTGATGTTTCCAGCCTCATTTAAACTTGCCTAAATAGTTATTTTACTTATGTTTCACCTCTTGCCATGTTAACCAACATTTAATATTGTTGAGTACCTAACCGGGAGTGAACTAAATAATCGAATGTGGTGTTTCGTCAACATGCATCTTGTTACAAGTTGAGCTCCACTTAACTTGTAGTTTTGTTTGTGCACTTTTCCATGCCATGCATATTTAAACCGGACATGCATCATCCTTGGTTATGCATCATGCCATGTTTATGCTTGTGTGTTTACCATGTTGCTTGCTTCTTTCCGGTTTGCTTCTCTCGTTAGCTTCGATTTCGCTCCGGAGTTGTGAGGATACATTCGACTATGTCCGTTTGTCTTCTTCATGGACTCGTTCTTCTTCCTAACAGGATTTCAAGCAAGATGACCATTACCCACAATATCACTTCTATCTTTGCTTGCTAGTTGTTCGTTCTATCACTATGTCGTGCTACCTACCACTTGTTTATCATGCCTCCCATGTTGCCATGTCAAGCCTCTAACCCACCTTCTTAGCAAACCATTGTTTGGCTATGTTACCGCTTTGCGCAGTCCCTCTGATAGCGTTGTTAGTTGCAGGTGAAGTTGAAGATTGCTCCATGTTGGAACATGTTTATGTTGGGATATCACAATATCTCTTATTTAAATTAATGCATCTATATACTTGGTAAAGGGTGGAAGGCTCGGCCTTATGGCTGGTGTTTTGTTCCACTCTTGCCGCCTTAGTTTCCGTCATACCGGTGTTATGTTCCATGATTTTGTGTTCCTTGCACGGTTGGGGTTATGGGACCCCCTTGACAGTTCACTTTGAATAAAACTCCTCTGGCAAGGCCCAACCTTGGTTTTACATTTGCCTAACAACCTATAACTTTCCCTTGGGTTCTGCATGAAGGAAATATGCCCTAGAGGCGATAATAAAGTTATTATTTATTTCCTTATATCATGATAAATGTTTATTACTCATGCTAGAATTGTATTAACCGGAAACATAATACATGTGTGAATACATAGACAAACTTAGTGTCACTAGTATGCCTCTACTTGACTAGCTCGTTAATCAAAGATGGTTATGTTTCCTAACCATGAACAAGGTGTTGTTATTTGATTAACGAGGTCACATCATTAGTTGAATGATCTGATTGACATGGCCCATTTCATTAGCTTAGCACCCGATCGTTTAGTATGTTGCTATTGCTTTCTTCATGACTTATACATGTTCCTATGACTATGAGATTATGCAACTCCCGTTTACCGTAGGAACACTTTGTGTGCTACCAAACGTCACAACGTAACTAGGTGATTATAAAGGAGCTCTACAGGTGTCTCCAAAGGTAGATGTTGGGTTGGCGTATTTCGAGATTAGGATTTGTCACTCCGATTGTCGGAGAGGTATCTCTGGGCCCTCTCGGTAATACACATCACATAAGCCTTGCAAGCATTGCAGCCAATGAGTTAGTTGCGAGATGATGTATTACAGAACGAGTAAAGAGACTTGCCGGTAACGAGATTGAACTAGGTATTGGATACCGACGATCGAATCTCGGGCAAGTAACATACCGATGACAAAGGGAACAACGTATGTTCTTATGCGGTCTGACCGATAAAGATCTTCGTTGAATATGTAGGAGCCAATATGGGCATCCAGGTCCCGCTATTGGTTATTGACCGGAGATGTGTCTCAGTCATGTCTGCATTATTCTCGAACCGTAGGGTCTGCACGCTTAACGTTACGATGATAGTTATTATGAGTTTATGCATTTTGATGTACCGAAGTTAGTTCGGAGTCCTGGATGTGATCACGGACATGACGAGGAGTCTCAAAATGGCCGAGACATAAAGATTGATATATTGGAAGCCTATATTTGGACATCGGAAGTGTTCCGGGTGAAATCGGGATTTTACCGGAGTACCGGGAGGTTACCGGAACCCCCTGGGAGCCATATGGGCCTTGATGGGCTTTAGTGGAAAGGAGAAAGGGGCAGCCCAAGGTGGCCGCGCACCTCCCCCCTCCCCTAGTCCTATTAGGACTAGGAGAGGTGGCCGGCCCCCCTCTCTCTCTTTCCCCCTCGGGGAATCCTAGTCCAACTAGGATTGGGGGGGGGAGTCCTACTCCCGGTAGGAGTAGGACTCCTCCTGCGCCCTCCTCCTGGCCGGCGGCCCCCTCCCCCTTGGCTCCTTTATATACGGAGGCAGGGGCACCTCTAGACACACAAGTTGATCCTTGAGATCGTTCCTTAGCCGTGTGCGGTGCCCCCTGCCACCATATTCCACCTCGGTCATATTGTAGCGGTGCTTAGGCGAAGCCCTGCGATAGTAGAACATCAAGATCGTCACCACGCCGTCATGCTGACGGAACTCCTCCCCGACGCTTTGCTAGATCGGAGCCCGGGGATCGTCATCGAGCTGTACGTGTGCTAAGAACTTGGAGGTGCCGGAGTAACGGTGCTTGGATCGGTCGGATCGGGAAGACGTACGACTACTTCCTCTACGTTGCGTCAACGCTTCCGCAGTCGGTCTGCGTGGGTACGTAGACAACACTCTCCCCTCTCGTTGCTATGCATCACCATGATCTTGCGTGTGCGTAGGAAATTTTTTGAAATTACTGCGTTCCCCAACACTGCAGACCCGAGGGTCATCTTTATTTTAACACCCCCCCCCCCGCCCCCCCGGGCCAGTGCTCCTCTGTGTGTTGGTCTAAACCGGGCAGCCTACGGGGCCACCTCTGGGAAACTTGAGGGCTGGTTTTACTTGTAGCTTGACCTATCTGGTGTGCCCTAAGAACGAGATATGTGCAGCTCCTATCGGGATTTGTCGGCACAGTCGGGTGGTCCTACTAGTCTTGTTTTACCATTGTCGAAATGTCTTGTAATCGGGATTCCAAGTCTGATCTGGTTGTTCCGGGAGAAGGAATATCCTTCATTGATCATGAGAGCTTGTGATGGGCTAAGTTGGGACACCCCTGCAGGGTATAAACTTTCGAGAGTCGTGCCCGCGGTTGTGTTGCAAACGGAATTTGTTAATATCCGGTTGTAGAGAACTTGTCACTTGACTTAATTAAAATGAATCAACCGCGTGTGTAGCCGTGATGGTCTCTTTTCAGCGGAGTCCAGGAAGTGAACTCGGCTTTGGGTTATGTTTGGACGTAAGTAGTTTTAGGATCACTTCTTGATTGCTTCTAGCTTCACGACCGTTGTGTAGCTTCTCATCTTACTCTTATTTGCGTATGTTAGCCACCATATTTGCTTAGCACTTGCTGCAACTCCACCTCATTACCTTATCCTACCCATAAGCTTAAATAGTCTTGATCTTGCGGGTGTGATATTGCTAAGTCCTAGTGACTCACGGATGCTTCCAAACAGTTGCAAGTGTCGATGATACCAGTGCAGGTGATGCTACCAAACTCAAGTGGGAGTTCGACGATGACCTTGGTCGTTACTATATGTCATTTCCTGATGATCAGTAGTGGTGCCTGCTACCTCTTGAGCATGCGTTGGTTTTACCTTGAAGAAGAAAGGGTGATGCAGCAAAGTAGCGTAAGTATTTCCCTCGGGTTTTGAGGACTAACGTATCAATCCAGTAGGAGGTAGCACGCAAGTCGCCTAGTACCTGCACAAACAAACAAGAACCTCGCAACCAACGCGATGTCCATCCCTTCACGGTCACTTACGAAAGTGATATCTGATAGAGATAATAAGATAAATATTTTTGGTACTTTTGTGGTATAGATTGGAAAATAAACAATGATAAAAATAGCAAGTAGATATGAAAATAATATGATGGAAGATAGACCCGGGGGCCATAGGTTTCACTAGTGGCTTCTCTCAAGATAGCAAATTCTACAGTGGGTGAACAAATTACTGTTGAGCAATTGATAGAAAAGCGCATAGTTATGAGAATATCTAGGCATGATCATGTATATAGGCATGACGTCCGCGACAAGTAGACTGAAACGATTCTGCATCTACTACTATTACTCCACACATCGACCGCTATTCAGCATGCATCTAGAGTACTAAGTTCATAAGAACAGAGTAACGCATTAGGCAAGATGACATGATGTAGAGGGATAAACTCAAGCAATATGATATAAGCCCCATCTTTTTATCCTCGATGGCAACAATACAATACGTGCCTTGCTGACCCTGCTGTCATTGGGAAAGGACACCGCAAGACTGAACCCAAAGCTAAGCACTTCTCCCATTGCAAGAAAGATCAATCTAGTAGGCCAAACCAAACTAATAATTCTAAGAGACTTGCAAAGATATTAAATCATGCATAAAATAATTCAGAGAAGAATCAAATATTGTTCATAGATAATCTTGATCATAAACCCACAATTCATCGATCTCGACAAACACACCGCAAAAAGAATTACATCGAATAGATCTCCAAGAGAATCGAGGAGAACTTTGTATTGAGATCCAAAGAGAGAGAAGAAGCCATCTAGCTAATAACTATGGACCCGAAGGTCTGTGGTAAACTACTCACACATCATCGGAGAGGCTATGGTGTTGATGTAGAAGCCCTCCGTGATTGATTCCCCCTCTGGCAGAGTGCCGGAAAAGGCCCCAAGATGGGATCTCACGGGTACAGAAGGTCACGGGTACAGAAGGTTGCGGCGGTGGAAATAGGGTTTCATGGTGCTCCTGGAAGTTTTCGGGGTATATGGATATATATAGGAGGAAGAAGTAGGTCGGTGGAGCTGCGAGGGGCCCACAAGGGTGGGGGCGCGCCCACCCCCCGGGGCTCGCCCTCCTGCCTCGTGGCCTCCTCGCTTCTTTCTTGATGTCCACTCCAAGTCTCCTGGATCACGTTTGTTCCAAAAATAACTCTCCCGAAGGTTTCATTCCGTTTGAATTCCGTTTGGTTTTCCTTTTCTCCGAAACACTGAAATAGGCAAAAAACTGCCATTTGCACTAGGCCTTTGGTTAGTAGGTTAGTCCCAAAAATAATATAAAAAGGTATATTAAATCCCATTAGACATCCAAAATAGATAATATAATAGCATGGAACAATAAAAAATTATAGATACGTTGGAGATGTGTCAAGCATCCCCAAGCTTAATTCATGCTCGTCCTTGAGTAGGTAAATGATAAAAACAGATTTTTTTGATGTGGAATGCTACCTAGCATAATTCTCAATGTAATTTTCTTTATTGTGGCATGAATATTCAGATCCGAAAGATTCAAGACAAAAGTTTAATATTGACATAAAAATAATAATACTTGAAGCATACTAACAAAGCAATTATGTCTTCTCAAAATAACATGGCCAAAGAAAGTTATCCCTACAAAATCATATAGTCTGGCTATGCTCTATCTTCATCACACAAAGTATTTAATCATGCACAACCCCGATGACAAGCCAAGAAATTGTTTCATACTTATGATGTTCTCAAACTTTTTCAATCTTCACGCAATATATGAGCATGAGCCATGGACATAGTACTATATGTGGAATAGAATGTTGGTTGTGGAGAAGACAAAAAGGAGAAGATAGTCTCACATCAACTAGGCGTATCAACAGGCTATGGAGATGCCCATCAATAGATATCAATGTGAGTGAGTAGGAATTGTCATGCAACGGATGTACTAGAGCTATAAGTGTATGAAAGCTCAACAAAAGAAACTAAGCGAGTGTGCATCCAACTTGCTTGCTCACGAAGACCTAGGGCATATTGAGGAAGCCCATCATTGGAATATACAAGCCAAGTTCTATAATGTAAAATTCCCACTAGTGTATGAAAGTGTGGTAAAAGGATAGTAACATTGTCCCTTCTCTCTTTTTCTCTCATTTTTTTCTTTTTTTCTTTTTCTTTTTGGGCCTTTTATCTTTTATTTAGGACCTCTTTTTTCTCTTTTTTTCTGTTTGGAGTCTCATCCCAACTTGTGGGGGAATCATAGTCTCCATCATCCTTTCCTCACTTGGTACAATGCTCTAATAATGATGATCATCACACTTTTATTTACTTACAACTCAAACATTACAACTCGATACTAGAACAACATATGACTCTATGTGAATGCCTCCGGCGGTGTACCGGATATGCAATGAATCAAGAGTGACATGTATGACAGAATTATAAAGGTGGCTTTGCCACAAATACGATGTCAACTACATGATCATGCAAAGCAATATGACAATGATGAAATGTGTCATAACAAACAGAACGGTGGTAAGTTGCATGGCAATATGTCTCGGAATGGCTATGGAAATGACATAATAGGTAGGTATAGTGGCTGTTTTGAGTTAGGTATATGGTGGGTGTATGATACCGGCGAAAGTTGCACGATATTAGAGAGGCTAGCAATGGTGGAAGGGTGAGAGTGCGTATAATCCATGGACTCAACATTAGTCATAAAGAACTCACATACTTATTGCAAAAATCTATTATTTATCGAAGCAAAGTACTACGCGCATGCTCCTAGGGGGATAGATTGGTAGGAAAAGACCATCGCTCGTCCCCGACCGCCACTCATAAGGAAGACAATCAATAAATAAATCATGCTCCGACTTCATCACATAACGGTTCACCATACGTGCATGCTACGGGAATCACAAAGTTTAGAACAAGTATTTCTCAAATTAATAACTACTCAACTAGCATGACTCTAATATCACCATCTTCATATCTCAAAACAATTATCAAGTATCAAACTTCTCATAGTATTCAATGCACTTTATATGAAAGTTTTTATTATATCCATCTTGGATGCCCATCATATTAGGACTAGTTTCATAACCAAAGCAAATTACCATGTTGTTCTAAAAGACTCTCAAAATAATATAAGTGAGGCACGAGAGTTCATCTATTTCTATAAAATAAAACCACCACCGTGCTCTTAAAAAGGTATAAGTGAAGCACTAGAGCAAATTTATCTAGCTCAAAAGATATAAGTGAAGCACATAGAGTATTCTAATAAATTACGATTCATGCGTCTCTCCAAAAGGTGTGTACATAAAGGATGATTGTGGTAAACTAAAAATCAAAGACTCAAATCATACAAGACGCTCCAAGCAAAACACATATCATGTGGTGAATAAAAATATAGCCTTAAGTAAAGTTACCGATAGACGAAGACGAAAGAGGGGATGCCTTCCGGGGCATCCCCAAGCTTAGGCTTTTGGTTGTCCTTGAATTTTACCTTGGGGTGCCTTGGGCATCCCCAAGCTGGGGCTCTTTCCACTCCTTGTTCCAAAATGCATCAAATCTTTACCCAAAACTTGAAAACTTCACAACACAAAACTCAACAGAAAATCTCATGAGCTTCGTTAGTATTAGAAAACAAACCACCACTTCAAGGTACTGTAATGAACTCATTATTTATTTATATTGGTGTTAAATCTACTGTATTCCAACTTCTCTATGGTTCATACCCCCCGATACTAGCCATAGATTCATCAAAATAAGCAAACAACACATGAAAACAGAATCGGTCAAAACCAGAACAGTCAATAGTAATCTGTAGGTTTCGAATACTTATGTAACCCCAAAAATTCTGAAATAAATTTTTGGACGTGAGGAATTTGTCTATTAATCACCTTCAAAAAGAATCAACCTAATCTCACTCTCCAGTCAAAAAATGGCAGCAAATCTCGTGAGCGCTAAAGTTTCTGTTTTTTACAGCAAGATCGCAAAGACTTCCCCCAAGTCTTCCCAAAGGTTCTACTTGGCATAAACACTAATTAAAAACATAAAACCACATACAAACAGAGGCTAGATGAATTATTTGTTACTAAACAGGAACAAAAACAAGAAACAAAAATAAAATTGGGTTGCCTCCCAACAAGCGCTATCGTTTAACGCCCCTAGCTAGCCATAAAAAAATAGATCTAGGTATTGTCATCTTTGGGAGGCAATTCTTCAATAGAACACTTATAAGCCTTAGGAGTTTCCTTCTTTTTATTAATGACCAAACTCCAAGGCAAGAAATCAAGAAATTCGTTTGTAGCAAAAGGTTCCTTAATGATAGCGAAAAAGTTGGGGTGAACACTTATTGCTTTGAAATCTGTATTTTCCTTAGAAAATTCACCTTTTTTATTTGTAGGCACATACATAAAATTGGCAACTCTAGTAGGAGGAGGATTTGGATTATTTTTCACGAAAGAAAAGGCAGACCCTAAGTTGGTAATAATATCCTCAAGTTTATCAATTCTTGTGGAATCTTGATCTATATTTTCGTTAACTATGGGTTCCTTTTCTTGAAAAAATTTAAGAGCAACTCCTACCTTAGATCTGTATTGGGTAATTTGGTTGTGGATCTTTTTATCCAAATTTTCAATCAACTCTGCTGTGGAAACTTTATTTTCAATAATTTCAAGCCTTTGCATCACATGTTCCAAGGTTAAAATAGTTCCATTAACCAAAAGAGGTGGTGGCCCAAACAAATCTATCATAGCATTATGAGAATCAAAAGTATGGCTACCCAAGAAATTCCCTCCGGTAATGGTATCAAGAATATATCTATTCCAAGGGGTGATGCCTACATAAAAATTTCGAAGAAGAACAGAAGTGGATTACTTCCTAGTGGATCTATTCTGAGCATTCGAAATTCTATACCAAGCATCTTTTAAATTTTCTCCCTCCTTTTGTTTAAAATTAAGAACTTCATGATCAGGAGTACTAACGATGATAAAAGGGCTAGCCATAATAGCAAAACCAACGATCTAACACATGGACACACAAGAAACAAGAGAAAAGAGACGGGCGGAAAAGAGGGCGAATAAAACGGCAAGGGTGAAGTGGGGGAGAGGAAAATGAGAGGCAAATGGCAAATAATATAATGTGAGGGATAAGAGTTTGTGATGGGTACTTGGTATGTCTTGACTTGTGCGTAGACGGCACCAGAGATGGCTAGTTGACGGGAGATCAAATCTTGACTTGACTTGGTGCAACCTCCCCAGCAACGGCGCTAGAAATCCTTCTTGCTACCTCTTAAGCATGCGTTGGTTTTCCCTTGAAGAGGAAAGGGTGATGCAGCAAAGTAGCGTAATTATTTCTCTTAGTTTTTCAAAACTAAGGTATCAATCCAATAGGAGGTAGCACGCAAGTCGCCTAGTACCTGCACAAACAAACAAGAACCTCGCAACCAACGCGATAAAGGGGTTGTCAATCCCTTCACGGTCACTTACAAAAGTGAGATCTGATAGAGATAATAAGATAAATATTTTTGGTATTTTCGTGGTATAGATTGGAAAATAAAGATTGCAAAATAAACAACGATAAAAATAGCAAGTAGATATGAAAATAATATGATGGAAGATAGACCCGGGGGCCATAGGTTTCACTAGTGGCTTCTCTCAAGATAGCAAATTCTACGATGGGTGAACAAATTACTGTCGAGCAATTGATAGAAAAGCGCATAGTTATGATAATATCTATGCATGATCATGTATATAGGTATCACGTCCGCGACAAATAGACCAAAATGATTCTGCATCTACTACTATTACTCCACACATCGACCGCTATCCGGCATGCATCTAGATTATTAAGTTCATAAGAACAGAGTAACGCATTACGCAAGATGACATCATGTAGAGGGACAAACTCAAGCAATATGATATAACCCCCATATCTTTATCCTCGATGCCAACAATACAATACGCGCCTTGCTGCCCCTACTGTCACCGGGAAAGGACACCGCAAGATTGAACCCAAAGCTAAGCACTTCTCCCATTGCAAGAAAGATCAATCTAGTAGGCCAAACCAAACTGATAATTCGAAGAGACTTGCAAAGATATTGAATCATGAATAAAAGAATTCAGAGAAGAATCAAATATTGTCCATAGATAATCTTGATCATAAACCCACAATTCATCAGATCTCGACAAACACACTGCAAGAAGAATTACATCGAATAGATATCCAAGAGAATCGAGGAGAACTTTGTATTGATATCCAAAGAGAGAGACGAAGCCATCTAGCTAATAACTATGGACCCGATGGTCTGTGGTAAACTACTCACACATCATTGGAGAGGCTATGGTGTTGATGTAGAAGCCCTTCGTGATCGATTCCCCCTCCGGCGGAGCGTCGAAAAAGGCCCCAAGATGGGATCTCATGGGTACAGAAGGTTGCGGTGGTGGAAATAGGGTTTCGTGGTGCTCCTAGATGTTTTCGGGGTATATGGATATATATATAGGAGGAAGAAGTAGGTCGGTGGAGCTGCGAGGGGCCCATGAGGGTGGGGGGCATGCCCTCCTGCCTCATGGCCTCCTTGCTTCTTTCTTGACGTCCACTCCAAGTCTCCTGGATCACGTTTGTTCCAAAAATAACTCTCCTGAAGGTTTCATTCCGTTTGGATTCCGTTTGGTATTCCTTTTCTGCGAAACACCGAAATAGGCAAAAAAACAACAATTTGCACTGGGCCTTTGCTTAGTAGGTTAGTCCCAAAAATAATATAAAAAGGTATATTAAATCCCATTAAACATCCAAAACAGATAATATAATAGCATGGAACAATCAAAAATTATAGATACGTTGGAGACGTATCAGTGCCTAGTTGGGACGATCGGGGATATAGCAGTTGGGTTTATCTGCTTTTTCATTTGGTTGTCCGTAGTCGGACTATGAGTGTACTCTGATGTTGTATGACTTATTTGAATATTGTGTGATGTGGAGAGTGTAAGCCAACTCTATTTATCCCTTTCTTGTTCATTACATGGGATGTTGTGAAGATGACCCTTCTTGCGACAAAACCACTATGCGGTTATGCCTCTAAGTCGTGCCTTGACACGTGGGAGCTATAGCCGCATCATGGGTGTTACAAGTTGGTATCAGAGCCATCGCCGACTTAGGAGCCCCCTGCTTGATCGAATCACTAGCGTTGTTGAGTCTAGAACAAAAATGTCTTAAGTCTTAGGATTATATATATCGGAGAGTAGATTATTCTTACTCCTCAGTCCCTTTGTCGCTCTGGTGAGGCCTCCTGACATAGATGTTTTGATTTTCCTCTCCTCATATTTCACAAAAAAACTTAGTATCATGCGAGTATATTGGTATCGTTCAGATATTCTTGTGACGAGAACATTGTTCTTGGTGCCT
Organism: Triticum aestivum; assembly: GCF_018294505.1. Lineage (NCBI taxonomy): Eukaryota > Viridiplantae > Streptophyta > Magnoliopsida > Poales > Poaceae > Triticum > Triticum aestivum. Next base: position 196,096,226 of record NC_057803.1, read on the forward strand.
CCTGACATTTAGGGGTTGTGGCAGTGTCCCGGGGAGTTGAGCTCCGAGGTGTTGTCATCACAATTTTATCGTTGCAGTTCTGGAATACCTGAGTTCGCCGACATCAAAAATATACTTTATGCAATTGTTGGTAAGATAACGTCGATGCCACCCAGTACTGGGGTGGGAGTTCGGGAGTATTGCCATAGCTTGTATAACGGATGCTTTTCTAAGGTTGAGGTACACGATTTCTGGAGTTTTCTTGGTTATGTGTTGACGGATGGATACAGTTGGAGCGTAGGGCTTGTTAGTTGTGTGATATATATTGTGCCTCCATGTATCCCCAACACCACATTGCATAACCAGAAAGTTTTGGGAGTATATAGGTGGGAATTCAACTATCTCGTAGGATATCTTTCCAACAGACACATGATACGATATGGGGTCTATCATATGTTTGTTCCGGCTTATTTCCCAAGCCAATCCTTTGTTTTGTTTTGAGTTGTGGTATTCAAGTTGCTTCAATGTCAAGTGTGGATTCCATACCTTTTCCTAAATGGTGTTCTCATATTTCTATGGGAGTGATAATCCTTCTTGATCATTGAGATTTTCATGTAAATTCTTTTCAACCAGCATGCTTCTCTTCAAGTTAACCCGATCCTTTCAATTTGTACAAGACCAATTCTTTGTTTTTCTCAATGGTGTCTGTTTCATTCATCCCAAGTTGTCTTTGTTTTCCCCCACCCTCCCACCCTTTTTCTTCAAGGACTCAGATTTCCTAATCAAGTATCATTTTATTGATGGGAAGTCTCTCCATTCTTTTCCATCAATGTTCTTATCCGGTGATTCTCAGGAAGATACTGACGGAACTTCAAGTTCATCATTCTTCGTTCTATTTCTTCTCTGGTGGATTCAATTCAAGCTTTCGGTGTTGATCATATCCCTTTCCTCGTTTCAAATGTTTTCCCATGCCGGTGCCCCTCTTAATTGCTCACCTTTCTCTATTCATATCCGAAGTGCCGAAGATATCTTAGGAGATTCATGTTTTCATTCCAATCCATTCAAGATATCTCGAGGTTGTCATCTCCTTTGAGCCATTTAATTCAACCAGCGCAATCTTTCTTTTAAATCATTCAACAGTGTATCTCTTGAGTGGGCCCTAACCCACAGGAATTTTTCCAGGATCTTACCTGACTCTTCTAATTTCCCCAGAGCTATTCTGAAATTCTTTCAAAGTTTGACGTAAGAATGAATTATCATCAGTCAAATGTCTTTCTCCAAGATCGCTTTCAAATTCTTTTCATTGTTGAATCAACCTTTATATTATTCATTATTTCGGAGTGTCTCAACAATTCATGGTTGTGGTTCTCATCATCACTCTCAACATTTGAAGACCGAAGAAGTGTTTTCCATCCAAATCTTATTCGTCCCCTCAAAGATGTGAAGTTCTAACTTGTTGCCATCCTCTCATAATTAGTTTCGATTGTTAGAATTCTTTTCACCCATCCGAAGCAATTCAGGAGTCTTGTCAGTTTGATTCTCCGGAGCCATCATCTCATAATTATTCATTCCAGCTTTCAGCTCTCGTTCTCCAAATCTTACAGGTGCATCACTCAAGTATTCCCTAGTCAGCTCGTGATCTCATTGTTCTCATATATTTATATTCCCTCAAGTATCTTCGTTCATTTTCTAATTCTTCTCGGTGATTCGTTCACTTTTCTTCAATCATTTTCAATTCTTACGGTGGTTCGTTCAAGATTAATTTTCCTTGTTATCATATTAATTCATTCGTTTCTTTCCAAAATCCTACTGGTGGTCCTTTGAGTTTACGCTATATCTCTCTTTATCCTTTCTACGAGAATAAGTAATATGCAAAATCTGTTGCTTGTCATCAATTTAAATTGGTGAAGGATACACATAACGTAATTCTCATTATTGTTTCATCCAAGTGTTTAATTCTTTCTTCCGGAGTTCGTTCATGATATCAATCCTTGGTTTCTAGTTGTTCATATTTCTTTCCGGAGTTCCAAGTTTTCTCGGTTATATCGTCCCGAAGCCCCATCTAAATCATTGCAAGGCCTCATCTTGTTCTTCTCGACTTTCCTTTCGTTTGATCATTCTATTATTACCGGAGTTCTTCATGGAGGCTCTACATGGTGGTTCGCTAAAGATTTAATTCTTTCTCGAAGTGGTCTTCAAGATTTTGTTGGAGGACCTCTTGCATTTTGAAGTGCAATTCTTCCTCCCCTATCTTTTGAGATGGTGATATAACATTCTTTAGTCATGAGGTGTCTCGAAGAAGATTTGTCAAGAATGAGATATTTAAACCCATTGTTTCTTCATTGGAGCTATCTTGGTATAGATTTCACCTACAGCCTTCCCTAAGGAATGTTGCTAATGTGGTGCTCACCAATGGTCCAAGTTATCTCTCTATCATCTTGGTGGAAGAAGTGTTTCATCTCGTTGGTGTTATTAATTATATTATTTGTTTCCGTAGTGGTGGAATTTCGCCTGAATTTTGAGAAGTTTTTCATAAGCCCACTACAAGATTATTCGTTTTGTTGTTGGTTTTTCCAACAACTATGTTATAACCTTCTTGGAAGGGTGCTTTCCTAGCTCATTTGTGGCAGAAGTTGGCATTTTCTTCTCCATTCTGTTATTCCAATGATCTATCTTCTATTATTTCTTCTGGAGACATTGTGATGTTGCTCTCTTCACTCATCATCTCGAATTGTGAGGACCGTGTTCTTTTCGTGCTTATCCATTTAACAGGAGTGTCGTGTCCTCTTTTCAAGTTCTTCCCATTTTGTCAAGTTTTCCTTCTCTTTTCTACCGGAGTGCTGCCAGCATTCTTTCGTTCTCATTCCTTGCTTATTCCATTTCAACCGGAGTGGTTACATGTCCTTCCTTGTCGTTGGAGCTCTTCATTCATGTCTTTGCAACACCAAGGTTTTTCGTAATGTTCCTTGTTCCTCTTTTCTAATGGAGCTTTTCAATTTCGTTCACCTCTGTTGTGTTCTTCTTTCAAGTTTTCAACCTCTCAAGGTTCATTAGTTTCACTCGTTTGTCAAAGAAGCAGCTCTATTCTACCTCTTCCTCTTCTGTTTCCCTTCGGTGCCATCTTTAGATCTCGGGTCGAGATCTCTTGTAAGTGGAGGAGAGTTGTGACGCCCCAAGACCAACGCTCCAGATGCCTTCCATGGATTCCGAGATTCACCGTGTGTTTCAATTGCTTTGTTGCATTCATCATGTCATCTCTTGCATCGCATCATGTCATCATGCCATCATATCTTTAATTTTATAATTCTTATAAACAAATTGTATGGATCTTTGATCCATTTAAATTGAGGGAATTCACATGGTGATTTCTCTTTACAACTTTTACCCTCCCAATATTATTAAGGAGCCATGATAAATATTCCATTCTTTAGGAATTGACCATAACACACTTGCAAAATAAATTCCATGGTTCTTCTGCTTCAAGTTTCACCTATGAACCTTGGCAATAGTTCTTTATCCATTTATCGAGGGTCCTCCAAAATCCTCAACATTTTTGCACACCCCTATAGCCTAGCCTCCATTCAAACTCCTTTGGCTCAAGTCAAATAAGTTTCAGTTTAAATTCTCCTAACTTGTTAGAACCTTTGTTGTTGGGTTGGAAATTTTCCATAAAGCCTGACAAAAATGTCCCTCCATATTATTCCTGTACATGGCATCTTCTCTTAATTCTTTGACCTCTCCCTATTTTCTAAAAAGAGAAATTCAAAGGGAGAAGAGAGAACCAGGCCGGCCCATTTGCTTCCTGGGCCTCCCAACCTCCCCGTGGCCCACCTAGGCCCAGCCGCCACCTAATCCTAACCCTAGCCCGATCCCCCCTGTTCTCTCTCCCTCCTCCCGATTCCCCTTCTCCTCAGTGCCGCCTCCGCACATCGCGCCCGATCCTCTCGCACACTCCTCGATCCCCTTTCCACTCCACCCTTCCGCAACGCCGCCTCCCATCCCCCACGACCGATCCCCACTCTCTCTTCGTATCGGCCCCCTCCTCCGACATCATCCTCGCGAGGACGACGACCGGGGTGCCACTTCGCCGGTCCCCATCGCTCCGCCACTCCAGGAGCCATCAGGCGCACCGCCGCCGTCCAGGATCTCCATGGCGCTGCCTCGCTGCTTCCTCGAATGCCCAAGTCAACCTCCGCTACTTCCTGCCGCCCTCGCGCCTCTGCATCTTCTCTTGGCGCCCACGCCTCCTGCCCATCGGACGCCTCTCCGTGGTGCCACGTCGGGCCCCGACTCCACAATCGGCTCCTGTAACCCTCTCCCTCGTTTGCTTGCTGGCCTCCGTTGCCATGCCTCTCTTATGGTCTGCTATGCACCTCGACGCCCGAGTTGCTGGTACCGTCGGCAGCCTTCCATGGCAGCTCAGTCGCTGTCGCCTTGCTGCCCGCGCCCTTTCGTTGTTGCACCTCCGTCGACGGGCCTCGTCCACGAGCAGCTGGCTCGACCTCCTGTTCGTGCTGCACCATCTCGCACGCGGGCACTTCTTTGCCACGAGTGCTCCTGATCGAGACCTTCAAGTCATCTACCCGGAGACCAAGTATGAAGACTACTGTGGATGTGTGTCTGGTGCCACTTGGATTCGTCGAGCCCGCCAAGACCCATACCTGGATCGTCAAGTACCGTCTCCGGGATTCTCCAAGTACCACGCCGTCGATGCCCCTCCAAGTTTGATGTTGGAACGTGCATGGCTACACGGATTCGCCAAGTACCATGACGCCCCCCGAAGAGTTCGGATTCGACAAGTCCGATGTCGCGCTTGTATAACTACGCTGCTGAGACCGAGACCGGCGAGACCGACCTTGTAACGTTGTGCCAAGTACCTCTACTGGTGACTCGAACATCTATGAACCGTGTACAACTATCGCCATCATGATTTCGACAAGAAAACGTGTACCACTACTGTCGCCAATATCGCGAGTACCTCTACCATCGTCGTATCCACTACTTCCGCTATCGTCACTGAGGACCGATAGTACCACTACTTCCCCTACGACCATCGCGAGAACGTCCACTTCCTTATACACCGCATTGAACTTGAACCACCCCGAAAACGCTCACTTCTAAGGTATAACCGCCAAGTCGACCGCCCGTGAACGAATGCATGTGTGATGTATGAGTTGAACCGCATGTTTGCTACGTATGCGATTGTTCCTTACACGTTCCTCCTTGTTGCCATGTCGCCGACCCGTGGGAACCAAGTAACCGGGATCACCCCACCATCCTTGCATGACACGCTTCCGCACATTTCCTTTGCACCGGTACCTCCATGAGCTATCGGAACCAGAATGTTGCCGTGGCATCTTTTCCGTTGTCGTTGCTGTGGCACCCCTTTCCTTTCCGCCACGATGACAAATGCTTTATAACATGCTCATGCCAACTTTCCTAAAACTTGCATATTTCATCTGCATCATGATAACAACATTTAAATTGGTTAAAATTGTTGTTTTCTTTAAAATGCTATTTGCACATGAGGATTTACCGGAATTGTTGTTTAATGTTTCCGGCCTCATTTAAAATTGCCTAAATAGTTAGTTTACTTATGTTTCACCTCTTGCCATGTTAACCAACATTTAATATTGTTGAGTACCTAACCGGGAGTGAACCAAATAATCGAATGTGGTGTTTTGTCAACATGCATCTTGTTACATGTTGAGCTCCACTTAACTTATACTTTTGTTTGTGCACTTTGCCATGCCATACATATTTAAACCGGACATGCATCATCCTTGGTTGTGCACCATGCCATGTTTATGATTGTGTGTTTACCATGTTGCTTTCTTCTTTCCGGTTTGCTTTTATCGTTAGCTTCAGTTTTGTTAAGGAGTTGTGAGGAATCGTTCGACTATGTCTGTTTCTCTTCTTCATGGACTCGTTCTTCTTCCTAGCGGGATTTCATACAAGATGACCATTACCCTCGGTATCACTTCTATCTTTGCTTGCTAGTTGTTCGTTCTATCGCTATGTCGCACTATCTACCACTTGTTTATCATGCCTCCCATGTTTCCATGTCAAGCCTCTAACCCACCTTCCTAGCAAACCGTTGTTTGGCTATGTTACCGCTTTGCTCAGCCCCTCTTATAGCCTTGTTAGTTGCAGGTGAAGTTGAAGATTGCTCCATATTGGAACATGTTTATGTTGGGATATCAAAATATCTCTTATTTAAATTAATGCTTCTATATACTTGGTAAAGGGTGGAAGGCTCGGCCTTATGCCTGGTGTTTTGTTCCACTCTTGCCGCCTTAGTTTCCGTCATACCGGTGTTATGTTCCTTGATTTTGCCTTCCTTACGCAGTTGGGGTTATGGGACCCCCTTGATAGTTTGCTTTGAATAAAACTCCTCCAGCAAGGCCCAACCTTGGTTTTACATTTGCCTAAAACGTATAACTTTCCCTTGGGTTATGCAGACCCGAGGGTCATCTTTATTTTAACCCCTCCCCCCTGAGCCAGTGCTCCTCTGAGTGTTGGTCTGAACCGGGCAGCCTGCGGGGCCACTTCGGGGAAACTCGAGGGCTGGTTTTACTCGTAGCTTGACCTATCCCGTGTGCCCTGAGAACGAGATATGTGCAGCTCCTATCGGGATTTGTCGGCACAGTCCGGTGGTCTTGCTGGTCTTGTTTTACCATTGTCGAAATGTCTTGTAACCAGGATTCCGAGTCTGATCGGGTTGTTCCGGGAGAAGGAATACCCTTCATTGATCATGAGAGCTTGTGATGGGCTAAGTTGGGACACCCCTGCAGGGTATAAACTTTCGAGAGTTGTGCCCGCTATCATGTGGCAGACGGGAATTTGTTAATACCTGGTTGTAGAGAACTTGTAACTTGACTTAACTAAAATGAATCAACCATGTGCCATGATGGTCTCTTTTCGGCGGAGTCCCGGAAGTGAACACGGTTTTGGGTTATGTTTGGACGTAAGTAGTTTCAGGATCACTTCTTGATCGCTTCTAGCTTCACGACCGTTGCGTAGCTTCTCATCTTACTCTTATTTGTGTATGTCAGCCACCATATTTGCTTAGCGCTTGCTGCAACTCCACCTCATTACCTTATCCTACCCATAAGCTTAAATAGTATTGATCTCGCGGGTGTGAGATTGCTGAGTCCTCGTGACTCACGGATACTTCCAAAAAGTTGCAGGTGTCGATGATACTAGTGCAAGTGATGATACCGAACTCAAGTGGGAGTTTGACGAGGACCTTGGTCATTACTATGTGTCGTTTCCTGATAATCAGTAGTGGTGCCCAGTCGGGGATCTAGCAGTTGGGTTTATCTTCTTTTTCATTTGGTTGTCTGTAGTCGGACTATGAGTGTACTCTGATGTTGAATGAATTATTTGAATATTGTGTGACGTGGCGAGTGTAAGCCAACTCTATTTATCCCTTTCTTGTTCATTACATGGGATGTTGTGAAGATGACCCTTCTTGCAACAAAACCACTATGCGATTATGCCTCTAAGTCGTGCCTCGACACGTGGGAGCTATAGCCGCATCGTGGGCGTGTTAGGGAACGCGGTAATTTCAAAAAAAACCTACACACACGCAAGATCCATCTCGGTGATGCATAGCAATGAGAGGGGAGAGTGTTGTCCACATACCCTCATAAACCGTAAGCGGAAGTGTTATGACAACACGGTTGATGTAGTCGTACGTCTTCACGATTCGATCGATCATAGCACCGAAGGTACGACACCTCCGCGATCTGCACACGTTCAACTCGGTGACGCCCCATGAACTCTAGATCCATCTGAGGTCGGAGGGGAGTTTCATTAGCACGACGGCGTGAGGATGGTGATGATGAAGATACCGACGCAGGGCTTCGCCTAAGCTCTACAATGATATGACCGAGGTGGAAATCTGTGGAGGGGGGCACCGGACACGGCTAAACAATCAACTTGTGTGTCTATGGGGTGCCCCCTCCCCCGTATATGAAGGAGGGGAGGGTCGGCCCTCACATGGCGCGCCCAAGGGGGGAGTCCTACTCCCGGTAGGAGTAGGATTCCCCCTTCCCTAGAGACGAAGGAAGGGGGAGAGAGAGGGGAGGAAAGGGGGGGTCGGCCCCACACCCAATTCGGATTGGGCTTGGGGGGCGCCCTCCACCTTGGCCACCTCCTCCCCTCTCCCACTAAGGCCCAATTAGGGCCACTGACTCCCCGGGGGGTTCCGGTAACACCCCGGTACTCCGGTAAATGCCCAAACTCATCTGGAACCATTCTGACGTCCAAACATAGCCTTCCAATATATCAATCTTTATGTCTTGATCATTTCAAGACTCCTCATCATGTCCATGATAACATCCGAGACTTTGAGCTGCCTTCAGTACATCAAAACACATAAACTCATAATATCGATCGTCATTGAACGTTAAGTGTGCGGACCCTACGGGTTCGAGAACTATGTAGACATGGCCGAGACTCGTCTCCGGTCAATAACCAATAGAGGAACCTGGATGCTCACATTGTTTCCTATATATTCTACGAAGATCTTTATTGGTCAAACCGCATAACAACATACGTTGTTCCCTTTGTCATCGGTATGTTACTTTCCCGAGATTCGATCGTCAGTATCTCAGTACCTAGTTCAATCTCATTACCGGCAAGTCTCTTTACTCATTCCGTAATGCAACATCCTATAACTAACTCATTAGTCACTTTGCTTGCAAGGCTTATAGTGATGTGCATTACCAAGAGGGCCCAGAGATACCTCTTCGATACACAGAGTGACAAATCCTAATCTCGATCTATGCCAACTCAACAAACACCATCGGAGACACCTGTAGAGCATCTTTATAGTCGGCTAGTTACGTTGTGATGTTTGGTAGCACACTAAGTGTTCCTCCCGTATTCGGGAGTTGCATAATCTCATAGTCATAGGAACATGTATAAGTTATGAAGAAAGCAATAGCAACAAACTAAACGATCATAGTGCTAAGCTAATGGATGGGTCAAGTCAATCACATCATTCTCTAATGATGTGAACTCGTTCATCAAATGACAACTCTTGTCCATGGCTAGGGAACTTAATCATCTTTGATTAACGAGCTAGTCAAGTAGAGGCATACTAGTGACACTCTGTTTGTCTATGTATGTGATGTATTAAGTTTCCCGTTAATACAATTCTAGCATGAATAATAAACATTTATCATGATATAAGGAAATATAAATAACAACTTTATTATTGCCTCTAGGGCATATTTCCTTTAGTCTCCCACTTGCACTAGAGTCAATAATCTAGTTCACATCGTCATGTGATTTCACACCAATAGTTCACATCTTTATGTGATTTGTTAACATCTTCATGTGACTAATACCCAAAGGGTTTACTAGAGTCAATAATCTAGTTCATATTGCTATGTGATTAACACCCAAAGGGTGATCATGTTTTGCTTGTGAGAGAAGTTTAGTCTACTGGTCTGCAACATTTAGATCCGTATGTATTTTGCAAATTTCTATGTCTACAATACTCTGCACGGAGCAACTCTAGCTAATTGCTCCCACTTCCAATATGTATATAGATCAAGACTTAGATTCATCTAGATCGGTGTCAAAAGCTTGCATCGACGTAACTCTTGACGACAAACTCTTTTATCACCTCCATAACCAAGAAATATTTCCTTAGTCCTCTAAGGATAATTTTGACTGTTGTCCAATGATCTACTCCTAGATCACTATTGTACTCCCTTGCCAAAATCATGCTAAGGTATACAATAGGTCTGGTACACAGCATAGCATACTTTAAAGAACCTATGACTGAGGCATAGGGAATGACTTTTCATTCTCTTTCTATTTTCTGCCATGGTTGGGTTTTGAGTCTTTACTCAACTTCCCACCTTGCAACACAGGCAAGAACTCCTTATTTGATTGTTCCATTTTGAACTACTTCAAAAACTTATCAAGGTATGTACTTATTGAAAAATTTATCAAGCGTCTTGATCTATCTCTGTAGATCTTCATGCCCAATATGTAAGCAGCTTCACCAAGGTCTTTCATTGAAAAATTATTATTCAATTATCCTTTTATGCTATCAGAAATTCAGTATCATTTCTGATCAACAATATGTCATCCACATATAATATCATAAATGTTATAGAGCTCCCACTCACTTTCTTGTAAATACAAGCTTCTCCAAAAGTTGTTATAAAACTATATGCTTTGATCAACTCATCAAAGCGTATATTCCAACTCCGAGATGCTTGCACCAGTCCATAGATGGATTGCTGGAGCTTGCACACTTTGTTAGCACCTTTAGGATTGACAAAACCATCTGGTTGCATCATATACAATTCTTCTTTAATAAATCCATTAAGGAATGTAGTTTTGATATCCATTTGCCAGATTTCATAAAATGTGGCATCTGCTAACATGATTCGGACAGACTTTTAAGCATCGATACGAGTGAGAAAATCTCATCGTACTCAACACCTTGAGCTTGCCGAAAACCTTTTTGCGACAATTCGAGCTTTGTCGATAGTAACACTGATCATCGGGCAAGTCATCTTGAAGATCCATTTATTCTGAATGGCTCACCGATCATCGGGCAAGTCAATCAAAGTCCATACTTTGTTCTCATGCATGGATCCCATCTCAGATTTCATGGCCTTAAGTCATTTCACGGAATATGAGCTCATCATCGCTTGCTCATAGTTTTTAGGTTCGTCATGGTCTAGTAACATGACTTCCAGAATAGGATTATCATACCACTCTAGTGCGGAAGGTACTTTGGTTGACCTATGAAGTTCGGCAGTAACTTGAAGTTTAATGATCATCATCATTAACTTCCTCACTATTTGGTGTAGGCATCACTGGAACTGATTTCTGTGATGAACTACTTTCTAATTCAGGAGAAGGTACAATTACCTCATCAAGTTATACTTTCCTCCCACTCACTTCTTTCAAGAGAAACTCCTTCTCTAGAAAGGATCCACTCTTAGCAACAAAGTTCTTGCCTTCGGATCTGTGATACAAGGTGTACCCAACAGTTTCTTTTGGGTATCCTATGAAGACGCACTTCTCCGATTTGGGTTTGAGCTTATCAAGCTGAATTTTTTTAACATAAGCATCACAACCCCAAACTTTAAGAAAAACAGCTTAGGTTTCTTGCTAAACCACAGTTCATATGGTGTCGTCTCAACGGATTTAGATGGTGCCCTATTTAACGTGAATGCAGCTGTCTCTAATACATAACCCCAAAATGATAGTGGTAAATCGGTAAGAGACATCATAGATCGCACCATATCTAATAAAGTATGGTTATGACGTTCGGACACACCATTACAATGTGGTGTTCCAGGTGGCATGAGTTGCGAAACTATTCCACATTGTTTCAAATGAAGACCAGACTCATAACTCAAATATTCACCTCCACGATCAGATTGTAGAAACTTAATTTTCTTGTTACGATGGTTTTCCACTTCACTCTGAAATATTAGAACTTTTCAAATGTTTCATACTAATGTTTCATCAAGTAGATATACCCATATCTGCTCAAATCATCAGTGAAGGTCAGAAAATAACGATACCCGCCATGAGCATCAACACTCATCGGACCGCATACATCAGTATGTATTATTTCCAATAAGTCTGTTGCTCGTTCCATTGTTCCGAAGAACGGAGTCTTAGTCATATTGCCCATGAGGCATGGTTCGCAAGCATCAAGTGATTCATAATCAAGTGATTCCAAAAGTCCATCAGCATGGAATTTCTTCATGCGCTTTACACCAATATGACCTAAATGGCAGTGCCACATATAAGTTGCATTATCATCATTAACTTTGCATCTTTTGGCTTCAATATTATGAATATGTGTATCACTACGATTAAGAATCAATAAACCATTTATATTGAGTGTATGACCATTGAAGGTTTTATTCATGTAAATAGAATAACAATTATTCTTTCACTTAAATGAATAACCGTATTGCAATAAACATGATCCAATCATATTCATGCTCAACGCAAACAACAAATAACATTTATTTTAGGTTCAACACTAATCCCGAAGGTAAAAGGAGTGTGCGATGGTGATCTTATCAACCTTGGAATCATTTCCAACACACATCGTCACCTTGCCCTTAACTAGTCTCTGTTCATTTTGCAACTCCTGTTTTGAGTTACTAATCTTAGCAACTGAACCGGTATCAAATACCCTAGGGTTGCTATGAACACTAGTAAAGTACACATCAATAACATGTATATCAAATATACTTTTGTTCACTTTTCCATCCTTCTTATCCACCAAGTATTTGGGGCAGTTCCGCTTCGAGTGACCATTTCCTTTGCAGTAGAAGCACTCAGTTTCAGGCTTGGGTCTAGCTTTGGGCTTCTTCATGGGAGTGGCAACCTTCCTGCCATTCTTCTTGAAGTTCCCTTTCTTTCCCTTGCCCTTTTCCTTGAAACTAGTGGTCTTGTCAACCATCAACACTTGATACTCTTCTTAATTTCTACCTTCGCTGATTTTAGCATTGCGAAGAGCTCAGGAATCATTTTACGTCATCCCTTGCATATTATAGTTCATCACTAAGTTTCGGTAACTTGGTGATAGTGACTAGAGAACTCTGTTAATTAATATCTTATCTGGAAGATTAACTCCCACTTGATTCAAGCAATTGTAGTACCCAGACAATCCGAGCACATGCTCACTGGTTGAGCTATTCTCCTCCATCTTGTAGGCAAAGTACTATCAGAGGTCTCATACCTCTCGACACGGGCATGAGTCTGAAATACCAATTTCAACTCTTGGAACATCTTATATACTTCTTGGCGTTCAAAATGTTTTTGAAGTCCCGGTTCTAAGCCGTAAAACTTGGTGCACTGAACTATCAAGTAGTCATCATACCGAGCTTGCCAAACGTTTATAATGTCTGCATCTGCTCCTACAATAGGTCTGTCACCTAGTGGTGTATCAAGGATATAATTCTTTTGTGCAGAAATGAGGATAATCCTCAGATTACGGAGCTAGTCCGCATCATTACTAATAACATCTTTCAACATAGTTTTCTCTAGGAACATATCAAAAATAAAACAGGGGAGCTATACGCGAGCTATTCATCTAGACCATAGATATGAAAATACTATCAGGACTAAGTTCATGACAAATTAAGTTAAATTAATCAAATTACTTAAGAACACTCACTTAGATTGACATCTCTCAAGTCATCTAAATGATCATGTGATCCATATCAACTAAACCATATCCGATCATCACATGAGATGGAGTAGTTTCAATAGTGAACATCTGTATGTTGATCATATCTACTATATGATTCACGTTCGACTTTCGGTCTCCGGTGTTCCGAGGCCATGTCTGTACATGCTAGGCTCGTCAAGTTTAACCCAAGTATTCCGCATGTGCAAAACTGTCTTGCACCCGTTGTATGTGAATGTAGAGCTTATCACACCTGATCATCATGTGTTGTCTCAGCACAAAGAACTATCGCAATGGTGCATACTCAGGGAGAACACTTATACCTTGAAATTTTAGTGAGGGATCATCTTATAATGCTACCATTGTACTAAGCAAAATAAGATGCATAAAAGATAAACATCACATGCAATCAAAATATGTGACATGATATGGCCATCATCATCTTGTGCCTTTGATCTCCATGTCCAAAGCACTGTCATGATCTCCATCGTCACCGGCTTGACACCTTGGTCTCCAACGTAGCGTCGTGGTCACCTTGCCAACTATTACTTCTACAACTATCGCTAACGCATAGTGATAAAGTAAAGCAATTACATGGCGTTTGCATTTCATACAATAAAGGACAACCATAAGGCTCCTGCCAGTTGCCCATAGCTTTTACAAAACATGATCATCTCATACAATAATGTATATCACATCATGTCTTGACCATATCACATCATAACATCCCCTGCAAAAACAAGTTAAACGTCCTCTACTTTGTTGTTGCAAGTTTTACGTGGCTGCTACGGGCTTCTAGTAAGAACCATTCTTACCTACGCATCAAAACCACAACGGTGATTTATCAAGTTTGCTATTTTAACCTTCAACAAGGACTAGCCACACTCAAATTCGATTCAACTAAAGTTGGAGAAACAGACACCCGCCAGCCACCTTTATGCAAAACTAGTTACATGTCTGTCGGTGGAACCAGTCTCATGAACATGGTCATGTAAGGTTGGTCCGGGCCGCTTCATCCAACAATACGACCGAGTCAAAATAAGACATTGGTGGTAAGTAGTATGATGATCACTGCCCACAACTCTTTGTGTTCTACTCATGCATATCATCTACGCATAGACTTGGCTCTGATGCCACTGTTGGGGAATGCAGTAATTTCAAAAAAAAATCCTACGCACACAAAAGATCCATCTAGGTGATGCATAGCAACGAGAGGGGAGAGTGTTGTCCACGTACCCTCGTAGACCGTAAGCGGAAGCTTTATGACAACGCGGTTGATGTAGTCGTATGTCTTCACGATCCGATCGATCCTAGCACCGAAGGTACGGCACCTCCGCGATCTGCACACGTTCATCTCGGTGACGTCCCACGAACTCTAGATCTAGCTGAGGTCGAGGGAGAGTTTCGTCAGCACGACGGCGTGATGACGGTGATGATGAAGTTACCGACGCAGGGCTTCGCCTAAGATCTACAAAGATATGACCGAGGTGGAAATCTGTGGAGGAGGGGCACCGTACATGGCTAAACAATCAACTTGTGTGTCTATGGGGTGCCCCCCTCCCCCGTATATAAAGGAGTGGAGGAGGGGAGGGCCGGCCCTCTCATGGCGCGCCCAAGCGGGGAGTCCTACTCCCATCGGGAGTAGGATTCCTCCTTCCCTGATTGGAGTAGGAGAGGTAGGAAGGGGAAGAGAGAGGGAAGGAAAGGGGGGCCGGCCCCCCACCCAATTCGGATTGGGATTGGGGGCGTGTGCTCCACCTTGGCCGCCTCCTCCTCTCTCCCACTAAGGCCCAATAAGGCCCACTGACTCCTCGGGAGTTCAAGTAACACCCCGGTACTCCGGTAAATGCCCGAACTCATCCGAAACCATTTTGATGTCCAAACATAGCCTTCCAATATATCAATCTTTATGTCCCGACCATTCCGAGACTCCTCATCATGTCTGTGATCACATCCGGGAGTCTGAACTACCTTCGATACATCAAAACACATAAACTCATAATATCGATCGTCATCGAACGTTAAGCGTGCGGACCCTATGGGTTCGAGACCTATGTAGACATGAACGAGACTCATATCCGGTCAATAACAAATAGAGGAACCTGGATGCTCATATTGGTTCCTACATATTCTACGAAGATCTTTATCGGTCAAACCGCATAACAACATACGTTGTTCCCTTTGTCATCGGTATGTTACTTGCCCGAGATTCGATCGTCGGTATCTCAATACCTAGTTCAATCTCGTTACCGGCAAGTCTCTTTACTCGTTTCGTAATGCAACATCCCGTAACTAACTCATTAGTCACTTTGCTTGCAAGGCTTATAGTGATGTGCACTACCGAGAGGGCCCAGAGATACATCTCCGATACACAGAGTGACAAATCCTAATCTCGATCTATGCCAACTCAACAAACACCAATGGAGACACCTGTAGAGCATCTTTATGGTCACCTAGTTACGTTGTGACATTTGATAGAACACTAAGTGTTCCTACGGTATTCGGGAGTTGCATAATCTCATAGTCATAGGAACATGTATAAGTTATGAAGAAAGCAATAGCAACAAACTAAACGATCATAGTGCTAAGCTAACGGATGGGTCAGGTCAATCACATCATTCTCTAATGATGTGATCTTGTTCATCAAATGACAACTCTTGTCCATGGCTAGGAAACTTAACCATCTTTGATTAACGAGCTAGTCAAGTAGAGGCATACTAGTGACACTCTGTTTGTCTATGTATACACACATGTACTAAGTTTTCGGTTAATACAATTCTAGCATTAGTAATAAACATTTATCATGATATAAGGAAATATAAATAACAACTTTATTATTGCCTCTAGGGCATATTTCCTTCTGGGTGTTACAGTCTTAGTATTCTTTCCATGACAAGACATATGATCAAGTTTATGCTAGGTAGCATTCCACATCAAAAATTATCTTTTTTATCATTTACCTACTCGAGGACGAGCAGGAATTAAGCTTGGGGATGCTCATACTGAAGGAAATATGCCCTAGAGGCAATAATAAAGTTGTTGTTTTATATTTCCTTATATCATGATAAATGCTTATTATTCATGCTAGAATTGTATTAACCAGAAACTTGATACGTGTGTGGATACATAGACAAAACACTGGTGCATCTCGGTCCTAAACAAACGGTTTTTAACCCCTTTCAGTGACGGCATTTGGGACCGTCGCCAAGTGAGTGTGGGCGATAGGGGGCCCTTCCCACATGACCCAGAAACCATAGGGGATATGCCCTCCTGGCAGGCAAGCTCGGCAAAATGAGAACGTGTGCGACCGGCGAGCGCTCAAATACGGAAATACGTATAGTAGAGCTAAAAATACAATTATACAGTGAAATTGTTTCCGATCGCAAGTACATCCCACACAGTCAGTCCCCTTAAACATTTCCGTTTGTATGTACATCCCACACAGTCGCTCCAAGGAAAACGTTTTCGTTCATAGGTACATCACACAATTTTTCCCACTAAATCGTTTGAGTTATTGAATGTATCACACACGGTGTGTAGAAGAAACTATATGGCAAGGGCTGTCCATCACACACACTTTTTATATGGTAAACATTTGCGCAAGGTGGCCTAACGCAAATAGTTTTCAATAGAAAGTCGTGTGTGCAGTGGAGATTGATCGCACACGTAGTGGATCCTAGAAACATTTTTTATCTCCACGTATATCGCAGATGTCTCGCTTTCGCAAACCGTGTGCAGTCTAATCCCTAATTTAAAAATCACATGTTTTGAATTTGAAAGTAGGCAATCACTTATTTCATATCCAACCATGTTTATTACAAATATAGGTTCAATCACGAATCCATAATTCGATGCACAGGTACATATACTAAAGAACTATAGAAGCACCAAGTAAAGAATGATGAACCATAGTTGTAATAAAGACTGTAAAGAGAGAGGTGAAAGACATTCTAGTTGCTGGAGAAGGTGAAGCGGAATTCCCATATTGTGCCCTCCTCCATGCGTAAGGCACACACGACTCTAGGTCAACCCCTTGTGATGGCTGCCCGTCCATCCTTCACTATCTTCATTAGGACTTCTTGATGCTCATTGTAGTCTGGATGAAATACTTTAACCTTCATTGTGTGTCCACCAATCATGTACTTTGCGAGGTAATCTTGAGTGAACTGCTTCGGGGACCACTGGGAACGAAAAAGATTCAGACATTGTTGTCTAACAACTCATTATGGGTAGTAAAAAGAGAAGGCTGCAGAATTTGTAGTTACCATCCTACAGCTCACTATTGTGTTGGATAGAGCATAAACAAAAAATTTACTTGCCAACATTCATATATTTTTGCTAATAATCCTTATCAGTTTCCTCACTTGATGCTTGTTCATCAATATCTCATTGCCCCATACGCAAAAAGGGTCGATGCATGGATCCTTGCCAAGGGCATATGTACCTACAAGCAACAAGTCAATATTAGAAGCTAACTAGTGTCCAGGCCTGGATCTATATGCACTACATTATGGAAGGACGGGGGGAGTACAAGCCGAGGGATGAAGCTAACCTCGGCGGAAAATGGTGGCCACTCCCGTTGTTGTCCTGCATAAGTAGTGGAAAGGCATGATAAGTATAGCAATCTTAACATCAAACAAATATAGCAAAGGTAAACAACATCATCTCCAAATGATAGCTTGAATGTGTTGGTTTTAGCATGTTGTTAAAGCAGATATAAAATGGAAGGCAATGTTACCGACAACAGTCTTAACAGCCATCAAGTATTGCAATTCGAACTAGTATTGTTGAAAATGAATAGAACATAGGTAATGCTTAAACATCACACTGGATAAATGTGTAAAACTGGAATAAAGGGCATGTGTTAACTACACCAGGAATAACTGGAACCAAATATAGCCGTTCAAACTGGTATTGATGTAGTCGAGCAGCACAGTTCCGACTTGCACATAATGAACAACACATTGTAAATGACTGAAATAAACAAGGCATAAATGACCAGTATAACAACCAAATTTAGCCATTGAAAACTGGACAGAGTCTCACTTCAACCAACCTAACAAGCAAATACAGATAAACAGGGCATATGCTTCAAAACTGGACAAATGCTCACTACAACCAACCTAACAAGCAGATAAAGATAAACAGGGCATCTGCTTGATAACTGGAAAATGCTAAAAAAAGCAACCTAACAACCAAATACAGATAAACAAGGCATCTTCTTGATAACTGGACAAATGCTAAAAAAGTAACCTAACAACCAAATACACATAAACAAGGCATCTGCTTGATAACTGGACAAATAAACACTACAACCAAACTAGGAACCAAATACAGATAAACAAGGCATCTGCTCGATAACCAAAAAATGCTCACTCCAACCAACCTAACAACCAAATACAGATAAACAAGGCATCTACTCACTATAAACAACCAAATATAGCCATTCACGAAACTAAAGTGGACAATTCGTACTTAAACATCACATAGACCTATTGAACAATACAATTTTTCATAACTGGAATAATTAAACACAGCATAGTTAAAGCACCGCAAGGCAAATGCTACCACAACAAAGGGTACGGGTTGGCAAGCTAGAAAAGGTAAGATTTGCTGACAGAATGTTGCCTCACATTTCATGGACGGGATCCTTCTAGTTGGAAGAGCACAGACCCATGGTGCGCTCTCTGATGTCATAGATGGGTTGTTTCACCTTGGAAGAACCTTCGTGGGTGCCCTCCTCGAGGTCGTGGTCATGGTCGATGAGATCTGACTTCGCAATTGAGGATCCCAAGCCGCCGCCATAGAACGTGTCCCTCAGAAGTGACAAAATGGGCTCGATGGTGTATAAAGCTCGCAAACCCTTGACCGCTTGGTGGAGGAGATCAGTGGCAGGGCCGTCGAAGAGATCGACGGTGGTTGAACCAGATGGGTTGGGGATGGAACTCTTAACCTGTGACATGGCCCGCGTGAATCCGTCGGTGTGGACGAGCTTGATGTTGTAGCCAGCTTTCCCGAGATACAGTAATACGCTAGCCTGCTGAAATGAAGCCTTCGGCATGGCAACGTAGTCAACGTCTCCACTGGCTTCCGCGGTGATGTGTTGCTCCGGGATCGACAGGTAGGGCAGAACGGCGGCCACCTCGCCAATGTCCGCCGGAGAGGCCATGATAAACCTCTTCCTGGTTGAATGCTCATCAGGCTCCCCGGGATACGTGGTCGAGCTTAGGATGCGACATTCTAGAGCAGGGGATGTGGACTGGCGGGGAGGGACACCGCAGACCTCATCTAAAAACTCAGGGGAGTGGGGCGAGGGTATGGGAATCGCTGGGTAACCTGAACTTTATTATCTAAGCTAGGAGGAACGGACAAGCCGGCAGGGGATGGCAGCGGCGCCGGCGGTGGCCACGAGCTAGGGTTCGTGGGGAAGAGGGGGCGGGTGGGGGACTATAGAGGGGGGTGTTTGAGGATATGCTGCGGCTACTGAAAATTTTAGTAATGGTGGGTGGAGATGGTGGTGGACGAGGGAGGGCGGTGGTTCAAATGCCTCAGCTACTTCAATTTTACTATAAGGTCGATGCTGGAAGAGTGTGGGCGACGGTTGAAGTACGGCGGCTACTAAAATTTGGGTAGAGGAATTGATGCGGGGTGTGAGTGCCCAAGATCACGCACGGTCCAATAACAATATGCATGTAAGATAATAAGGAAAAGTATTTTTGCAACGCTCAAGGCGGGTAGTTTGTTTTTTGTATTTCTAGCTAGCTTGGTCTATCCCACACGGTTCGTCCTAATTTCCAAATAAACTTACCCGCCTTTAGCTTGCACCGGTGGTGGTTTTACAGCGCACTTGCATCGCACACTATTAAGCCAGTACCTCCACTCTTTGCTCGCGCTTGTGCGGTCGTGGTGATTTCAGCGCACTTGCATCGCACACGGTTGAGCCAGTACCTCCACCTTAATTTTCTCACGCTTGTGCGGTCGTGGTGATTCACATCGCACTTGTATCGCACACGGTTAAGATATTATACCCCATGTCCGTTGAGGGTCATCAGAGTCTTTGTAGCAAAAAATAAGGTTAGAGAGGGTCAAAAGACAGCCACACCAGCATGTGGCCCAAATATATATGAGTGAAAAGGGTGGTCTGTGATGTTCAAAATTCCAATGCACAACTTTTACCCCACAGGCCCACGTTTGGGTGCTACCTCTTAAGCACTGCGTTGGTTTTCCCTTAACGAGGAAAGGGTGATGCAGCCGAGCAGCGTAAGATTTCCCCCAGTTTTTGAGAACCAAGGTATCAATCCAGTAGGAGGCCACGCACGAGTCCCTCGCACCTACACAAACAAATAAACTCCTCGCAACCAACGCGATAAAGGGGTTGTCAATCCCTTCACGGTCACCTACGAGAGTGAGATCTGATAGATATGATAAGATAATTTTTTTGGTATTTTTATGATGAAGAGAAATAAAGATGCAAGTACAATAAATGGCAAAGGAAATAACTAAGTATTGGAAGATTAATATGATAGAAAATAGACCCGGGGGCTATAGGTTTCACTAGAGGCTTCTCTCGAGAACATAAGTATTATGGTGGGTGAACAAATTACTGTTGAGCAATTGACAGAATTGAGCATAGTTATGAGAATATCTAGGTATGATCATGTATATAGGCATCACGTCCGAGACAAGTAGACCGACTCCTGCCTGCATCTACTACTATTACTCCACACATCGATGGCTATCCAACATGCATCTAGAGTATTAAGTTCAAGAGAACAGAGTAACGCTTTAAGCAAGATGACATGATGTAGAGGGATAAACTCATGCAATATGCTATAAACCCCATCTTTTTATCCTCGATGGCAACAATACAATATGTGCCTTGCTGCCCCTACTGTCATTGAGAAAGGACACCGCAAGATTGAACCCAAAGCTAAGCACTTCTCCCATTGCAAGAAAGATCAATCTAGTAGGCCAAACCAAACTGATAATTCAAATAGACTTGCAAAGATAACCAATCATACATAAAAGGATTCAGAGAAGATTCAAATATTGTTCATAGATAAACTTGATCATAAACCCACAATTCATCGGTCTCAACAAACACACCGCAAAACAAGATTACATCAAATAGATCTCCACAAGAGAGGGGGAGAACTTTCTATTAAGATCCAAAAAGAGAGAAGAAGCCATCTAGCTAATAACTATGGACCCGTAGGTCTGAAGTAAACTACTCACAGTTCATCGGAGAGGCTATGGTGTTGATGTAGAAGACCTCCGTGATCGATACCCCCTCTGGCGGAGCTCCGAAAAAGGCCCCAAGATGGGATCTCGTGGATACAGAAAGTTACGGCGGTGGAATTAGGGTTTTGGCTCCGTATCTGGTAGTTTGGGGGTGCGTAGGTATATATAGGAGGAAGGAGTACGTCGGTGGAGCAACATGGGCCCCATGAGGGTGGAGGGTGCACCTGGGGGGTAGGCGCGCCCCCCTACCTCGTGCCTTCATGGTTGATTGCTTGATGTAGGGTCCAAGTCCTCTGGATCATGTTCGTTCCGAAAATCACGTTCCCGAAGGTTTCAATCCGTTTGGACTCCGTTTGATATTCTTTTTCTGCGAAACGCTAAAATAGGCAAAAAAACAGCAATTCTAGGATGGGCCTCTGGTTAATAGGTTAGTCCCAAAAATAATATAAAAGTGTATAATAAAGCCCAATAATGTCCAAAACAGGATATAATATAGGATGGAACAATCAAAAATTATAGATACGTTGGAGACGTATCAAGCATCCCCAATCTTAATTCCTGCTCATCCTTGAGTAGGTAAATGATAAAAACAGATTTTTTGATGTGGAATGCTACTTGGCATAATTTCAATGTAATTCACTTAATTGTGGTATGAATATTCAGATCCGAAAGATTCAAGACAAAAGTTCAATATTGACATAGAAATAGTAATACTTCAAGCATACTAACTAAGCAATTATGTCTCTTCAAAATAACATGGCCAAAGAAAGTTATCCCTACAAAATAATATAGTCTGTCTATGCTCCATCTTCACCACACAAAGTATTTAAATCATGCACAACCCCATTGACAAGCCAAGCAATTGTTTCATACTTTTGGCGTTCTCAAACTTTTTCAATCTTCACGCCATACATGAGCGTGAGCCATGGACATAGCACTATATTGTTGGAAATATGCCCTAGAGGCAATAATAAAAGCATTATTATTATATTTCCTTGTTCATGATAATTGTCTTTATTCATGCTATAATTGTGTTATCCGAAAATCGTAATACATGTGTGAATAATGGACACCAACATGTCCCTAGTAAGCCTCTAGTTGACTAGCTCGTTGATCAACAGATAGTCATGGTTTCCTGACTATGGACATTGGATGTCATTGATAACGGGATCACATCATTAGGAGAATGATGTGATGGACAAGACCCAATCCTAAACATAGCACAAGATTGTATAGTTCGTTTGCTAGAGTTTTCCAATGTCAAGTATCTTTTCCTTAGACCATGAGATCGTGTAACTCCCGGATACCGTAGGAGTGCTTTGGGTATACCAAACGTCACAACGTAACTGGGTGACTATAAAGGTATACTACGGGTATCTCCGAAAGTGTCTGTTGGGTTGACATGGATCAAGACTGGGATTTGTCACTCCGTATGACGGAGAGGTATCACTGGGCCCACTCGGTAATGCATCATCATAATGAGCTCAAAGTGACCAAGTGTCTAGTCACGGGATCATGCATTATGGTACGAGTAAAGTGACTTGCCGGTAACGAGATTGAACGAGGTATTGGGATACCGACGATCGGATCTCGGGCAAGTAACATACCGATTGACAAAGGGAATTGTATACGGGGTTGCTTGAATCCTCGACATCGTGGTTCATCCGATGAGATCATCAAGGAGCATGTGGGAGCCAACATGGGTATCCAGATCCCGCTGTTTGTTATTGACCGGAGAGCGATCTCGGTCATGTCTACATGTCTCCCGAACCCGTAGGGTCTACACACTTAAGGTTCGGTGACGCTAGGCCTGTAGGGATATGTATATGCAGTAACCCGAATGTTGTTTAGAGTCCCGGATGAGATCCCGGACGTCACGAGGAGTTCCGAAATGGTCCGGAGGTAAAGAATTATATATAGGAAGTGCTATTTCGGGCATCGGGACAAGTTTCGGGGTCACCGGTATTGTACCGGGACCACCGGAAGGGTCCCGGGGTCCACCGGGTGGGGCCACCTATCCCCGGGGGGCACATGGGCTGTACAGGGTGCGCCTTGGCCTACATGGGCCAAGGGCACCAGCCCCAAGAGGCCCATGCGCCTAGGGTTTCAAGGAGGAAGAGTCCTAGGAGGGGAAGGCACCTCCTAGGTGCCTTGGGGAGGAGGGATTCCTCCCCTTGGCCGCACCCCCCTAGGAGATTAGATCTCCTAGGGCCGGAGCCCCCCTTGGCCCTCCTATATATAGTGGGGGAGATGGAGGACTTCTTAACCTGGTGCCTCCCTCTCCCTCTCCAACACCTCCTCCTCCTCCATAGTGCTTGGCGAAGCCCTGCCGGAGTACTGCAGCTCCATCACCACCACGCCGTCGTGCTGCTGCTGGAGCCATCTCCCTCAACCTCTCCTTCCCCCTTGCTGGATCAAGAAGGAGGAGACATGGCTGTTCCGTACGTGTGTTGAACGCGGAGGTGCCGTCCGTTCGGTGCTAGGATCTTCAGTGATTCGAATCACGTCGAGTACGACTCCCTCATCCCCGTTCTTTGAACGCTTCCGCTCGCGATCTACAAGGTAGGTAGATGCATCTAATCACTCATTGCTAGATGAACTCCTAGATGGATCTTGGTGAAACCGTAGGAAAATTTTTGTTTTCTGCAACATTCCCCAACAGTGGCATCATGAGCTAGGTCTATGCGTAGTTCTTCTTGCGCGAGTAGAACACAATTTGTTGTGGGCGTAGATGTTGTCAACTTTCTTGCCGCTACTAGTCTTATCTTGCTTCAATGGTATTGTGGGATGAAGCGGCCCGGACCAACCTTACACGTACGCTTACGTGAGACCGGTTCCACCGACTAACATGCACTAGTTGCATAAGGTGGTTGGCAGGTGTCTGTCTCTCCTACTTTAGTTGGAGCGGATTCGATGAAAAGGGGCCTTATGAAGGGTAAATAGAAGTTGACAAATCACGTTGTGGCTTTCACGTAGGTAAGAAAACGTTCTTGCTAGAACCCTACTTCAGCCACGTAAAACTTGCAACAACAATTAGAGGACGTCTAACTTGTTTTTGCAGCAAGTGCTTTGTGATATGATATGGCCAAAGTTGTGATGAATGATGAATGATCTATATGTAATGTATGAGATGTTCATGCTATTGTAATAGGAATCACGACTTGCATGTCGATGAGTATGACAACCGGCAGGAGCCATAGGAGTTGTCTATATTTTTTGTATGACCCGTGTGTCATTGAGAAACACCACGTAAATTACTTTACTTTATTGCTAAACGTGTTAGCCATAGTAGTAGAAGTAATAGTTGGCGAGCAACTTCATGAAGACACGATGATGGAGATCATGATGATGGAGATCATGGTGTCATGTCGGTGACAAGATGATCATGGAGCCCCAATATGGAGTCAAAGGAGCTATGTGATATTGGCCATATCATGTCACTATTATTATTTGATTGCATGTGATGTTTCTCATGTTTTTGCATCTTGTTTACTTAGAACGACGGTAGTAAATAAGATGATCCCTCATAATAATTTCAAGAAAGTGTTCCCCCTAACTATGCACCGTTGCGACAGTTCGTTGTTTCGAAGCACCACGTGATGATCGGGTGTGATAGATTCTAACGTTCACATACAACGGGTGTAAGACAGATTTACACATGCAAACACTTAGGTTGACTTGACGAGCCTAGCATGTGTACATACATGGCCTCGGAACACAGATGACCGAAAGGTCGAGCATGAGTCGTATAGAAGATACGATCAACATGAAGATGTTCACCGACGTTGACTAGTCCGTCTCACGTGATGATCGGACACGGCCTAGTTAACTCGGATCATGTTATACTTAGATGACAGGAGGGATGTCTATCTAAGTGGGAGTTCATTAAAAAATTTGATTAGATGAACTTAATTATCATGAACTTAGTCTAAAATCTTTACAATATGTCTTGTAGATCAAATGGCCAACGTAGTCCTCAACTTCAACGCGTTCCTAGAGAAAACTAAGCTGAAAGACGATGGCAGCAACTACACAGACTGGGTCCGGAACCTGAGGATCATCCTCATATCTGCCAAGAAAGATTATGTCCTACAAGCACCGCTAGGTGATGCACCTGTTCTCCCTGCAGAACAAGACGTTATGAACGCTTGGCAGGCACGTACCGATGACTACTCCCTCGTTCAGTGCGGCATGCTTTACAGCTTAGAGCCGGGGCTCCAAAAGCGTTTTGAGAGACATGGAGCATATGAGATGTTCGAAGAGCTGAAAATGGTTTTTCAAGCTCATGCCCGGGTCGAGAGATATCAAGTCTCCGACAAGTTCTTCAGCTGTAAGATGGAGGAAAACAGTTCTGTCAGTGAGCACATACTCACTATGTCTGGGTTGCATAACCGCTTGACTCAGTTGGGAGTTAATCTCCCGGATGACGCGGTCATTGACAGAATCCTTCAGTCGCTTCCACCGAGCTACAAGAGCTTTGTGATGAACTTCAATATGCAGGGGATGGAAAAGACCATTCCTGAAGTATTTGCTATGCTGAAATCAGCAGAGGTAGAAGTCAAGAAGGAACATCAAGTGTTGATGGTCAATAAAACCACTAAGTTGAAGAAGGGCAAGGGTAAAAAGAACTTCAAGAAGGACGGCAAGGGAGTCGCCGCGCCCGGCAAGCAAGCTGCCGGGAAGAAGCCAAAGAATGGACCCAAGCCCGAGACTGAGTGCTTTTATTGCAAGGAAAGTGGTCACTGGAAGCGGAACTGCCCAAATACTTAGCGGACAAGAAGGCCGGCAAAACGAAAGGTATATGTGATATACATGTAATTGATGTGTACCTTACCAGTAATCGTAGTAGCTCCTGGGTATTTGATACCGGTGCAGTTACTCACATTTGTAACTCAAAGCAGGAGCTGCGGAATAAGCGGAGGCTGGCGAAGGACGAGGTGACGATGCGCGTCGGGAATGGTTCCAAGGTCGATGTGATCGCCGTCGGCACACTACCTCTACATTTACCTACGGGATTAGTTTTGAACCTCAATAATTGTTATTTGGTGCCAAGTTTGAGCATGAACATTGTATCAGGGTCTCGTTTAATTCGAGATGGCTACTCATTTAAATCCGAGAATAATGGTTGTTCTATTTATATGAGAGATATTTTTTATGGTCATGCTCTGATGGTGAATGGTTTATTCTTAATGAATCTCGAGCATAATGTTACACATATTCATAGTGTGAGTACCAAAAGATGTAAGATTGATAATGATAGTCCCACATACTTGTGGCACTGCCGCCTTGGTCACATAGGTGTCAAACGCATGAAGAAGCTCCATGCTGATGGACTTTTAGAGTCTCTTGATTATGAATCATTTGACACGTGCGAACCATGCCTCATGGGTAAAATGACCAAGACTCCGTTCTCAGGAACAATGGAGCGAGCAACCAACTTATTGGAAATCATACATACTGATGTGTGCGGTCCAATGAGTGTTGAGGCTCGCGGTGGCTATCGTTATGTTCTCACCCTCACAGATGACTTGAGTAGATATGGGTATGTCTACTTAATGAAACACAAGTCTGAGACCTTTGAAAAGTTCAAGGAATTTCAGAGTGAGGTTGAGAATCAACGTGACAGGAAAATCAAGTTCCTGCGATCAGATCGTGGAGGAGAATACTTGAGTCACGAGTTTGGCACACACTTAAGAAAATGTGGAATAGTTTCACAACTCACGCCACCTGGAACACCTCAGCGTAAGGGTGTATCTGAACGTCGTAATCGCACTCTATTAGATATGGTGCGATCTATGATGTCTCTTGCCGATTTACCGCTATCCTTTTGGGGGTATGCTTTAGAGACTGCCGCATTCACTTTAAATAGGGCTCCGTCGAAATCCGTTGAGACGACACCGTTTGAATTATGGTAAGAAACCTAAGCTATCGTTTCTAAAAGTTTGGGGATGCGATGCTTATGTCAAGAAACTTCAACCTGAAAAGCTCGAACCCAAATCGGAAAAATGCGTCTTCATAGGATACCCTAAAGAAACTATTGGGTATACCTTCTACCTTAGATCCGAAGGCAAGATCTTTGTTGCCAAGAATGGATCCTTTCTAGAGAAGGAGTTTCTCTTGAAAGAAGTAAGTGGGAGGAAAGTAGAACTTGATGAAGTACTACCTCTTGAACCGGAAAATGGCGCAGCTCAAGAAAATGTTCCTGAGGTGCCTGCACCGACTACAGAGGAAGTTATTGATGATGATCAAGATACTTCTGATCAAGCTCCTACTGAAATTCAAAGGTCCACAAGGACACGTTCCGCACCAGAGTGGTACGGCAACCCTGTCTTGGAAATCATGTTGTTAGACAACGGTGAACCTTCGAACTATGAAGAAGAGATGGCGGGCCCAGATTCCGACAAATGGCTAGAAGCCATGATATCCGAGATAGGATCCATGTATGAAAACGAAGTATGGACTTTGACTGACTTGCCCGTTGAGCGGCGAGCCATAGAAAATAAATGGATCTTTAAGAAGAAGACAGACGCGGATGGTAATGTGACCATCTATAAAGCTCGCCTTGTCGCTAAGGGTTATCGACAAGTTCAAGGGGTTGACTACGATGAGACTTTCTCACCGGTAGTGAAGCTGAAGTCCGTCCGAATCATGTTAGCAATTGCCGCATTTTATGATTATGAAATATGGCAGGTGGACGTCAAAACGGCATTCCTTAATGGTTTCCTTAAGGAAGAATTGTATATGATGCAGCCGGAAGGTTTTGTCGATCCTAAGAATGCTGACAAGGTGTGCAAGCTCCAACACTCGATTTATGGGCTGGTGCAAGCATCTCGGAGTTGGAACATTCGCTTTGATGAGATGATCAAAGCGTTTGGGTTTACGCAGACCTATGGAGAAGCCTGCGTTTACAAGAAAGTGAGTGGGAGCTCTGTAGCATTTCTCATATTATATGTAGATGACATACTTTTGATGGGAAATGATATAGAACTCTTGGACAGCATAAAGGCCTACTTGAATAAGAGTTTTCCAATGAAGGACCTTGGAGAAGCTGCTTATATATTAGGCATCAAGATCTACAGAGATAGATCAAGACGCCTCATAGGTCTTTCACAAAGCACATACCTTGATAAGATATTGAAGAAGTTCAATATGGATCAGTCTAAGAAGGGGTTCTTGCCTGTGTTACAAGGTGTGAAATTGAGCTTAGCTCAATGTCCGACCACGGCAGAAGATATAGAAGAGATGAGTGTCATCCCCTATGCCTCAACCATAGGTTCTATTATGTATGCCATGCTGTGTACCAGACCTGATGTAAACCTTGCCGTAAGTTTGGTAGGAAGGTACCAAAGTAATCCCGGCAAGGAACACTGGACAGCGGTCAAGAATATCCTGAAGTACCTGAAAAGGACTAAGGAAATGTTTCTCGTTTATGGAGGTGACGAAGAGCTTGTCGTAAAAGGTTACACCGACGCTAGCTTCGGCACAGATCTGGATGACTCTAAGTCACAAACCGGATACGTGTATATTTAGAATGGTGGGGCAGTAAGCTGGTGCAGTTGCAAGCAGAGCGTCATGGCGGGATCTACATGTGAAGCGGAATACATGGCAGCCTCGGAGGCAGCGCATGAAGCAATTTGGGTGAAGGAGTTCATCACCGACCTAGGAGTCATACCCAATGCGTCGGGGCCGATCAAGCTCTTCTGTGACAACACTGGAGCTATTGCACTTGCCAAGGAGCCCAGGTTTCACAAGAAGACAAGGCACATCAAGCGTCGCTTCAACTCCATTCGTGAAAATGTTCAAGATGGAGACATAGATATTTGTAAAGTACATACGGACATGAATGTAGCAGATCCGTTGACTAAACCTCTCCCTAGAGCAAAACATGATCAACACCAGAATTCCATGGGTGTTCGATTCATCACAGTGTAACTAGATTATTGACTCTAGTGCAAGTGGGAGACTGTTGGAAATATGCCCTAGATGCAATAATAAAAGCATTATTATTATATTTCCTTGTTCATGATAATTGTATTTATTCATGCTATAATTGTGTTATCCGGAAATCGTAATACATGTGTGAATAATAGACACCAACATGTCCCTAGTAAGCCTCTAGTTGACTAGCTCGTTGATCAACAGATAGTCATGGTTTCCTGACTATGGACATTGGATGTCATTGATAACGGGATCACATCATTAGGAGAATGATGTGATGGACAAGACCCAATCCTAAACATAGCACAAGATCGTATAGTTCGTTTGCTAGAGCTTTCCAATGTCAAGTATCTTTTCCTTAGACCATGAGATCGTGTAACTCCCGGATACCTCAGGAGTGCTTTGGGTATACCAAACGTCACAACGTAACTGGGTGACTATAAAGGTATACTACGGGTATCTCCGAAAGTGTTTGTTGGGTTGACATGGATCAAGACTGGGATTTGTCACTCCGTATGACGGAGAGGTATCACTAGGCCCACTCGGTAATGCATCATCATAATGAGCTCAAAGTGACCAAGTGTCTAGTCACGGGATCATGCATTATGGTACGAGTAAAGTGACTTGCCGGTAACGAGATTGAACGAGGTATTGGGATACCGACGATCGGATCTCGGGCAAGTAACATACCGATTGACAAAGGGAATTGTATACGGGGTTGCTTGAATCCTCGACATCGTGGTTCATCCGATGAGATCATCGAGGAGCATGTGGGATCCAACATGGGTATCCAGATCCCGCTGTTTGTTATTGACCGGAGAGCGATCTCAGTCATGTCTACATGTCTCCCGAACCCGTAGGGTCTACACACTTAAGGTTCGGTGACGCTAGGCCTGTAGGGATATGTATATGCAGTAACCCGAATGTTGTTCAGAGTCCCGGATGAGATCCCGGACGTCACGAGGAGTTCCGAAATGGTCCGGAGGTAAAGAATTATATATAGGGAGTGCTATTTCGGGCATCGGGACAAGTTTCGGGGTCACCGGTATTGTACTGGGACCACCGGAAGGGTCCCGGGGTCCACCGGGTGGGGCCACCTGTCCCGGGGGGCCACATGGGCTGTAGGGGGTGCGCCTTGGCCTACATGGGCCAAGGGAACCAGCCCCAAGAGGCCCATGCGCCTAGGGTTTCAAGGAGGAAGAGTCCTAGGAGGGGAAGGCACCTCCTAGGTGCCTTGGGGAGGAGGGATTCCTCCCCTTGGCCGCACCCCCCTAGGAGATTAGATCTCCTAGGGCCGGCGCCCCCCCTTGGCCCTCCTATATATAGTGGGGGAGATGGAGGACTTCTTAACCTTGACCTTTGGTGCCTCCCTCTCCCTCTCCAACACATCCTCCTCCTCCATAGTGCTTGGCGAAGCCCTGCCGGAGTACTGCAGCTCCATCACCACCACGCCGTCGTGCTGCTGCTGGAGCCATCTCCCTCAACCTCTCCTTCCCCCTTGCTGGATCAAGAAGGAGGAGACGTGGCTGTTCCGTACGTGTGTTGAACGCGGAGGTGTCGTCCGTTCGGTGCTAGGATCTTCGGTGATTCGAATCACGTCGAGTACGACTCCCTCATCCCCGTTCTTTGAACGCTTCCGCTCGCGATCTACAAGGTACGTAGATGCATCTAATCACTCATTGCTAGATGAACTCCTAGATGGATCTTGGTGAAACCGTAGGAAAAGTTTTGTTTTCTGCAACATTCCCCAACATATATGTGGATTAGAATGGTGGTTGTGGAGAAGACAAAAAGGGAGAAGATAGTCTCACATCAACTAGGCGTATCAACGGGCTATGGAGATGCCCATTAATAGATATCAATGTGAGTGAGTAGGGATTGCCATGCAACAGATGCACTAGAGCTATCAGTATATGAAAGCTCAACAAAAAGAACTAAGTGGGTGTGCATCCAACTTGCTTGCTCATGAAGACCTAGGGCATTTTGAGGAAGCCCATCGTTGGAATATACAAGCCAAGTTCTATAATGAAAAATTCCCACTAGTATATGAAAGTGATAACGTAGGAGACTCTCTATCATCAAGATCATGGTGCTACTTTGAAGCACAAGTGTGGAAAAAAAGGATAGTAGTATTCCCCCTTTTTATTTATTTACTCTTTTTTTGGTGGGCCTTCTTTTTTTTGGCCTTTCTCTTTTTTTATTGGGACATTACTCTATGAATGATGATCATCACACTTCTATTTATTTACAACTCAATGATTACAACTCGATACTTGAACAAAGTATGACTCTATATGAATGCCTCCGGCGGTATACCGGTATAGCAATGATGCATGAGTGACTTATATGGAAGAATTATGAATGGTGGTGTTGCCACAACTAAAATGTCAACTACATGATCATGCGAAGCAATATGACAATGATGGAGCGTGTCATAGTAAACGGAACGGTGGAAAGTTGCATGGATATCTCGGAATGGCTATGGAAATGCCATGATAAGTAGGTATGGTGGCTGTTTTGAGGAAGGTATATGGTGGGTGTATGATACCGGCGGAAGGTGCGCGGTATTAGAGAGGCTAGCAATGGTGGAAGGGTGAGAGTGCGTATAATCCATGGACTCAACATTAGTCATAAAGAACTCACATATTTATTGCAAAAATCTATTAGTTATCGAAGCAAAGTACTACGTGCATGCTCCTAGGGGGATAGATTGGTAGGAAAAGACCATTGCTCGTCCCCGACCACCACTTATAAGGAGGACAATCAATAAATACATCATGTTCCGACTTCTTAACATAACGGTTCACCATACGTGCATGCTATGGGAATCACAAACTTGAACACAAGCATTTGTCAAATTCACAACTACTAAACTAGCACGACTCTAATATCACCATCTCCGTATCTCAAAACAATTATCAAGTTTCAAACTTCTCATAGTATTCAACACACTCATAAGAAAAAAAATGATCTTGAATGCCTAAAATAATTAAAGCAAATTACCATGCTGTTTTGTAGGACTCTCAAAATAATCTAAGTGAAGCATGAGAGAACAAATGTTTTTATAAAACAAATCCACCATCATGCTCTAAAAGATATAAGTGAAGCACTAGAGCAAAAACTATATAACTCAAAAGATATAAGTGAAGCACATAGAGTATTCTAACAATTTCCGGATCATGAGTGTCTCTCTCAAGAAGGTGTGTGCAGCAATCATGATTGTGGAAAACTAATAAATAAAGACTCAAATAATACAAGACGCTCCAAGCAAAACACATATCATGTGGTAAATAAAAATATAGCTCCAAGTAAAGTTACCGATAGAAGTAGAAGAAAGAGGGGATGCCTTCCGGGGCATCCCCAAGCTATGGCTTTTAGGTGTCCTTAGATTATCTTGGGGTGTCATGGGCATCCCCAAGCTTAGGCTCTTGCCACTCCTTGTTCCATAATCCATCAAATCTTTTACCCAAAACTTGAAACCTTCACAACACAAAACTTAAAGTAGAAAATCTCGTGAGCTCCGTTAGCGAGTACACGGTTGAGCCAGTACCTCCACCTTAATTTGCTCGCGCTTGCACGGTCGTGGTGATTCACATCGCACTTGTATCACACATGGTTAAGATATTATACCCCATGTCCGTTGAGGGTCATCAGAGTCTTTGCAACAAAAAATAACGTTAGAGAGGGTCAAAAGACAGCCACACCAGCATGTGGCCCAAATATATATGAGTGAAAAGGGTGGTCTGTGATGTTCAAAATTCCAATGCACAACTTTGACCCTGCGGGCCCATGTTTGGGTGCTACCTCTTGAGCACTGCATTGGTTTTCCCTTGAAGAGGAAAGGGTGATGCAGTAGAGCAGCGTAAGTATTTCCCTCAATTTTTGAGAACCAAGGTATCAATCCAGTAGGAGGCCACGCACGAGTCCCTCGCACCTACACAAACAAATAAACTCCTCGCAACCAACGCGATAAAGGGGTTGTCAATCCCTTCATGGTCACCTACGAGAGTGAGATCTGATAGATATGATAAGTTCATTTTTTGGTATTTTTATGATGAAGAGAAATAAATATGCAAGTAAAATAAATGGCAAAGGAAATAACTAAGTATTGGAAGATTAATATGATAGAAAATAGACCCGGGGGACATAGGTTTCACTAGAGGCTTCTCTCGAGAGCATAAGTATTACGGTGGGTGAACAAATTACTGTTGAGCAATTGACAGAATTGAGCATAGTTATGATCATGTATATAGGCATCACGTCTGAGACAAGTAGACCGACTCCTGCCTACATCTACTACTATTACTCCACACATCGACGGCTATCCAGCATGCATCTAGAGTATTAAGTTCAAGAGAATAGAGTAACGCTTTAAGCAAGATGACATGGTGTAGAGGGATAAACTCATGCAATATGATATAAAGCCCATCTTGTTATCCTCGATGGCAACAATACAATACGTGCCTTGTTGCCCCTACTGTCACTGGGAAAGGACACCGCAAGATTGAACCCAAAGCTAAGCACTTCTCCCATTGCAAGAAAGATCAATCTAGTAGGCCAAACCAAACTGATAATTCAACGAGACTTGCAAAGATAACCAATCATACATAAAAGAATTCAGAGAAGATTCAAATATTGTTCATAGATAAACTTGATCATAAACCCACAATTCATCGGTCTCAACAAACACACCGCAAAAAAAGATTACATCGAATAGATCTCCACAAGAGAGGGGGGACTTTCTATTGAGATCCAAAAAGAGAGAAGAAGCCATCTAGCTAATAACTATGGACCCGTAGGTCTGAAGTAAACTACTCACACTTCATCAGAGTGGCTATGGTGTTGATGTAGAAGCCCTCCGTGATCAATACCCCCTCCGACGGAGCTCCGAAAAAGGCACTAAGATGGGATTTCGTGGATACAGAAAGTTACGGCGGTGGAATTAGGGTTTTGGCTCCGTATATGGTAGTTTGGGGGTACGTAGGTATACATAGGAGGATGGAGTACGTCGGTGGAGCAACATGGGCCCCACGAGGGTGGAGGGCGCGCCTGGGGGGTAGGCGCGCCCCGCTACCTCGTGCCTTCCTGGTTGATTGCTTGACGTAGTGTCCAAGTCCTCTGGATCATGTTCGTCCCGAAAATCACGTTCCCGAAGGTTTCATTCCGTTTGGACTCCGTTTGATATTCTTTTTCCGCGAAACCCTAAAATAGGCAAAAAAACAGCAATTTTGGGCTAGGCCTCCGGTTA
Source organism: Triticum aestivum (assembly GCF_018294505.1). Taxonomy (NCBI): domain Eukaryota; kingdom Viridiplantae; phylum Streptophyta; class Magnoliopsida; order Poales; family Poaceae; genus Triticum; species Triticum aestivum. Next base: position 196,130,824 of record NC_057803.1, read on the forward strand.
ATAGGTTAGTCCCAAAAATAATATAAAAGTGTATAATAAAGCCCAGTAATGTCCAAAACGGGATATAATATAGCATGGAACAATCAAAAATTATAGATACATTGGAGACGTATCATCGGGCGCGTCATTGAAGATTGATGAGAGGGGCTAGAAGTCAAGAACCACCTGCAAGTGGCCAAATATACGTACGAATATTGGGGATGTTTAAAACTTTAAATACACAATGCATAACTTTGGTGGTACCTACCTCGCAAACCTGAAAGCACCCTAAAAACCACCTAGCTAGGATATATATCATGACATAATGTCGTACCTAGCTAGGATGCTTGGCCCACCACTTCCCACTTCGTGTCAGTGGGGCGGATGCACGTAATGATCGATACTTTGGTCATACATGCATGTCGCCATGACCTAGCATAAGACGGACCAATGAATCTTTTATTTGGTCAAATGACAGTTGTTGTTGTCGATAAACCGCTTGGGCCAATAGATTGAACCATCATAAAAATCGCATGAGAGGGGCCGCAAGACCAGCACCTCTTGCATGCGGCCCAAAATGATGTACGTCGGGAAGGGGTGATGTGTGTTCTCAATATAGAATAATGTACAATTTAGATATGGTGCCTACCTCTGGGTTTCATTTAGGTCGAACCCAGCCAACAACCATGAAGGCAAGGTAGTTAAGGACAAGATACGTACGCAGGGTTTCATTTAGGTCGAACCCAGCAATCCGAGCATCTGGGAGGGAATCCTGACAATGCATGAGCTTGAGGTTTGGTTGACCGACATTTGACAGTGGCCGGCCCTAACATAAACTAGGAGGAATCCATTCATGGCTAATACATACCCCTCATTATCGGTCAAAGGGATGATATATATATACACTCGGGGAGCCCACAGATATTAGTGTTGTCACAAAAAACTGCACAAGGGAGACGTGGTCGATCAGAAGACCCCGTATACACTGCATGTGGCCCGAAAATATGTATGGGTATGATGGTGTATGATGTGTTTAAATCCCAAATGCAAAACTTCGATGGGCCACGCCAACTACATTACAAACCGAACACCGTACCCGACTCCAAGCCTGGTTCAATACCTATGATGTCAGTTTCCCAACTTCGAGGCAGCGGCGGGGGTGGTGGGGGGTCGTCCCACGCATGCGCTCAAACTTTATTTTGTCTAGCATGGGACACATCTATATATATATCTATACATATATACACCTATATAGTGTGCAAATAACTATGAAAGTTGCTCATTGGATGAAGCCAATCCGACTGTAGAGAGATGGCAAATCTGAGCACTACTGGTCGTTGGATATCATCTACATTCCACCAGATTCAGCCACATGTACAATCCAGAAGACTCCATGGTTGAACATAAGCATAATGCACAAACCTCAAAACACAAGCACTTCTCCTTTGTTCTCTAGAATCTTCCATATCTTAATTGCCCAAACCTTTTTTTCTAAATGAATTGTCACTTTTTGTTTTTATCTTTACAATGCACAATTCCATGAATCTTAAAATATATTTTTAATAAAACTAATTGATTTTGGATGAGATGAACTATAAGAATTAAACGAACATCTACATCATGCATATCTGGGAGAAGAGGCGGGAAACCGATGAGAGGAGTGGCGAGAAACGGTAGCTTATTTTGAATGAAAACCTAGTAGAGAAGGAAGCGTGAGCTATACGACACATGCGCACAGTGCTTACCCATGTACTGCATGTGTTGTCGAAAGGGCTCAGGTTTGCCATTCGATCTGGGAGCATCCAACGGTGCACACGTACGATCCGTGGGGTTTGGGTTCTGGCCAGTCAGAACGCAGGACTCAGATCGCGCGCGTAGCGGGGGGGGGGATAACATACGGAAACCAACGTTCGGTGGAAACCGGTGAAAACCACGAGAAAAACATGTTTTGAAGCTTCAAAATATTTTCAAAAAATGTGGTATATTAAGAGGATGATGTTTTATTGCCACACAAAATTTTAAGTTGAAACACATTACGAGATGTGAGCTATGAAAAAGACAAAATCAGTGTTCAATAGTGCCGAATAGTAATGTCACTATTCAGGGCAGAATTTTTCTTTTTCATAGCCCACATCTCGTAATGTTTTTCAACTTGAAATTTTGTATCGCAATAAAACATCACCTTCTTAACATCCCACATTTTTTTAGATTTTTATGAAACTTTAAGATATGGTTTCCACGAAGTTTTCATTGAATATCGGCTTTCGTGAGTGAACCGTGTGCTATTTGAAAACATTTCGTGAGAAGAATCTCACTTTTTAAATCCCCGTAAATCCAAAACTAAGCTGAAAATCGTGAAAGCTGCCATGGTGTCACGACATCGCACTTATATGTCGAAGAATTTTTTTCGTACAATGTGGCGCAAGTTTTATTACAAGCCTCTTACAAACCGGAGCTTCTCTCAAAGAGGCCTCGTGGTTCCGATAGGGAAACGTGTCCCCCTTGTGGGCGAAATGTAATCACTGCCTCTTTTCACCTTGTATTTTCTTCTACGGGCAACATGGAACGACAAGATATCCGTGCTGAAATTTAAACTTATTCAGGGTTTGTTTCACCTTTTTATACACGAATTGAGTTTCCTAGGCATTTAATGTCCATAATTCAAACCTGAACTACAAATAGATGCTCCAGTTCACCAAAATGGCTGGAAAAATTATACATTTGTCCTTGGGTGCATGTTTAGGTCCCATGCCAGGGATGGGAACAAATTACAACCGTACTGGTGTCATGGCTCGTCCTTCAAACATTTCGAATCTCGGTTTTTAAGTCCCCATAAATCCTAAACTCACCAGAAAGTCATCAAAGGTGTCATGGTGTCACGTCATGGCACATATATGTCGTGGTAAAAACATTGTCCAATTTGGGCCAAGCTTTATTACAAACCTCTTACAAAAACTGGAGCTTCTCTCAAAGAAGCCTCGTGGTTTTGATAGGGAAACGTGTTCCCCTTTGGGCGAAACGTAATCACTACCTCTTTTCGCCTTGTATTTTCTTCCACGGGCAACATGGAACGACATGATATCCGTGCTGAAATTTAAACTTATTCAGGGCTCATTTGGCCTTTTTATACACTAATTGAGTTTTCTAGGCATTTAATGTTCATAATTCAAATCTGAACTACAAATACATGCTCCAGTTCACCAAAATGGCTAGAAAAATTATACATGTGTCCTTGGGTGCATGTTTAGGTCTCATGCTAGGAATGGGAACGAATTACAACTGTATCGGTGTCCTGGCTCGTCCTTAAACATTTCAAATCTTGGTTTTTAAGTCCCCATAAATCCAAAACTCACCAGAAAGTCATCAAAGGTGGAATGGTGTCACGTCATGGCACATATATGCCGTGGTAAAAACATTGCCAATTTGGGCCAAGCTTTATTACAAACCTCTTACAAACCGGAGCCTGTCGCAAGAACCCATCGTGGTTTCGATAGGGAAACGTGTCCTCTTGTGGGCCAAATGATAATCTCTCCCTCTTCTAGCCTCGTATTTGCTTCAACACGTGACACGGAAACACTGGAGATTCGTGCTGAACTTCAAAATTATTCTGGGTTCGTTTGACCTTTTTTATTCACTAAATGAGTTTTCTAGGCATTTAATGACCATCATTCAAAACCGAAGTACAAATACATGCTCCAGTGCACCAAAATGGCTTGAAAAAACGTACATTTTTCCTTGGGGTGCATGTTTAGGTCCCATGGAACGAATGAGAACAAATTCGACCGTCTCACCATCCTGGCTTGGCCACAAACATTGCAAATCTCGGTTTTTAAATGTCTGTAAATCCAAAACTCACCAGGGAATCATGAAACTTGGCATGGTGTCACTACATCATACATATAATTGTTCAATTTGGGTGAAGCTATATTACAAGCCTTTTACAAACTAGAGCATGTCGCAACCCTCATGGCTCCGGTAGGGAAACATGCCCCTCTTGTGGGTGAAACGATAATTGATGCCTCTTCTCGCCTTGAACTTTGTTTTCTACAGGCAACATAGAATAATAGGAGTGTCGAGCAAAAATTTGAAACTGTTCAGGGTTCGTTTGGCCACTGTATATATATTACTAATTACTAAGTTTTTTATGCATTTAATGTAGTCCATAATTCAAATTCGAAGTACGACCACATGCTCCAGTGAAGCAAAATGGGTGGGAAATCGTACATGTGTCATTATGTGCATGTTTAGGTCTCGTTTAAGGAATGAGAATGAATTACAAACTTGTCGTCGTCCTGAAACAATGAGAATCTCAGTTTTTAAATCCTAGTAAATAAAAAAAGTCACCCAAAAAATGAAACTTGGCATGGTTTCATGACATGGCACATATATGTCGTGGTAAAAAATCGTCCAGTTTGAGAAGAGGCGCAAACATTAGTAGCAAACGAAGTCATTTTTGAAACAAAAAGCTGACACGTTAATATAGCAAACGGTTGTATTATATTAACCGTGTCGAAATTTAACCATACTCGATGGCGTGCGTGCAGCTGTTTGATTAGATGGGACGAGCGCAAGAAGTCCACCGTGCAGGCTCGACGGGACGCGTGCAAGCAGTCCACTACGCAGGCTCGACGGGACGCGTGAATCCTGTCCACCTCACAGGCTCAACGGGACACATGCGAGCAGCAAGGCCGCCCATGCTCACCGGGAAGCGAGCTCTTTGACCTCCATGCACCAGCCGCCGCCCGCCTCGCTCACAACTTCTCCATTAATGGGTTAATTAAAGCACCTGGACGGAGGGTGTTTGCTTGTGATCCCATGGCAGCATTTGCTTTGTTCATGTTTTCAACTCGTATTCCGCCCTAATTTAAATTGCCACATAGAGCAACGAATAATACAACCACAAATAAAATGGTAACGGATAATACGATGAAAAATTTACAATGGCACAGATAATAATTGTCTTACATATTCCGGATAATTTAAAATGCCACATGCGGCAAAGCCCGGAAGACACGAGGGCAAGAGAAGAAGGAAATTGTAGACAACGATCAGGGTCGCTACTATCTCTACTCGTTGATGGATCGCCGGGCGGTGAAATCCTCCAACTCCTTCTTCAATTCCTCACGACTTTGCTTGAAAGCAGCCAAGGATTCCTCCACCTCATGCTCGCGCTCGATCCGGAGCTTCCTCAAGCCACCCATCAGTTCCTCGATGACCGCTTTCAGCGTCATCTCCGAGGCACTGCTCTGCTCATGCAGCATCTTCCAACCGGTGGCCTCCTCCTCCTTCTTGGCAACCAACTTGAGGAGCTTCGCATTGTCATCCATGGGTTGCTCGATGAGGCCGGTCACCTTGTCAACCGAGGCATCGCTGATCTTGAGCAGCTTCATCAAGCCGTCGACCAGCTCCTGCTGCATAGTGACGCCAGCGAGAATCTCATCATCACCGGCGAAGGACTTCAAACACCGGCTCATCATGATGGCTGACGTCGCGAATGCACTTGTGAGAGCCCTTGTGTGCCCGTGAGAGCTCGTTCAAGGGCTCCGCGGCGCGCCGGCACATCTTTGCTACGGCTGCGGCTTCGCGGCGAGATCTCTCTAGTGCTTTCGCGGCCTTGGCCTTTGCTGCCTGGTTATATGTCCACCCTAAACTACTCCTACCGGTCATGGCGGAACGACTTGACAGAAAAAACAGTTTTGTGGGTGATGAGGAGAGGAACTGTGAAGTAATTTTTGAGTGGGTAGTTTTTATAGCCCGGTGCTAAGTGTGAACACATATTAGTTTGATAGGTGTGAACAGATTTGCAATTACTTATTTCGTTGTAATCAGCAATGTGACGAGAAACAAGGTCAAAATTTATTGATGGGAGAAGGTTGACCACGTGGTTGCTCGCCGTTGAGGCGGCCGCCACGTGCTCCGCTCTGGCGTCCCTGCGCGCGCACTGCTCGCTGTTGAGGCAAAGTTACAATGGCAATGGTTAATAATTCTTAATAATTTTCTTACATATTCCGGAAAATTTAAAATGCCAAATGTGGCAACGCCCAGAACACTCACGACCTACATATGCATACAATTATAATAAAATATAAGCTAAAAGGTTGAGCTGGCGGCCTTCCGACGATGGTCTTCTCGGACTCCATGATCAGCATAGCACCCTTGCGACTGTTCACTTTGAGTGTCGCGACCCGCCTCCGCCTACGGAGCTGTTGGCGCTGATGGGAGGCTCTTGGGGCTGCTGGGCCTCTTCCATAAGACCTTGACAGCATGCAACGGCGCGCATGATAACTCCGCGGAACCGCTCCATTTCCATGTCTCTGGCCTGGTAGCAAATTTCGTCAATCACCTACATCCTCAAGATATCACGTTGGTGATGTTCTACTTCGTCGGGGACGTCACCTCCGCCAAGGATGCGCTCGAGCCTGGCCACCACATCATCGGGATCAAGGTTGACACGGCTGTCGCGGGCAATGATGAAGCCGCAGGCTGCCTTTGTCTTGACTGAATCACAGAGGTCCTCTGCCCATTCCTTGCGGGGCATCAGGCTCTCGATGAGCACTGGTAACGGCGGTTCTTCCGGTGGGTCATCGATCATGCCGCCGACCAGCTCTGGACCTTTTGCACGGTGGATGGCAAACTTCTCATCACACCTCCTCTGCAATATGTCGATTGTGCTCCCAAGGACTGTGACGCGGATACCGCTGCCGATGCGCCATGGTGCCTGCACCAGCCGTTGAAGCTCTTGCTCCCCGACCTGCTCCGGCTCGTTCTCCTCGCTGAAGATGTAATGCAGGTAGGCGTCGACGTTGAAGCTTTGGTCATTGCATGGCATGCTTGGAATAACTAATGGTCGATGGGTGAGGACTAGATCTTCGTAGAGTGTCGTGGCGGTGTGTTGCCGCCTGGGTTATATGCAGCAAGCCATTAGTTGGTGGCGGGAAAGCGGTGAGGGAATAGGTGTGGATTTTACAATTCACTCATGTGGAGTGCGGGAAGCATTCGCTGGAGTGCGGGAAGCATGCGCCGGAGCGTGGGAAGCATTCGCCGGAGCGCGGGAAGACTAAGTGGAGCACACACACAATCCGAATATCGTATCCGGTGCCACGTGTTTATTTATCACACAAGTGTTAACATAAGGAAATGCATGTGTAACTTACTAGTCATCGCACACGAGTACTCGCAGACGCATCATGTGCGATACTCCTAGCCACCGCTAGCAACTAGTTTACATTTTTCAAAGTTTTTTGTACACACAGAATCGCACACGAACTAACTGTATTAACCGTCTGTGTTGTAAATTCTCAATGCAAATAGTTCATCCGAGTCGGTTGTTTGCCACGTATCACACACATCTTGTTAAGTTGAACCGTTTTTGTTGCGTTTGCTAATCGAAAACAGTTCGTCCGAGTGAACCGTATGCCCTATATCGCACACACCTTGATCTGGCTAACCGTTTATGTTGCACTCCCTAATAGCAAATGGTTCATCAGAGCAAACTGTATGTCGTATATCGCACACACATTGATATCACTGCCCATTTCTATTGTTCTGCCTCATCACAAACAGTTCGAACGGGTTAGCCGTGTGCCCTACATCCCACACGCAACTAAAATCTGAACCGTGTTTGAAGCGTCCCCCATCGCAAACATTTTGCACCTTTTTGACGGTTATTTTACACCACCGTTTGCGATTATGGCATCGCACACAGTTTCATCGAAGGGTCTCTGATCATAGTGTCACGTTAGCAGCATCCTGTAGTAGTGAAACACCGTGTCCCTAGTAAGCCTCTACTAGACTAGCTCGTTAATCAAAGGTGGTTAAGTTTCCCAACCATAGACATGTGTTGACATTTGACGAACGGGATCACATCATTAGGAGAATGATGTGATGGACAAGACCCATCCGTTAGCATAGCATATTGATCTTTCAGTTTTATTGCTATTGCTTTCTTCATGTCATATACATATTCCTTTGACTATGAGATTATGCAACTCCCGGATACTGGAGGAATGCCTTGTGTGCTATCAAACGTCACAATGTAACTGGGTGATTATAAAGATGCTCTACAGGTATCTCCAAAGGTGTTTGTTGGGTTGGCATAGATCGAGATTAGGATTTGTCACTCTGAGTATCGGAGAGGTATCTCTGGGCCCTCTCGGTAATACACATCATAAGCTTGCAAGCAAACGACTAAGGAGTTAGTCATGAGATGATGTATTACGGAATGAGTAAAGAGACTTGCCGGTAACGAGATTGAACTAGGTATGAAGATATCGACGATCGAATCTCGGGCAAGTAACATACCGATGACAAAGGGAATAACATATGTTGTCATTACTGTACGACCGATAAAGATCTTCGTAGAATTTGTGGGAACCAATATGAGCATCCAGGTTCCGCTGTCGGTTATTAACCGGAGAGGTCTCTCGGTCATGTCTACATAGTTCTCGAACCCGTAGGGTCCGCACGCTTAATGTTTGATGACGATTTTGTATTATATGAGTTATGTGATTTGGTGAACGAATGTTGTTCGGAGTCCCGGATGAAATCATGGACATGATGAGGAGTCTCGAAATAGTCGAGAGGTAAAGATTCATATATTGGACGATGATCTTCGGACACCGGAATTGTTCCGGGGGTACCGGGTAGATATCGGATCACCGGAAGGGGTTCCGGGCATCCCCCCGGCAACTACATGGGCCTAATGGGCAAAGAAGGGGACAGACCAGCCCCTAGGGCACTGGTGCGCCCCATGTAGGCCAAAATAAAGGGTAAGGAAAGAGGGGAAGAGATAAAGGAAGGGGAGCAATTCGGCCTCCCCCTTCCTTCTCTCCTCCCTCCTCCTTCCTTCCCCCTCCGGATGAATATGGAAGGGGGGAGGCCGAATTGGGAGGCGACCAAGTAGGATTCCTCCTACTTGGGGTGCCCCCTTGGCTGCCTCTCCTCCCCTCCAACCTATATATATGATGTGGGCACCTCTAGAACACACATCAACAGTTGTTAACCGTGTGTGGAACCCCCTTCCACAGTTTATGCCTCCGGTCATATTCGCGTACTACTTAGGCGAAGCCCTGCCCGGATCACTTCACCATCATCGTCACCACGCCATCATACTAACGAAACTCTCCCTCGACACTTTGCTGGATCAAGAGTTCGAGGGACATCATCGAGCTGAACGTGTGCAGAACTCGGAGGTGGCGTACATTCGGTGCTTGATCGGTCGGAACGAGAAGAAGTTCGACTACATCAACCGCGTTGTCAAATGATACGTCCATTTTGCATCATGCTTTCGTATCGATATCTATTGCATTATGGACTGTTATTACACATTATGTCACAATACTTATGCCTTTTCTCTCTTATTTTACAACGTTTACATGAAGAGGGAGAATGCCGGCAGCTGGAATTCTGGATGGAAAAGGAGCAAATATTAGAGACCTATTCTGCACAACTCCAAAAGTCCTAAAACTCCATGAAAATCAGTTTTGGAATATATAAAAGATATTAGGCGAATAAAGCACGAGTGGGGGCCACCCACCGTCCACGAGGGTAGGGGCGCGCCCTACCCCCCTGGGCGCACCCCCTGCCTCGTGGGCCCCTGGCAGGCCTCCGGTGCCCATCTTTTGCTATATGAAGTCTTTTGCCCTGGAAAAAATAAGAAGGAAGCTTTCAGGATGAAGCGCCGCCGTCTCGAGGCGGAACCTTGGCAGAACCAACCTAAGGCTCTGGCGGAGCTGTTCTGCCGGGGAAACATCCCTTCGAGAGGGGGAAATCATCACCATCGTCGTCACCATCGATCCTCTCATTGGGAGGGGATCAATCTCCATCAACATATTCACTAGCACCATCTCCTCTCAAACCCTAGTTCATCTCTTGTATCCAATCTTTGTCTCAAAACCTCAGATTGGTACATGTGGGTTGCTAGTAGTGTTGATTACTCCTTGTAGTTGATGCTAGTTGGTTTATTCGGTGGAAGATTATATGTTCAGACCCTTTATGCATATTAATACCCCTCTAATTATGAACATGAATATGATTTGTGAGTAGTTATGTTTGTTCCCGAGGACATGGGAGAAGTCTTGCTATAAGTAGTCATGTGAATTTGGTATTCGTTCGATATTTTGATGAGATGTATGAACGTCAACTACATGGCACTTCACCATTGTTTGGGCCTAGGGGAAGGCATTGGGAAGTAATAAGTAGATGATGGGTTGCTAGAGTGACAGAAGCTTAAACCCTAGTTTATGTGTTGCTTCGTAAGGGGCTGATTTGGATCCACATGTTTCATGCTATGGTTAGGTTTACCTTAATACTTCTTTTGTAGTTGCGGATGCTTGCAAGAGGGGTTAATAATAAGTGGGATGCTTTTCCAAGGATGGGAAGTACCCAAGCACCGGTCCACCCACATATAAAATTATCAAAGTAACGAACGTGAATCATATGATCATGATGAAAACTAGCTTGACGATAATTCCCATGTGTCCTCGGGAGCGTTTTTCTTTATATATGAGTTTGTCCAGGCTTGTCCTTTGATACAAAAAGGATTGGGCCACCTTGCTGCACCTTGTTTACTTTTATTACTTGTTACCCATTACGAATTACCTTATCACAAAACTGTCTGTTACCGATAATTTCAGTGCTTGCAGAGAATACCTTATTGAAAACCACTTGTCATTTCCTTCTTCTCCTCGCTGGGTTCGACACTCTTACTTATCGAAAGGACTACGGTAGATCCCTTATACTTGTGGGTCATCAAGACTCTTTTCTGGCGCTGTTGCCGGGGAGTGAAGCGCCTTTGGTAGGTGGAATTTGGTAAGAAAAAATTTATATAGAGTGCTGAAATTTACTGTCACTTGTTACTATGGAAAGGAATCCTTTGAGGGGCTTATTTGGGATATCTTCACCCCGGCCAGTAGAGCAAAGAGTTGCTCCTCAACCTACTGAACCTACTGAAAATGTTTACTTTGAAATTCCTTCGGGTATGGTAGAGAAACTGCTAGCTAATCCTTTTACAGGAGATGGACCATTACATCTTGATTTGAACCTAATATATGTGGATGAAGTTTGAGGATTATTTAAGATTGCAGGTATGCCCGAGGATGTTATCAAGAAGAAGATATTCCCTTTATCTTTGAAGGGAATGGAATTGACATGGTTTAGGCTATGAGATGATATTGGATCATGGAACTACAACTGATTGAAATTGGAATTTCATCAGAAATTTTATCCTATGCATCTGGTTCATCGTGATCGTAATTATATATATTATTTTTGGCCTCGCGAAGGAGAAAGTTTCGCTCAATCTTGGGGAGGCTTAAGTCAATGTTCTATTCATGCCCCAATCATGAGCTCTCAAGAGAAATTATTATTCAAAAAAATTATGCTCGGCTTTCTCTCAATAATTGCTCCATGCTCGATACTTCTTGCACTGGTTCTTTTATGATGAAGACTATTGAATTCAAATGGGATTTATTGGAAAGAATTAAATGCAACTCTGAAGATTGGGAAGTCGATGAAGGTAAGGAGTCAGGTACAACACCTAAGTTTGATTGTGTTAAATCTTTTATGGATACCGATGCTTTTCATGAATTTAGCACTAAATATGGACTTAACTCTAAGATAGTAGCTTCTTTCTATGAATCATTTGCTACTCATGTTGATCTCCCTAAGGAGAAGTGGCTTAAATATCATCCTCCCATTGAAGTAAAAGTAGTTGAACCTATTAAAGTTTAAGAAAATACTATCACTTATAATGTTGATCCTATTGTTCCTACCGCTTATATTGAGAAACCACCTTTTCCTGTTAGAATGAAGGATCATGCTAAAGCTTCAAATATGGTTCGTAAGAGTAATACTAGAACACATACACCCTCTGAGCAAATTGAAGTTGAACCTAGTGTTGCTATGGTTAAGGATCTCTTGGTCGATAATATTGATGGGCATGTTATTTACTTCTGTGATGAAGCTGCTAGAATTGCTAGACCCAATACTAAAGATAAACATAGACCTATTGTTGGCATGCCTGTTGTTTCTATTAAAATAGGAGATCACGGTTATCATGGCTTATGTGATATGGGTGCTAGTGCAAGTGCAATACCTCATACCTTATATAAATAAATTATGCATGATATTGCACCTGCTGAGATAGAAGATATTGATGTTACTATTAAGCTTGCCAATAGAGATACTATTTCGCCGGTTGGGATTGTTAGAGATGTTGAAGTCTTGTGTGGGAAAGTTAAATATCCTACTGATTTTCTTGTTCTTGGTTCCCCACAAGATGACTTTTGTCCCATTATATTTGGTAGACCCTTCTTGAATACTGTTAATGCTGAGATAGATTGCAAAAAGAATGTTATTACTATTGGTTTAGGGGACATGTCTCATGATTTTAATTTTGCTAAATTTCGTAGACAACCCCATGATAAAGAATTGCCTAGTAAAGATGAAATTATTGGTCTTGCTTCTATTGTCATGCCTCCTAATGATCCTTTAGAACAATATTTGCTAGACTATGAAAATGATATGTTTATGAATGAAAGAAGGGAAATAGATGAAGTATTCTTTAAACAGGGACCTGTTTTGAAACACAACTTGTCTATTGAAATTCTAGGGGGTCCTCCTCCACCAAAGGGTGATCCCGTGTTTGAGCTTAAACCATTACCTGATACTCTTATATATGATTATCTTGATGAAAAGAAGATATATCATGTTATTATTAGTGCTAACCTTTCAGAGTAGGAAGAAGAGAAATTATTGAAAACTCTGAAGAAGCACCGTGCTGCTATTGGATATACTCTTGATGATCTTAAGGGCATTAGTCCCACTCTATGCCAGCACAAAATAAAATTGGAGAAAGACGCTAAACCGGTTGTTGATCACCAACGACGGTTAAATCCTAAGATGAAAGAAGTGGTAAGAAATGAAATACTAAAGCTTCTGGAGGCAGATATAATTTATCATGTTGCTGTTAGTCAGTGGGTAAGTCTTGTCCATTGTGTCCCTAAGAAGGGAGGTATTACTGTTGTTCCTAATGATAAAGATGAATTGATCCCACAAAGAATTGTTACAAGTTATAGATGGTAATTGATTTCCGCAAATTAAATAAAGCTACTACAAAAGATCATTACCCTTTACCTTTTATTGAATGCTAGAAAGATTATCCAAACATACATATTTTTGCTTTCTAGATGGTTATTCTGGTTTCTCTCAAATACCTGTGTCAAAAGAGGATCAGGAAAAGACCACTTTTACTTGCCCTTTCGGTACCTTTCCTTATAGACGTATGCCTTTTGGTTTATGTAATGCACTTGCTACCTTTCAAAGATATACGACTGCTATATTCTCTGACTTTTGTGAAAAGATTGTTGAGGTTTTCACGGATGATTTTTCCGTTATGGAACTTCTTTTGATGATTGCTTAAGCAACCCTGATCGAGTTTTGAAGAGATGTGAAGAAACTAATCTTGTATTGAATTGGGAGAAGTGCCACTTTATGATTAATGAAGGTATTGTCTTGGGGCATAAAGTTTCTGAAAGATGTATTGAAGTTGATAAAGCTAAATTTGATGCTATTGAAAAGATGTCGTGTCCTAAGGACATTAAAGGTATAAGAAGTTTCCTTGGTCATGCCGGTTTTCATAGGAGGTTCATTAAAGACTTCTCAAAAATTTCTAGGCCTCTGACTAATCTTTTACAAAAATATGTTCCTTTTGTCTTTGATGATGATTGTGTAGATGCATTTCAAATACTTAAGAAAGCCTTGATTTCTACACCTATTGTTCAGCCTCCTGATTGGAATTTACCCTTTGAAATTATGTGTGATGCTAGTGATTATGATGTAGGTGCTGTTCTAGGACAAAGAGTTGATAAGAAATTAAATGTTATCCAATATGCTAGTAAAACTCTAGACAGTTCCCAAAGAAATTATGCTACTACTAAAAAGGAATTTTTAGCAGTTGTATTTGCTCGTGATAAGTTCAGACCTTATATTGTTGATTCTAAAGTAACTGTTCACACTGATCATGCTGCTATTAAATATCTTATGGAAAATAAAGATGCTAAATCTAGACTTACTAGATGGGTTCTCCTACTACAAGAATTTGATTTGCGTATTATTGATAGAAAGGGAGTTGAGAACCCCATTGCAGACAACTTGTCTAGGTTAGAAAATGTTCTTGATAACCCACTACCTATAGATGATAGCTTTCCTGATGACCAATTAGCTGTCATAAATGCTTCTTGTACTTCTCCATGGTATGCTGATTATGCTAATTACATTGTTGCTAAATTTATACCACCTAGTTTCACATACCAACAAAAGAAAAAGTTTTTCTATGATTTAAGACATTACTTCTGGGATGACCCACACCTTTATAAAGAAGGAGTAGATGGTGTTATTAGACGTTGTGTACCTGAGCATGAACAGGAACAGATCCTATGCAAGTGTCTCTCCGAGGCTTATGGAGGACACCACGCTAGAGATAGAACTGCACATAAAGTATTGCAATCTGGTTTTTATTGCATACTCTCTTCAAGGATGCTCGTAAGTTTGTCTTGTCTTGTGATGAATGTCAAAGGATTGGTAATATTAGTAGACGTCAAGAAATTCCTATGAACTATTCACTTGTTATTGAACCATTTGATGTTTGGGGGTTTGATTATATGGGACCGTTTCCTTCCTCTAATGGGTATACACATATTTTAGTTGATGTTGATTACGTTACTAGAAGCTATTCCAACTAGTAGTGTTGATCATAACACCTCTATTGAGATGCTTAAAGAAGTTATTTTTACGAGGTTTGGAGTCCCTAGATATTTAATGACTGATGGTGGTTCACATTTTATTCATGGTGTGTTTCGTAAAATGCTTGCTAAGTATGATGTTAATCATAGAATTGCATCTCCGTATCACCTACAGTCTAGTGGTCAAGTAGAACTGAGTAATAGAGAGCTTAAATTAATTTTGCAAAAAACTGTTAATAGGTCTATAAAGAATTGGTCCAAGAAACTTGATGATGCATTATGGGCCTATAGAACTGCATATAAAAATCCTACGGGTATGTCTCCGTATAAAATGTTTTATGGAAAAGCATGTCATTTACCTCTCGAACTAGAACATAAGGCATATTGGGCCATTAAAGAGATCAACTATGACCTCAAACTTGCCGGTGAGAAGAGACTATTTGACATTAGCTCACTTGATGAGTGGACAACCCAGGCCTATGAGAATGCCAAACTATTTAAAGAAAAAGTTCAAAGATGGCATGACAAAAGGATACAAAAACATGAGTTTAATGTTGGTGATAATGTTCTGTTATACAACTCTCGTTTAAGATTTTTTTTGCAGGAAAACTCCTCTCTAAATGGGAAGGTCCTTACGTTATCGAGGAGGTCTATCGGTCCGGTGCCATAAAAATCAATAACTTCGAAGGCACAAATCCGAGGGTGGTGAACGGTCAAAGAATCAAACGTTATATCTTAGGTAATCCCACAAATGTTGAAATCAATGTTATTGACACCGTAACCCTGGAGGAGTACATAAGGGACACTTTCCAGAACATTTCAGATGTCACACCCTAGCTAGTCATGCATCAGATTGTGTGCATCATGTTTAAATTTCCATTTAAATTGAAATGGGGATTTGTGAAACCCTCAGAATCATTTTTGAAAATGATCCAAATAAAAATTTCTCCAAAAAGGTCCAAGAAAATGCTCATGTTGCTCTCTGAAAATATTGGACAGAGATAAAAATCAAACCAATATTTTTAAGAGCTCATAGGTATTTATTTTGGGCATTTGGAATTAATGCATAAATATTTGCTTTGGAAATATATTAATTATATATATTAATATATGTCCAAATATTACGCCATTTATAAAGGAGCTCTGAAATAATATATCTAGCCCCTGCAAAAATTGGCATAAGTTAAATAAATGATTTAATATTTTTTTTAAATCAAAACAAATGTCAGAAATTAGAAAAACAGAAATAATTAACAGGAGGAGCTTACCTGGGCTCCTCCACTGTGCGGCCCAGCCAGCTGGCTGGCCCAGCCAGCAGCCGGCCCAGCCCACCTCCCTCCCTCTGTCGTCTTCGTCCCGACAGAGGGAGGGGAGTGTGGCCGGCGCGCGCGCGCGCCACCGCGCCACGCCACCTCTCTCCTTGCCTGCCTGCCCTCCCCTCCTCGCCTCGATGCCCCTGGACGACGCCACGCCTCTCCCCCTGCTCTCTCTCACTCTCCCCCCGGCTCTCCCTCCTCCCCTCGCTCTCTCTCTCACACGGCCGAACACCCCCGTCGCCGCCGTTCGCCATAGCAGCCATCTCCGGCCACCCCTCGCTTCCCCGACTAGCTCAGAAGCTCCGCCACGACCCCCTCTTCCTCCCCACCGCTCCACAGCTCCCTGGAAGCCCTGCATCGCCGCCACGTCGCCGTTCCCCTCTTCGGGCTCCGACCATCGTCGTCGTCGAATTCGTCGTCTCCAGCGCGTCCCCGAGCCCGCTAACCATCCCTGCAGCTCCGCGGTGAGCCCCCGGATCGTTTCCCCCTTCTCCCCTGGTCTCTCCCGACCTCTAGGCCCTAGCCCCACCTTGGCCGAGAGCTCCACGCCGCCGGCGATGTCACCGTCGTGGCCACGGTCACCGTAGCACCCAACCGAGCACACTATCGTGCTCCACACCTCACTAGGGGTACGCAGCACGCGCTAACGCCTCCCCAAACCCCCTGCAACACCGATCCCGACCGCACCCGAACTCCGGCGGCCGCAGCCGAGCTCGCCGCCGTCGACTCCGGCCACCCCAGGCCCAGCCACGGCCACCGTTCGACGCGCGGGAGCAAGAGCTTTCCAACGAGCCCAAGCACGGCCTCTCCCGTGCCCTATAGCGCGATTCCGCATCGCGCCGCCGTCTCGGGCCTCGCCGGCGTTACGTCGCCGGTGGGTTTGACCCACCTTGACCACGGCAGGACCCCCCAGAGTCACTGACGCGTGGGCCCCGTCGGCCAGGTGGTCAGATTAGTGCTAATCACTGTTAGTCAACCCCCCTGACACTGACCAGTGGGCCCCAGCGCCACTAATTACTAATTAGGATTAAATTAACTCTGTTTAACCCCCCCCTGTCACTGACGTGTGGGCCCCACACGTCAGGTTTGACTTCAGCCAGCCGCAGTTGACCACTGACGTCATGCTGACGTCATGCTGGCGCAATAATTATAATTTCTGGATTTAATTTAAATCAGGAAATTCTAGAATATTATTTAAACTTCAAAAATTCATAACTTTTATTCTGTAACTCCAAATTGGACAAATTATATATGAAAAATGATCAGAAAAATCCAATCTATCCATCTGTACTATTTCCATGCATGATCAAACAAGTTAAATTGATGTTTTAAGCAGAACAAGGAAAAGCACTTTAAAAGGCCATGCTTGAGTTTGAAATTTGAATCTATGATTCAAATTTGTTCAAACCCTTCTGGTTTTAGTTGCATTAGCCCAACACACTCATATTGCCATGTTTCATGCATGCATCATATTGTTGCACATTGTTTGGTGATGCTTGTGTATCGATGTCCTTTGTGACAGGTTCTGCCTCCGAAGAGTACCGTGATTACCCTAACGAAGAACCGTATCAGTGCATCGAACCATCAGGCAAGCAACCAACCATTTGATCATATCGATACAATCCCATGTTCTCGCTCCTGCTCTCTTTTACTGCATTAAGACAACGTGTTTCAAACTGCTGTGTGCTACGGTAGTTGAACCCATTTCCTCTGCATGACCTGTCATTGCCACAGTAACTAGATGAAACCCACTAGCATGTGTAGGAGTTGATTGAGCCATGTGTATGTGTTGTTCCTACCTTGCTATGCCTGCTATGCTTAGAGTCGTGTCAGGTCTGGTTCATCTGGGTGATGGGCTAGAGTGAAATGTTAATGTCGGTAATGAGAGTGGTGTGGTGAACACGATTTGGTAAAGGTATCGATGAGAGGCCATGTAGGAGTACATGGTGGGTTGTTTCATTGAAGCCGACCTTAAGCACTGAGATCTGTATATGTGATTTAAGATACAGCTACTACCATGCATTGGGCCCTGAAACATGACCCCGCTCGACTTCTTATTCACCCTAGCTCTCTGTCCAGGAGTTGCAAGTAGTTTCTGGTGTTTGTAGCCTACTGGAGGCCGTGGACAGCGCTGACCGTAGGGGTGGGCTGTGATGCGGTAGGTACGTGGCCGGGTGTACCGAATACCCGTTAGGTATCTCGGGAACCCTGTTCACATCGTTCGGGGCCGTATGGGAAACCTCGGCCGGACTCCCTGCGGATGGAACCTGAATAGGCGATAAACCTGGACTAGAGGCTTAAGTGTTTAGGTAGGTCGTGGTCTACACCCACGTCGGCTTTCGCTTGAAGTCTGCCGAGCACATGTCGTGTGCAGACGCTAAGTGGTGGAAACATGTATGAAGAAGTACACCCCTGCAGGGTTAACATGATCTATTCGAATAGCCGCGTCCGCGGTAAAGGACTACTTGGTTGCCTATACAGTTCATAGACAAGTAAATGGAAACTACTAAAAGCCTCAAGATAAGTGTGAGTGCCGAGGATGGCTCTTCCGTAGGAAGACGGAGGTGGATCCTCGGTAGTGTATTGAAGTGGTGAGTAGTGGACTCGTGTGCGCAAAACCATTTCAAGTTGGAGTATCGTAGGATAGCCTAGCCAAGAGTCAAAGCTGGCTTGCTGCAATAACTCCACCAACCCTTCTTGATACTATGCATGTATGTAGGATCTGATGTAAGTCTTGCTGAGTACCCTTGTACTCATGTTGCTATAATTTACATTTTTACAGAAGACGCTGCAACCCCTTCTGATGGGTTCTATGTAGACGTTGACATCAACGAGTAGGCTAAAGACCCAGGTGGTGACCCTGAGCTTGTGATGGACCACGTAGTATAGCTAGGCTTTCCAAGCCTCTTTTATTTTACTAGTTGTCTGTACTCAGACAATGTACTTCCGCTGCTGGTTTGTATGACTGTATGACTTGTATGTTGGGTCGTGAGACCCGTACCTTGGTGTATGTTATGTATGGCTCCCTGAGCCTTAAATAAAGTACTTGTGTCATAGAGTCATGTTGTGATGCTTCGTTGTATTTGCACATATCGAGCATATTGTGTGTATGATTGAAATGCTTGGTATGTGTGGGATCTGACTATCTAGTTGTTTATCTTTAGTAGCCTCTCTTACCGGGAAATGTCTCCTAGTGTTACCGCTGAGCCATGGTAGCTTGCTACTGCTCTGGAACACTTAGGCTGGCCGGCATGTGTCCTTCTTCGTTCCTGTGTCTGTCCCTTCGGGGAAATGTCATGCTTTGAGTACCGGAGTCCTGTTAGCCCGCTACAGCCCGGTTTACCGGAGTCCTGTTAGCCCAGTGCTACAGCCCGGACCCACTTGCTGATGACCGACACATTCGAAGCTGGGTCATGGATGCCTGTCCCTGTAAGTCTGTGCCACTTTGGGTTTACGACTAGTCATGTCAGCCCGGGCTCCTTATCATATGGATGCTAGCGACACTATCATATACGTGAGCCAAAAGGCGCAAACGGTCCCGGGAAAAGGGTAAGACGACACCCGTGGGGATACCGTGCGTGAGGCCGCAAAGTGATATGAGGTGTTACCGGCTAGATCGATGTGACATCGAGTCGGGGTCCTGACATCAGACTCCGAAAAGGAAGAGGTATGTGGTATGGTAAGTAAACCGACTCCAAAACAGTTCTAATAGCATTTTTTCTCTGTTTTGGAATATTTAAGAAAATAGGAAAATAAGAAGTAGTCCGGAAAGGACATGAGGCGTCCACGAGGGTGGAGGGCGCGCCCTACCCCTGGGCGTGCCTAAGGGAGTCCTGGATTAGGTGGTGTCCGGATAGCCGGACTATACCTTCAGCCGGACTCCTAGACTATGAAGATACAAGATTGAAGACTTCGTCCCGTGTCCGGAAGGGACTTTCCTTGGCATGGAAGGCAAGCTTGGCGATACGGATATGTAGATCTCCTACCATTGTAACCGACTTTGTGTAACCCTAACCCTCTCCGATGTCTATATAAACCGGAGGGTTTTAGTCCGTAGGACAACATACAGAACAACAATCATACCATAGGCTAGCTTCTAGGGTTTAGCCTCTCCGATCTCGTGGTAGATCTACTCTTGTACTACCCATATCATCAATATTAATCAAGCAGGACGTAGGGTTTTACCTCCATCGAGAGGGCCCGAATCTGGGTAAAACTTCGTGTCCCTTGCCTCCTGTTACCATCCGGCCTAGACACACAGTTCGGGACCCCCTACCCGAGATCCGCCGGTTTTGACACCGACATTGGTGCTTTCATTGAGAGTTCCTCTGTGTCATTGCCGTTAGGCTTGATGGCTCCTACGATCATCAATAGCGATGTAGTCCAGGGTGAGACCTTCCTCCCAGGACAGATCTTTGTCTTCGTCGGCTTCGCACTGCGGGCTAATTCACTTGGCCATCTGGAGGAGATTGAAAGCTATGACCCTGGCCATCAGGTCAGATTTGGAAGTTTAAACTACACGGCTGACATCCGCGGGGACTTGATCCTCGACGGATTAGAGCCACTGCCGAGCGCGCCGCACTGTCACGACGAGCATGATCTAGCTCTGCCGCCGAACAGTGCCCTGGAGGCCGCACCCGCATCGGCTTCGATCCTTAATTCGGAGCCAACTGTGCTGATCGAGGATGGGTGGTTGGACGCCGCCTCGGGGGTTGCGATCCCAACGGCGATCGAGCCAAACACTAGCCCCACACTCCGTGAGACTCGTGACTCCAAGGAGCGAGACTCCTCTCCGGACTCCGAACCCTCCGCGCCCCTGCCGATCAAATCCGATTGGGCGCCGATCATGGAGTTTACTGTCGCGGACATCTTTCAGCACTCGCCTTTCGGCGATATTCTGAAGACACTAAAGTCTCTCTGTTTATCAGGAGAGCCCTGGCCGGACTACGGTCAGCAAGGTTGGGATACGGACAATGAAGAAATTCAAAGCCCACCCACCACCCACTTTGTAGCCACTGTTGATGATTTAACCGACATGCTCGACTTCGACTCTGAAGACATCGACAGTATGGACGCCGATGCAGGAGACGATGAAGAACCAGCGCCTATTGGGCCCTGGAAAGCCACCTCGTCATATGACATATACATGGTGGACACCCCAAAAGAAGGAGATGGCGATGGAACAGCGGAGGATGACCCCTCCAAGAAACAGCCTAAGCGCCGGCGTCAGCGGCGCCGCTCAAAATCCCGCCAAAGCAAATACGGTGATTCCAGCACGGGAGATAATAATACTCCGGAGAGTGCCGAAGAAAACCACCTCCGGCAAGATTCAGCACAGGAGGATGAAGAAGCCAGCCCTCATGAGAGAGTGGCAGACAGAGAGGTCGAGGACGATAATTGTATGCCTCCCTCCGAAGACGAGGCAAGCCTCGATGACGATGAATTCGTCATGCCAGAGGATCCCGTGGAGCAAGAGCGTTTTCAACACAGGCTTATGGCCACGGCAAGAAGCCTCAAGAAAAAATAGCAACAGCTTAGAGCTGATCAAGATTTGCTAGTCGACAGATGGACTGAAGTCCTTGCAGCCGAAGAGCATAAACTCGAACGCCCCTCCAAGAGCTACCCAAAGCGCAGGTTGCTACCCCGATTAGAGGAGGAAGCACTTAAACCTACATCACCAGCACTTGATACGGCCGACCGGCCACCTCGTGGCCGCGACAGAGAGGCCTCTCGGCCCTCCACTCAAGCCGCACCCTGTATCAAGGCACGGGAAAATGCACCAGACCTGCGAGATATGTTGGAGGACAAGGCAAGGCAAACAAGATCGATCTACAGATCGCGTGGGCGCCCCACGACTCGAGACGGTAACCGTCACGCCGGACACAAATCCGGTAGGGCCGAACACAATAGACAAAGCTCATTGGAGCTACGTCGTGATATAGCCCAGTACAGAGGCGCCGCACACCCACTATGCTTCACAGATGAAGTAATGGATCATCAAATCCCCAAGGGTTTCAAACCCGTAAACAACGAATCGTATGATGGCACAACAGATCCTGTGGTATGGATCGAGGATTATCTCCTTCCTATCCACATGGCCCGCGGCGATGATCTCCACGCCATCAAATACCTCCCACTCAAGCTTAAAGGACCAGCTCGGCATTGGCTTAATAGCTTGCCAGCAGGATCAATCGGTTGTTGGGAGGACCTGGAAGCCGCATTCCTCGACAATTTCCAGGGCACTTATGTGCGACCACCAGACGCCGATGACCTAAGCCACGTAATTCAGCAGCCAGAGGAATCAGCCAGGCAATTCTGGACATGGTTCCTAACAAAGAAAAATCAAATAGTCGACTGTCCGGACGCAGAGGCCCTAGTAGCCTTCAAGCACAATATCCGTGACGAGTGGCTTGCCCGGCACCTTGGACAGGAAAAGCCGAAATCTATGGCAGCACTCACGACACTCATGACTCGCTTTTGCACGGGAGAAGACAGTTGGCTTGCTCGTAGCAACAACATGACCAAGAACCCTGGTAATTCGGATACTAGGGACAGTAGTGGCAGGTCGCGTCGCAACAAGCAGAAGCGCCGCATTAACGGCGACAACACTGAGGATACGGCAGTTAATGCCGGATTCAGAGGCTATAAATACGGTCAGCGGAAAAAGCCATTCAAAAGAAATCCTAGGGGGCCGTCCAGTTTGGACCGAATACTCGACCGCTTGTGCCAGATACATGGCACCCCCGAAAAGCCGACCAATCACACCAACAGGGATTGTTGGGTGTTCAAGCAAGCAGGCAAGTTAAATGCCGAAAATAAAGACACGGGGCTGCATAGCGATGACGACGAAGAGCCCCGGCCGCCGAACAACAGTGGATAGAAGGGTTTTCCCCCACAAGTGCGGACGGTGAACATGATATACGCAACCCACATCCCCAAGAGGGAGCGGAAGCGCGCGTTAAGGGACATATACGCGGTAGAGCCAATCACCCCAAAGTTCAACCCATGGTCCTCCTGCCCGATCACCTTTGATCGAAGGGACCATCCCACTAGCACCCGTCATGGCAGATTCGCCGCATTGGTTCTAGACCCAATCATTGACGGATTTCATCTCACTAGAGTCCTTATGGACGGCGGCAGCATCCTGAACCTGCTTTACCAGGATACAATGCGAAAAATGGGCATAGATCCCTCAAGGATTAAGCCCACCAAAACGACATTTAAAGGCGTAATACCAGGTGTAGAGGCCAACTGTATAGGCTCAGTCACACTTGAAGTGGTCTTCGGATCTCCGGATAATTTCCGAAGCGAGGAGTTAATCTTCGACATAATCCCATTCCGCAGTGGCTATCACGCACTACTCAGGAGAACCGCATTCGCCAAGTTCAATGTGGTACCGCACTACGCATACCTTAAGCTCAAGATGCCAGGTCCTCGAGGAGTAATTACGGTCAATGGAAACACCAAATGCTCTCTCCGAACGGAGGAGCACACGGCGGCCCTTGCTGCGGAAGTACAAAGCAGCCTCTCTAGGCAGTTCTCCAGTCCAGCCATTAAATGTCCGGACACCGTCAAGCGCGCCCAGAGTAACCTACAACAAGACTATCTGGCACGTTCCGAGTAGGCGTAGCAATGCGGCCCCAACCCCAGCCCTCGCAAAAATGCGACACCAGTACTTCGCGTACATAACTACGCTCTAGAAATACCATGGGTACAGGGGGAGGGGCACCATCACGGCACGCCCGAAACACGGCTTAAACCGCACCAGGGGCTGCTGATTTTTTAATTTTCTCTTACTTTCAGGACTCCACTCTTCGGAAGGCCTGTCCGGCAGTTCAATTGCCGCACAAACGATGCAAGAACCAGGGAAGCAGACAAGCCATGCCGCATTACGGAACTCCCAGGTGGTCTCTATCACGAGCAGTATACCTGTTTCGCTTACCATTCCGCAGCCTTCCCCTGGAACAGACATGTTAAATAGTCCAACCTTTTGCTTATCGCATTATCTGTATCGTTATGCTTTGATCGCAGCCCTTTTTAATAAACAATGCATATCCTTTATCTATTTTTGCATTACTCTTTTTTTACAAATATATGTTCCTTAACGACATGTTGCACCCGTACACTTTGGTACAGCCAAAATACGCCAGGGGCTTTAGTACCCCTCAATATGGTGTGAGAAGTCCGAACACTTTAACAAGTGTGGCACCCCGAACTTATAGCATTATATGCATCGGCTCCGAATCATGTCTTGGGTCAATAGTTGGGTTTGCCCGGCTCCTATGTTTTGGTGCCTTACGTTCCGCTATATCGGCTAAGGTAGCACTAGGAGAACTACTACGATTGTGCCCCAGTTGAGCTGGGTCGAGCACCTCTCTAGAGAAAGCTAAAACTGACTGTCATGATGAAGCGCGAGCTGGTTGCTGTTCGAGAGGTTTTTCGAGTCCCTAAAGACTTATGCCGCTTAGAGCGAGGAGTCGGCTCTGTCCAGCCAAGGCGTGGATAGCGCCCCGAACTCGGTCTTCCGAATACCAGGGGCTTCGCCGAAATTTAAAATTATAGAATTCTATGGCTAAGTGAGAGTGTTCAAGCATTATAGTCTGATTGCCTTGTTCGTTGTGCTGAGCGCCTCCCTCGAAGGACCCAAACATGGGAAAAAGAGCGCTCAGGTTTATCTCCGAACACCCCAGCACTAGCGGCACGGGGGCAGAAGCCGACGACCCGCCATCTCTCAGAATTGATAAACAGCCACACATAAGGTAATATTTTAAATTCCAACAGCATTGCTTAGCGCATATGAACAAGTTTTCAGCGCACAGGACAAAACGAGAAAGTTTTACTCAAAAATTACATCCCTGGAACATTCATCCGCCATAAGGTAGGCACCCTTCAGAACATCCTTATAATAATTCTCGGGCTTGCGATGCTCTTTCCCCGGCGGTGGCCCATCCTTCACAAGCTTCTCAGCATCCAGCTTGCCCCAGTGCACCTTAGCACGGGCAAGGGCCCTACGGGCACCTTCAATGCAGACGGAGCGCTTGATGACTTCGAGCCTTGGACAGGCCCCCACCATCCGCTGCACCAGCCCGAAATAGCTCCCAGGCAGAGCCTCTCCAGGCCACAGCCGAACTATGATGCCCTTCATGGCCTGTTCGGCCGCCTTGTGGAGCTCAACCAGTTGCTTCAGCTGGTCGCTCAGGGGCACGGGGTGTTCGGCCTCAACATACTGAGACCAGAACACCTTCTCTGTCGAGCTGCCCTCCTCGGCTCGATAGAATGAGGCGGCATCGGACACGCTACAGGGAAGATCTGCAAATGCTCCTGGAGAGCTCCGGATTCAGGTAAGTAACAAGTAACTCACGCTTATGTGTTTGCTTTGCATAAAGAATGCCTTACCCACCGCTATCTTTTTCACCGCATCCAACTCCTGGAGGGTCTTCTGGGATTCGGCCTTGGCAGACTTGGCATTTTCAATAGCCATCGCGAGCCCGGACGCTCACGTCTTTGAGTCAAGCTCCAAACTCTCATGTTTTTTCATGAGAGCCTGGAGCTCTTGCTGCACCTTGCCAACCTGGGCCTCATACTTCTCCCACTCGGTGCGCTTCATGGCCGCCCTCTTCTCGGCCTCGACCAGCGCTTGCTTAAGGGTCGCCACCTCCGACGTGGCCCCTACAATAGCCACGATAATCCTGTCATTTTTTGCAATTGCACCTTTTTTATATATTTAAACAAGGTATTTCTTACCTTCCTTGTCCTCAAGCTGCTTCTTGGCACGCTCGAGCTCTTGCTCGGACTGCTCGAGGTTCTGCTTTAGCATGTCCACTTCCGCAGTCAGTGCGGCGGACGCCAGCAGAGAAGCCTGCATACGCATATTGACTCCTTTTTGTTAGACTCCTGCGAATTTTATTTGATCCTCTCTTCGGCTTTTCTTCCCGAACGCCAAACAGAGCATCAGGGGCTACTGTCTATGTGGTAATATTATTTACACATTCTTTACTTACCTCAAAGCCTGTTAAAAGGTTAGTACAAGCTTCAGTCAGTCCGCTCTTGGCGGACTGAACCTTCTGGACCACCGCACTCATAATGGTGCGGTGCTCCTCGTCGATGGAGGCGCCTTTGAGCGCCTCCAACAGATTGTCCGGCGCCTCCGGTTGGACGGGGGTCACCGGCACGGTGGGCTTGCTCCTCTTGGAAGGAGGTCGCCCACCGGACTCTGGAACCTTTGAAGGTTCCGGAGCGGTGTCCGGCCTAGAGCCGGACTTGGAGCCCTGGGGGGTTTTATCCCCTTTACTCCTGGAGTCCGGGAGGTTGCCTTGCGGCGCCTCCAGGACCACCTCCTCCTGGCTTGGAACCTGTTGGGACAACACTTCGGCGTCGTTCGTAGGGCGGGGGGAGGAAGCCGTCGGAAGCGAATTCACATCCGACGAGTCCAGTGAACCGCTCGACGACGCGTCGAGCCGGTCTTTGGGTGGGCTGCATAAACATATTCGACATAAGGGAAAGCTATGCAATAAAGGAATACTATGAATTACTCTGGTATCCGGATACTTACGATTTCGCCAGGGGCTTGGCCCTGAGCGGACACTCCTCTCCGCCGTCGTCGGCGTCGGTGGAGTAGTCCGGAGGAAGGGTTTTCCCCTTCTTGGACCCTTCGGCCTCCCCAGTGAGGGCGGCCTTCCTTTTCTTCTCTCCCCTCGCTGGAGGAGGAGAGGTCTCTTCTTCCTCCTCCTCGTCTTCACGAGAGGAATGCGCCTTGGAGCCGTCGGATGATGAACTCGACACCTCCTGGCGCCGGGCACTTTTTCGAGTCCCCGTGGCCTTCTTCATGGCCTTCTTCTCCGGCACCACATAGGGTGCCGGAACCAGCAACTTCGCTAAGCGGGCATCGGCTGGGTCTTCGGGCAAAGGAGCTGGACAGTCGATCTGTTCGTACTTCGCCTGCCAAACCTGTCAAAGGTAAGGGAGCTTAGATCCCGCATAGAGTTAAACTATGAAAAACTAATACCCTGTAAAAGGCACAAACAACTTACCGCACTGGCATGACGCTGCGCGCTGAATCCGCGATCCTCGGTAGCGGATGCGGGAGCCTCAGCGCCCTTGAAAAGCACCTTTCAGACATCTTCGTACGTCGTGTCGAAGAGCCTGCTCAGAGTTCGGTGCTGCGCCGGGTTGAACTCCCACAGATTGAAGGCCCGTTGTTCACACGGGAGGATCCGGCGGACGAGCATGACCTGGACTACGTTGACAAGCTTGAGCTGCTTGTCCACCAGGGTTTGGATGCATGTTTGTAGTCCAGTCACCTCTCCTTTGCTGCCCCACGACAGGCCCGTCTCTTTCCAGGACGTGAGCCGCGTTGGGGGTCCGGACCGGAACTTGGGGGTTGCGACCCACTCAGGGTCGCGCGGCTCGGTGATGTAAAACCACCCCGATTGCCACCCCTTCAGGGTCTCCACAAAGGAGCCCTCGAGCCATAAGACGTTGGGTATCTTGCCCACCATGGCGCCTCCGCACTCTGCCTGGTTGCCGCGCACCACCTTCGGCTTGACATTGAAAGTCTTGAGCCATAGGCCGAAATGGGGGCGGATGCAGAGGAAAGCCTCGCACACGATGATAAACGCCGAGATGTTGAGGATAAAGTTCGGGGCCAGATCATGGAAATCCAGGCCGTAGTAGAACATGAGTCCCCGGACGAATGGGTGGATAGGAAAGCCCGGTCCATGGAGGAAGTGGGGAAGGAACACTACCCTCTCATGGGGCCTTGGGGTGGGGAGGAGCTGCCCCTCTTCGGGAAGCCGGTACGCGATGTCGTTAGACAAGTATCCGGCCTTCCTCAGTTTTTTGATGTATCCCTCCGTGACGGAGGAGACCATCCACTTGCCTCCCGCTCCGGACATGGCTGGAGAAGGTTGAGGTGGGGAGTGCGGACTTGGGCGCTGGAGCTCGAGTGCGCAAGAATGGATAGGCAAAGGAGGAAGAAGGTGTAGGTGAAAAGGTGGATCCTTATCCCCTTATATGGGTGGACGCAACTATGTGTCCCCACCAGCATGGTAAAACTCGCTTATCCCCAAGCGCCGTAATCAATGGCGCGGTTGGGTTACCCACGCCCGTATTGATGAGAATCCCGGAATAAGGGGACACGATCTCTGCTTCGACGAGACGTGCCAAGGAAACCGCCTCGCATGACACGCTGAGGTGGGATAATAAAACGATTCGAATAAAGGCTTAGCTGTGGTGCGTCACACTATGGAATACATCAGCAGATTAGATTTGTGTAAATATTATTCTCTCTATGGCAATATGTGGAAACTTATCTTGCAGAGCCGGACACTATCTTTGTGTTCAAAATCTTCTATGAAGTACTTGGAGGAGGAACCCGCCTTGCAATGCCGAAGACAATCCGCGTGTCGGACTCGTCGTCATTGAAGCCTGGTTCAGGGGCTACTGAGGGAGTCCTAGATTAGGGGGTGTCCGGATAGCCGGACTATACCTTCAGCCGGACTCCTGGACTATGAAGATACAAGATTGAAGACTTCGTCCCGAGTCCGGAAGGGACTTTCCTTGGCATGGAAGGCAAGCTTGGCGATACGGATATGTAGATCTCCTACCATTGTAACCGACTTTGTGTAACCCTAACCCTCTCCGGTGTTTATATAAACCGGAGGGTTTTAGTCCGTAGGACAACATACAGAACAACAATCATACCATAGGCTAGCTTCTAGGGTTTAGCCTCTCCGATCTCGTGGTAGATCTACTCTTGTACTACCCATATCATCAATATTAATCAAGCAAGACGTAGGATTTTACCTCCATCGAGAGGGCCCGAACCTGGGTAAAACTTCGTGTCCCTTGCCTCCTGTTACCATCCGGCCTAGACGCACAGTTCGGGACCCCCTACCCGAGATCCGCCGGTTTTGACACCGACAGTGCCCCCCTGCCTCGTGGGCACCTCGTGTGCCCTCCAGACTCCGTTTTCTTGCACGATACTTATTTTGGTCGATAAAAATTCATTATATAATCTACCGAAGGTTTTGACCACCGTACCACGCAAATATCTTCTGCTTTTTGTTTTGAGTTGTCTCTACTGCAGATTTAGAGCAAGATGTCTTCTCAAGAGTCAGTTGGGGAGAGTCGGGTATCTCACCCGACACCATGGCCAAAAGCAAACAGCGATGTCGATCACTTCGGGCCAGCAACTGAGGAAGAGATGGATGTAGTGATGCAGTGAAGCAGCATAAGTATTTCCCCCAGTTTTTGAGAACCAAGGTATCAATCCAGTAGGAGATGACGCGCAAGTCACCTCGTACCTACACAAACAAATAAGAACCTCGCAACCAACATTATAAAGGGGTTGCCAATCCCTTCACAGCCACTTGCAAGAGGGAGATCTGATAGAGATAATAATAATAATAAGATAAATATTTTTGGTATTTTTATGATATAGATTGAAAGTAAAGGTTGCAAAATAAAAT
Organism: Triticum aestivum; assembly: GCF_018294505.1. NCBI lineage: Eukaryota > Viridiplantae > Streptophyta > Magnoliopsida > Poales > Poaceae > Triticum > Triticum aestivum. Next base: position 196,160,329 of record NC_057803.1, read on the forward strand.
AGATTGCAAACTTGTATGATGGAAAATAGATCCCGGGGCCATAGGTTTCACTAGTGGCTTCTCTCAAGATAGCATAAGTATTACGGTGGGTGAACAAATTACTGTCGAGCAATTGATAGAAAAGCGAATAATTATGAGAATATCTAGGCATGATCATGTATATAGGCATCACGTCCGTGACAAGTAGACCGACTCCTGCCTGCATCTACTACTATTACTCCACACATCGACTGCTACCCAGCATGCATCTAGAGTATTAAGTTCATAAGAACAGAGTAACGCCTTAGGCAAGATGACATGATGTAGAGGGATAAAGTCATGCAATATGATATAAACCCCATCTTTTTATCCTCGATGGCAACAATACAATACGTGTCGTTTCCCCTACTGTCACTGGGATCGAGCACCGCAAGATTGAACCCAAAGCTAAGCATTTCTCCCATTGCAAGAAAGATCAATCTAGTAGGCCAAACCAAACTGATAATTCGAAGAGACTTGCAAAGATAAACCAATCATACAAAAAAGAATTCAGAGAAGAATCAAATATTGTTCATAGATAATCTGGATCATAAACCCACAATTCATCGGATCTCGACAAAGACACCGCAAAAGAAGATTGCATCGAATAGATCTCCAAGAGAATCGAGGAGAACTTTGTATTGAGATCCAAGGAGAGAGAAGAAGCCATCTAGCTACTAGCTATGGACCCGAAGGTCTGAAGTAAACTACTCACACATCACCGGAGAGGCCATGGAGTTGATGTAGAGGCTCTCCGTGATCAATGCCCCCTCTGGCGGAGCTCCGGAAAAGGCCCCAAGATGGGATATCTTGGGTACAGAAGGTTGCGGTGGTGTAATTAGGTTTTCATGGTGCTCCTGGATGTTTGGGGGTACGTGGACTTATATAGGAGGAAGAAGTAGGTCGGTGGAGCAACGAGGGGCCCATGAGGGTGGAGGGCGCGCCCAGGGGGTAGGCGCGCCCCCTGCCTCGTGGCCTCCTCGATTGTTTCTTGACGCCCACTCCAAGTCTCATGGATCATGTTTGTTGAGAAAATCACATTCCCGAAGGTTTCAGTCCGTTTGGACTTTGTTTGATATTCCTTTTCTGCAAAACACTGAAATAGGCAAAAAAACAGCAATTTGGGCTGGGCCTCCGGTTAATAGGTTAGTCCCAAAAATGATATAAAAGTGTAAAATAAAGCCCATTAACATCCAAACCAGATAATATAATAGCATGGAGCAATCAAAAATTATAGATACGTTGGAGGCGTACCAAGCATCCCCAAGCTTAATTCCTACTCGTCCTCGTGTAGGTAAATGATAAAAAAGAATTTTTGATGTGGAATGCTTTCTAACATATTTCTCAATGTAATTTTTCTTTATTGTGGCATGAATGTTCAGATCCGAAAGATTCAAGATAAAAGTTTAATATTGACATAAAAATAATAATACTTCAAGTATACTAACTAAGCAATCATGTCTTCTCAAAATAACATGGCCAAAGAAAGTAATCCCTACAAAATCATATAGTCTGGCTATGCTCTATATTCACCACACAAAATATTTAAATCATGCACAACCCCTATGACAAGCCAAGCAATTGTTTCATACTTTTTATGTTCTCAAACTTTTCAATCTTCACGCAATATATGAGTGTGAGCCATGGATATAGCACTATGGTGGAATAGAATGGTGGTTGTGGAGAAGACAAAAAAGGAGAAGATAGTCTCACATCAACTAGGCGTATCAACGGGCTATGGAGATGCCCATCAATAGATATCAATGTGAGTGAGTAGGGATTGCCATGCAACGGATGCACTAGAGCTATAAGTGTATGAAAGCTCAACAAAAGAACTAAGTGGGTGTGCATCCAACTTGCTTTGTCATGAAGACCTGGGGCAATTTTCAGGAAGCCCATCATTAGAATATACAAGCCAAGTTATATAATGTAAAATTCCCACTAGTATATAAAAGTGATAACATAGGAGACTCTCTATCATGAAGATCATGATGCTACTTTGAAGCACAAGTGTGGAAAAGGGATAGTAACATTGTCCCTTGTCTCTTTTTCTCTCATTTTTTCTATTTGGGCCTTCTTTCTTTTTTTTCCTTTTGGCCTCTTTTCTTTTTTTTCGTCCGGAGTCTCATCCCGACTTGTGGGGGAATCATAGTTTCCATCATCCTTTCCTCACTGGGACAATGCTCTAATAATGATGATCATCACACTTTAATTTACTTACAACTCAATACTTAGAACAAAATATGACTCTATGTGAATGCCTTCGGCGGTGTACCGGGATGTGCAATGATGCATGAGTGACATGTATGAAGAATTATGAACGGTGGCTTTGCCACAAATACGATTTCAACTACACGATCATGCAAGCAATATGACAATGATGAAGCGTGTCATAATAACGAAACGGTGGAAAGTTGCATGGCAATATATCTCGGAATGGCTATGGAAATGCCATAATAGGTAGGTATGGTGGCTGTTTTGAGGAAGGTATATGGTAGGTTTATGGTACCGGCGAAAGTTGCCCGATACTAGAGAGGCTAGCAATGGTGGAAGGGTGAGAGTGCGTATAATCCATGGACTCAACATTAGTCATAATGAACTCACATACTTATTGCAAAAATCTATTAGTTATTTAAACAAAGTATTACGCGCATGCTCCTAGGGGGATAGATTGGTAGGAAAAGACCATCGCTCGTCCCTGACCGCCACTCATAAGGAAGACAATCAATAAATAAATTATGCTCCGACTTCATCACATAACGGTTCACCATACGTGCATGCTACGGGAATCACAAACTTCAACACAAGTATTTCTCAAATTCACAACTACTCAACTAGCATGACTCTAATATCACCATCTCCATATCTCAAAACAATTATCAAGTATCAAACTTCTCATAGTATTCAATGCACTTCTATGAAAGTTTTTATATTATTCCTAAAAGCAAATTTCCATGTTTTTCTAAAGGACCCTCAAAAATAATATAAGTGAAGCATGAGAGATCAATTATTTCTATAAAATAAATCACCACCGTGCTCTAAAAGATATAAGTGAAGCACTAGAGCAAAAACTATATGGCTCAAAAGATATAAGTGAAGCACATAAAGTATTCTAATAAATTTCAAATCATATGAGTCTCTCTCAAAAGGTGTGTACAGCAAGGATGACTGTGGTAAACAAAAAATCAAAGACACAAATCATAAAAGACGCTCCAAGCAAAACACATATCATGTGGTGAATAAAAATATAGCTCCAAGTAAAGTTACCGATAGACGAAGACAAAAGAGGGGATGCCTTCCGGGGCATCCCCAAGCTTAGGCTTTTTGGTGTCCTTGAATTTTACCTTGGGGTTCCATGGTAATCCCCAATCTTAGGCTCTTGCCACTCCTTGTTCCATAATCCATCAAATCTTTACCCAAAACTTGAAAACTTCACAACACAAAACTCAAAATAGAAAATCTCGTGAGCTCCGTTAGCGAAAGAAAACAAAACACCACTTCGAGGTACTGTAATGAACTCATTCTTGATTTATATTGGTGTTAAACATACTGTATTCCAACTTCTCTATGGTTTATAAACTCTTTTACTAGCCATAGATTCATCAAAATAAGCAAACAACACACGAAAAACAGAATCTGTTAAAAACAGAACAGTCTAGAGTAATCTGTAGCTAACGCAAACTTATGAAACCCCAAAAATTCTAAAATATATTGCTGGACGTGAGTAATTTATCTATTAATCATCTGCAAAAAGAATTAACTAAATATCACCTTCCAAATAAAAATGGCAGCAATTCTCGTGAGCGCCAAAGTTTCTGTTTTTTACAGCAAGATCAAAAAGACTTTCCCAAGTCTTCCCAACGGTTCTACTTGGCACAAACACTAATTAAACACAAAAAACACAACCAAACAGAGTCTAGATAAATTAGATATTACTAAACAGGAGCAAAAAGCAAGGAATAAAAATAAAATTGGGTTGCCTCCCAACAAGCGCTATCGTTTAATGCCCCTAGCTAGGCATAAAAGCGAGGATAGATCTAGGTATTGCCATGATAATGATAAGGTAAATCGCGAAAACTCATCTCATACTCCCTAAGTTCAGCAGCAAGTTTTCTTTGTGGCAAGCAAAAGTAATCAAAAGGTCTAAATTTAATGGGACAAAAGTCCCCAAGATAAAGCTTGGGAGGTATTGGTTCCTCCTTTGGCCCCTCATATTGCACAATCAATTCATCATTATAAGCATTCTTTTGGCAAAAAGTCATGAGCCTTTGTTCAAGGGAGAAACCTAGCCCATTGTTCTGGATGGCAAAATTATCATTCAGTTCAGAGAACCTATTAACAAGAGCATCGGGTAGGAACCTTTTTTCTGAGGTTTTCATTAAAAGCAACATGATCTAACGATCGTAATGTCTTCTTGATAGAAAAGGATTGCTTCTATGGGAGGACGGCCAGCATCCACCCTATAATGCACAAAAATTTCATTGCCTTCTTTTATTATAAATCTGAACTCATGAGCTAAAAATATGGTAGCAGCTCGCTTAACAGAAGAATGCTCAACATTAGAAAATTCTAGGAAAATCCTTTGTATGGAAGGATGCATATGTAAAAATTGTCTTTCAAGTTCGACTATGAGCAAAGATATAGCATCTGCGAGACTACTAGTTTTATGAAGGATAGATCCACTCATGGTGGGCAAAGCACCGACACAAGTAAAGGAATCTTGGATAACTCCCTTCCCAATAATATCACCGCTACCAATACAAAAAAAATTAGTGTGCAAAATAGTAGGGTTTTCAAGAGGATCATCAATACCATCAAAGTTTTCCATATTACTATCCTTACCAACGATAACCTCCCCAGTTTCAGACATGATGGCAACAGATTGCAAAAAGAACGAGCACACAGAAGGCAGGAAGGAAAAAGAGGCGAACGGAAAGAGAGGGCGAATAAATCGGCAAGGGTGAAGTGGGAGAGAGGAAAACGAGAGGCAAATGGAAAATAATGTAATGTGAAGGATAAGAGTTGTGATGGATACTTGGTATGTCTTAACTTGGCGTAGATCTCCCCGGCAACGGCGCCAGAAATGGCTAGTTGTCGGGAGATCAAATCTTGACTTGACTTTGCGTAAGCCTCCCCGGCAACGGCGCCAGAAATCCTTCTTGCTACCTCTTGAGCACTGCGTTGGTTTTCCCTTGAAGAGGAAAGGGTGATGCAGTAAAGCAGCGTAAGTATTTCCCTCAGTTTTTGAGAACCAAGGTATCAATCCAGTAGGAGACCACGTGCGAGTCACCTCATACCTACACAAACAAATAAGAACCTCGCAACCAACGCAATAAAGGGGTTGTCAATCCCTTCACGGCCACTTGCAAGAGTGAGATCTCATAGAGATAATAATAATAATAATAATAATAATAATAATAATAATAATAATAATAATAATAATAATAATAATAATAATAATAATAATAATAAGATAAATATTTTTGGTATTTTTATGATATAGATTGAAAGTAAAGATTGCAAAATAAAATAGATTGGAAACTTGTATGATGGAAAATAGACCCGGGGGCCATAGGTTTCACTAGTGGATTCTCTCAAGATAGCATAAGTATTACGGTGGGTGAACAAATTACTGTCGAGCAATTGATAGAAAAGCGAATAATTATGAGAATATCTAGGCATGATCATGTATATAGGCATCACGTCCATGACAAGTAGACCGACTCATGCCGGCATCTACCACTATTACTCCACACATCGACCGCTATCCAGCATGCATCTAGAGTATTAAGTTCATAAGAACAGAGTAACGCCTTAGGCAAGATGACATGATGTGGAGGGATAAACTCATGCAATATGATATAAACCCCATCTTTTTATCCTTGATGGCAACAATAAAATACGTGTCGTTTCCCCTACTGTCACTGGGATCGACCACCGCAAGATTGAACCCAAAGCTAAGCACTTCTCCCATTGCAAGAAAGATCAATCTAGTAGGCCAAACCAAACTGATAATTCGAAGAGACATGCAAAGATAAACCAATCATACATAAAGAATTCAGAGAAGAATCAAATATTGTTCATAGATAATCTAGACAAACACACCGCAAAATAAGATTACATCGAATAGATCTCCAAGAGAATCGAGGAGAACTTTGTATTGAGATCCAAAGAGAGAGAAGAAGCCATCTAGCTACTAGCTATGGACCCGAAGGTCTGAAGTAAACTACTCACACATCACCGGAGAGGCCATGGAGTTGATGTAGAGGCCCTCCGTGATCAATGCCCCCTCCGGCGGAGCTCCAGAAAAGGCCCCAAGATGGGATCTCTTGGGTACAAAAGGTTGCGGCGGTGGAATTAGGTTTTCATGGTGCTCCTAGATGTTTGGGGGGTACGTGGACTTATATAGGAGGAAGAAGTAGGTCGGTGGAGCAACGAGGGGCCCACGAGGGTGGAGGGCGCGCCTAGGGGGGTAGGCGCACCCCCTGCCTCGTGACCTCCTCGATTGTTTCTTGACGCCCACTCCAAGTCTCCTGGATCACGTTTGTTGAGAAAATCACGTTCCCGAAGGTTTCATTCCGTTTGGACTTCGTTTGATATTCCTTTTCTACGAAACACTGAAATAGGCAAAAAAACAGCAATTTGGGCTAGGCCTCCAGTTAATAGGTTAGTCCCAAAAATGATATAAAAGTGTAAAGTAAAGCCCATTAACATCCAACACATATAATATAATAGCATGGAGCAATCAAAAATTATAGATACGTTGGAGACCTATCAATGGACGCCGACTTGAAAAGGATAGATGCCATGGAGGAAGATCAAGAAGTTACCTCTCGTCTCCAGGCCAGATTTACGATGGAGGAACTTCAGAGCTCATCAATTCCAAACTCGGTCATTCCTCCCAATGTTAGATTTCTTTCTTATGAAAATATGAAAAAGAGTGTTACTTGTTCTCCCGCAGCTATGCAACATCCATGGGTGCAAGGAGCTTTAGCCATCACGAGTAAGATTTGCAGGGAAATAATGGATCTCAAGTAGAAAGTCAATAAGCTCGAGGAAGAGAATCATATCCTAAGGAGCATCATCGCCACGAATATCACATCACCACCTCCGAAGAAAGAGACATAAATACATGGGTATGGGCACTGCCCTTGGCAACTGCCAAGCTTGGGGGAGTACCCCGGTATCGTATCACCATCACACTTCTATCTTTACCGTTTTTCTTAGTTCGGTCCTTTTTGGTAATATCTTGATCTAGTAGAATAAAGTTTTAGTATGATCTAGTTTGAGTTTTGCTTTATGATCCTTCTATGTAATCGAGTCCGTGAGCTATATATATAATAAAGATTAGTTTTGAGTCGAGTGCTTTGATATCTTGCTATGATCTTGAGGGAATAAAAGAAAGAATAAAAAGAAATAAAAATATCATATTGATCTTATGGAGAGTAATGACTTCACATATAAAGAGTATGATGAATAAAAGTTGTTGAGAGTTGACAAACATAGTTTTGGTCATCGTTGCAATTAATAGGAAGTAATAAAGAGAGAGAGAGGTTTTCACATATAAATATACTATCTTGGACATCTTTTATGATTGTGAGCACTCATTAAAATCTGACATGCTAAAAAAGTTGATGTTGGACAAGGAAGACAACTTCATGGGTTATGTTTTCTTACATCCGAAATAAATTATATTGTCATGGATCATCACTACTAGGGAAAAGGATACTAGTAGCGCTGGAAAACTAGCTAGTAGTAGTGTGGGTTCCCGCGCTACTACTATCGCGCTACAGCTAAAAGTTAGTAGTAGCTCGTGTAAACACACGCTACTACTAAAATAGTAGTAGCGCTTCTATAGTAACACACGCTACTAGTATCTATGATACTAGTAGTGCTTCTATAGTAACACACGCTACTAGTATCTAGTATCTAGATATCTAGATACTAGTAGCGCACGGTTTTTCCCCAGCGCTACTACTCTCTAATTACGAATTTAAAAACTTAAAATCCCCAAAATCCATTTTATGCATTACACATCATTAGAAATCCAAGATTTCCAGACATCTACACTTCTTGCCTAGACACTTATTCCCAACTAGTGCAAACACAATTGAAAGCAAACGAGAATGCATAAAAACACGAAACAATGGCATTCTATCCCTCCAAATGATTTGCTCCCTCTGCATCCTTGCAATCATCTTCTTCTCCCTTATGTGCTTCTTCCATTTATGAATATGATCCATAATGGTGTTTCATTTTCTCTGAACACCGGTAATTTCACCCAAAAAATACATTGTTTAGCCAATCCTTGGTTTCTTTGATGGTTTCACTGCCACTTCATCCAAGAGATTTCTGTACAAAGCAAAGAACAATTAAAATTAAATTTCAGCAGTCATATATTTCCTCGCATGCTGTCTTGTACAGTAGATACAGGAATAAATATACAAAAACAAAAAGGTGTGTGATTTCTATTAACAAGACATCGCCTATGTAATAGCTACAAACAAATGAACCTGATACACCAACTAATGGCATGCCTTACATTGATATTATCCACGTGTTACACATATACGCCATCAACTATTTGTCATAAAGTATTTTTCAATGACTAATTGGGTTTTTTAAACTTCTAAGGGAAAGAAAGATGCCATGGCCTTGCTCGCTCCTAACTCAAAAGAATTTAAGAAATAAAAGAACAATGACAAATTTATATATGAACTGGCCTCATAATTCCCTGTATATTTATCTACATGTGTAACATCACCCCAGAAGGGACCAACAAAAGATACACGCAGGTTAAGCTTGTTTGCTCAATTAAAAAAATACAAAAAGAGAAGACTCGGTCGATGCATCTACACTTACCAGCAGAAAATTGCAAAAAATAAGAATGCGTCTGTTTTAACCATTAGCAAAAGAAGAAGAAAAGGCTTCGGCATGTACCTAGGACAAAAGAGATGCAAATTATTATGAAGCATCTATTCTTATTAGTACCGCAATTTTCCATCCCAATTTTGAATCAGTGAAATTATCCCTTTTTGGTAGTGTATATTCTCAACAACAGGAAGTGCATGCATATACGTTCTCATAAGTGGCCACTACAGTATAAGAAGTTGTAAACAAGAAATTTTAGAGCATTTGCGCATGATAGTAGGGAAAGAACAAATACGGGTGTTAATTTGGTCAATGTCCATCATTTTCCAGTAGAAAATTGCACAAGTATGGCGAAATTAAACATCTATCATCAACATCACTTTTAGGTCGACGGCTTTTGCAACCACCAATAGCACTACTTCCAAACCCATGGATTTGCAACCATAACAGAGAAATATCACATAAATAAATAAAAGAAGGTAGAGATAGAAATAGCTTATATAAGCAGATCTAGGATACCCTTTCAAGTTTCAACAAGCACCTAAAAATTGATATTTTGAAGTGTTGAATAAGTAAATGATAAAAATTACCCCATGGCACCATTGTGCTTTGTGGCTGTGATATCTGATCCCTGGTTGCTCGCAACATAAGTCCGTTTGTACATTCTCATGATCAACTCTTTTTGAATTTACTTGTCTTCTGCAAATAGAGAAGATGCACATTGATAGCTGGTTCTAGTACAATGACAACATGCTTCAAACAAAATTGGGATAACAGCCAATACTCTAAAAAATGATCAGACATCAATATTTTCTACTAAAAATGTAAAGCAGAACAACAATATCCATTTCATTATTGCCACTAGTCATATACTAGAATCAGATGGGCCTTAAAATTCTGTTGAGATAGTACGAAGTGTTCAATAACAAATACCACAAGGGAAGCAGAATCATACTAATGTAACATATAATAAATCACAACCGTGCTTTCGTAGATTGAACTGCTCATAATCTGTGTAGCAGTCTAGCAGATAGTTATAGCTAGGTTCTTTAACTGTTGGAACTGCATCTCACTAATCACATTCAGCAATTTTTCAGGTTATCAATGTACACAAAACTAGCTCTATGGTCTCTTTTGATTGCAGAAGACTTAACAGTCTGCTCGTTTCTCGGGTCCCTAGTGTTGCCACTAGGGTCAGCTTTGGGTTTGCTTTTTCTCGCATAAATTGTATCAGCAATGATAACAAAAAAATGAGTGAGAAAGAATAATGAATTTTGATTTGATTCATACATATAAGGACCGAAGAAGAGCTTCAGTGTTCTTCAGTGCAGCACACCAGTAGAGCTTCTATTCAGATGAGCAATTGATCAGGGAGGGATCTTGGCCTTGATCCTGAGCTTCCTCGTGATGACGGCCGCCCTAGGGTGCCCGGCCTTCTGGCCGTTGCCGCTGCCGCCGTCGCTGCCGCTCTGCTCCATGCAGAGCACCAGCAAATGCAGGTAGTTTTCCGCCGCCGCCGACGGCTTGCCAGTGCTGCTCTGCTTCTTCTTCAGAGCGGCCTCCGGGAACTCCATGAATTAATTGGTAACACTTAAATTAGACATTTTCGGATGTATTAGAGAGCGGTTAGCTAGTGACCCTAACAGAAACGCGTACTTGACATTGGGAATACAATTAATGTGCATCAGCACAATAGAAGGCCCAAGCACACCGATGAAACAACGTGTGTATCCATTTTGTTTAGATTGGCTTAAAAATTGCTTAACTTCTCCATCCATCTGTCGGTGCACAAAAATAGGGGCTCTCTTTTGTACCCCTTTACTTGTGCATGGATAGTTAGAGCCGTGCCTGCGGCCATACCTAGCGGGGCAGAGGAAGCAAAAGCACAAGACAACCAGAACAATGCCAAGATCAGAGACACACAAAGAGCAAGAGGGCGAGGTGGACTCCCCCGACAAGACCCTTGCCAGGGCGGCCTCCACAGCCCCGGCAAGAGCCTTGCCGGGGCAACTTTCCCAATGCGAGCAGAGCGTGCCACCCTTGAGCCCAAGGGTTCCAACACCATCAACCACATTGAAACCAAGACACGGGAGCCACCTCTATGGTGACATACAAATCTTTGTGAAGACAAAGAGCCCACAAGACTAGACGGTGACCAGAAGACAAGACAATCACAAGCCCCCTTGCTGAGGATGCCCCCGAGGCCCCGACAAGGCTCCTTGCCCAAAAAACTCGCATGGCCCCGGCAAGACTCTTGCTGAGGGCGATCACAAGACCCCAGCAAGACCCTTGCCGGGAATATACATGGGACCGCGACAAGACCTTGCCGCCCCGTCACCGCCCCAGCTCAGCGGCCAACCCACCAACTGAGGCTAGTACCCACGTGGCAGTACGTGGATGCTAATCCAGCTAGTCAAGCACCTGCGTGATGGCATGCAGATCTTCGTGAAGACCCTACCACCACGCCATCTCAGCAGCCCGCTAGCTTACGTGGCGCTGCATGCCTCGTTGGCCTGGACGTGTGTCGGAGCGAGGCGGAACGGCGACAGACGGGGCGTGCCTCGTTGCCATCCTCAATAAAGTAAGGGGACACCTAAGGAGTGCATTTAATGCACCTTGTCCTGTAATGACAGGCGATAAGCTTGTACACTGTATACCTTTCCACCTCCTGTGTGCCACTGTGGCGACCCCTTTTGACTATAAAAGGAAGCCCGAGGCATACTGGAGAAGGATTCAGATCTTTTGGACTACGCAGGCACCGCAGCTAGTTCAGAACCTCAAGAACACTCAAATATACACCAAAGCAGGACTAGGATATTACGCATCCTTGCAGCCTGAATGTAACACTTCGGATGTAACTTTCCCAATTTGTACTCCAACTCTTGCCGTCTCCGGCGTTAAGTTATATTTATTTTCTCGGGTTTGGGTCTTTGTCTCCGTGTGTTGTTATCGTTGTCATGCATCTCATATCATGTCATCATGTGCATTGCATTTGCATACGTGTTCGTCTCATGCATTTGAGCATTTTCCCCGTTGTCCGTTTTGCATTCCGGCGCTTCGTTCTCCTTCGGTGGCCTTTTCTAGCTTTCTTTCGTGTGTGGGGATTAGACATTTCCGGATTGGAACGAGACTTGCCATGCGGCCTTGGTTTACTACCGGTAGACCGCCTGTCAAGTTTCGTACCATTTGGACTTCGTTTGATGCTCCAACGGTTAACCGAGGGACCGAAAAGGCCTCGTGTGTGTTGCAGCCCAACACCCCTCCAATTTGGCCCAAAACCCACCAAAACCCTCTCCATCATCTAGAGCGTTCGATCACGATCGCGTGGCTGAAAACCGCACCTCATTTGGACTCTCCTAGCTCCTCCTATGCCTATTTATACCCCTCCCCGAAAAATCTGGATCCCCTCGTCCTCAAACCCTAAAAATCCGTCTCCGTCGCCGCCGGACGTGTCCGGGCAAGCCGGACAACATCCGCCCGTCACCACCGCCAACCGCCGGCCGCCACCTGTCCGCGCCCCGCGCCCACTTCCCCGCCGGCCCGCCGGGCCCGCCTCCAGCCCCCGCGGCCCAAAGGCCTCCGCCGCCCGCGCCCGATCTCCGCTGCCCGCGCCCGTCTCCGCCCCGGCGACCGGACCCCACCGGCCGCCGCGCGCCGCCGCCTCGCCGGTCGAGCTCATAGCGCCGCCCCCAGGCCGAGCTCGTCGCGCCGCCCGACGCCGCCTCCAGGTAGCGCCGCCTCCGCCGCGCCCGGAGCCACGCCGGCGACCACCTCGGCCGCCTCCTCCACGCCAAGGCCCGGCCGCCGTCGTCTTCGTCTTCCTCACCGAAGCATCCGCCGCCCGAGCTCGGATCCAGCCTCGGTTCGCGTGCGTGAACAGTAACCCTAGATCCGGAGGTTGTTTTTCCTCTAAGTCCCGAAATTCTCAGTCCAAGTGCTCATGTTCGTCAGGCTGTAACTTTGCATCCGTAGCTTCGATTCATGCATATAGCATATAAAAATGTTCATCTCAGATAGTACATCATTTCATTCCATTGCATCATTTTCATTTGAGTTCATCTTGATGCCCGAAATGTTGTTAGAAGAGGGCTACTTGAGATAATTGTCAGATCTGCTACTCCATTTAGGTTTTTGTCATTTTTGCCATGATTAATGTGTGCATGATATGCCCTGATGATCTACATGTGTTTTGTTAAGAGTTTTGTCATCTCTCCAGAGGTGCAACCCATGTATTTTTAGGATGTGTGTGGTGACTTGTGCAAGCTTGCAAAGTGGTGCACTTGCTAATTCTGTTTTCAGGGACTTAGTAATTTCACTAAGTCCTGCAGCTATTTATCTCATGATGCCATATGTTCATGTTGTTTCCTAGTGATCCGTGCCTCTTTTGAGGATGATCAGTAAGGATGTTTTGTTAATATTGTAGTGCTCTATCCATCCATGCCTTTGTTTGCAATTATGGAGCACCCTAGCTTGAGTCAATCGAGCTCTACTTTTGCTACTTCGTGAATCTGGGCAGATTGTCAACTTGTTTGCAATTTTGCCGGTGATGTTGTAGTTGATCCGTGCATGCTATGCTATTTCTTGCCATGTATAGCTTGAATTTTGTGCCTTTTTGTTGGGTGTATGCTTGTATTGCCATAACTTGCACCGTAGTGAGTGCATCGAGCTTGTAAACATGCCTACTTGAGCTATATTTCAGCTTGCTCCAGTTTTCACTAAGTATGAAAACTGATTATGTTTTTGCTATGTTCACATGCTTGCAATTGTATTTTCTGATCCCTTTTGGCTCAAGGTCACTAAGGGACTTTTATTAAGCTCTTTGAGTAGCTCCATGCCATGTTTTATTTTGCCATGTTCAGATCTTGTAGCATATAGTTTTGTTGCTCCGAAGAGGGCTACCTAATCTGAAATTCCAGACAAGTGTTGATTTCACTAAGTCTGAGATCTGTTTGTCATATGCATTTTTGCCATGCTTGTTTGAACTTGTTAATGGATGAATTGGCCGTAGCTCAGTGCTAGACTTTTGTTAAGCATCTTGTGTGCATCCCTGCCATGTATTTTGTTGTCATGTTTGGGTGTTGTAGCATGTTCATCTCATTGCTTTTAGATGGCTACTTGCTGTAAATCGCAGACCGGTGTCATTTTTGAATCGCTTGCCTTTTCCAAACCGTAACTCCGATTCCGGCGTTCTTTATATCGTTTTCAAGAAATTTCGTCTCATCTTTCCAGTGGCACACTTGGATTTCCAACTTGAGGCCAGGTTCATGCATTTCCTGTCATATCTTGCATTTTGCATCCCGCATCGCATTCCGCATAGCATATCATCATTTCATCATATTGCTTGGGCTTGCACGCGGTTGATTGTATCCTTGTTACTTGTTTGTCTTGTTTGGGTAGAGCCGGGAGACGAGTTCGCTAATGAGGAGCCCGTTGAGTTTGCTTTTAAGGATCCAGTCAACTCTGACAATTGTGCAGGCAAGATGATCATACCCTCGAAATCACTACTATCTTTGCTATGCTAGTTTGCTCGCTCTTTTTCTATGCCATTGCTACGATGCCTACCACTTACTTTCAAGCCTCCCAAATTGCCATGTCAAACCTCTAACCCACCATTGTACTAGCAAACCGTTGTTTGGCTATGTTACTGCTTTGCTCAGCCCCTCTTATAGCGTTGCTAGTTGCAGGTGAAGATTGAAGGCCGTTCCTTGTTGGAACATTTATTTACTTGTTGGGATATCATTATATTGCTATGTTATCTTAATGCATCTATATACTTGGTAAAGGGTGGAAGGCTCGGCCTCTCGCCTAGTGTTTTGTTCCACTCTTGCCGCCCTAGTTTCCGTCATATCGGTGTTATGTTCCCGGATTTTGCGTTCCTTACGCGGTTGCGTTATAATGGGAACCCCTTGATAGTTCACCTTGATTAAAGCTTTTCCAGCAATGCCCAACCTTGGTTTTACCATTTTCCACCTAGCCTTTTCTTTTCCTTGGGTTCTGCAGACTCAAGGGTCATCTTATTTTAACCCCCCCGGGCCAGTGCTCCTCTGAGTGTTGGTCCAAACTAGAGCCCCTTGCAGCGCCACCTCGGGGAAACTCGAGGGCTGGTTTTAGTTGTACGGATTGCTTATCTGAGTGTGCCCTCAGAAAGAGATATGTGCAGCTCCTATCGGGATTTGTCGGCACATTCGGGCGGTGTTGCTGGTCTTGTTTTAACCTGTCGAAGTGTCTTGAGTAACCGAGATACCGAGTCTGATCGGAACATCTTGGGAGGAGGTCTATTCCTTCGTTGACCGTGAGAGCTTGTCATGGGCTAAGTTGGGACTCCCCTGCAGGGATTTGAACTTTCGAAAGTCGTGCCCGCGGTTATGGGTAGATGGGAATTTGTTAATGTCCGGTTGTAGATAACTTGAACCTTAACTTAATTAAAATGAATCAACTGAGTGTGTTACCGTGATGGCCTCTTCTTGGCGGAGTCCGGGAAGTGGACACGGTGTTGGAGTAATGTTTGCGCTGGTTGCTCTCTAGTTCCTCGCTCGTGCCTTGCCTCCTCTTCTCGCTCTCTTTTGCGAATAAGTTAGCCACCATACTTGCTAGTCGCTTGCTGCAGCTCCACTTATATTTACCTTGCCTTACCTACAAGCTTAAATAGTCTTGATCGCGAGGGTGCGAGATTGCTGAGTCCCTATGGCTCACAGATTACTATTACCCCAGATGTAGGGCCTGATGATTCCGCTCCAGCAGACGCGTATGAGCTCAAGTGGGAGTTCGATGAAGACTCTCAATGTTACTATGTTTCCTTTCCCGATGATCAGTAGTGGTGCCCAGTTGGGGGTGAACGGGACCGTTGTCGCATGTTGGGTTCTCTTTTATTTTGGCGCCGTAGTCGGGCCATGAGTGTTTGGATGATGTAATGTTATTTATGTACTTGATTGACGTGGCGAGTGTAAGCCAACTATGTTATCTCCCCTTTATTATTTATATTACATGGGATGTTGTGAAGATTGCCTTACTTGCGACATATGCCTTCAATGCGATTATGTCTCTAAGTCGTGCCTCGACACGTGGGAGCTATAGTCGCATCGAGGGTGTTACACTGAACCTGGGTAAACGATCTTTGTGCTGGCTACTAGACCCGCTCTTTGCATAACCCCGCGCCCGCCGACCGTAGAAGGGAACCCGGTGATTCCATAGGTGTCGTTTCCACCAACATCTTTGGCGTGCTAGGTAGGGGGCAAGTTGTGGAAATCTGGTCTGGTTGGCGCAGCGGTTTCGCCATGGTCGTCGCCCCAAGGAAGAAGACGACCAAACGAGCGGCATCATTTGCGGATGTAGTAAACGCTCACACGGCGACAGAAAAGGTAAGTCATTCGAAACTTTGAGTAATTATTTTATGTATAAGGTTGTTTTCCTCGGAGATCCTGCTCTTGGTATGAAAAACCTGCACGCGATGGGGGCCTTCCGCTATTGGCATGCCCTTGTTCTGTTTCGAGTCCGCTCAACAGTTCAAGCGGCCGCTCGAGAACGGCAAGGTGGCCTTCCCACTATTGGCAACACCCTTGTTCTGTTTCGAGTCCGCTCAACAGTTCAAGCAGCTGTGCTGAGAATGGCAAGGTGGTTTACTTGGCCACAGGCACACCCGGCCGGTTGCGAGGATCCGTCCTCGAAACGCCACAGCCTGGGTTTGCATGCCGGCAAGACTATCCAGTTGAGCGTAGGGTGTACATACAAAGAACGATTGAACAGGGAAATAACATGCATCATTTCAAGGTACTGCAGTTATATTACATCAATTGTTGCTGCGGTTCTAACTAAAGATAAAAATTGTCTTGGTCATGAACCTGCAGCGATGATGAGAAACGGGGTGCCTAGTCCCGGCATTGGCCCTCGATCCTTCGAACTCTGTCGACGCGGCTGATGATGGGCTCGATACGCTCTTCGAGCGCCGCGAGGTCCACACTCTCCGGCAAGCTCTCCAGCGCGGCGTCGAAGTCGAGGTTGGGGTTCCAGTACGCCACCTTGGTGAGGACCTTGGTCAGGACACCCCGGCAAAGCTTCCGGGCCTCATTGGCCATGGAGGTCACTCTGTTGGAGCAGAATTGCTCCAGAGATCCAAGAATGCTCTCGAAGAATAGGGTCAGTTTGGCATTGGGACTCACATTCGGCTCTGGGGCGTACCTCACGTTCGGCATCCCCATGGTAGCTGTAACGCCCTCGATGCGGCTATATCTCGCACGTGTCGAAGCATGGCTTAGAGGCATAACCGCATTGAAAGCAATGTCGCAAGTGAGGTAATCTTCACACAACCCATGTAATACATAAGGGAAAGAGATACATAGTTGGCTTACAATCGCCACTTCACAAAATTACATGAATAAAGCATTACATCAACCAGATACAATCAAGGTCCGACTACGGAACCAAAATAAAAGAAGAACCCCAAATGCGACACGGTCCCTGATCGACCCCAACTGTGCTCCACTACTGATCAACTAGAATGAAACAGCGCAAAGGACAAGATCTTCATCGAGCTCCTCCTGAACTTGGTTGCGTCATCTGCACGGTCTCATCGGCACCTGCAAGCTGGTTTTGGAAGTATCTGTGAGCCACAGGGACTCAGCAATCTCGCACCCTCGCGATCAAGACTATTTAAGCTTATGGGTAAGGTAAAAGGTATGAGGTGGAGCTGCAGCAAGCGACTAGCATATATGGTGGCTAACATACGCAAATGAGAGCGAGAAGAGAAGGCAAAGCACGGCCGATAAAAGTATGATCACGAAGTGATCCTATAGCAACCTACGTCAAGCATAACTCCAACAACCATGTTCACTTCCCGGACTCCGCCGGAAAGAGACCATCACGGTTACGCACGCGGTTGATGCATTTTTAATTAAGGTCAACTTCAGGTTTTCTACAACCGGACATTAACAAATTCCCATCTGCCCATAACCACGGGCACGGCTTTCGAAAGTTCAAATCCCTACAGGGGTGTCCCAACTTAGCCCATCACAAGCTCTCACGGTCAACGAAGGAATGGACCTCCTCCTAAGACATTCCGATTAGACTCAGTATCCCGGTTCTACAAGACATTTCGACAGGGCAAAACTAAACCAGCAACACCGCCCGAATGTGCCGACAAATCCCGATAGGAGCTGCACATATCTCTTTCTCAGGGCACACTCAGATGAGCCAGACGTCGGGTAGGCCAGCCCAGAGTTGCCCCTGGTAGCCCCGGAGATTGCTCAGTTGGACCAACACTCAGGGGAGCACTGGCCCGGGGGGGTAAAATAATGATGACCCTCAGGAGCGCGACTCCCAAGGGAAAAGAAAAAGGCTAGGTGAAAAATGGTAAAACCAATGTTGGGCATTGCTGGAAGAGCTTTACTTAAGGCGAACTGTCAAGGGGTTCCCATTATTACCCAACCGCGTAAGGAACGCAAAATCCGGGAACATAACACCGATATGACGGAAACTAGGGTGGCAAGAGTGGAACAAAACACCAGGCATAAGGTCGAGCCTTCCACCCTTTACCAAGTATATAGATGCATTAATTAAATAAGATATATTGTGATATCCCAACAAGTAAACATGTTCCAACCAGGAACAACATCTCCATGTTCCAACAAGGAACAAACTTCAATCTTCACCTGCAACTAACAACGCTATAAGAGGGGCTGAGCAAAGCGGTAACACAGCCAAACAACGGTTTGCTAGGATAAGGTGGGTTAGAGGCTTGGTTCAACAATATGGGAGGCATGATAAGAAAGTGGTAGGTATCGCAGCAGGGCATAGCAAAAGAGCGAGCATCTAGCAAGCAAAGATAGAAGTGATTTCGAGGGTATGATCATCTTGCCTGAGATCCCGCAAGGAAGAAGAATAAGTCCATGAAGAAGACAAACGGATGTAGACGAACGGGTCCTCACAAACGCGACGTAACCGAAACCAACCCGAAGAAGCAAACACCGGAAAGAAGCACACAACATAGTAAATAACCAACACATGAACATGGTATGATATGCGGGATGCGGTATGCGATGCATATGCATGATTTGCAAAGGAATCATGGAACATGGCCTCAACATGGAAATCCAACTATGCCACTGGAAAGGTGAGATGAAATCGCTTGAAAACGATATAAAGATCACCAGAATCGGAGTTACGGTTTGGAAATGGCAAGCGATTCAAATATGACCACGATCTGCGATATACAACAAGTAGCCATCTAAATGCAACAAGATGAACATTCTACAGCACTCAAACATGACAACAAAATACATGGCAGGGATCCATTCAAGATGCTTAACAAAAGTCTAGCACTGAGCTACGGCCAAATCATCCATTAACAGGTTCAAACAAGCATGGCAAAAGTGCAAACGGTAAACAGATCTCAGACTTAGTGAAATTAACACTTGTCTGGAATTTCAGATCAGGTAGCACACTTTGGAGCATGAAAACTATATGTGACAGGACCTGAACATGGCAAAATAAAGCATGGCATGGAGCTACTCAAAGAGCTTAACAAAAGTCCCTTAGTGACCTTGAGCCAAAAAGGATCAGAAAATACAATTGCAAGCATGTGAATATGGCAAAAACATAATCAGTTCTCAGACTTAGTGAAAACTGGAGCGTGCTGAAACAGATATCAAGTAGGCATGTTAACGAGCTCAATGCACTCACTACAGAGCAAGGCATGACAATCTAAGCATACACCCATCAAGAATGCACATTATACAAGCTAGACATGGCAAGAACAATAACATAGCATGCATGGATCAACTACAACATCCTCGGCAAAATCGCTAATAAGTAGACAATCTGCCCAGATTCACGAAATAGCAAAAGTAGAGCTCAATTGACTGAAGCTAGGGTGCTCCATAATTGCAAACAAAGACATGGATGGATAGAGCACTACAAGATTAACAAAACATACTTACTGATCATCCTCAAAAGAGGCACGGATCACTAGAAAACAACATGAACATATGGCCATATGAGGTAAACAGGTCAAGGACTTAGTGGAAATGCTAAGTCCCTGAAATCAGCATTACCAAGTGCCTCACTTTGCAAGCTTGTGCTAGTCACCATACACATCACAAAATACATGGGTTGCACCTCTGGATAGATGGCAAAACATATAACAAAACATATGTAGAGCTCAGGGGCATAACATGCACACAATAATCATGGCAAAAATGACAAATATCTAAATGGAGCAGCAGATCTGACAATTATCTCAAGTAGCACCCTTCTAACAGCATTTCGGGCATCAATATGAACTCAAATGAAAATGATGCAATGAGATGAAATGATGTACTCTCTGAGGCGAACATTTTGATATGCTATATGCATGAATCGGAGCTATGGATGCAAAGTTACGATGCGATGAATAGAGGCATATGAATCTGGGAATTTCGGGGACTTAGTAGAAATTTGGACCTCTCCAAGAAAGTCAACGGGACGGAGCGGTGCGGGATGACGAGATCCGGGGCGGAGGGCGCGGTTTGGTTGGAGGAGGTGGTGGATCTGATCCCGGCGAACAGATCCGGCCGGAGTTCACGTCGAAGAGGCGCCGGAGTTGGGGAAGGTGACCGGAGCGGTCGGATCCGGCGAGGTCGGGCCGCTCGCCGGAGCCCCCGGGCGAGGTGCGGTGCGGGCAGCTGGGTGCGGCGGTGAGGCAAGCGCAGGCAGGCGGCGCGGGCGCGCTCGCCGGCGACATGACGGCAGCCGGAGCGGGGCGTCGGCGGTGAAGGGCGAAGACGGCGGCGGGGCTTCCGGTGGAGAAGGCGGCGGCGCTCGGGCGTGGGTCTCGCGCGGGTGGAGGCGGTTGGCGCGGGCTCCCGCAGGCTCCGCGCGGGCCGAGCGGGCCGCGGCGGTGGTTGGCCGGCGCGCATGCCACATGGCGAGGTGGGATTGGAGGGGAGAGGTGGAAGGGATGATGTGGTGGCCCCTGATTGGTGGAGGTGAGGTGGCCGGGCGGGTGGACATGTCCGGCCGCCGGGCGGACGTGTCCGGCGGCGCAAGGAGGACGAAGGTTAGGGTTCATCAGCAAATTTCGGGAGGGGAGCACATATTTATAGGTAGAGGGAGCTAGGAGAGTCCAAATGAGGTGCGGTTTTCGGCCACGCGATCGTGATCGAACGCTCTAGATGATGGAGAGGGTTTTGGTGGGTTTTGGGCCAAATTGGAGGGGTGTTGGGATGCAACACACACGAGGCCTTTTCCGTCCCTCGGTTAACCGTTGGAGCATCAAACGAAGTCCAAATGGTACGAAACTTGACAGGCGGTCTACCGGTAGTAAACCAAGGCCGCATGGCAAGTCTCGGTCCAATCCGGAAATGGTTAATCCCCACACATGAGAAGAAGGTAGAAAGGACCACCGGAGGAAAACGGAGCGCCGGATTGCAAAACGGACAACGGAGAAAATGCTCGGATGCATGAGACGAACATGTATGCAAATGAAATGCACATGATGACATGATATG
Organism: Triticum aestivum; assembly: GCF_018294505.1. Taxonomy (NCBI): domain Eukaryota; kingdom Viridiplantae; phylum Streptophyta; class Magnoliopsida; order Poales; family Poaceae; genus Triticum; species Triticum aestivum. The sequence continues at coordinate 196,181,697 of NC_057803.1, forward strand.
CAATGCATGACACGCAAGAAATGACAAGGCAACAACAGGGAATAACTGGACAACACCTGGCACATCGGTCTCGGGGCGTTACAACACTCCACCACTACGAGAGGATCTCGTCCCGAGATCTAGAATGGCACCGGAGGGAAAACGGAAGAGAAAGAGAAGAGGTAAAACTAAGTTGCTTCATTGACAAACGAGTTAAACCACGAACCTTGAAGAGGTTAAGACACTCCGGGAGAATAATACAACGGAGATGAATGAAGTTGAAAGCACTCCGTTAAGAAAGAGGAACAAGTAAGAACAAATTCGTGCAGCACTCCGGTTGAAAAGAGATGCAAGGCTTGATAAGGCGAAAAGAACTTGAGCAAAAGGGAACAACACTTCGGTTAAATGGATAGGCATGAAAAGAACATGATCTTGACAAAACAAGATGGGTTGAAGAGAGCAACATCACATTGCCTCCGGAGCAATAGTAAGAATGGAATGGGATGAACGAAGGAAAACAAGATCTTGAGGTAGCACGCTTACAACAAATGCTAGAGCGGAGTTGTTGGAAAGCCCACAACGAAAAGAATACGCTTGATATGGTCTTATGGAATACATCTCAAATTATGAGGTGACAATTCTGCCACTAACGAAAACAATAGATTGGATTGATATGAACTAGGAGACGAGAAACTTATTTCACCGGAAGGATGAGAGAAGAACTTGGGTCTTATATGAGCACCATAGATAGCAACAATCCTTAGGGACGGTTTTAGGTGAACTATAGCCCAAGATAATTCCAATGACGAGATTGATGGCTTTAAAATAGCTCATTCTTAACAATATGTGAATCATGAAGCATGAAGTCAAATTATCAAGAATGACATAATACCACCTCCAATGATACGGAAGAAAGAATTGCACTCCGGATCACAAGAAGAAGAAAGCTTGAGCTCCTCTAAAAGAATCTTGATGAACACTTCGAGAAGGAATTAAATCCTTGATGAACCAATCATGTAGAGCCTCCTTGAGGAACTCCGATAAACAAAAGAATGCTCAAACGGAAGGCAAGAGCAAATGGAAACACAAGGTGAAGACTTGCAATGATTTAAATGGATCTCCGTGATAATTAGATCTTGGAACTCCGGGAAAGAAAAGATAAGGCATCTCGAACTGAGAATATGATATGAGGAACCACTCCGGAAAAAAAAAATTAATCACTTGGATTAAACAAGAATAATAATTACATTATGCTCGTCCTTCATCAATTAAATTGATGACAATCAACGGATTGCATACAACTTATTCCCGTAGAAAGAATTAAGATAGATATAGAGTCGACTTGGAAAAAGGTCTTCAACGAACCACCGCTAGGATTGAAAACAACGAATCAATTGATATGATAACGAAAGAATAGGAATCTTGCACGAACCACCGTAAGAATTGACAACGAATAAATAGATATGATAGCAAGGAAGAAAAATCCTGAATAGCCACCGTAAGAATTGGAACTGAACGAAGTAAAGGGATGAATCACCGGGAAGAATTTGAGAACGAGTGAAGATACTTGAGGGGATTTAGATACCACTGAAACGAAGAGATCACGAGCTAATTAGAGAATATTGAATGATGCACCGGTAAGATTAGGAGGATGATAACTGAAAGCTGGGAATGAATAAACCTGAATTGATGGACTCCGGATAACAAACTGAGAAGACTCTTGAATTACTCCGGATAGGTGAAAAGAATTCTCACGATCAAAACAATTATGAGAGGATGGCCGAGAATGGGGCAAGATATGGAGAAAAACTCTTCTTCGGTCTTCAAATGATGAGAATGGAAACAAGAAGCACCACCAAGAATTATTGAGGCACACCTGAATGAAGAATGGAAAAGTTGAGCCGACGATGAAAAGAATTAGAAAGATCTTGGACAAGGGCATTTGACTGATGATAAATCATTCTTACGTCAAACTTCAAAAAGAATTTAGGATAGCTCCGGGAAAATAGAAGAGTCAGGTAAGATCCTGGAAAAGACCTGTGCGTTAGGGCCCACTCAAGAGAAACACTGTTGAAAAGATTACTTGAAAAGGAGATAGCACCGGTTGAATTAAATGGCTTGAATAAGATAACATCCTTGAAAGATCTTGAATGAATGCAGAGTGGAAAACACGAATCTTCAAGATATCTTGAGCACTTCGGAACAATTGAATAGTGAGAGGTGAATGATTAAGAATTGCACCGGCATGAGAAGGTATTTGAAACGAGGAAAAAGGGATATTAGATCAACACCGAAAGCTTGATTTGAAACCATCGGAGAAGAAAAAAGAGCAAATAATGATGAACTTGAGGCTTTGTTAGTCTCTTCATGAGAATCACCGGATAAGAACATTGACGGAAAGGAATGGAGAGACTTCATAACCAATAAGATGGATACTTGATTGAGAAATCTAAGTCCTTGAAGAAAAACAAGGGAGGGAGGGTGGGAAAAACAAAGACAACTTGGAACGGATGAAACAAACACTGTTGAGAAGACTTGAGTTGATCTTGCGAATGTTGAAATGATCGGATCCAATTGAAAAGAAACAACACCGGTTGAAAAGGATTGACATGACCGTCTCGATGACCGAGAAAGATTAGTACTCACATCGGAGTATGAGAACACCGCTTAGGGAAAGGTATGGAATCAAACATTTGACTTCGAAGCAACTCGAATACCACAACTCAAAACAAAACAAGGATTGGCTTGCAGAATAAGCCGGAACAAACATATGATAGAGATTTCGTCCGAAGTTTTCGTGGTGGGGCCTACACGGGCTCGATCGTACAGCACCATCATGTACAAGGCAGTGCACATGACATACGAAGCGTCCCCGAGTCGGCATAGCCAAGGACTCTTTAAGACACAAAGAGACCACTGTAAAACCAACCGTGAATAGGCGGACCACTAGACGCCGAACCCCAATTTCGTATCATACCTCTATCGGAAAGATATCCTACGAGCTACTTGAATTCCCACCTATGAAACTCCTGAAATTTTCCGGTTATGCAATCAGGTGTTGGGGATACAGGGGAAGCATAATATCTCACCCAAAACTAGCAAATCCTACATCCAGCCGTATCCATCCTTCAACACATAACCAAGAAACCTTCGGAAATCATCTACCTCAACCTTCAAAAAGCATCCGTTATACGAGTTATGGCAATACTCCTGAACTCCTGCCCCAGTACTGGGTGGCGTCGAAGTTATCTCACCAACGAACTGCATAAAAGAGATTTTCGATGTCGGCGTACTAAACTCAGGTATTCCAGAACTGCAACGATAAAATTATGACGACAACACCTCACAGCTCAACTCCCCGGGACACTTCCACAAAACCCCTGACAGGAGGACCAAGACAATGTTCTCGTCATAAAACCATTGGAACGATTCCAAGATACCCGCGTGATCCTAAAAAAATTTAGTGAAATTTGAGAAGAGAAGAGTCAATACTCTACGTCAGGATGCCCTACCAGAGCGATGAGGAGACTGGGAACTAAAAAGAATTCCTAAACTCTCCGATATATAATTCCTAAATGACTCAAAACATTTTTCTAGATACAACTCGGCTGCTAAAATGATCAAGCAATGGGGCTCCTAAGGTCGGGGAAGGCTCTGATTACCAACTTGTAATGCCCTCGATGCGGCTATATCTCCCACGTGTCGAAGCACGACTTAGAGGCATAACCGCATTGAAAGAAATGTCGTAAGTGAGGTAATCTTCACACAACCCATGTAATACATAAGGGAAAGAGATACATAGTTGGCTTACAATCGCCACTTCACACAATTACATGAATAAAGCATTACATCAACCAGATACAATCAAGGTCCGACTACGGAACCAAAATAAAAAAAGAACCCCAAATGCGACACGGTCCCCGATCGACCCCAACTGGGTTCCACTACTGATCAATTAGAACGAAACAGCACAAAGGACAAGATCTTCATCGAGCTCCTCCTGAACTTGGTTGAGTCATCTACACGGTCTCATCGGCACCTGCAAGCTGGTTTTGGAAGTATCTGTGAGCCACAGGGACTCAGCAATCTCGCACCCTCGCGATCAAGACTATTTAAGCTTATGGGTAAGGTAAAAGGTATGAGGTGGAGCTGCAGCAAGCGACTAGCATATATGGTGGCTAACATACGCAAATGAGAGCGAGAAGAGAAGGCAAAGCACGGTCGATAAAAGTATGATCATGAAGTGATCCTATAGCAACCTACGTCAAGCATAACTCCAACAACCATGTTCACTTCCCGGACTCCGCCGGAAAAAGACCATCACGGTTACGCACGCGGTTGATGCATTTTTAATTAAGGTCAACTTCAGGTTTTCTACAACCGGACATTAACAAATTCCCATCTGCCCATAACCGCGGGCACGGCTTTCGAAAGTTCAAATCCCTGCAGGGGTGTCCCAACTTAGCCAATCACAAGCTCTCACGGTCAACGAAGGAATAGACCTCCTCCTAAGACATTCCGATCAGACTCGGTATCCCGGTTCTACAAGACATTTCGACAGGGCAAAACTAAACCAGCAACACCGCCCGAATGTGCCGACAAATCCCGATAGGAGCTACACATTTCTCTTTCTCAGGGCACACTCAGATGAGCCAGACATCGGGTAGGCCAGCCCAGAGTTGCCCCTGGTAGCCCCGGAGATCGCTCAGTTGGACCAACACTCAGGGGAGCACTGGCCCGGGGGGGTAAAATAATGATGACCCTCAGGAGCGCGACTCCCAAGGGAAAAGAAAAAGGCTAGGTGGAAAATGGTAAAACCAATGTTGGGCATTGCTAGAAGAGCTTTACTTAAGGCGAACTGTCAAGGGGTTCCCATTATTACCCAACCGCGTAAGGAACGCAAAATCCGGGAACATAACACCGATACGACGGAAACTAGGGTGGCAAGAGTGGAACAAAACACCAGGCATAAGGCCGAGCCTTCCACCCTTTACCAAGTATATAGATGCATTAATTAAATAAGATATATTGTGATATCCCAACAAGTAAACATGTTCCAACCAGGAACAACATCTCCATGTTCCAACAAGGAACAAACTTCAATCTTCACCTGCAACTAACAACGCTATAAGAGGGGCTGAGCAAAGCGGTAACATAGCCAAACAACGGTTTGCTAGGACAAGGTGGGTTAGAGGCTTGGTTCAACAATATGGGAGGCATGATAAGAAAGTGGTAGGTATCGCAGCATAGGCATAGCAAAAGAGCGAGCATCTAGCAAGCAAAGATAGAAGTGATTTCGAGGGTATGATCATCTTGCCTGAGATCCCGCAAGGAAGAAGAACGAGTCCATGAAGAAGACAAACGGATGTAGACGAACGGGTCCTCACAAACGCAACATAACCAGAACCAACCCGAAGAAGCAAACACCGGAAAGAAGCACACAACATAGTAAACAACCAACACATGAACATGGTATGATATGCGGGATGCGGTATGCGATGCATATGCATGATTTGCAACATAATCATGGAACCTGGCCTCAACTTGGAAATCCAAGTGTGCCACTGGAAAGGTGAGATGAAATCGCTTGAAAACGATATAAAGATCACCGGAATCGGAGTTACGGTTTGGAAATGGCAAGCAATTCAAATATGACCACGATTTGCGATATACAGCAAGTAGCCATCTAAATGCAACAAGATGAACATGCTACGGCACTCAAACATGACAACAAAATACATGGCAGGAATCCATTCAAGATGCTTAACAAAAGTCTAGCACTGAGCTACAGCCAAATCATCCATTAACAGGTTCAAACAAGCATGGCAAAAGTGCAAGCGGTAAACAGATCTCAGACTTAGTGAAATTAACACTTGTCTGGAATTTCAGATCAGGTAGCACACTTTGGAGCATGAAAACTATATGTGACAGGACCTGAACATGGTAAAATAAAGCATGGCATGGAGCTACTCAAAGAGCTTAACAAAAGTCCCTTAGTGACCTTGAGCCAAAAGGGATCAGAAAATACAATTGTAAGCATGTGAACATGGCAAAAACATAATCAGTTCTCAGACTTAGTGAAAACTGGAGCATGCTGAAACAGATAATCAAGTAGGCATGTTACAAGCTCGATGCACTCACTACAGAGCAAGGCATGACAATCTAAGCATACACCCATCAAGAATGCACATTATACAAGCTAGACATGGCAAGAACAATAACATAGCATGCACGGATCAACTACAACATCCTCGGCAAAATCGCTAACAAGTAGACAATCTGCCCAGATTCACGAAATTGCAAAAGTAGAGCTTGATTGACTGAAGCTAGGGTGCTCCATAATTGCAAACAAAGACATGGATGGATAGAGAACTACAAGATTAACAAAACATCCTTACTGATCATCCTCAAAAGAGGCACGGATCACTAGGAAACAACATGAACATATGGCCATATGAGATAAACAGGTCAAGGACTTAGTGGAAATGCTAAGTCCCTGAAATCAGCATTACCAAGTGCCTCACTTTGCAAGCTTGTGCTAGTCACCACACACATCACAAAAATACATGGGTTGCACCTCTGGATAGATGGAAAAACATATAACAAAACATATGTAGAACTCAGGGGCATAACATGCACACAATAATCATGGCAAAAATGACAAATATCTAAATGGAGCAGCAGATCTGACAATTATCTCAAGTAGCACTCTTCTAACAGCATTTCGGGCATCAAGATGAACTCAAATGAAAATGATGCAATGAGATTAAATGATGTACTCTCTGAGACGAACATTTTGATATGCTATATGCATGAATCGGAGCTTTGGATGCAAACTTACAATGCGATGAATAGAGGCATATGAATCTGGGAATTTCGGGGACTTAGTAGAAATTTGGACCTCTCCAAGAAACTCAACGGGACGGAGCGGTGCGGGATGACGAGATCCGAGGCGGAGGGCACTGTTTGGTTGGAGGAGGTGGTGGATCTGATCCCGGCAAACGGATCCGGCCAGAGTTCACGTCGGAGAGGCACCGCAGTTGGGGAAGGTGACCGGAGCGGTCGGATCCGGCGAGGTCGGGCCGCTCGCCGGAGCCCTCGGGCGAGGTGCGGTGCGGGCAGCCGGGTGCGGCGGCGAGGCAAGCGCAGGCAGGCGGTGCGGGCGCGCTCGGCGGCGACATGACGGCGGCCGGAGTGGGGCGTCAGCGGCGAAGGGCGAAGACGGCGGCGGGGCTTCCGGTGGAGAAGGCGGCGGCGCTCGGGCGTGGATCTCGCGCGGGTGGAGGCGGTTGGCGCGGGCTCCCGCGGGCTCCGCGCGAGCCAAGCGGGCCGCGGCGGTGGTTGGCCGGCGCGCATGCCACATGGCGAGGTGGGATTGGAGGGGAGAGGTGGAAGGGATGATATGGTGGCCCCTGATTGGTGGAGGTGAGGTGGCCGGGCGGGGTGAACATGTCCGGCCGCCGGGCGGACGTGTCCGGCGGTGCAAGGAGGATGAAGGTTAGGGTTCATCCGCGAATTTCAGGAGGGGAGCACATATTTATAGGTAGAGGGAGTTAGGAGAGTCCAAATGAGGTGCGGTTTTCGGCCACGCGATCGTGATCGAACGCTCTAGATGATGGAGAGGGTTTTGGTGGGTTTTGGGCCAAATTGGAGGGGTGTTGGGCTGCAACACACACGAGGCCTTTTTGGTCCCTCGGTTAACCGTTGGAGCATCAAACGAAGTCCAAATGGTACGAAACTTGATAGGTGGTCTACCGGTAGTAAACCAAGGCCGCATGGCAAGTCTCAGTCCAATCGGAAATGTTTAATCCCCACACATGAGAAGAAGGTAGAAAGGACCACCGGAGGAGAACGGAGCGCCGGATTGCAAAACGAACAACGGAGAAAATGCTCGTATGCATGAGACGAACATGTATGCAAATGAAATGCACATGATGACATGATATGCAATGCATGACATGCAAGCAATGACAAGGCAACAACAGCGAATAACTGGACGACACCTGGCACATCGGTCTCGGGGCGTTACAGTAGCCAGTTGCATGGTGATCCTGCCAGCAATGTCGGCAAGGCGGCTGATCCAGAGGTTTTCTCCCTTCATAAAATCCGCATGGTTGGTGGCGTCATTCCTCCGCAGTTGTCTCTCGGCCTCCCGATCTTTGGTCAGGGCCTCCTCCCGGGCCCTGTCCTTCGAAAGCGTCCCCTCGAGGCCTTCCAGCTTCAGCTTCAGATGCCTGATGGAGTCATTGGCCTCAGAGAGCAGCTCGACCTTGCCGAGGACTGTGGCATGTGCATCAGCCAAGGCACCTTTGGCCGCATCCCTCTCCTCTGTCGGCTCCAGGACCTGCTTCTTCAGCCCATCCCGCTCCACCTCCAGCTCGTTCACCTTGCCAGCCTGGACCTGGGCCTGAGCATTGAGTGCCTCCTCGTGCCTCTGCTCCTGCTCCCGGGTCCGCTGCACGACAAGCTTCTTGACCTCCTCATCCTTGCCGCGGAGTGTCGCGACGAGCTTCTCCTCACGACCAGCAAGGTCCTCCTCTTGGGAGTTCAACACGGCCTGAAGCTGGTGCCGAGCGGCCTTGTCCTTGGCGGCCTATGCTTTTGCCGCCTCCTGGGCCTTCTCGACGTCGGCCTGCTTCAGGACAAGCTCCTGCTTGCGCTCGGCCAGCAGATCTTGGGCAGTCTTCAGTTCCTCACAGACCTGGCGGAACCAAGCCTGCGTCTCGGTGAAGCGCTCCTCGAGATCCGCCTCTTCCTTGTCCACCGCCGCCATCCTGGACTTGGCATTGTCGAGGCGGGCATGGTGAAGCGCCTGGAGCTTCTTGAAGTTGACGCTCATGGCCTGGAGGAGCCGCTCTTCCTGGCCACCACCAGTGCTCGGTTCGTCAACAACCTCAAGCCCGGCGGTGGCGAGCACCTCATCATCAAACACCTTCCCCTTGGTGGGTGCCCTGGTGCTCGCCGTCCCTAGGAGGTGGACGAACAGGTCGTCGCTCACCTTTAGGTACTTGTCCGAGCCAGAGGCAGCGGAGGAGGAAGGTTGATCGTCAACCACCCCCTCCTCGGCAGCGGCCTTGCCGGCCTCCCTGGCAGGCCCCCTGCCGATCTCCCCGGCCGGCCACTTGGCAGCATCCTCAGCGGCACCCTTGGCGGCCTCCTTGGCGGCGATCTTGGCGGCCTCGGCCTCGACATCCCTGGCGACCTCCTCAATGACGGTGTCAATGTCCTCCCGGTCCGCCGGGGAAGGGTGTGGATACCAAGGAGGGGAATGAGGCGAAGCTAAGACCGAGGTTTGAAAAGAAAAAGCCAGAACAGGGACAGAAGGGAATTAACTCACCCGTGTCGAGCTGGGAAGAAGTGGCCCCCTCCTCGCCGATATTTGGTGTCGGGATAGAGCCACCAGCGCCCAGGTTCGCCTCCTCCTCCGTGCGCATGGGCTCGGTGCTTGGCACCCTTGCCGGGGACGCCCCTCGGGGCAGCGTGGTTGATGGGGGTGGCATGTTGGGGGTGGCCCTCAGTGGATCCTCATGCTGCCATCCTCCTCCTGCAACCACGGCAAGGTCAGCGCCAAGGGATCGTACCCCAACACACGTTAATGTGGAGCGAGTGGTGAACGCACGCTGGGAGCTGCATCAGGGGCTGCTATCCGGGCTGCTCTCCACCACCGGGGGCGTACTCGAGGTGCCCGCCGGGGGCTCGCCGCCCGTCGAGGCCCTGGCCCTCTTCGCCACCCTCTGGGCCAGCGTCTCCATGTCCTACAAGAGTAAAAACAAGTCAAGGAAACCAACGCGGTCTAAAGGAACGGAGATGATGAAAGACAAGATGCTTACTCATCCTCCACCTCCGCTTCCACTGCCTTCCTCTTCCTCCTTGGGCTGAGAGACCCAAGATCAAAGACGACCTCTGTGTCGACGTCTGCAGGAGGAGGGGAAGGGGATGGAGTCCGGCGACGCTTGGACGAAGAAGAGGCGGTCGCTTTCTTCTTCACCACCGCGGCCTTCACCACCTTACTCGTTGACGCGGCCCTCGTCAGGTGCACGGACTCCCCATAGGCCTCTTGCCGTTGACCGGTCCTACCGGGCTGGACCAGCTCGCCAGAGCTGGCCCGCCGCAGGACACGCTTTCTCCCTGTTGCTGGAGGGTCATCAGCCCCGGCCTCTTCCTCGGTCGACTCCTCGACCACATCTTCGACGAGACGGGCCCCGGTGCCGGCGCTACTGACCTCCCCAGCAGGCTCTGCCCATCCGGCAAGCTCCTCCTCCACGGCCACCTCAGCCTCGTTCTCCACATGGCCGATGCTACCAGCTTCCCTGGCAAGCGCCGCCACCGTCGCCCTGGTGGCGATGTAGTCTAGCTCCTCCTTGGTGGTGTCCTTGATAAGCAGTGGCTCATCGCGGACATACCTCTCAGACAGGTTATCGACCTGCACCTGCTCCTCCTTTGGCTTGGCCCAACTTGGGTCAAGGCCATGCGTGTTGAAGTCCGACATCATGGCGATGATGTCGGTTTGGCGAGAGTTGTTGCTTAGTGGGACCACTCCCGCCAGCAACCCCAACAGAGGCCCCTTGATGACCTTGCCGGCCTTTGCGGCCTTGTCGGCTCTCTCAGCCCTGCCGTCATCACCCACATCAAGCTGGAAAAGCCATTGACAAAAATGAGCGTGCCCCATCACCGTGAAGTAGTGCTTCAAGCCAGGGCGAAGCCTCATGACATCGGCCACGTTCCTAAAGAGCCAGGTCGTCCTCCCCTTGTTATGCAGTGGGGCGATGCGGCGGTGGATGAAATCGGCCCCAGTCATCTCAAGGGTGAGCCCGGCCATAGTGAGGCGATGGATCCTAGTGGTAGAAATCCCGAGCTTCTTGTCATCGGCATCAGCGTCGCTCCAGTCCTTGCGGCGGACTGGCGGGCTCTGACGAACTTGGCAGAACTCCTGCGGATCCTCCTCCTGATCCATAGCCACCGACCCCGCCACTGCTCCCACCTCTCCTTCTGGGCACCCTCTGGATACGTGCCTTTCTCCTGGGTCCATGGGATCCATGTGACACAGTAGGAGATGCCCCCCCCCTACCTGGATACGGGGAAAGAAATAGTGGCGGAAAAGCGTCGTGCTGGGAAGCATTCCGGCAAAGCCCTCACAGAGGTGGGCGAAGAGGGCCATACATGCCACGGCATTTGGCGTGAAATCAAGAAGATGGAAGCCGGAGGTGTGCATGACATCGTTAAAAAAGTCGGAGAAAGGGGGCAAAGCCCGTAGGAGAAGTAGTGAACAAAGAAAGGATACCGATTCGGGCCGGCCTTGGCAAAATCAGGGGGATGATGTGTGTAGTCAGATGCCCCGTCGTCTTCACCCCCCACAGAGGCTTGTGGTAGTACCTGAGGTGGACCGCATCAACCGTCGAGGGGAATAAGGCAAGCTGCATCTGAAGCGCCACCGACTCGCTCTCCGGTATCTCCTTCTCCTCGACGTCCTTGGCCACTCCCTTGCCCTTACTGGTTTTGGGTGCCATGGCGGCCGGGAAAGAGGTGAAGAATCTGGAGCAGTGGGATATTGGGGGCAATGGGGGCGTGGCAGCGGCGGATGGAGGCGGGGGTTTCGTCTTTTTTGCTTGAGGAAGAAGAAGGGGGGACGGCGGTTTCGAAATTGGAGAGACGCGGAGGGTAAATGAGCAGCGCACCCGCAGTTTCCCCTTTTTCTTATGGGAAAGACGCGGGCCGCCTCTTTACCATTCACTGCGATGTGACGCGTGAGGGAAGCAACCGCCCCACGCATGACCCCCACGTCACACACAACCCCCCGTGTTGCACATTCGACGCGGGTCGTGGGGAAGTGCGACGAGCAAGAAAGTTACAGCAGTAAAACTCGGCCCCGCATGCCCGCGCACCATTTTGGGCCTAGCCCAACAACGCATCGCTCTTATGTATGGCCCGGGCCCAGGGGCTCCTGTCGGTGCACAAAAGTAGGGGCTCTCTTTTGTACCCCTTTACTTGCGCGCAGACAGTTAGAGCTGCGCCTGCGGCCATACCTAGCGGGGCAGCGGAAGCAAAAGCACAAGACAACCAGAACAATGCCAAGACCAGAGACACAAAGAGCAAGAGGGCGAGGTGGACTCCCCCGGCAAGACCCTTGTCAGGGCAGCCTCCATAGCCCCGGCAAGAGCCTTGCCGGGGCAACTTGCCCAACGCTAGCAGAGCACGCCACCCTTGAGCCCAAGGGTTCCAACACCATCAACCACATTGGAACCAAGACTCGGGAGGCACCTCCATGGTGACATACAAATTTTTGTGAAGACAAAGAGCCCACAAGACTAGAAGATGACCAGAAGACAAGACAATCACAAGCCCCCTTGCCGAGGATGCCCCCGAGGCCCCGACAAGGCTCCTTGCCGAAAACACGCGCATGGCCCTGGCAACACTCTTGCCGAGGGCGATCACAAGACCCCGGCAAGACCCTTGCCGGGAATATACGTGGGAACGCGACCTTGCCGCCCCGTCACTGCCCCAGCTCAGAGGCTAACCCACCAGCTGAGGCTAGTACCCACGTGGCAGTACGTGGATGCAAATCCAGCTAGTCGAGCACCTGCGTGGTGGCATGCAGATCTTTGTGAAGACCCTACCACCACGCCATCTCAGCAGCCCACCAGCTTACATGGTGTTGCATGCCTCGTTGGCCTGGATGCTTGTCGGAGCAAGGTGGAACGACGACGGACGGGACGGGCCTTGTTGCCATCCCCAATAAAGCAACGGGACACCTAAGGAGCACATTTAATGCGCCTTGTCTCGTAATGACAGGCGATAAGCTTGTACACTGTATACCTTTCCACCTCCTGTGTGCCACTGTGGCGACCCCTTTTGACTATAAAAGGAGGCCCGAGGCATACTAGAGAAGGATTCGGATCTTTTGGACTATGCAGGCACCGCAGCTAGTTCGGAACCTCAAGAACACTCAAATATACACCAAAGCGGTATTAGGGTATTACACATCCTTGAGGCCCGAACCTGGGTAAACGATCATTGTGCTGGCTACTAGACCCGCTCTTTGCACAACCCCATGCCCGCTGACCATAGAAGGGATCCCAGTGATTCCATAGGTGTCGTTTCCACCGACACCATCTAGCAAGCAACTAGCACCACTCCTCCATCCATCAAGCAAACCATCTAGTAGTACCTAACATCAACATACATCCATCTATCCAAGATCCACTGATCCATGTAACTAGCAGCATGGACAAGAGAGGAACAGGGGACAGAGAGATGAACAAGGAAAATAGAGGTAAGGAAGAGAGGCTCACCCCAGGCCGTAGTCGAAGGAGAGAAGTCGCCGGCCGCGCGCGGAAGAGATGGCGGGAGGTGGCGACGAGGGTCACGGTAGCGTCCGCCGCTGGTTCGGTGGCTGCTACTGGGGTGACGGGGGGACGGCAGGGGCCAGCGGGGTGGGCGCGCCCTCGCTCATCGGAGAGGAGCGGGCGGCGGGGTAAGGAACCTAAGCACACTAGGCTGATCCCGTTCGGCGGAATCGGGCGAGGAGAGACAAGAGGGTGGAGGGCGGCGTAGGAAAGGGATACGGGAGGTAGTGGTAGCGCGGGATGGAGGGTGGCTGACCGACCTGTACGTCTTACCCATAGTAGTAGCGCGGGAGTACAACACGGGGTACTGCTATCCACTTAGTAGTAGAGCGGATTTAACACCAAGCGCTACTACTACTGCTTGTCCGAGGAGGCATGATGGAAATTATTTAGTAGTAGCGTGGATTTTTGTACCCTCGCTACTACTATGGGTTACTAGTAGCGCGTTTTTACTGCGCTCGCTACTACTAAGTAGCAGTAGCGCGTAACACATAACCCACGCTACTAGTAAGCTCATGTGTACAAGGTTTTCCCTAGTAGTGCATCCAACATGTTGAGCTTGCATTTCCCCCTCATGCTAGCCAAATTCTTTGCACCAAGTAGAGATACTACTTGTGCTTCCAAATATCCTTAAACCCAGTTTTCCCATGAGAGTCCATCATATCTGCCTATGGATTGAGTAAGATCCTTCAAGTAAGTTGTCATTGTTGCAAGCAATAAAAATTGCTCTCTAAATATGTATGATCTATTAGTGTGGAGAAAATAAGCTTTATACGATCTTGTGATGTGGAAGAAATAAAAGCGACGGACTGCATAATAAAGGTCCATCTCACAAGTGGCAATATAAAGTGACATTTTTTGCATTAAGATTTCATGCGTCCAACCATAAAAACACATGACAACCTCTGCTTCCCTCTGCGAAGGGCCTATCTTTCATTTTTGTCTTATACTTTCTACAAGAGTCATGGTGATCTTCACCTTTCCTTTTTACATTTTATCCTTTGGCAAGCAGTGTGTGTTGGAAAGATCCTGATATATATAGCTAATTGGATGTGGGTTTTCATAAACAACTATTGTTGACATTACCCTTGAGGTAAAAGGCTGGGAGGCGAAATTATAAGCCCCTATCTTTCTCTATGTCTGATTAAAGCTTCATACCCATAAGTATTGCGTGAGTGTTAGCAATTGTGAAAGACTAAATGATAGTTGAGTATGTGGACTTGCTGAAAAGCTCTTATATTGACTCTTTCCGATGTTATGATAAATTGCAATTGCTTCAATGACTGAGACTATAGTTTGCTAGCTTTCAATGAAGTTTATGATTCATACTTTACATTGTGGATGGATTCTTACTTTAACATAAGAAATCATATGACAATATATATATATATATATATATATATATATATATTGTTGTTCTAAGAATGATCATGATGCCTTCATGTCCGTATTTTATTTTATCGACACCTCTATCTCTAAACATGTGGACATATTTTTCGATATTGGCTTCCGCTTGAGGACAAGCGAGGTCTAAGCTTGGGGGAGTTCATACGCCCATTTTGCATCATACTTTTATATCGATATTTTTTGCATTATGGACTATTATTACACATTATGTCACAATACTTATGCCTTTTCTCTCTTATTTTACAAGGTTTACATGAAGAGGGAGAATGCCGGCAGCTGGAATTTTAGGCTGGAAAAGGAGCAAATATTAGAGACCTATTCTGCACAACTCCAAAAGTGATGAAACTCCATGGCAATCAGTTTTGGAATATATAAAAATATTGGGTGAGAAAGCACCAGAGGGGGGCCACCCACCATCCACGAGGGTGGGGGCGCGCCCTACCCCCCTGGGCGCGCCCCCTACCACGTGGGCCCCCTGGTAGGCCTCCGTTGCCCATCTTTTGCTATATGAAGTCTTTCGCCCTGGAAAAAAATAAGAAGGAAGCTTTCGGGACAAAGCGCCGCTGTCTCGAGGCGGAACCTTGGCGGAACCAATCTAGGGCTTCGATGGAGCTGTTCTGCCGGGGAAACATCCCTCCGGGGCGGGGAAATCATCACCATCGATCCTCTCATCAGGAGGGGGTCAATCTCCATCAACATCTTCACCACTACCATCTCCTCTCAAACCCTAGTTCATCTCTTGTATCCAATTTTTGTCTCAAAACCTCAGATTGGTACCTGTGGGTTGCTAGTAGTGTTGATTACTCCTTGTAGTTCATGCTAGTTGGTTTATTCGGTGGAAGATTATATGTTCAGATCCTTTACGCATATTAATACTCCTCTGATTATAAACATGAATGTGATTTGTGAGTAGTTACGTTTGTTCCTGAGGACATGGGAGAAGTCTTGCTATAAGTACTCATGTGAATTTGGTATTCGTTCGATATTTTGATGAGATGTATGTTGTCTCTCCTCTAGTGGTGTCATGTGAACGTCGACTACATGACACTTCACCATTGTTTGGGCCTAGGGGAAGGCATTGGCAAGTAATAAGTAGATGATGGGTGATAACCCACAAGTATAGGGGATCGCAACAGTTTTCGAGGGTAGATTATTCAACCCAAATTTATTGATTCGACACAAGGGGAGCCAAAGAATATTCTCAAGTATTAGCAGCTGAGTTGTCAATTCAACCACACCTGGAAACTTAATATCTGCAGCAAAGTATTTAGTAGCAAAGTAATATGATAGTAGTGGTAACGGTAGCAAAAGGTAATGGTACAAAAGTAATGTTTTTGGTATTTTGTAGTGATGATAGCAATAGCAACGGAAAAGTAAATAAGCGAAGAACAATATATGGAAAGCTCGTAGGCAATGGATCAGTGATGCAGAATTATGCCGGATGCGGTTCGTCATGTAACAGTCATAACCTAGGGTGACACAGAACTAGCTCCAATTCATCAATGTAATGTAGGCATGTATTCCGAATATAGTCATACGTGCTTATGGAAAAGAACTTGCATGACATCTTTTGTCCTACCCTCCCGTGGCAGCGGGGTCCTAGCGGAAACTAAGGGATATTAAGGCCTCCTTTTAATAGAGTACCGGACCAAAGCATTAACACATAGTGAATACATGAACTCCTCAAACTACGGTCATCACCGGTAAGTATCCCGATTATTGTCACTTCGGAGTTAATGGATCATAACACATAATAGGTGACTATAGACTTGCAAGATAGGATCAAGAACTCTCATATATTGATGAAAACATAATAGGTTCAGATCTGAAATCATGGCACTCGGGCCCTAGTGACAAGCATTAAGCATAGCAAAGTCATAGCAACATCAATCTCAGAACATAGTGGATACTAGGGATCAAACCCTAACAAAACTAACTCGATTACATGATAAATCTCATCCAACCCATCACCGTCCAGCAAGCCTACGATGGAATTACTCACGCACGGCGGTGAGCCTCATGAAATTTGTAATGGAGGAAGGTTGATGATGACAATGGTGATGGATTCCCCTCTCCGGAGCCCCGAACGGACTCTAGATCAGCCCTCCCGAGAGGTTTTAGGGTTTGGCGGCGGCTCCGTATCATAAAACGTGATGAATCCTTCTTCTTATTTTTTCTCCCCGAAAGCAAATATATAGAGTTGGAGTCGAGGTCGGAGGAGCTCCAGGGGGCCCACGAGGTAGGGGCGCGCCCCCACCCTCGTGGCTAGGGTGTGGGGCCCCTGGACTTCATCGTTTGCAAGGATTTTTTATTATTTCCGAAAAGATGTTCCGTGAAGTTTCAGGTCATTCCGAGAACTTCTGTTTCTCCACATAAATAACACCATGGTAATTCTGCTGAAAACAGCGGCAGTTCGGGTTAGTTCCATTCAAATCATGCAAGTTAGAGTCCTAAACAAGGGCAAAAGTGTTTGGAAAAGTAGATACGACGGAGACGTATCAACTCCCCCAAGCTTAAACCTTTGCTTGTCCTCAAGCAATTCAGTTGACAAACTGAAATTGATAAAGAAAAACTTTTACAAACTCTGTTTGCTCTTGTTGTTGTAAATATGTAAAGCCAGCATTCAAGTTTTCAGCAAAGATTCTGAACTAACCATATTCACGATAACGCATAGGTCTCATGTTTACTCATATCAATGGCATAATCAACTAGCGAGCAATAATAATAAATCTTGGATGACAACACTTTCTCAAAACAATCATAATATGATATAACAAGATGGTATCTCGCTAGCCCTTTCTGAGACCGCAAAACATAAATGCAGAGCACCTTTAAAGATCAAGGACTGACTAGACATTGTAATTCATGGTAAAAGAGATCCAGTCAAGTCATACTCAATGTAAACTAACAGTGATGAATGCAAATGACGGCGGTGCTCTCCAACTGGTGCTTTTTAATAAGAGGATGATGACTGAACATGAAAGTAAATAGATAGGCCCTTCGCAGAGGGAAGCAGGGATTTGTAGAGGTGCCAGAGCTCGGTTTAGAAATAGAGGTGAATAATATTTTGAGCGGTATACTTTCATTGTCAACATAACAACCAAGAGATGGCGATATCTTCCATGCTACACACATTATAGGCGGTTCCCAAACAGAATGGTAAAGTTTATACTCCCCCTCCACCAACAAGCATCAATCCATGGCTTGCTCGAAACAACGAGTGCCTCCAACTAACAAGAGTCTCGGGGGGAGTTTTGTTTGCAATTATTTTGATTTGATTTGCATAAAGCATGGGACTGGGCATCCCGGTGACCAGCCATTTTCTCGTGAGTGAGGAGCGGAGTCCACTCCTCTTGAGAATAACCCGCCTAACATGGAAGATACGGACAACCCTAGTTGATACATGAGCTATTCGAGCATACAAAACAGGATATTTATTTGAAGGTTTAGAGTTTGGCACATACAAATTTACTTGGAACGGCAGGTAGATACCGTATATAGGTAGGTATGGTGGACTCATATGGAATAACTTTGGGGTTTATGGAGTTGGATGCACAAGCAGTATTCCCGCTTAGTACAGGTGAAGGCTAGCAAAAGACTGGGAAGCGACCAGCTAGAGAGCGACAACAGTCATGAACATGCATTAAAATTAATCAACACCGAATGCAAGCATGAGTAGGATATAATCCACCATGAACATAAATATCGTGAAGGCTATGTTGATTTTGTTTCAACTACATGCGTGAACATGCGCCAAGTCAAGTCACTTAAATCATTCAGAGGAGGATACCACCCTATCATACCACATCACAACCATTTTAATAGCATGTTGGTGCGCAAGGTAAACCATTATAAGCTCCTAGCTAATCAAGCATGGCACAAGAAACTATGATCTCTAGTTGTCATTGCAAACATGTTTATTCATAATAGGTTGAATCAGGAATGATGAACTAATCATATTTACAAAAACAAGAGAGGTCGAGTTCATACCAGCTTTTCTCATCTCAGTCAGTCCATCATATATCGTCATAATTGCCTTTCACTTGCACGACCGAACGATGTGGAATAATAATAATAATAGTGCACGTGCATTGGACTAAGCTGGAATCTGCAAGCATTCAATAAACAGGAGAAGACAAGGCAATATGGGCTCTTTTGTCAGATCAACAATAATGCATATAAGAGCCACTTCAACAATTTAATCATGGTCTTCTCCTATCGACCCCCAAAGAAAAGAAAAGAAATAAAACTATTTACACGGGAAAGCTCCCAACAAGCAAAAGAAGAACAGGAAATCTTTTTGGGTTTTCTTTTTAATTACTACTACAAGCATGGAAAGTAAACTAATTAAAAGCTACAACTATTTTTTTGGTTTTTCATAAGGTTTATTAAACACACAAGAAGAAAGCATAAAAAGGGAAATAAACTAGCATGGATGATACAATGAAAAAGTATGAGCACCGACATCTAGCAATGAGTGTGTGAACATGAATGTAATGTCGGTGGGAAATACGTACTCCCCCAAGCTTAGGCTTTTGGCCTAAGTTGGTCTATGGCCACGGCTGGCCTGGCGAATATCCATAATAATAGTTGGGGTCGTACTGAGATGCAGCGGCTATCGCCTCCTGAGTTGCAGCGTGGCGACGAGCGGCCTCCGCCCTCCTCTCGTACTCATCTGCCTCCTCTCTGGTAATAACATATCTTCCTTTTGCCTAATAATCAAAGAAGGCAGGAGCAGGGAGAGTAATACGGATAGCACGACGTCTGTCAAAGATTAAGCGATACTGGAGAGGTGATTCATTCCTCTCGACAAACTGCTGGTGAACCATAGCCTCATAATCCAAATAAGTAGGAGGCAACTCAATATCATCTTCATGTATGGCTATACCAAGAAAATTAGTTATGCGGGTTGCATAACTTCCACCAAAGAAATATCTTTTGAATCTATTAAGATGCAACCTACGTGCAACAATGGCTCCCAAATTATAAGATTTATCTCCTAACACAGCACTCCTAAGAATACTGAGGTCAGGGACACACATGTGACATGCCTCATCTTTACCATTAATGCATCTACCTATGAAGAGAGCAAAATAATGTATAGTAGGAAAGTGAATGCTCCCTATGGTAGCTTGTGTTATATCTCTAGATTCCCCCATAGTTATACTAGCAAGAAAATCTCTAAATTCAGATTTGCAAGGTTCCCTAACACTACCCCATTGTGGAAGTTTGCAAGCAGTGGTAAAATCCTCTAAGTCCATAGTGTAAGAATTTTCATAAAGATCAAATAGGACAGTTGGAGAATTATGTGAAGATGAAAATTCAAACCTCCTCACAAAGGAACTAGTGAGATAGTGATACTGGTTGCACTTTTCTTCCTCGAAGCTCACAAGATCAGCGTTACACAAATATGCGTTAAATTCTTCCTTAATTCCTGCTCGATCCATAAAGTTTTCCGAAGGCCATTCACAAGGACGCACTGGAGTGTCTCTTGGTGGTTCTTCATCAGCATCACGGATTGCAAGCCTGGGTCCTTGCTTCCTTGAATAACCACCTTGGTACATTTTCCTAAGCATATTTCTTCCTCTGAAAAATTTCTGAAATTTTTAGTAACTTCAAAATAAAATTAAACCAAACTCAACAAAATTGATAGCAACTACTCCTACAAGTGCCTAGAGCCTATATCATGCATCAAAACTACTTGGAACCATATAAATTTGACATGCAAGCTCAAGAACATGGTCACCTAGGCAGCACAAATTTGCAATGAATAAAGCACTAGAACAAAAACTAATTGGACCAATGGAGGAGTCACATACCAAGGAACAATCTCCCCAAGCAGTTTTGTGAGAGGTGCTTTGAGTAAGGAGATCAAAAATGGCAGCAAAATGAGCTTGGACTCGGGTTTGAGCTGGATATTCATGTTTGTGGGAGGAAGAAGGAGTGTGTGGGTGCAGGAATAAATGGAGGAGGGCCACCGTGGGCCCATGAGGCAGGGGGGCGCGCCCTCCACCCTCGTGGCCAGGTGGATGCCCCCCTTGTTGTGTTCTCGGTGCCAAATATTCTTAAATATTCTAGAAAAAATCATATTTAAATTTCAGGGCATTTGGAGAACTATTATTTTCGGGGTATTTTTATATTGCATGGATAATTCAGATAACAGGCAGAAAAATACTATTTTTATTTTATTTTATATAAATAACAGAAAGTAAAAGGAGGGTACATAAGGTTGTGCCTTCTAGTTTCATCCATCTCATGCTCATCAAAAGGCATCCACTAACAAGGTTGATCAAGTCTTGTTAACGAACTCATTCCGAATAACATGGAACCGGAGAAATTTCGAATAACACTATGTTACCTCAACGGGGATATGCACATCCCCAATAATAAGAATATCATATTTCTTCTTGACAGTAGGAAGAGGAAATTCAAAACCTCCAAATATAATCGATGGAATTTTTCCAATAGAGTTGATACTATGAACTTGAGGTTGTTTCCTCGGAAAATGTACCGTATGCTCATTACCATTAACATGAAAAGTGACATTGCCTTTAGTGCAATCAATAACAGCCCCTGCAGTATTCAAAAAGGGTCTTCCAAGAATAATAGACATACTATCGTCCTCGGGAATATCAAGAATAACAAAGTCCGTTAAAATAGTAACGTTTGCAACTACAACAGGCACATCCTCACAAATACCGACATGTATAGCAGTTGATTTATCAGCCATTTGCAAAGATATTTCAATAGGTGTCAACTTATTCAAATCAAGTCTACGATATAAAGAGAGAGGCATAACACTAACACCGGCTCCAAGATCACATAAAGCAGTTTTAACATAGTTTCTTTTAATGGAGCATGGTATAGTGGGTACTCTTGGATCTCCAAGTTTCTTTGGTATTCCACCCTTAAAAGTATAATTAGCAAGCATGGTGGAAATTTCAGCTTCCGGTATCTTTCTCTTATTTGTAACATTTTCTTTCATGTACTTAGCATAAGGATTCAGTTTAAGCATATCAGTTAATCGCATATGCAAAAATATAGGTTTAATCATTTCAGCAAAGCGCTCAAAATCCTCATCATCCTTTTTCTTGGATGGTTTGGGAGGAAAAGGCATGGGTTTCTGAACCCGTGGTTCTCTTTCTTTACCATGTTTCCTAGCAACAAAGTCTTTCTTATCATAACATTGATTCTTTGATTGTGGGTTATCAAGATCAACAGCAGGTTCAATTTCTATATCATTATCATTACTAGGTTGAGCATCATCATTAACATTATCACTAGTTTCAGGTTCATTACCAGATTGTGTTTCAACATCAGAAATAGAAATATCATTTGGATTCTCAGGTGTTTCAGCGATAGGTTCACTAGAATCATGCAAAGTCCTATCATTTTTCTTTTTCTTCCTTTTAGAAGGACTAGGTGCATCTATATTATTTCTCTGAGAATCTTGCTCAATTCTCTTAGGATGGCCTTCAGGATACAGAGGTTCCTGAGTCATTCTACCAGTTCTAGTAGCCACTCTAACAGCATAATAATTATTATTACTATTCAATACATTGAACAAATCATTTTGAGCTTTAAGTACTTGTTCTACTTGAGTGGTAACCATAGAAGCATGTTTACTAATAAGTTTAAGTTCACCTTTAACATTAGCCATATGATCACCCAAGTGTTCAAGCATATTTGAATTGTATTTCAGTTGTCTACCAAAATAAGCATTGAAGTCTTCTTGCTTAACCATAAATTTGTCAAACTCATCTAAGCATGGGCTAGCAAACTTAGTAAATGGGATTTCAGCTTTATCATATCTATAGAGAGAATTTACCTTTACTACCTGTGTCGGGTTATCAAGACCATGAGTTTCTTCAATAGGTAATGGATTAAGATCATATGTTTCTTCAACAGGCGGTAAATTAAGACCGTGTATTTCTTCAATAGGAGGTAAATTCTTAACATCTTCGGCTTTAATACCTTTTTCTTTCATAGATTTCTTTGCCTCTTGCATATCTTCAGGACTGAGAAATAGAACACCTCTCTTCTTCGGAGTTGGTTTAGGAATAGGCTCAGGAAGTGCCCAATTATTTTCATTTGTTAGCATATTATTCAATAGAATTTCAGCTTCATCCGGTGTTCTTTCCATGAAAACAAAACCAGTACAACTATCCAGGTAATCTCTGGAAGCATCAGTTAGTCCATTATAAAAGATATCAAGTATTTCATTTTTCTTAAGAGGATGATGAGGCAAAGCATTAAGTAACTTGAGAAGCCTCCACCAAGCTTGTGGGAGACTCTCTTCTTCAACTTGCACAAAATTATATATATATCTCTTAAGGCAGCTTGTTTCTTATGAGCAGGGAAATATTTAGCAGAGAAGTAATAAATCAT
This sequence comes from Triticum aestivum, assembly GCF_018294505.1. NCBI lineage: Eukaryota > Viridiplantae > Streptophyta > Magnoliopsida > Poales > Poaceae > Triticum > Triticum aestivum. The sequence goes on from NC_057803.1 coordinate 196,204,814, forward strand.
ATCCTGGGGACTACGCACACAACCAGGATCCAGAGAATTAAACCATATCTTTGTTGGGGAACGTTGTAGAAAACAAAAATTTTCCTACGGTTTCACCAAGATCCATCTAGGAGTTCATCTAGCAATGAGTGATCGGATTGCATCTACATACCTTTGTAGATCACGCGCGGAAGCGTTCAAAGAACGGGGACGAGGAAGGCGTACTCGACGTGATCCAAATCACCGGAGATCCTAGCGCCGAACGGACGGCACCTCCGCGTTCAACACACATACGGTCAGCGTAACGTCTCCTTCTTCTTAATCCAGCAAGGGGAAGGAGAGGTTGAGGAAGATGGCTCCAACAGCAGCACGACGGCGTGGTGGTGGTGGAGCTGCAGTACTCCGGCAGGGCTTCGCCAAGCACTATGGAGGAGGAGGATGTGTTGGAGAGGGAGAGGGAGGCACCAAAGGTGTGGATTGAGAGGCCCTCCTTCCCCCACTATATATAGGGAGCCTAGGGGGGGGGGGCGGCCCTAGGAGATCCAATCTCCTAGGGGGGCGGCGGCCAAGGGAGGAATCCCTCCTCCCCAAGGCACCTAGGAGGTGCCTTCCCCCTTTGGGACTCTTCCCTTCCTTATCTCTTGGCGCATGGGCCTCTTGGGGCTGGTGCCCTTGGCCCATATAGGCCAAGGCACACCCCCTACAGCCCATGTGGCCCCCCGGGGCAGGTGGCCCCACCCGGTGGACCCCCGGGACCCTTCCGGTGGTCCCGGTACAATACCGGTGACCCCGAAACTTGTCCCGATGGCCGAAATAGCACTTCCTATATATAATTCTTTACCTTCGGACCATTCCAGAACTCCTCGTGACATCCGGGATCTCATCCGGGACTCCGAACAACATTCGGGTTACTGCATATACATATCCCTACAACCCTAGCGTCACCGAACCTTAAGTGTGTAGACCCTACGGGTTCGGGAGACATGTAGACATGACCGAGATCGCTCTCCATTCAATAATCAACAGTGGGATCTAGATACCCATGTTGGCTCCCACATGCTCCTCGATGATCTCATCGGATGAACCACGATGTCGAGGATTCAAGCAACCCCGTATACAATTCCCTTTGTCAATCGGTATGTTACTTGCCCGAGATCCGATCGTCGGTATCCCAATACCTCGTTCAATCTCGTTACCGGCAAGTCACTTTACTCGTACCGTAATGCATGATCCCATGACCATACACTTGGTCACTTTGAGCTCATTATGATGATGCATTACCGAGTGGGCCCAGTGATAACTCTCCGTCATACGGAGTGACAAATCCCAGTCTTGATCCGTGTCAACCCAACAGACACTTTCGGAGATACCCGTAGTATACCTTTATAGTCACCCAGTTATGTTATGACGTTTGGTACACCCAAAGCACTCCTACGGTATCCGGGAGTTACACGATCTCATGGTCTAAGGAAAAGATACTTGACATTGGAAAACTCTAGCAAACGAACTATACGATCATATGCTATGTTTAGGATTGGGTCTTGTCCATCACATCATTCTCCTAATGATGTGATCCCGTTATCAATGACATCCAATGTCCATAGTCAGGAAACCATGACTATCTATTGATCAACGAGCTAGTCAACTAGAGGCTTACTAGGGACATGTTGGTGTCTATTATTCACACATGTATTACGATTTCCGGATAACACAATTATAGCATGAATAAAAGACAATTATCATGAACAAGGAAATATAATAATAATGCTTTTATTATTGCTTCTAGGGCATATTTCCAACAGTCTCCCACTTGCACTAGAGTCAATAATCTAGTTACATTGTGATGAATCGAACACCCATGGAATTCTGGTGTTGATCATGTTTTCCTCTAGGGAGAGGTTTAGTCAACGGATCTGCTACATTCAGGTCCGTATGTACTTTACAAATATCTATGTCTCCATCTTGAACATTTTCACGAATTGAGTTGAAGCGACGCTTGATGTGCCTTGTCTTCTTGTGAAACCTGGGCTCCTTGGCAAGTGCAATAGCTCCAGTGTTGTCACAGAAGAGCTTGATCGGCCCCGACGCATTGGGTATGACTCCTAGGTCGGTGATGAACTCCTTCACCCAAATTGCTTCATGCGCTGCCTCCGAGGCTGCCATGTACTCCACTTCACGTGTAGATCCCGCCACGACGCTCTGCTTGCAACTGCACCAGCTTACTGCCCCACCATTCAAAATATACACGTATCCGGTTTGTGACTTAGAGTCATCCAGATCTGTGTCGAAGCTAGCGTCGACGTAACCTTTTACGACGAGCTCTTCGTCACCTCCATAAATGAGAACCATTTCCTTAGTCCTTTTCAGGTACTTCAGTATATTCTTGACCGCTGTCTAGTGTTCCTTGCCGGGATTACTTTGGTACCTTCCTACCAAACTTACGGCAAGGTTTACATCAGGTCTGGTACACAGCATCGCATACATAATAGAACCTATGGCTGAGGCATAGGGGATGACACTCATCTCTTCTATATCTTCTGCCGTGGTCGGACATTGAGTTGAGCTCAATTTCACACCTTGCAACACAGGCAAAAACCCCCTTCTTAGACTGATCCATATTGAACTTCTTCAATATCTTATCAAGGTATGTGCTTTGTGAAAGACCTATGAGGCGTCTTGATCTATCTCTATAGATCTTGATGCCTAATATATAAGCAGCTTCTCCAAGGTCCTTCATTGAAAAACTCTTATTCAAGTAGGCCTTAATACTGTCCAAGAGTTCTATATCATTTCCCATCAAAAGTATGTCATCTACATATAATATGAGAAATGCTACAGAGCTCCCACTCACTTTCTTGTAAACGCAGGCTTCTCCATAAGTCTGCGTAAACCCAAACGCTTTGATCATCTCATCAAAGCGAATGTTCCAACTCCGAGATGCTTGCACCAGCCCATAAATCGAGCGTTGGAGCTTGCACACCTTGTCAGCATTCTTAGGATCGACAAAACCTTCCGGCTGCATCATATACAATTCTTCCTTAAGGAAACCATTAAGGAATGCTGTTTTGACGTCCATTTGCCATATCTCATAATCATAGAATGCGGCAATTGCTAACATGATTCGGATGGACTTTAGCTTCGCTACCGGTGAGAAAGTCTCATCGTAGTCAACCCCTTGAACTTGTCGATAACCCTTAGCGACAAGCCGAGCTTTATAGATGGTCACATTACCATCCGCGTCTGTCAGCTTCTTAAAGATCCATTTATTTTCTATGGCTCGCCGCTCAACGGGCAAGTCAGTCAAAGTCCATACTTCGTTTTCATACATGGATCCTATCTCGGATTTCATGCCTTCTAGCCATTTGTCGGAATCCGGGCCCGCCATCGCTTCTTCATAGTTCGAAGGTTCACCGTTGTCTAACAACATGATTTCCAAGACAGGGTTGCCGTACCACTCTGGTGCGGAACATGTCCTTGTGGACCTACAAAGTTCAGCAGCAACTTGATCTGAAGTTTCATGATCATCATCATTAACTTCCTCTCTAGTCGGTGCAGGCACCTCAGGAACATTTTCTTGAGTTGCGCCATTTTCCGGTTCAAGAGGTAATACTTCATCAAGTTCTACTTTCCTCCCATCTACTTCTTTCGAGAGAAACTCTTTCTCTAGAAAGGATCCATTCTTGGCAACAAAGATCTTGCCTACGGATCTGAGGTAGAAGGTATACCCAATAGTTTCTTTCGGGTATCCTATGAAGACGCATTTTTCCGACTTGGGTTCGAGTTTTTCAGGTTGAAGTTTCTTGACATAAGCATCGCATCCCCAAACTTTTAGAAACGACAGCTTAGGTTTCTTCCCAAACCATAATTCATACGGTGTCGTCTCATCGGATTTCGACGGAGCCCTATTTAAAGTGAATGCAGCAGTCTCTAAAGCATACCCCCAAAAAGATAGCGGTAAATCGGTAAGAGACATCATAGATCGCACCATATCTAATAGAGTGCGATTACGACGTTCGGACACACCATTACGCTGAGGTGTTCCAGGCGGCCTGAGCTGTGAAACTATTCCACATTTTCTTAAGTGTGTGCCAAACTCATGACTCAAGTATTCTCCTCCACGATCTGATAGCAGGAACTTGATTTTCCTGTCATGTTGATTCTCAACCTCACTCCGAAATTCCTTGAACTTTTCAAAGGTCTCAGACTTGTGTTTCATTAAATAGATATACCCATATCTACTCAAGTCATCAGTGAGGGTGAGAACATAACGATAGCCATCGCGAGCCTCAACACTCATTGGACCGCACACATCAGTATGTATGATTTCCAATAAGTTGGTTGCTCGCTCCATTGTTCCTGAGAACGGAGTCTTGGTCATTTTACCCATGAGGCATGGTTCGCACGTGTCAAATGATTCGTAATCAAGAGACTCTAAAAGTCCATCAGCATGGAGCTTCTTCATGCGTTTGACACCTATGTGACCAAGGCGGCAGTGCCACAAGTATGTGGGACTATCATTATCAATCTTACATCTTTTGGTACTCACACTATGAACATGTGTAGCATTACACTCGAGATTCATTAAGAATAAACCATTCACCATCGGAGCATGACCATAAAACATATCTCTCATATAAATCAACCATTATTCTTGGATTTAAATGAGTAGCCATCTCGTATTAAACAAGATCCTGATACAATGTTCATGCTCAAACTTGGCACTAAATAACAATTATTGAGGTTCAAAACTAATCTCGTAGGTAAATGTAGAGGTAGCGTGCCGACGGCGATCACATCGACCTTGGAACCATTTCCGACGCGCATCATCACCTCGTCCTTCGCCAGTCTCCGCTTATTCCGCAGCTCCTGCTTTGAGTTACAAATGTGAGCAACTGCACCGGTATCAAATGCCCAGGAGCTACTACGAGTACTGGTAAGGTACACATCAATTACATGTATATCACATATACCTTTCGTTTTGCCGGCCTTCTTGTCCGCTAAGTATTTGGGGCAGTTCCGCTTCCAGTGACCACTTTCCTTGCAATAAAAGCACTCAGTCTCAGGCTTGGGTCCATTCTTTGGCTTCTTCCCGGCAGCTTGCTTGCCGGGCGCGGAAACTCCCTTGCCGTCTTTCTTGAAGGTTTTCTTACCCTTGCCTTTCTTGAACTTAGTGGTTTTATTCACCATCAACACTTGATGTTCCTTTTTGACTTCTACCTCTGCTGATTTCAGCATTGCAAATACTTCAAGAATGGTCTTTTCCGTCCCCTGCATATTGAAGTTCATCACAAAGCTCTTGTAGCTCGGTGGAAGCGACTGAAGGATTCTGTCAATGACCGCGTCATCCGGGAGATTAACTCCCAGCTGAGTCAAGCGGTTATGTAACCCAGACATAGTGAGTATGTGCTCACTGACAGAACTGTTTTCCTCCATCTTACAGCTGAAGAATTTGTCAGAGACTTGATATCTCTCGACCCGGGCATGAGCTTGGAAAACCATTTTCAGCTCTTCGAACATCTCATATGCTCCATGTCTCTCAAAACGCTTTTGGAGCCCCGGCTCTAAGCTGTAAAGCATGCCGCACTGAACGAGGGAGTAGTCATCGGTACGTGCCTGCCAAGCGTTCATAACGTCTTGTTCTGCAGGGAGAACAGGTGCATCACCCAGCGGTGCTTGTAGGACATAATCTTTCTTGGCAGCTATGAGGATGATCCTCAGGTTCCGGACCCAGTCCGTGTAGTTGTTGCCATCGTCTTTCAGCTTGGTTTTCTCTAGGAACGCGTTGAAGTTGAGGACTACGTTGGCCATTTGATCTACAAGACATATTGTAAATATTTTTAGACTAAGTTCATGATAATTAAGTTCATCTAATCAAATTATTCAATGAACTCCCACTTAGATAGACATCCCTCCTATAATCTAAGTATAACATGATCCGAGTTAACTAGGCCGTGTCCGATCATCATGTGAGACGGACTAGTCAACATCGGTGAACATCTTCATGTTGATCGTATCTTCTATACGACTCATGCTTGACCTTTCGGTCTTCTGTGTTCCGAGGCCATGTCTGTACATGCTAGGCTCGTCAAGTCAACCTAAGTGTTTGCATGTGTAAATCTGTCTTACACCCGTTGTATGTGAACGTTAGAATCTATCACACCCGATCATCACGTGGTGCTTCGAAACAACGAACTGTCGCAATGGTGCATAGTTAGGGGGAACACTTTCTTGAAATTATTATGAGGGATCATCTTATTTACTACCGTCGTTCTAAGTAAACAAGATGCAAAAACATGATAAACATCACATGCAATCAAATAATAATAGTGACATGATATGGCCAATATCACATAGCTCCTTTGATCTCCATCTTGGGGCTCCATGATCATCTTGTCACCGGCATGACACCATGATCTCCATCATCGTGTCTCCATGAAGTTGCTCGCCAACTATTACTTTCTACTACTATGGCTAACACATTTAGCAATAAAGTAAAGTAATTTACATGGCGTTTCTCAATGACACGCAGGTCATACAAAAAATAAAGACAACTCCTATGGCTCCTGCCGGTTGTCATACTCATCGACATGCAAGTCGTGATTCCTATTACAATAGCATGAACATCTCATACATCACATATATATCATTCATCATTCATCACAACTTTGGCCATATCATATCACAAAGCACTTGCTGCAAAAACAAGTTAGACGTCCTCTAATTGTTGTTGCAAGTTTTACGTGGTTGAAGAAGGGTTCTAGCAAGAACGTTTTCTTACCTACGTGAAAGCCACAACATGATTTGTCAACTTCTATTTACCCTTCATAAGGACCCTTTTCATCGAATCCGCTCCAACTAAAGTGGGAGAGACAGACACCCGCCAGCCACCTTATGCAACTTGTGCATGTTAGTCGATGGAACCGGTCTCACGTAAGCGTACGTGTAAGGTTGGTCCGGGCCGCTTCATCCCACAATACCGTTGAAGCAAGATAATACTAGTAGCGGCAAGAAAGTTGACAACATCAACGCCCACAACAAATTTGTGTTCTACTCGTGCAAGAGAACTACACATAGACCTAGCTCATGATGCCACTGTTGGGGAACGTTGCAGAAAACAAAAATTTCCCTACGGTTTCACCAAGATCCATCTAGGAGTTCATCTAGCAACGAGTGATCGGATTGCATCTACATACCTTTGTAGATCACGCGCGGAAGCGTTCAAAGAACGGGGACGAGGAAGGCGTACTCGACGTGATCCAAATCACCGGAGATCCTAGCGCCGAACGGACGGCACCTCTGCGTTCAACACACGTACGGTCAGCGTAACGTCTCCTTCTTCTTGATCCAGCAAGGGGGAAGGAGAGGTTGAGGAAGATGGCTCCAATAGTAGCACGACGGCGTGGTGGTGGTGGAGCTGCAGTACTCCGGCAGGGCTTCGCCAAGCACTATGGAGGAGGAGGATGTGTTGGAGAGGGAGAGGGAGGCACCAAAGGCGTGGATTGAGAGGCCCTCCTTCCCCCACTATATATAGGGAGCCTAGGGGGGCGCCGGCCCTAGGAGATCCAATCTCCTAGGGGGCGGCGGCCAAGGGAGGAATCCCTCCTCCCCAAGGCACCTAGGAGGTGCCTTCCCCCTTTGGGACTCTTCCCTTCCTTATCTCTTGGCGCATGGGCCTCTTGGGGCTGGTGCCCTTGGCCCATATAGGCCAAGGCGCACCCCTACAGCCCATGTGTCCCCCCGGGGCAGGTGGCCCCACCCGGTGGACCCCCGGGACCCTTCCGGTGGTCCCGGTACAATACCGGTGACCCCAAAACTTGTCCCGGTGGCCGAAATAGCACTTCCTATATATAATTCTTTACCTCCGGACCATTCCGAAACTCCTCGTGACATCCGGGATCTCATCTGGGACTCCGAACAACATTCGGGTTACTGCATATACATATCCCTACAACCCTAGCGTCACCGAACCTTAAGTGTGTAGACCCTACGGGTTTGGGAGACATGTAGACATGACCGAGATCGCTCTCCGTTCAATAACCAACAGCGGGATCTGGATACTCATGTTGGCTCCCACATGCTCCTCGATGATCTCATCAGATGAACCACGATGTCGAGGATTCAAGCAACCCCGTATAAAATTCCCTTTGTCAATCGGTATGTTACTTGCCCGAGATCCGATCATCGGTATCCCAATACCTCGTTCAATCTCGTTACCGGCAAGTCACTTTACTCGTACCATAATGCATGATCCCGTGACCAGACACTTGGTCACTTTGAGCTCATTATGATGATGCATTACCGAGTGGGCCCAGTGATACCTCTCCGTCATACGGAGTGACAAATCCCAGTCTTGATCCGTGTCAACCCAACAGACACTTTCGGAGATACCCGTAGTATACCTTTATAGTCACCCAGTTACGTTATGACGTTTGGTACACCCAAAGCACTCCTACGGTATCCGGGAGTTACACGATCTCATGGTCTAAGGAAAAGATACTTGACATTGGAAAACTCTAGCAAACGAACTATACGATCTTATGCTATGTTTAGGATTGGGTCTTGTCCATCACATCATTCTCCTAATGATGTGATCCCGTTATCAATGACATCCAATGTCCATAGTCAGGAAACCATGACTATTTGTTGATCAACAAGCTAGTTAACTAGAGGCTTACTAGGGACATGTTGGTGTCTATTATTCACACATGTATTACGATTTCCGGATAACACAATTATAGCATGAATAAAAGACAATTATCATGAACAAGGAAATATAATAATAATGCTTTTATTATTGCTTCTAGGGCATATTTCCAACAATCTTAGCATCACCCTTTAATGAGAACGGAAATATTTTAAGGATATAAAAGTAGCGAGTTCTCTCATCATTAGTGAATAGGGTGGCTATATCATTTAATTTAGTAAGATGTGCCACAATAGTTTCAGATTCATAGCCATGAAAAGGATCAGATTCAACCAAAGTAATTATATTAGGATCAACAGAGAATTCATAATCCTTATCAGTTACATAGATAGGTGAAGTAGCAAAAGCAGGGCCAGGTTTCATTCTAGCATTAAGAGACTGCTGCTTCCATTTAGCTAATAACTTCTTGAGCTCGTATCTATCTTTGCAAGATAAAATAGCTAGAGCAGCTTCTTTTTCAAAAACATAACCCTCGGGAATAACAGGTGATTCATATTCATTAGAGGGAGAGTCTTCATCATCACTTTCATCAATATTATCAGATTCAATATTTTCATTCTCTCTAACCCTAGCAAGTTGTTCATCAAGAAATTCACCAAGTGGCACAGTAGTATCAAGCATAGAAGTAGTTTCATCATAAGTATCATGCATAACAGAAGTGGCATCATCAATAACATGCGACATATCAGAACGAATAGGAGAAGTAGGTTTAGGTGTCGCAAGCTTACTCAAAACAAAAGGTGAATCAAGTGCAGAGCTAGATGGCAGTTCCTTACCTCCCCTCGTAGTTGAGGGATAAATCTTGGTTTTTGGATCTCTCAAGTTCTTCATAATGATAAGCAGATATAAATCCCAAGTGACTCAAAGGATAGAGCTAAGTTCCCCGGCAACGGTGCCAGAAAATAGTCTTGATAACCCACAAGTATAGGGGATTTGCAACAGTTTTCGAGGGTGGAGTATTCAACCCAAATTTATTGATTTGACACAAGGGGAGCCAAAGAATATTATCAAGTATTAGCAGCTGAGTTGTCAATTCAACCACACCTGGAAACTTTATATCTGCAGCAAAGTATTTAGTAGCAAAGTAATATGATAGTAGTGGTAATGGTAGCAAAAGGTAACGGTAACAAAAGTAATGTTTTGGTATTTTGTAGTGATGATAGCAATAGCAATGGAAAAGTAAATAAGTGAAGAACAATATATTGAAAGCTCATAGGCAATGGATCAGTGATGGAGAATTATGCCGGATGTGGTTCATCATGTAATAGTCATAACCTAGGGTGACACAGAACTAGCTCCAGTTCATCAATGTAATGTGAATTTGGTATTCGTTCGATATTTTGATGAGATGTATGTTGTCTCTCCTCTAGTGGTGTCATGTGAACGTCGACTACATGACACTTCACCATTGTTTGGGCCTAGGGGAAGGCATTGGCAAGTAATAAGTAGATGATGGGTGATAACCCACAAGTATAGGGGATCGCAACAGTTTTCGAGGGTAGATTATTCAACCCAAATTTATTGATTCGACACAAGGGGAGCCAAAGAATATTCTCAAGTATTAGCAGCTGAGTTGTCAATTCAACCACACCTGGAAACTTAATATCTGCAGCAAAGTATTTAGTAGCAAAGTAATATGATAGTAGTGGTAATGGTAGCAAAAGGTAATGGTAACAAAAGTAATGTTTTTGGTATTTTGCAGTGATGATAGCAAAGCAACGGAAAAGTAAATAAGCGAAGAACAATATATGGAAAGCTCGTAGGCAATGGATCAGTGATGGAGAATTATGCCGGATGCGGTTCATCATGTAATAGTCATAACCTAGGGTGACATAGAACTAGCTCCAGTTCATCAATGTAATGTAGGCATGTATTCTGAATATAGTCATACGTGCTTATGGAAAAGAACTTGCATGACATCTTTTGTCCTACCCTCCCGTGGCAGCGGGGTCCTAGCGGAAACTAAGGGATATTAAGGCCTCCTTTTAATAGAGTACCGGACCAAAGCATTAACACATAGTGAATACATGAACTCCTCAAACTATGGTCATCACCGGTAAGTATCTGATTATTATCACTTCATGTTTAACGGATCATAACACATAATAGGTGACTATAGACTTGCAAGATAGGATCAAGAACTCTCATATATTGATGAAAACATAATAGGTTAGGATCTGAAATCATGGCACTCGGGCCCTAGTGACAAGCATTAAGCATAGCAAAGTCATAGCAACATCAATCTCAGAACATAGTGGATACTAGGGATCAAACCCTAACAAAACTAACTCGATTACATGATAAATCTCATCCAACCCATCACCGTCCAGCAAGCCTATGATGGAATTACTCACGCACGGCGGTGAGCATCATGAAATTGGTGATGGAGGAAGGTTGATGATGACGATGGCAATGGATTCCCCTCTCGAGAGCCCCGAACGGACTCCAGATCAGCCCTCCCGAGAGGTTTTAGGGTTTGGTGGCGGCTCCGTATCGTAAAACGCGATGAATCCTTCTTCTTCTTTTTTCACCCCGAAAGCAAATATATAGAGTTGGAGTCGAGGTCGGAGGAGCTCCAGGGGGCCCACGAGGTAGGGGGCGCGCCCTAGGGGGGCAGGCGCACCCCCACCCTCGTGGCAGGGTGTGGGCCCCTTGGACTTCATATTTTGCAAGGATTTTTTATTATTTCCGAAAAGATGTTCCGTGAAGTTTCAGGTCATTCTGAGAACTTTTGTTTCTGCACATAAATAACACCATGGTAATTCTGTTGAAAACAGCATCAGTCCGGGTTAGTTCCATTCAAATCATGCAAGTTAGAGTCCAAAACAAGGGCAAAAGTGTTTGGAAAAGTAGATACGATGGAGATGTATCAATGGGTTGCTAGAGTGACAAAAGCTTAAACCCTAGTTTATGCATTGCTTCGTAAGGGGCTGATTTGGATCAACATGTTTCATGCTATGGTAAGGTTTACCTTAATACTTCTTTTGTAGTTGCGGATGCTTGCAAGAGGGGTTAATCATAAGTGGGATGCTTGTCCAAGGATGGGCAGTACCCAAGCACCGGTCCACCCACATATCAAATTATCAAAGTAACGAACGTGAATCATATGAGCATGATGAAAACTAGCTTGACGATAATTCCCATGTGTCCTCGGGAGTGTTTTCCTTTATATAAGAGTTTGTCCAGGCTTGTCCTTTGCTAAAAAAAGGATTGGGCCACCTTGCTGCACCTTTTTTACTTTTATTACTTGTTACCCTTTACGAATTACCTTATCACAAAACTATCTGTTACCGATAATTTCAGTGCTTGCAGAGAATACCTTACTGAAAACCGCTTGTCATTTTCTTCTGCTCCTCGTTTGGTCCGACACTCTTACTTATCGAAAGGACTATGATAGATCCCCTATACTTGAGGGTCATCATCAAACTCTTCCGCTTTCGGTCTACAAGGGTACATGGACACACTCTCCCCCTCTCATTTCTATGCATCTCCTAGATAGATGTTGCGTGAGCATAGGACATTTTTTGAAATTGCATGCTATGTTCCCCAATAGTGGCATCCGAGCCAGGTCTATGCGTAGATGATATGCACGAGTAGAACACAAAGAGTCGTGGGCGATGATCATCGTACCACTTACCACCAATGTCTTATTTTGATTCGGTGGTATTGTTGGATGAAGAGACCCGGACCAACCTTACATGACCACGTTCATGAGACAGGTTCCACCGATAGACATGCAACTAGTTTTGCATAAAGGTGTCTGGCGGGTGTCTGTTTCTCCTACTTTAGTTGAATCAAATTTGACTGCATCCGGTCCTTGTTGAAGGTTAAAACAACAAACTTGATAAATCACCGTTGTGGTTTTGATGCGTAGGTAAGAACAGTTTTTGCTAGAAGCCCGTAGCAACCACGTAAAACTTGCAACAACAATGTAGAGGACGTCTAACTTGTTTTTGCAGGGCATGTTGTGATGTGATGTGGTCAATACATGATATGATATATGTTATTGTATGAGATGATCATGTTTTGTAAAGGTTATTGGCAACTGGTAGGAGCCTTATGGTTGTCGCTTTATTGTATGAAATGCAAACACCATGTAATTGCTTTACTTTATCACTATGCGTTAGCAATAGTTGTAGAAGCAATAGTTGGCAAGACGACCACGACGCTATGATGGAGATCAAGGTGTCAAGCCGGTGATGATGGAGATCATGACGGTGCTTTGGAGATGGAGATCAAAGGCACAAGATGATGATTGCCATATCATGTCACATATTTTGATTGCATGTGATGTTTATCTTTTATGCATCTTATTTTGCTTAGTACGGCGGTAGCATTATAAGATGATCCCTCACTAAAATTTCAAGGTATAAGTGTTCTCCCTGAGTATGCACCGTTGCGACAGTTCGTCGTGCTAAGACACCACGTGATGATCGGGTGTGATAGGCTCTACGTTCACATACAACGGGTACAAGACAGTTTTGCGCATGCGGAATACTTGGGTTAAACTTGACGAGCCTAGCATGTACAGACATGGCCTCGGAACACTAGAGACCGAAAGGTCGAACGTGAATCATATAGTAGATATGATCAACATAGTGATGTTCACCATTGAAAACTACTCCATCTCACGTGATGATAGGACATGGTTTAGTTGATATGGATCACGTGATCATTTAGATGACTCGAGGGATGTCTATCTAAGTGGGAGTTCTTAAGTAATATGATTAATTGAACTTAAATTTATCATGAACTTAGTCTTGATAGTATTTGCATATCTATGTTGTAGATCAATAGCTCACGTATAGCTTCCACGTTTTATTTATGATATGTTCCTAGAGAAAACTAAGTTGAAAGATGATAGTAGCAATGATACAGACTAGGTTTGTGATCTGAGGATTATCCTCATTGCTGCACAGAAGAATTGTGTCCTTGATTCACCGCTATGTGACAGAACTATTGCGGGAGCAGATGCAGACGTTATGAACGTTTGACAAGCTCGGTATGATGATTACTTGATAGTTTAGTGCACCATGCTTTACAGCTTAGAACCGGGACTTCAAAAACATTTTGAATGCCATGGAGCATATAAGATGTTCCAAGAGTTGAAATTGGTATTTCAGACTCATGCCCATGTCGAAAGGTTTGAGATCTCTGACAAGTACTTTGCCTACAAGATGGAGGAGAATGGCTCAGCCAGTGAGCATATACTCAGAATGTCTGGGTAGTACAATCGCTTGAATCAAGTGGGAGTTAATCTTCGAGATAAGATAGTGATTGACATAGTTCTCTAGTCACTATCACCAAGCTACTAGAACTTCGTGATGAACTATAATATGCAAGGGATGACGAAAACAATTCCTAAGCTCTTCGCGATGCTAAAATCGATGAAGGTAGAAATCAAGAAAAAGCATCAAGTGTTGATGGTTGACAAGACCACTAGTTTCAAGAAAAAGGGCAAAGGAAAAGAAAGGGAACTTCAAGAAGAATGACAAGCAAGTTGCCACACCCGTGAAGAAGCCCAAAGCTAGACCTAAGCCTGAAACTGAGTGATTCTACTGCAAAGGGATTGGTCACTGGAAGCGGAACTACGCCAAATACTTGGCGGATAAGAAGGATGGCAAAGTGAACAAAGGTATATTTGATATACATGTTATGGATGTGTACTTTACTAGTGTTCATAGTAACCCTAGGGTATTTGATACGGTTTCAGTTGCTAAGATTAGTAACTCAAAACATGAGTTACAAAATGAACAAAGACTAGTTCAGGGCGAGGTGACGATGTGTGTTGGAAGTGATTCCAAGGTTGATAAGATCACCATCGCACACTCCCTCTACCTTCGGGATTAGTGTTGGACCTAAATAAATGTTATTTGGTGTTTGCGTTGAGCATGAATATGATTGGATCATGTTTATTGTGATACGGTTATTCATTTAAGTCAGAGAATAATTGTTGTTCTATTTACATGAATAAAACCTTCTATGGTCATACACCCAATGTAAATGGTTTATTGAATCTCGATCGTAGTGATACACATATTCATAATATTGATGCCAAAAGATGCAAAGTTGACAATGATAGTGCAACATATTTGTGGCACTGCCGCTTAGGTCATATTGGTGTCAAGCACATGAAGAAACACCATGCAGATGGGCTTTTGGAATGACTTGATTATGAATCATTTGATACTTGCGAACCATGCCTCATGGGCAAGATGACTAAAACTCCGTTCTCCGGAGCAATGAAGCGACCAATGAATTATCGGAAATAATACATACCGATGTATGCGGTCCAACAAGTGTTGAGGCACGCGGCAGGTATCATTATTTTCTGACCTTCACATATGATTTGAGTATATATGGGTATGTCTACTTAGTGAAACACAAGTCTGAGATATTTGAAAAGTTCAAAGAATTTCAGAGTGAAGTGGAGAATCATCGTAACAAGAAAATAAGGCTTCTACGATCACGGAGGCAAATATTTGAGTTATGAGTTTGGCCTTCATTTAAAACAATGTGGAATAGTTTCACAACTCACGCCACCTGGAACACCAGAACGTAATGGTGTGTTTGAACGTCGTAACCATACTTTATTAGATATGGTTCGATCTATGATGTCTCTTACCGATTTACCACTATCATTTTGGGGTTATGCATTAGAGACAGCTTCATTCACTTTAAATAGGCACCATCTAAATCCGTTGAGATGACACCGTATGAACTGTGGTTTGGCAAGAAACCTAAGCTGACATTTCTTAAAGTTTGTGGTTGCGATGCTTATGTGAAAAAGCTACAGCCTGATAAGCTCAAACCCAAATCGTAGAAGTGTGTGTTCATAGGATACCCAAAAGAAACTGTTGGGTACGCCTTCTATCACAGATTCGAAGGCAAGATCTTTGTTGCTAAGAATGGATCCTCTCTAGAGAAGGAGTTTCTCTCGAAAGAAGTGATTGAGAGGAAAGTAGAACTTGATGAGGTAATTGTACCTTCTCTCGAAATGGAAAGTAGCTCATCACAAAAAACCATTCCCGTGATGCCTACACCAACTACAGAGGAAGCTAATGACAATGATCATTGCTACCTCTTGAGCATGCATTGGTTTTCCCTTGAAGAGCAAAGGATGATGCAGCAAAGTAACGTAAGTATTTCCCTCAGTTTTTGAGAACCAAGGTATCAATCCAATAGGAGACTACATGCAAATCGCCTAGTACCTGCACAAACAATCAAGAACCTTGCAACCAACACGATAAAGGGGTTGCCAATCCCTTCACGGCCACTTGCAAAAGTGAGATCTGATAAAGATAATAAGATAAATATTTTTGGTATTTTTGTTGTATAGATTGAAAAGTAAAGATTGCAAAATAAATAGTAAACTAGAATTATAGATCGGAAACTTATATGATGTAAAGTAGACCCGGGGGGCATAGGTTTCACTAGTGGCATCTCTCAAGATAGAAAAGCGCATAGTTATGAGAATATCTAGGCATGATCATGAACATAGGCATCATGTCCGTGTCAAGTAGACCAAAATGATTCTGCATCTACTACTATTACTCCACACATCGATCACTATCTAGCATGCATCTAGAGTATTAGGTTCATAAGAACAGAGTAACGCATTAGGAAAGATGACATGATGTAGAGGGATAAACTCAAACAATATGATATAAACCCCATCTTTTTATCCTCGATGGCAACAATACAATACGTGTCGGTTCCCTTTCTGTCACTGGGATTGAGCACTGCAAGATTGAACCCAAAGCTAAGCACTTCCCTCATTGCAAGAATGATCAATCTAGTAGGCCAAACTAAACCGATAATTCGAAGAGACTTGCAAAGATATCAAATCATGCATATAAGAATTCAGAGAAGAATCAAATATTGTTCATAGATAATCTTGATCATAAACCCACAATTCATCGGATCTCGACAAACACACCGCAAAAAGTATTACATCGAATAGATCTCTAAGAACATCGAGGAGAACTTTGTATTGAGAACCAAAGAGAGAGAAGAAGCCATCTAGCTAATAACTATGGACCCGAAGGTCTATGGTAAACTACTCACACATCATCGGAGAGGCTATGGTGTTGATGTAGAAGCCCTCCGTGATCGAATCCCCCTCCGGCAGATTGCCGGAAAAGGCCCCAAGATGGGATCTCACGGGTACAGAAGGTTGCGGCGGTGGAAAAGTGGTTCCGTGGCTCTCCTGGATGTTTTCAGGGTATAAGAGTATATATATATAGGCAAAATAAGTAGGTCGGTGGAGCTATGAGGGGCCCACGAGGGTGAAGGCACGCCTACCCCCCTAGGCACGCCCTCCTGCCCCGTGGCCGCCTCGTTGTGTCTCTGACTTCCACTCGAAGTCTCCTGGATTGTGTTTGTTCCAAGAAAGATCCTCGCGAAGGTTTCATTCCGTTTGGATTCCGTTTGATATTCCTTTTCTGCGAAACACTGAAATAGGCAAAAAAACAGCAATTTGCACTGGGCCTTCGGTTAATAGGTTAGTCCCAAAAATATTATATAAGAGTATATTAAAGCCCATTAAACATCCAAAATAGATAATATAATAGCATGGAACAATCAAAAATTATAGATACATTGAAGACGTATCAGCATCCCAAGCTTAATTCCTGCTCGTCCTCGAGTAGGTAAATGATAAAAACAGAATTTTTGATGTGGAATGCTACCTAACATAATTTTCAATGTAATTCTATTTATTGCAGCATGAATGTTTAGATCCAAAAGATTCTATACAAAAGTTTAATATTAACATAAAAATAATAATACTTCAAGCATGCTAACCAAGAAATTATGTCTTATCAAAATAGCATAGCCAAAGAAAGCTTATCCCTACAAAATCATATAGTTTGGCCATGCTTCATTTTCGTCACACAAAATGCTCCCATCATGCACAACCCCGATGACAAGCCAAGCAATTGTTTCATACTTAGACTTTTAAAACTCTTCCAAATTTCACACAATATATGAGCGCGAGCCATGGACATAGCACTATGGGTGGAATAGAATATGATGATGGAGGTTGTGTGAGAAGACAAAAAAAGTCTCACATTGATGTGGCTAATTAACGGGCTATGGAGATGCCCATCAATTGATGTCAATGCAAGGAGTAGGGATTGCCATGCAACGGATGCACTAGAGCTATAAATATATGAAATCTCAACAAAAGAAACTAAGTGGGTGTGCATCCAACTTGCTTGCTCACGAAGACCTAGGGCATTTTGAGGAAGCCCATCATTGGAATATACAAGCCAAGTTCTATAATGAAAAATTCCCACTAGTATATGAAAGTGACAAAAATAAGAGACTCTCTATCATGAAGATCATGGTGCTCCTTTGAAGCACAAGTGTGGAAAAGGATAGTAACATTGCCCCTTCTCTCTTTTTCTCTCATTTTTTTATTTGGGCATTTTTTCTCTTTTTTATGGCCTCTTTTTTTTGGGCTTCTTTGGCCTCTTATATATATTTTTTCGTATAGAATCTCATCCCGACTTGTGGGGGAATCATAGTCTCCATCATCCTTTCCTCACATGGGACAATGCTCTAATAATGAAAATCATCACACTTTTATTTAATTACAACTCGATACTTAGAACAAAATATGACTCTATGTGAATGCCTCCGGGGGTGTATCGTGATGTGCAATGAATCAAGGGTGACATGTATGAAAGAATTATGAAGGTGGCTTTGCCACAAATACGATGTCAACTTCATGATCATGCAAAGCAATATGACAATGATGGAGCATGTCATAATAAACGGAATGGTGGAAAGTTGCATGGCAATATATCTCGGAATGGCTATGGAAATGCCATAATAGGTAGGTATGGTGGCTGTTTTGAGGAAGCTATAAGGAGGCTTATGTGTGATAGAGTGTATCATATCACGCGGTTTGGATGCACCGGCGAAGTTTGCACCAACTCTCAAGGTGAGAAAGGGCAATGCACGGTACCGAAGAGGCTAGCAATGATGGAAGGGTGAGAGTGCGTATAATCCATGGACTCAACGTTAGTCATAAAGAACTCACATACTTATTGCAAAAATCTACAAGTAATCAAAACCAAGCATTACGCGCATGCTCCTAGGGGGTAGATTGGTAGGAAAAGACCATCGCTCGTCCCCAACCACCACTCACAAGGAAAGCAATCAAAGAACACCTCATGCTTCAAATTTGGCACACAACGTTTACCATACGTGCATGCTACGGGACTTGCAAACTTCAACACAAGTATTTCTCAATTCCACAATTACTCAACTAGCACAACTCTAATATTACCATCTTTATATCTCAAAACAACTATCAAGTATCAAACTTCTCATAGTATTTAATGCACTCTATATGAAAGTTTTTATTATACCCATCATGGATGCCTATCATACTAAGACTAATTTTATAGCCAAAGCAAATTACCATGCTGTTCTAAAAGACTCTCAAAATAATATAAGTGAAGCATGAGATATCAATAATTTCTATAAAATAAAACCACCACCGTGCTCTAAAAAGGTATAAGTGAAGCACTAGAGCAAAACTATCTAGCTCAAAAGATATAAGTGAAGCACATAGAGTATTATAATAAATTCTGATTCATGTGTGTGTCTCCAAAGGTGTGTACAGCAAGGATGATTGTGGTAAACTAAAAAGCAAAGACTCAAATCATACAAGACGCTCCAAGAAAAACACATATCATGTGGTGAATAAAAATATAGCCTCAAGTAAAGTTACCGATAGACGAAGACGAAAGAGGGGATGCCTTCCGGGGCATCCCCAAGCTTAGGCTTTTGGTTGTCCTTGAATTTTACCTTAGGGTGCCCTGGGCATCCCCAAGCTTAGGCTCTTGCCACTCTTTATTCCAAAATCCATCAAATCTTTACCCCAAAACTTGGAAACTTCACAACACAAAACTCAACAGAAATCTCATGAGCTCCGTTAGTATAAGAAAACAAACCACCACTTTAAGGTACTGTAATGAACTCATTCTTCATTTATATTGGTGTTAAACATACTGTATTCCAACTTCTCTATGGTTCGTACCCCCGATACTAGCCATAGATTCATCAAAATAAGCAAACAACACATGAAAAACAGAATCTGTCAAAAGCAGAACAGTTTGTAGCAATCTGGAGGTTTCGAATACTTCTGTAACTCCAAAACTTCTGAAAAATTAGGACGACTTAAATAATTTATATATTGATCTACTGATGTTGGAATTGGTATTTTATCGCTCTCTGGTAAAAAAATGAAAATTATTCCCATGAGCGCATACTTTCTGTTTTTATCAGCAAGATCAAACAACAATCATCCAAGAAGATCCTAAAGGCTTTACTTGGCACAAACACTAATTAAAACATAAAACCACATCTAAGCAGAGGCTAGATGAATTATTTATTACTAAACATGAACAAAAAGCAAGGAACAAAAATAAAATTGGGTTGCCTCCCAACAAGCGCTACCGTTTAACGCCCCTAGCTAGGCATAAAAGTAAGAATAGATCTACCTATTGTCGTAATGATACGGCAAATCAGGAAAACTCATCTCATACTCCCTATGTTCAGCAGCAAGCTTTCTTTGCGGCAAGCAAAAGTAATCAAAAGGGCTAAATTTAATGGGACAAAATCCCCAAGATCAAGCTCGGGGGGTATTGGTTCCTCCTTTGGCCCCTCATATTGCACCACCAATTCATCATTATAAGCATTCTTTTGGCAAAAAGTCATGAGCCTATGTTCAAGAGGAAATCCTAACCCATCATTTTGAATATTAAAATTATCATTAAGTTCAGAGATTCTATCAACTAGAACATCAGTAGGAACCTTCTTTCTAAGGTTTTCATTATAAGCAACATGATCTAAAGATCATAAACACATTATGTCTTCTTGATTAAAAAGGATAGCTTCTATGGGAGGACGGCCAGCGTCCGCCCTATAATGCGCAAAAATTTCATTGGCCTCTTTCATTATAAATCTGAACTCATGTGCTAAAAAGATAGTAGCTGCCCGCTTAACAGAAGAATGCTCAATATTGGAAAATTCTAGAAAAATCCTTTGTATGCAAGGATGCATATGAATAAACTGTCTTTCAAGTTCAACTACGAGCAAAGATATAGCATCCGCAAGACTACTAGTTCTATGAAGAATAGACCCACCCATAGTGGGCAGGGCACCGGCACAAGTAAAGAAATCATGAATAACTCCTTTTCCAATAATATAACCACTACCAATCCGAAACTTTTTAGTGTGTAGAATAGTAGGTTCTTCATGAGGATCATCAAAAGCATCAAAGTTTCCCCCGCTATTACTATTATTCTTATCAATGATAACCTCCCTAGTTTCAGACATGATGGCAACAAATCGCACAAAGAGCGAACACACAAAAGGTAAGCAAAAAGAAGCGAACGAAAATGGGCAAATAAAACGACAAAGGTGAAGTGGGGGAGAGGAAAACGAGAGGCAAATGGCAAATAATGTAATGCGAGGGATAAGAGTTTGTGATGGGTACTTGGTATGTCTTGACTTGAGCGTAGATCTCCCCGGCAACGGCGCCAGAAATCCTTCTTTCTACCTCTTGAGCATGCATTGGTTTTCCCTTGAAGAGGAAAGGGTGATGCGGCAAAGTAGCGTAAGTATTTCCCTCAGTTTTTGAGAACCAAGGTATCAATTCAGTAGGAGACTACACGCAAATCACCTAGTACCTGCACAAACAATCAAGAACCTTGCAACCAATGCAATAAAGGGGTTGTCAATCCCTTCACGGCCACTTGCAAAAGTGAGATCTGATAAAGATAATAAGATAAATATTTTTGGTATTTTTGTTGTAAAGATTGAAAAGTAAAGATTGCAAAATAAATAGTAAACTAGAATTATAGATCGGAAACTTATATGATGTAAAGTAGACCCGGGGCCATAGGTTGCACTAGTGGCTTCTCTCAAGATAGCATATATTACGGTGGGTGAACAAATTACTGCCGAGCAATTGATAGAAAAGCGCATAGTTATGAGAATATCTATGCATGATCATGAACATAGGCATCACGTCCGTGTCAAGTAGACCGAAATGATTCTGCATCTACTACTATTACTCCACACATCGACTGCTATCCAGCATGCATATAGAGTATTAAGTTCATAAGAACAGAGTAACGCATTAGGCAAGATGACATGATGTAGAGGGATAAACTCAAGCAATATGGTATAAGAGCATCTCCAGCCGCACCCCCAACAGGCCCCCAGGCCACTTTTTCGGCGCCGGCACCAAAAAAACGCCCCAGTCGCGCCCCCAGGTCGCCGAAACCTGCCGGTTCGGCCCGTTTTTGGGCCCGGCGATCTCACACCGAACCCGGTGCACTAGGGGGCGCTCGGGGGCTTCGGTGCAAGGGAAAAGCACGGCTGGCCCACACCGTCACGCAAAAAGTCAAGTTTTTCTTCCCCGACTCGCCTCCCGCCCCCGCGCGCTTGGCCGCCAACAGCTGTATCCTAGCACCGCCCACCGCCCTTCACCGCTAGATAGCCAATCCCCACCAGGAAAAGAGCAGAGGTTTGCCGAGGCAGCCCCTCCACAAA
Source organism: Triticum aestivum (assembly GCF_018294505.1). Taxonomy (NCBI): domain Eukaryota; kingdom Viridiplantae; phylum Streptophyta; class Magnoliopsida; order Poales; family Poaceae; genus Triticum; species Triticum aestivum. Next base: position 196,227,072 of record NC_057803.1, read on the forward strand.
CAGCTGGGCATTTTTCACACTGTTTCCAGTCGCGGAGGGGCAGTTTAGCGGCGGGTATGTGCCCACCGGGCGCAAGGTGTTCGGCGATTTGCCTGCCGTGGAGATGGACTCGGACGACGAGGACGCGCTCGCCGCGCTGCTGGAGGAGGAAGCTGAGGCCGACGTCCAGGAAGAGGAACATCTCATGGTCCTCGCCGCCCTCGCCGCCCTGCTGGCGAGCAATGAAAAGCCGCGGCGAGGTGGCTCGGTGCTGGGGCGGATGAAAGCAAAGAACCGGCATCGTCTCGAAGGCTACTGCATGCTCTACTACGACTACTTCGCCGACGCTCCACTGCACAACGACAAAACATTTTGGCGCTGTTATCGAATGAGCCGAAAGCTTTTCTTTAGGATTGTGAATTCCATCCGGGAGTTCGACAGCTACTTCAAGTGCAAGAAGGATTGCACCGGCGAACTTGGATTCACCTCGATCCAGAAGTGCATGACAGCGATGAGGATGCTTGCATATGGAGCTCCCGGTGATTCGCTCGACGACTATGGGCGCATGGCCGAGTCCACCACCATTGAGTGTTTCTACAAGTTCTGTCGGGTGGTTGTGGCAGTGTTTGGACCGCAATACTTGTGAACACCCAATGAGGAAGACACTGCTCGGATCCTAGCATAGAATGCAGCAAGAGGATTTCCTGGGATGCTTGGAAGCATCGACTGCATGCATTGGAAATGGAAGAACTGCCCATTTGCTTAGCAGGGGATGTACAAAGGCGCCAAAGGCGGTTGCAGTGTTGTACTTGAGGCGGTGTCCACACAGGACCTCTGGATTTGGCACTCCTTCTTTGGTATGCCAGGAACTCACAATGACATCAACGTGCTGCAGTGATCCCCTGTCTTTGCCAAGCTTGTTGAAGGTCATTCTCCTCCGATGAACTTCGAGGTTAATGGGCGGCATTACAACAAGGGGTGCTACCTAGCTGAAGGCATCTATCCGAGATGGTCTACATTTGTGAAGACTATCTCAAATGTTGTGCCAGGAGGCAAGAAGTCCTACTTTGCCAAGGTGCAGGAGGCTTGCAGGAAGGATGTTGAGCGGGCTTTTGGTGTGCTCCAATCTCAATTTGATGTTGTTCGCTACCCTGCTCAGACCTGGTCGAAAGATCAAATGTGGGAGATCATGACTTGATGTGTCATCTTGCACAACAGGATTATCGAGAGTGAGCAGGAAGAGCCAGTGTTTGACACTGAACCATACTACAGGTAGGGTCCTCTAGCCAAAGTTGATCACCTGCTACCGGCAACCTAGACTGCCTACCTCAGTATGTGTCAGGAGATTCGAGACCCACAGGTGCATCATCAACTGCAACAGGATCTGGTGGAGCACCTATGGAGGCTCAAGGGCAAAACCGGGCTCGACGTGTGATGAAATATGAGTTTTTATTTGTTGAACTATATAATTTGTATTGAACATTTGTTGTTGCACTATTTTGTTGAACTATTTGATTTTATGTGATGAACTATGTGATTAAAAAATATTTATGTTCATAATTGAACGTCGAGCCATGACGAACCACGCCGAATAGGGGCTGATTCTCGCCCATACGGGGCCTTTATTCGCCAAAAGTGGGCCGAAAACTAGGCCAGTCTCGGCGCCTGGGGCCGACCTGGGGGCGACGACTGGACGCCCAACCGCCCCCAGCACCGATTGTATCGTCGGCTCACCCCCAGGGGCGATTTTTATGCCTCCTGGGGGGCCAACGGCTAGAGATGCTCTAAACCCCATCTTTTTATACTCGATGGCAACAATACAATACGTGTCGGTTCCCTTTCTGTCACTGGGATCGAGCACCGCAAGATTGAACCCAAAGCTAGGCACTTATCCCATTGCAAGAACGATCAATCTAGTAGGCCAAACTAAACCGATAATTCAAAGAGACTTGCAAAGATATCAAATCATGCATATAAGAATTCAGAGAAGAATCAAATATTGTTCCTAGATAATCTTGATCATAAACCCACAATTCATCGGATCTCGGCAAACACACTGCAAAAAGTATTACATCGAATAGATCTCCAAGAACATTGAGGAGAACTTTGTATTGAGAACCAAAGAGAGAAGAAGCCATCTAGCTAATAACTATGGACCCGAAGGTCTGTGGTAAACTACTCACACATCATCGAAGAAGCTATGGCGTTGATGTAGAAGCCCTCCGTGATCGAATCCCCCTCCGGCAGATCGCCGGAAAAGGCCCCAAGATGGGATCTCACGGGTAGAGAAGGTTGCGGCGATGGAAAAATGGTTTTGTAGCTCTCCTGGATGTTTTCAGGGTATAAGAGTATATATAGGCGAAAGAAGTAGGTCGGTGGAGCTACGAGGGGCCCACGAGAGTGGGGGTGCGCCTACCCCCTGGGCGCGCCCTCCTGCCTCGTGGCCACCTCGTTGCATCTCTAACTTCCACTCCAAGTCTCCTAGATTGCGTTTGTTCCAAGAAAGATCCTTGCAAAGGTTTCGTTCCGTTTGGATTCCGTTTGATATTCCTTTTCTGCGAAACACTGAAATAGGCAAAAAAAACAGCAATTTGCACTAGGCCTTTGGTTAATAGGTTAGTCCCAAAAATATTATATAAGAGTATATTAAAGCCCATTAAACATCCAAAACAGATAATATAATAGCATGGAACAATCAAAAATTATAGATGCGTTGGAGACATATCAATCATGAAACTTCAGATCAGGTTACTACTGAACCTCCTAGGTTAACCAGAGCACATTCCGCACCAGAGTGGTATGGTAATCATTTTTTGGAAGTCATGTTACTATACCATGATGAACCTACGAACTATGAGGAAGCGATGATGAGCCCAGATTCTAATAAATGGCTTGAGGCCATGAAATCTGAGATAGGATCCATGTATGAGAACAAAGTGTGGACTCTGGTTGACTTGCCCGTTGATCGGCGAGCCATAAAGAATAAATGGATCATCAAGAAGAAGACTGACACTGATGGTAATGTTACTGTCTACAAAGATCGACTTGTTGCGAAAGATTTTCGACAAGTTCAAGCAGTTGACTACGATGAGACCTTCTCACCCATAGTGGTGCTTAAGTCTCTCTGAATCATGTCAGCAATTGCCGCATTTTATGATTATGAAATCTGGCAAATGGACGTCAAAACTGCATTCCTTAATGGATTTCTTAAAGAAGAGTTGTATATGATGCAACCAGAAGGTTTTGTCGATCCTAAACTTACTAACAAAGCATGCAAGCTCCAGTGATCCATTTATGGACTGGTGCAAGCATCTCGGAGTTGGAATATACGCTTTGATGAGGTGATCAAAGCATATGGTTTTATACAGACTTTTGGAGAAGCCTGTATTTACAAGAAAGTGAGTGGGAGCTCTGTAGCATTTCTAATATTATATGTGGATGACATATTGTTGATTGGAAATGATATGGAATTTCTGGATAGCATAAAAGGATACTTGAATAAAAGTTTTCAATGAAAGACCTCAGTGAAGCTGCTTATATATTGGGCATCAATATCTATAGAGATAGATCAAGACGCTTAATAGGACTTTCACAAAGCACATACCTTGATAAAGTTTTGAAGAAGTTCAAAATGGATCTGTTAAAGAAAGGGTTCTTGCCTATGTTACAAGGTGTGAAGTTGAGTGAGACTCAAAACCCGACCACTGCAGAATATAGAGAGAGAATGAAAGTCATTCCCTATGCCTCAGTCATAGGTTCTATAAAGTATGCCATGATTGTACCAAACCTATTGTGTGCCTTGCCATGAGTTTGGCAAGGGGGTACAATAGTGATCCAGGAATAGATCACTGGACAGCGGTCAAAATTATCCTTAGTTACCTTAAAGAGGACTAAGGAAATGTTTCTCGGTTATGGAGGTGATAAAGAGTTTGTTGTAAAGAGTTACGTCGATGCAAGCTTTGACACTAATCCGGATGACTCTGAGTCTCGATCTGGATACATAATGAAAGTAGGAGCAATTAGCAAGATTAGCTCCATGCAGAGCATTGTAGACATAGAAATTTGCAAAATACACACGGATTTGAATGTAGCAGACCCGTTGACTAAAATTCTCTCACAAGTAAAACATGATCACACCTTAGTACCCTTTGGGTGTTGGTCACATGGAGATTTTGAACTATTTGTGTTAATCACATGGCGATGTGAACTAGATTATTGACTCTAGTAAACCCTTTGGTGTTAAATCACACGGCGATGTGAGCTGGATTATTGACTCTAGCGCAAGTGGGAGACTAAAGGAAATATGCCCTAGAGGCAATAATAAATTTGCTATTTTATATTTCCTTATATCATGATAAATGTTTATTATTCATGCTAGAATTGAATTAACCGGAAACTTGATACATGTGTGGATACATAGACAAAACATCGTGTCCCTAGTAAGCCTATACTAGACTAGCTCGTTAGTCAAAGATGGTTAAGTTTCCTAACCATAGACATGTGTTGTCATTTGATGAACAGGATCACATCATTAGGAGAATGATGTGATAGACAAGACTCATCCGTTAGCATAGCATATTGATTGTTCACTTTTATTGCTATTGCTTTCTTCATGTCATGTACATATTCCTTTGACTATGAGATTATGCAACTCCCGGATACTGGAGGAATGCCTTGTGTGTTATCAAACGTCACAACGTAACTGGGTGATTATAAAGATGCTCTACAGGTATCTTCGAAGGTGTTTGTTGGGTTGGCATAGATCGAGATTAGGATTTGTCACTCCGAGTATCGGAGAGGTATCTCTGGGCCCTCTCGGCAATACACATCATAAGCTTGCAAGCAAACGACTAAGGAGTTAGTCACGAGGTGATGTATTACGGAACAAATAAAGAGACTTGCCGGTAACGAGATTGAACTAGGTATGAAGATACCGACGATCGAATCTCGGGAAAGTAACATACCGATGACAAAGGGAATAACGTATGTTGTCATTACGTACGATCGATAAAGATCTTCATAGAATATGTGGGGACCAATATGAGCATCCAGGTTCCGCTATTGGTTATTGACCGGAGAGGTGTCTCGGTCATGTCTACATAGTTCTCGAACCCGTAGGGTCCGCATGCTTAACGTTCGCTGATGATTTTGTATTATATGAGTTATGTGATTTGGTGACTGTATGTTGTTCAGAGTCCCGGATGAGATCACAGACATGATGAAGAGTCTCGAAATGGTCGAGAGGTAAAGATTCATATATTGTACGATGATATTCAGACACCCGAAGTGTTCCGGGGGTACCGGGTATGTACTGGGTCACCGGAAGGGGTTCCGGGCATCCCCCCGGCAACTACATGGGCCTAATGGGCCAAGAAGGGTACATACCAGTCCCTAGGGGGCTGGTGCGCCCCATGTAGGCCAAAATAAGGGGGAAGGAAAGAGGGGAAGAGTGAAAGGAAGGGGAGCAATTCGGCCTCCCCCTTCCTTCTCTCCTCCCTCCTCCTTCCTTCCCCCTCCGGATGAATATGGAAGGGGGAGGCCGAATTGGGAGGCGCCCAAGTAGGATTACTCCTACTTGGGGCGCCCCCTTGGCTGCCTCCCCTCCCCTCCAACCTATATATATGAGGGGGGCACCGCTAGAACACACATCAACAGTTGTTAGCCGTGTGCGGTGCCCCCTTCCACAGTTTGCGCCTACAGTCATATTGTCATAGTGCTTAGGCGAAGGCCTGCATGGATCACTTCACCATCACCATCACCACACCGTCATACTGATGAAACTCTCCCTCGACAATATGCTGGATCAAGAGTTCAAGGGATGTCATCGAGCTGAACGTGTGCAGAACTCGGAGGTGTCGTACATACGGTGCTTGATCGGTCAGAATGGGAAGAAGTTCGACTACATCAACTGCGTTGTCAAACGCTTCTGTTTTCAGTCTACGAGGGTACGTGGACACACTCTCCCCCTCTCATTGATATGCATCTCCTAGATAGATCTTGCATGAGCGTAGGATTTTTTTGAAATTGCATGCTACGTTCTCCAACAAACACATCTCTGTCGTATCTATAATGTTTTATTGTTTCATGCCAATATTATACAACTTTTACGTATTTTTGGCAACAATTGATATGATTTATTGGACTAACCTATTGATCCGATGCCCATTGTCAGTTCCTATTTGTTGCATGTTTTTTGTTTCATAGAAAATCCATATCAAACGAAGTCCAAACGCGATAAAAATTTAATGAGAATTATTTTGGAATATATGTGATTTTTGGGACTTGGAATCAACGCAAACAGAGGCCCACAGTGCCAACAAGACACGAGGGCACGCCCCAAGGGCGAGGCGTTTGGTGGTGGGTTGTGCTCACCTCGTACGTCGGTTGGAGCTCTACTTAGGGTGCAAGGAAGCTTACATCCGGAAAAAATCGTGTTAAAATCTCAATGCAATCGGAGTTACGGATCTCCGGGAATATAAGAAACGGTTTTCAGCCAGATATGGGGAACGTGAAACGGAAGAGAACAGAGGGATAGATCCAATATCGGAGGGGCTCCTGCCCCTCCGCCGCCATGGAGACCATGGACCAGAGGGGGAACTCTCCTCCCATCTAGGGGGAGGCCGAGGAAGAAGAAGAAGGAGGGGGGCTCTCTCCGCTCTCTCCTGGTGGCGCCGGAGTGTCGTCGGGGCTAGGATCGTGACGGCAATCTACATCAACAATCTTGCTAACGTCAACACCAACTCTCTCCCCCTCCATGCAGTGGTGTAACACCTCTTCTCCCTGCTGTAATATCTACTTAAACATGGTGCTCAACTCCATATATTATTTCCCAATGATCTATGGTTATCCTATGATGTTTGAGTAGATCTATTTTGTCATGTGGGTTAATCGTGATCTTGGTTGGTATGATTGTATATTGTATTCATGGTGCTGTCCTACGGTGCCCTCTATCTCGCGTAAACGTGAGGGGTCCTCACTGTAGGGTGTTGCAATATGTTCATGGTTCGCTTATGGTGGGTTGCGAGAGTGACAGAAGCTTAAACCCAGTAAGTGGGTATGGCGTATGGGAGTAAAGAGGACTTGATACTTAATGCTATGGTTGGGTTTCATGACCTTAATGATCTTTAGTAGTTGTGGATGCTTGCTAGAGTTCCAACCATAAGTGCATATGATCCAAGTAGAGAAATTATGTTAGCTCATGCCTCTCCCTCATATAAAATTACAAGAATGACTACCGGTACTTGTTATCGATTGCCTAGGGACAAATGACTTTCTTGTTGACACAAGCTATCCACTTTTACTACCTTGCAATTTATCCATAGTTTTTTTCTCGCAAAGTACTTGTAGTTTTATTCTTACCAAATAGTTTCATACTTGTTTTAGGTAAATCAAACGTCAAGTGTGCGTAGAGTTGTATCGGTGGTCGATAGAACTTGAGGGAATATTTGTTCTACCTTTAGCCCCTCGTTAGGTTCGAGACTCTTATTTATCAAAGAAGGCTACAAATGATCCCCTATACTTTTGGGTTATCATATGCCAAAAATTCCTATAAAACACAAAACCCCCAGAAAGAAACCTAGATCAGGAGTTCCGCCGCCGCAAGCCTCTGTAGCCACGAAAAAACAATCGGGAGCCTGTTCTGGCACCCTGCCAAAGGGGGAAACCATCACCGGTGGCCATTTTCATCATCCCGACGCTCTCCATGACGTGGAGGGAGTAGTTCACCCTCGGGGGTAAGGGTATGTACCAATAGCTATGTGTTTGCTCTCTCTCTCTCTCTCGTGTTCTTGATTTGGCACGATCTTGATGTACCGCGAGCTTTGTTATTATAGTTGGATCATATGGTGTTTCTCCCCCTCTACCTTCTTGTGATGAATTGAGTTTTACCTTTGAGGTTTCACTATTATTGGACTGAATACTATTATGGATTTGAGAACACTTGATGTATGTCTTGCGTGGGATACCCGTGGTGACAATGGGGTGTTCTATTGATTCACTTGATGTATGTTTTGGCACTCAACTCGCGGATTCCTGAGGTGACATTAGAGTAATCTATCCATAGGGGTTGATGCACGTTTTCATCCTTGTTTCTCCGGTAGAAATCTTGGGGCACTCTTTGAGGTTCTTTGTGTTGGATTGAATATTATGGATATGAAGTTGCTTGATGCATATCGTATAATTAACCCATGGATACTTGTGGTGACATTGGAGTATCTAGGTGACATTAGGGTTGATTGATGTGTATCATATGGTGTTATTTTACTACGAACTCTAGGGCTATTTGTGACACTTATAGGAATAGGTCAATGGATTGATTGGAAAGAATAACTTTGAGGTGGTTTCGTACCCTATAAGCAATTTCATCTTATGTTCTCCGCGATGGGAACTTTGGAGTGACTTCTGTTGCACGTCAAGGGATTGCCATATGATCTAATGATGTTATCATTGTTGAGAGACTTTGCACTAGAGTATGAACCCTAGGCCTTTGTTTCCAAGCATTGCAATACCATTTTTGCTCATGTTTGTTACTAGTTACCTTGTTGTTTTTATATTTTCATATTACAGAAACCTAGATCTACTATCCATATTGCACTTGTATCACCATCTCTTCACCGAACTAGTGTACATATACAATTTTCCATTGTATTGGGTGTGTTGGGGACACAAGAGACTCTTTGTTATTTGTTTGCAGGGTTGTTTGAGAGAGGCCATCTTCATCCTACGCCTCCCACATATTGATAAACCTTAGGTCATCCACTTGAGAGAAATTTGCTACTGTCCTACAAGACTCTGCACTTGGAGGCCCAACAGTGTCTACAAGGATAAAGTTGCGTAGTAGACATCAGGTGGCGCCAACAATAATAGTTGTGAGCGGCGAGGTCGAGGGCGATGGGGATGAAAGGGCTGACATCGGTGATGGTGTCAACGAGCGACATGGGTGTAGCTAGAAGAGTAGTAGGAGGTGTTGGCGGTGCTAGGGACAGAGTAGAGGAAGAAGAGGCCACCGCGGCGGAGGCTCTGGCGATGATAGCAGCCCGGGGCTCGAACTAGATATTACAAACCAACTTTAGACTAGGAAACTTGTGATCCAAGGAATAGTCTAACAGAAATGTCTTGATTCTATAACGTACATGGGTACTATTGCAACAATAAAGTACATACTCTCACCTGAATAGAGCCTTGTTGTGTGTGTGAATGCAAGAAGCTTTCTGTATTTTTATCCATCGAATTGATGCATAGCAACACACTTTGTGTATGGGCAAGATGTTAGATTGTAAGTTCTTCGTGCATAAATAATTCTGTACATGTATGTCACATAAACTTGAAAGATAAAGGATGCAAATTAGAGGAGAATGACACCTGGAAAGGCATGACGGCCTCTGAAGCAGCAACCATGGTCCACATGAGAGAGCTGCATGTCGGCTTGTGGCAGCGGTTCATCTTGGTGGAACTATGGAGAGAAAGAGCACAAGGGTGTAGGAGGGAGCGGAGTAGCCTAAGAAAATAAAGCCATGTGGGAAACGGAGAAAGCGATGAGAGGCTAGCTGTAGGGTAGCGGCGTTGTTCTCATCTTGATGGAGGATCTGGCCGTTGCGCATCTGACGACGATCTACAGTAGAGAAGCTCCATCCTAGTCTGCCGGAGGCGGTGGCGGTGCTGCACCGGATCTAGTTGGGGCTTCCCTTGCTCGTGCTACCATCATTCTCCTAAAGGGGGGAGGGCTAGCCCCTCCTGCCTTCCCCTCCACATGGGAGAAAGGAAAGAGGGGGCACCCTCCCCTGCCTTTCCCCACGCGCCTAGAAAGGCAGGGGGCGCGGCTAGGGGCAGGACCCCAAGTGGGATTCGGCCCCACTTGGGGTGCCTCCTTGGCTGCTCCTCCCTCCCCCCACCTATATATATGTCGAAGGGGGCGCCACACATAAGCCACGACAATCTCTTAGCCGTGTGCGGCGCCCCTCTCCACGGTTTTGCCCCTCGGTCATATTTTCGTAGTACTTAGGCGAAGCCTTGGGGAGATAGCATCACCGTCACCACGCCTTTGTGCTGCCGGAACTCATCCACTACTTTGCCATCTTGCTGGATCAAGAAGGCAAGGATGTCATCGAGCTGAACGTGTGTTGAACGCGGAGGTGCCGTACGTTTGGTACTTGATCGGTTGGATCGCGAAGAAGTTTGACTACATCAACCGTGTTACTAAACGCTTCCGCTTACGGTCTACGAGGGTACGTAGACACACTCCCCCTCGTTGCTATGCATCTCCATGGATAGATTTTGCGTGTGCGTAGATTTTTTTTGTTTTCCATGCAACGTTTCTCAACACAATTGCCTGCTCTTTATGGGCTTTTCCACCAATGCATCAGTTACAGAAGACAGAAGTGGCGGACTGAGTTTAATTAGAGATTTCTTGAAAATAAAAAAATAAATGATTGCTGAGATGGCACTATTGCTGATGTGGCATGAAGCTGATGTGGACAGTGTGCATGTTAAGAGAATTGGTAGTAATGAGGATCAACTTCTTAAGAATGTAAAATGTGTGCAACTTTGAAAGAGAAGGGAGTTCTATGTTGGGCGATATATTCTTAACTACGAGTACTGTTGCTTTTGGATGTGGACAGAAACGACTTGATTGCAACGCCAATGTGGTATGTGTGGTGGAACGTCGTCAACTGACTCGCGGCGAGTAGCTTCTTGAGCTAGCGACACCCAGACAATATGCATGTTGGCAAAAAATTCTCAAGAGCAAAGAAGAAGGGTGGTGGTAGTATTCAGCATAATGAATGGGTAAAACCGCTAGAAGGATGTGTTAAGTTAAATATGAACGTCACGTTTGATTCAGACAGTGGATCAGGAGGATCCTAAGCAATTCTTTGCGACGCAAATGGCGCTTTCCTGGCTGCCTCATGAAGTCACATACCGTTGGCCAGAGGACTTTGAGATGGCCACATTTTTGGCAAGTAACATCGGATGCCACAATCTTGTGGTTGAAGCTGACTGCATGTGAGTCAATGAGGTGATGTAGAGTGGCGAAAACTTCCTTAGTCTGGCAGCAACAGTTTTTTAGGAGTGTATCTTTTTATGTCATAATTTTAACTCGGTTAAGTTTAATCATTGTCCAAGGGAAACCAATATGGCGGTAGATGTACCAACTAGCAAAGTGGCTCGCGAACCATTGGATAGAATTACGAGCCTCCATGTTTTCTGGTTGATGCTTTATCAAATGATGTATCGATTCTTTAAGATGAAATATAACATTTCCCTAAAAAAAATATCGGGTGAAAACAACAACTAATGCAAACTTGGAATATGGGCCATTAGATCAACGAGGAACGACACCGGTCAAACGCAACATTATAATCAGCGACTTACATGTGTTTTTGTATAATCCCTGCTCTCGAGGAAATGACATTTGGTTGTCCTTATCTCAGAAATTCACTTTGGCACATGGAAGCATACGCTCCTGCCATCGAAAAAAAAACATTTCAAATTTTTAGAAAGTTCCGAACAAAAATTTGATGCATACATCTCGATATTTTATGTGTGCATGCCAAGTTTTACAGAAAATCGATATTTTTTGTGGCTTGTGTAAAAGGAAAAAGATGTCTAATGAAAGTTCTTTTTAACATTGAATTTTGTCTTTTCACATGCGACATAAAAGCTATCGTTTTTTCAAGAAACGACTTTGTGAGTACGTAGAATGTCGAGATGTACATGTGAAATCTGTTGTCTTAATTTTGTGATATTTCCAAATACGTTTAAAACACATTTTAATAAACCAGGAGCATATGCTCCGGGCTGCCAAAACGCCCTCTCTGAATACCTTGTTTTGAGGCAAAATAAAAATAAAAATAAAAATAACTCACCACATGTCATCGGACCAGCTACACGCTTCTGCGACATGGGCCAGCAAAGCGAGATAGAAAAAGAAAAGTGAAGGCCCAGGAAGGCGCAAGGAAACCCTAAGCTACTAAGCTATAAACACACAACACACACCTAAATGTTTTCCCCTAGTTTTCTAGGGTTTCACCCTTCCTCTGGCGATCTTCACTAGAGTCCATGTAAAACCTTGTCGATCGCCGGTTTTTCTCCGGCTGCCGGCGAGATCTACACATGCCCGCCGCGCACGTTCGCTTGCATGGCGGATCAAACACAACAGAAGCCAGGGGGTCCGGAGGAAGAGATGGCGGCGGAAGTAGGTTTAGGGGTAGGGCGATTGGATATGAAGTGCTTGAGGGTATGAGGGAAGAGAGCAGCCAAGTCAATTCCAGGGCGACGGATGGGGAGAGACATAGCTCGCAGGCAAGAAGAAACGCATCTGAGGGGGGGATGAAGAGCATGGCGCGTTTTTTGGGCCGGGGCCTGATCTGGAGGATCAGTTCGCCGAGATGAAGCTACATGGGAAGGAAGAGGAGGATCTTGATTTCTCGAAAGAGGTGGAAGATTTGATCAAGGATGTTCGCTGGTTAGCCATGTTTCATGTGCATACGACAAAACCGTTTAGCCATGCGACGCTCTTGTCGCAGATGCGTAATGCCTGGTCGGCGGCGCAGGGTGTCACCTTCAATATCAAGGGGCCAAACTTGTTTCTTGTCCAGTGCCACTGTTTGGGAGATTGGAGGAAGATCATGGAGGGAGGGTCGTGGCTGTTCCGGCGGGCGCCCGTGGTGCTTCAGGAGTATGACGGGTTCTCTGATGTTAATGGCTACAGATTAAACAAGATCCCGCTGTGGGCTCGAGTCAAGGGCCTGCCTGATGGCCTTACAAGGAGGAGGGAGTTGGCGGAGAAGGTTGCTGCAAAGGTGGGAGACCCTCTGTTTACAGTAGTAGTGAATGAGGGCAGGATCAATCCGGCGAGTACGTTACGAGCTAGGATTTTTGTTGATGTTAATGAGCCACTGGTCAAGTTTGTTCCAATCACTTTGAAGGAGCATAAAAAGTTCAGCGTGTTCTATGAAAAGCTCCCAGACATCTGCTTTGCATGTGGCCGGATGGGTCATCTGGCTGATGAGTGTGGATACGACATACATGACCCAGACTCCTTTGAATGAGGTGATTGGCTGCTGTGGGAGCCGGAGATGCCAGCGGCTCAACCGTATGGTGGGGGGGTAGAGGAGATAATTTTGGCAGAGGTCGGGGTGGCGATGGTGGTAGAGGAGCTAGAGGTCGAGGAGGTAGAGTCCCGTCAGGGGGTCGAGGAAGGGGAGAAGCGGGAGGGGTATACACGCACGGGGCGCAATAGATGGATGTGGATGATAGGAGGGAGAATTCTGGTGATGGAGTAGAGAAGGGAGCCCGGAAAAGGTTGGTGGATGCGAATGGCTCAATAAACATTAGAGGACAACAACTTTCTCATCTGGCAGGCAAGGTTGCAAGGACCGTTTTGCTAATAGAAGGGGCATCTTCTTCTTCTCCTAGCGACGCAGTGGCCACTACGCCGGAGAAGGTACACATTGTAAAGAAGAGGAGACAAGAGGGAGAAGAGGGTGAAGAGATGGAGCATTTGAACAAGGCGTCCTCCCTCGAGGAGGGCCGCCAAGCCTGATGAGGATTTTGTGCTAGAACTGCCGTGGGATTGGCGACCCTGCGACAGTTAACGAGCTCCGTGCTCTTGTGGTGGAAAGTGCGGAATTGGTCCTTTGTGTTGTGGAGACGCAAATTTCAAAGAGTCGAGTGGAAGGTTTGGCGGTGTCTTTAGGTTTTCATAATAGTTTTGCAGTAGCTAGTAGTGGGAGGAGTGGAGGTCTTTGTATCTTTTGGAAGTCGGATGCTAATCTTGTAATAATTTTTTTCGCAGTATCACATTGACTCCTGGGTTTCGAGTCCAGGTTCGGATCAATGGCGACTCACTTGTTTCTATGGGGAGGCAAACAGAAGCTTGCGATACAAAACATGGGAGACTATGAAGAGGCTGAGGGGGAGAGTACCCTGCTGTGGCTATGTATTGGCGATTTCAATGAGATACTTCGTCAGGAGGAACAGATGGAGCCCAATACCCGTGACAGTGCACAAATGGCGGGGTTCAGAGATGCGGTGGATGTATGTGGCTTGTCGGATATAGGATATATGGGCCTGGATTGGACTTTTGAGAAGCGAGTGACATGTGGTCAATTCTGCAGGGTCCGGCTAGACCGGGCTTTGGCTTCACCGAGTTGGTCAATATTATTTCCTTTTGCAACTCTGGAACACTTGACAACAGCCAAGAGTGACCACAGTCCGATTCTGCTCAAGACTGACATAGAGACAGGCTGCCAACTAACGATTGGGAAGAAACCATTCCAATATGAATGTGCTTGGGAGACTGATGATCGGTTCTGAGAGACGATGGACGAAGCGTGGAATGGAAAGGGACCGGTGATGACACTGTCTGACTTGGCCAACAAATTGCAAGATGTTTCAGCCTCTATGTCATGGTGGGGTAGGAGAACCTTTGGTTCTGTACGTCAGGAGATGAGGGCTTTGCGTCAGCAGCTCGCTAAACTCCGAGCGGAGCCGATGCAGACGGGTCCAGGGCAGGAAGATAAGAAGGTGATGGATCGCTTGATTGAGTTAGCATATAGGGAGGAAATCATGGCAAAACAACGTTCTCGCATTACTTGGTTGGCTGAAGGTGATAGTAATACAAAAAAATTCAGCGGAAAGCGAGTGCTCGTCGGGCAAAAAACAGGATCGTGAAACTTGAACGTGATGATGGCACGGTGTGTACTGACCCGAGCGAGCTGGCCGGTCTTGCCACGGAGTTCTATAAAAATCTTTATGCCTCAGAAGGCACTATTGGCATGGAGGAGGTCTTGTCACATATACCTACGTGGGTGGATGGTAATATGAATGCTCGCCTTAATGCAGACTATAGTAGAGATGAGGTTAAAGAGGCCCTTTTTCAAATGTTCCCAACCAAGGCACCTGGCCCAAACGGATTTCCCGCCCACTTCTTTTAGAAGCATTGGGATTTGTGTGGTGATGAGGTTACAAGGATGATCATCCGAGTGTTGGATGGAGCTGATTCCCCGGAGGAGATAAACAACACGTTCATCGTATTAATTCCCAAGATATCTAGTCCAAAAGTTTTAGGACAATTTCGGCCTATAAGCCTATGTAACATAATCTACAAGATTGCGTCTAAGGTCTTAGCTAACCGGCTGAAGTTAATTCTCCTCGACATCATCTCCGAAGAGCAGTCTGCTTTTGTCACTGGACATCTCATTACAGACAATTTTATCACGGCCTATGAGTGTTTGCACTATATGAAAACTAGGAGGGTGAAGGGTAATAGGTTCTGTGCGCTTAAGCTTGATATGATGAAGGCATATGATCGCCTGGAGTGGCCATATCTGAAAGCGGTTATGATCAAATTGGGTTTCAGCCAAAGATTCACAGAGACCATTCTGAGGTGTGTTACTTCGGTGTCTTTCTCTGTTTTGTTTAATGGGGGTAGTTCAGATGGTTTCAGGCCTTCGCGTGGGCTGCGGCAGGGAGACCCGATCTCGCCATATTTATTCCTGCTTGCAGCGGAGGGACTTTCTTGCCTGTTGAAGTCCCAAAATGGTGTTCAGGGAATTGTAGTGGCACTGGAAGCCCCGCTAGTTAATCACCTCCTTTTTGCTGACGACAGACTACTCTTTTTGAGGCTAATGAGGCGTCTGCTACATGCGTTAATGGGCTCCTTAGAGCTTACTGTGATGCATCCGGTCAGAGAATAAATGTGGACAAATCTTCGATTTTTTCAGCAAGGGGGTGGCTGACTCATCAAAGGATGCAATCAAGAATATCCTCGAGGTACACAATGAGTCACTGACAGAGAAATATTTGGGTTTGCCTTCGGATGTGGGTAGAGCAAAAGAAGGATCTTTCAAATACTTAAAAGAAAGAATTTGGAAACGGGTTTAAGGTTGGATGGAGAAGTGTCTGTCGGCAGGTGGGAAGGAGGTCCTAATCAAATCTGTAGCCCAAGCCATCCCAACATATTCGATGGCATGTTTTAAACTACCTCGGGCTTTATGTGAGCACATCAATAGTTTGATCCGCAAATTTTGGTGGGGGAGTAAAAATGGCGAGAGGAGAACAACATGGGTGTCGTGGAGAACGATGTCAAAACCAAAGTTCATGGGTGGCCTGGGTTTCCGAGATATCGAGCTTTTCAACTTGGCTCTTCTTGCCCGTCAAGCATGGAGGTTAATGCAACAACCGGACTCCCTGAGCGCTCGTGTTCTGAAAGCTCGGTACTTTCCAAACACTGATTTGCTCAATGCCATGTTGGGTAATGCCCCTTCCCAGGTCTGGCGGTCTCTTCTGGAGGGTCGGGACATCCTGCCCTTGGGGCTTATCAAGAGAATTGGCACCGGTGCAAGCACACACGTTTGGCATGATAACTGGCTGCCGAGAGACTATAAGTTGAGGCCCTTTTGTGCCCGCTCAATGAACCCGCCGATGTGGATTCCGGACCTTATCAATCCTGTCACTCGATCATGGAATAGGCAAGCCCTAACAGGTCATTTTATTCCTGCTGATGTCGAGGTTATTCTCAATATACCACTCAGCACAAGGCAACAGGAAGATTTCTGGGCATGGCATTATGATAAGCGAGGTATCTTCTCGGTACGGTCAGTTTACAGGATGATTTGTGCTATCAAAATACAAAGAGAAGATTGGCTAGAACATCGGCCAGGCCATTCTAACATTACTGCTGACAAAAACTCTTGGTTAGACATGAAAGGCATATGGCAGTTTCTCCATCTTGCTCTATCTGTGGAGCGGAGGAGGACACGTGGCGCCATTCGCTACTAAGTTGCCGCATGGCAAGATGGGTTTGGGCTTTGTAGGACTACGAGCTGGTCGAGCATGTGATCTCAAACCAAAACGAAGATGCGAGGCTTTGGCTGTTCTGGCTTTTTGAGACAACAAATCAACAAGACCTAACACGAATTTTAGTGACCATGTGGGAAACATGGTGGGCCATGAGAAAGGCTATGCATGAGAATGAATTTCACAGCCTGCTTTCCACTATGAGCTTTGTAAAGAGATTTTTGAGGAGCTGGACATAGCTAACTCGCACAGACCTAGGGCAAATGAAGCACGAGTGATCCGCCGGAAGGTAAAAGTGTGGTTACCGCCTCCGGGCGAGGCTGCAAAATTCAACTGTGATGGGGCCTGTCAACGTTAGGTGACAAAGGTGCAGCGGCAGTTGTTTGCCGTGACAAGTTGGGCAAATTTTTTGGGTATTTCAGCGTTGATTTTTCATGACCTCACCGACCCGACAAGTCTGGAGGCACAAGCATGCAGCGAAGCACTAGCCCTAGCCCAGGATCTGAATCTACAGGATCTTGCCATTGCCTCAGATTGTGCAGAAGTGATTTCAAACATCAAATCTACAGGTTCACCGTCTTATGCTCATATCCTTAGAGAGATTCATACTAGTAGTAATAATTTTTGTTCTGATGATTTTCGTTTTGAGAGTAAAAACAATAATTTTGAGACCCACTCACTAGCTAAGGGAGCTGCGTCTCTCGCGGTGAGCCGCCATGTGTGGCTAGGAATTTTGCCAGAGATTGATGGTATTCCGGATGTCGTGAACTTTCAACAAAATCCCTAGTTACCTTTAAAAAAAAAAGCTACTAAACTATAAAAGCCGCCCAAGCCGCCCCTAGCGCAAACCCTTGCACCCCCAGCGCCTCCACCACAGCCACACACCACAGCTAGGGGAGGGAGGAGAGAAGAGGAAGCCGAGAGGCGGCGGCGGAGATGGTTTCCCTGAAGCTGCAGAAGCGGCTCGCCTCGAGCGTGCTCAAGTGCGGCAAGGGCAAGGTCTGGCTCGACCCCAATGAGGTCAACGAGATCTCCATGGCCAACTCTCGTGAGAACCCCATTCCTTTCCCCTACCTCGTCTTATGTGGGTATATCGTGTCCCAGGTTGCCATGTGGTGCGTGGTACCTTCAGATCTGATGTTTTGGTGCTGATCTATGCGATGTGGCTGTTCGAAAATTATTCCCATGTCAATTCTACGGACAAGTTCTCTTGTTATGGTAGCATGACGAGTTTGGTGGCTTTTGATCCGTGGCTTAGTTGTGGTGATGATGGGTAGCATCGGCTTGGAGCCGTTTGGATTGTCTTCGATTAATTAGGCATCGAACCATGAATGCTTTTGCACTGTGCAACATTAGACCTATATATGAACACCTTTATTAGTTTTCAATATTTTTTTAGAATGGTGAAATCCGTAGTATATGTAGCCTATACATGGTCTTGCCTGTCGTAGTGGAGATCCATACGCTATCGTGTTTGGTTTGCATCGTATTGGGGATTCTTGGTCGCCAGTACTCATGAATAAATGATAATTGTGAATTTAACGTCAAATTTGTTAGAAACAATGTTCATCTGCTCCAAACAGGTAGTACTTTACTAAAAGCATGGTTCACCTTTTCTGTATAGGTTGAACTTTACTCAGACACACCCCTTGTGTAATTCTAACTAAGATGCTTGTTTGGTTGTTATCCTGAAGTGGGTATTATATGAATTTCAGTGTTTATATAATTTGATTCGCCAAACTAATTAAGTACTTTTGATTCTATGGTTGTAAATATGTTCCTTATCCTGAAAAGTGTTGCTAAGCTGTTTTCTGGACGTGAGCAAGACGCATGACAGTTTTGTGATGTTGTATGCAGGCCAGAACATTCGTAAGTTGGTTAAGGATGGGTTCATCATCAGGAATCCCCAAAAGATCCACTCAAGGTCCCGTGCACGCAGAGCCCATGAGGCAAAACAGAAGGGCCGTCATTCTGGATATGGTATATCAGTATAATAAACATCTTTTGTACTGTAGTACTCCCTCCATCCCAAAACAAGTGTCAACTTTACAAAGGTGAGAGACACTTATTTTGGGATTGAAGGAGGATATCATTGCTTATGATCAGTATAATTTACATCATTTGTACTGTAGTATATCATTGCTTATAATCTGCATATTTGTCTTTGTTAGTTTTTAGGTAAGCGCAGGGGTACCAGGGAGGCTAGGCTTCCCACCAAGATTCTGTGGATGAGGAGGATGCGCGTGCTCAGGCGGCTGCTCTGCAAGTACCGTGAAGCAAAGAAGATCGACAAGCACATGTACTTGAAGGTCAAGGGTAACATGTTCAAGAACAAGCTTGTGCTTATGGAAAGCATTCGCAAGTCAAAGGGTGAGAAGGCAAGAGAGAAGACGCTCTCTGACCAGTTTGAGGCTAAGCGAGTAAGCGTGCCAAGAGCAAGGCAAGCCGTGAAAGGAAGATTGCCAGGAGGGAGGAGAGGCTTGCTCAGGTCTGATGTCCAATGGTTCAAATTTTTTGTTTCTTTTTGTCAGTTGCTTGTCCATGGTCTTTCCGTGGCCTGTTGATGAAATTCTTCAGATTGTTTAACATTATGTTATATGTTTAAACAGGGCCCAAGGGACCACTCCGCACCTGCTGCAGCAGCAGCAGCTCCTGCCCAACCTGCAGCGTAAGCATATCTTCTGTTTTGACCTGTTTTTACCAGGGGAAATTTCCTGTTTAGCTCCCCTGATCTTCTGTTTATCCCTGACGTTGCAGGGCACCAAAGAAGGCAAAGAAGTGAAGATCTGACGATTAAGCGTTCTGTTTACTGGGTGAAATCAGTTTGTTCTTAGCTAAGTATGAACTATTTTGTTCAGTCTTTAAGTATCTTTATCCCAGATACCCTGGATACAATGTTTCATGCTACTGGATGTAGTATTAGATGCTTATGCAAAGTTCCTTATGAAATGTTGCTGCTTAATGCTGATCTCTCTTGCCTTGCCTTTATATCCAAGTGGTTTTGGTATGTTAGCTTGGTTTATCTTTTGCCACGAGAACAGAATTTGAGCAGACTGCGATGATCCTCCTCGCCCATATGGATGTGTCCGGTTGCTATCTACTTGATCTACAAACGCTCTTCAAATACTTTATAGAAGGTAGTTCCAAAAAACGTCCTAGACAGAGGGAGTAGATTGCTTGTTATGATTCATTACTCCCATCTTTGCAAAATATATGTTTTAGATCATCAATGTCTAAATAGATGATATATGGTTCTGTTTTATACTGTAAATGCTGATTAGCTTGTATATGTGGTTGATCTTTAAAGTTCGACGAATAGTACTTACCTTTATGGCTGATTTAGAATGCTTGTAGCTTTACGTCGCACTTAATTCAGAAACAGTCCTAATCCTCTGAGGTACCTTATAATAAAGTGACTACATATTTGATTCCTTAAACCAACATTGTAACATCGTTTGGTACTCCATGGTCTACCGGCCATTGCCTGAATCATCTAAACCCTAGCCACCCATTCCCTTTGCTGCTAGTTGAAAGGCTCTGCTGCCGCCCCATTGTTGATCATTGGAGCTTGCCATAAGGCTCACGGCTTCACCATTCCTGAGTGCTACTTCCTTGTCCGTTACCACGGTCCACCATTGCCATGGTGCAACGCTGCGTGATTTGGTGTGCTGAGGCGCGAATTGTGGATCATGCCTTGGTGGAAGCGCGTCGTGGAATTGTTAGAGTAGCTCGAAGCTGCCGAGAACGACGATGAGCCGACGCCATGCATTCGCCTGCTGCCAATGTCCACAAGTCCATCCGCTCTCCGACGGGGTGATCGAGCTCTCCTTGGAGTAGTAATCGAGCTCTCCATTCCAGTTTACAGGTTTTGCATGTGTACCTAGGTCGTTAATTTGACCAACTTAATAAGAGGCATACATTATAAAAAATGTATCATTAGAATATAATTTTTATGTTAAACAATTTATTTTATATAAGTTAAATTGACAACCTAGATACACGTGCAAAATTTATAAACTGAGATGGAGTAGCTCGATGTAGCAGTCGTACTGTTGTTGTAAGCTATGTTTAATTATGCTCATTTTAGTGTTTAATTATGGCATATTTAATGTGCTTCTGGGAAGTGCCGGGATTAAAAGTAAGGGAAGGGCTAAAGATGCGGAAATGTTTTTATGTTGCACTTTCTTCGGTCTTTTTTAGTTTGCATATAAGATTTGTTTAAAATCAAGTCTCGTAAAGTTTGACCAACTTCATAGGAAAAAATATCAACATTCACAATGTGAAATCAATACCAATTTATACATCAGGACTTAAAGTTTCATATTGTATAACTTTAGCATGATAGATGTTAATATTTCTTTATATAAATATAGTCAAACTTTGAGAAGTTTGACTTCAGACAATTCTTATATAAAGAGTAAAAATGACTGGAGGGAGTATCTGGGTCTTGACCGTAGCATATGTTGTTATATTGTCTCTCTTAGGCCAAGTTCTTTTCCCTGCAATATTTGTACCTTGTGATTAGTAACCCCTTGTGAAAGTAGATATTATTTAAGATCATACAATTCAATCAAAGTATGTGTTAGCATTACTATGTCTGGAATTTTTTTTGAGAGGAGGTCAGGAGTATTAGTAAGGGCACTGCTACACGGACACACTTATCAAAAAAGGTTTTCGCCCCGCTTTATAAGTAAAGCAACCGTCGAGCACAAAGTAACAAGGGTCCAACCATACAAACACACGCACACAAAGCCACTGTGGGCAGGTCTGATGAACAAACACACACAGAGAACCCAGGTTCAGCTGTGGGCACAGCTCAACAAGCCTAACACCGGCACAAGACACACACAACAAAACACAACATCAGTGGTGAGGTGTAGGAGATGATGGAGGTGATGGCGTCTCTCTCTCGGGGATAGCTAAGCGGTCGCCAAAGCTGTAAGAAACCCGACTGTCGGTGTCAAAACCGGTGGATCTCAGGTAGGGGGTCCCGAACTGTGCGTCTAGGCCGGATGGTAACAGGAGGCAGGGGACACAATGTTTTACCCACGTTCGGGCCTTCTTGATGGAGGTAAAACCCTACCTCCTGCTTGATTAATATTGATGATATGGGTAGTACAAGAGTAGATCTACCACGAGATCAGAGAGGCTAAACCCTAGAAGTTAGCCTATGGTATGATTGTATGTTGTAGTTGTTATGTCCTACGGACTAAAACTCTCCGGTTTATATAGACACCGGAAAGGGTTAGGGTTACACAAGGTCGGTTACAAAGGAGGAGATATCCATAGCCGTATTGCCTAGCTTGCCTTCCACGCCAAGTAGAGTCTCATCCGGACACGAGATGAAGTCTTCAATCTTGTATCTTCATAGTCTAATAGTCCGGCCAATGGAGATAGTCCGGCTGTCCGGAGACCCCCTAACCCAGGACTCCCACAGTAGCCCCTGAACCAGGCTTCAATGACGATGAGTCCGGCACGCAGTATTGTTTTCGTCATTGCAAGGTGGGTTCCTCCTCCGAATACACCACAGAAGGATTTGAATACAAGGATAGTGTCCGACCCTGCAAAATAAGTTTCACATACCACCGTAGAGAGAATACTATTTTCGCAAATCTAATTTGCTGACTTGTTTTGGCAGCATGACGTTATGTCATGGCCCGGTGATTATTCGAACCGTTTCCTTTAACTAGCCCCGCACACAACGCGAGGCAGTTTTTTAACACGTCTTGTTTAAGCAGAGATCGTGTCCCCTTATTACGGGATTCTCATCAATACGAGCGTGGGTAACCCAACCGCGCCGTCGATTACGGCGCTTGGGGGATAAGCGAATTTTACCAGGCTAGTGAGGGGCTCATAGTTTCGTCTGCCCATACAAAGGGATAAGGATTCACCTTTTCATCCACGCCTTCTTCCTCCTTTGCTCATCCGTTTTCGCACACTCGAGCTCTAGCGCCCAAGTCCGCACTTTCCACCTCCACCTTCTCCAACCATGTCCGGAGCGGGAGGCAGGTGGATGGTCTCCTCCGTCACGGAGGGAGACATCAAGAAGCTGAGAAGAGCCGGATACCTGCCCGACGACATCGCGCACCGGCTCCCAGATGAGGGGCAGCTCATCCCCACCCCCGGGCCCCATGAGAGGGTAGTGTTCCTTACCCATTTCCTCCGCGGACTGGGATTCCCTCTCCACCCCTTCATCCGGGGGCTCATGTTCTACTACGGTCTGGATTTCCACGATCTGGCCCTAAATTTCATCCTCAACATCTCGGCGTTTATCGTCGTGTGCGAGGCCTTCCTCCGCATCAAGCCCCACTTCGGCTTATGACTGAAGACCTTCAATGTCAAGCCGAAGGTTGTGGGCGGCCGCCAGGCGGAGTGCGAAGGCGCCATGGTGGGCAAGATGCCCAACGTTACATGGCTCGAGGGCTCCTTTGTGGAAACCATAAAGGGGTGGCAATCGGGGTGGTTCTACATCACCGAGCCGCGTGACCCCGCATGGGCAGCGGCCCCCGAGTTCCGATCTGGCATCCCCATGCGGCTCACCTCCTTGAAAGAGAAGGGCCTGTCCTGGGGTAGTTCGGGAGAGCTGACCGGACTCCAAACATGTATTCAAAACATGGTGAACAAGAAGCTCAAACTTGTCAACGTAGTCCAGGTCATGCTCCACCGCCGGATCCCCCCATGCCAACAACGGGACTTCAACTTGTGGGAGTTCGACCCGGCGCAGCACCGAACTCTGAACAGGCTCTTCGACACAACTCACGAAGATGCATGGAGGATGCTGTTCAAAAGCACCGAGGTCCCTCCTCCCATTACTGAGGATCACGGATTCAGCGCGAAGCGCCAAGCCAGTGTGGTAAGCTGCTTTACCTTTCACAGGATACTTATCTTTTATAGATTGACTCCATGCGGGATCTAAACTCCCGTACCTTTGATAGGACTGGCAGGAGACGGCCGGACAGATCGACTGTCCGACTCCTTTGCCTGAAGGCCCAGCGGACGCTCTTCTGGCGAAGATGCTGACTCTGGCTCCTTATATGGTGCCGGAGAAGACCAAGAAGGCCAAGGGAACCTAAAAGAGTTCCCGATGCCAGGCGTTGTCGGACTCACCGTTCGATGACTCTACGGCGCACTCCTCCCCCGAAGACGAGGAAGAAGAAGAAGATGCTCCCCCTCCAGCTGGGGGAGATAAGAAAAGGAAGGCCGCCCCAACTAGGGGGGCGAAGGGTCCAAGAAGGGAAGGACTCTCCTTCCGGACAGTTCCACCGCCGCCGACGAAGGCGAAGACGAGTGGTTGCCCAGGGCCAAGCCCCTGGGGAGATCGTAAGTATTCGGATACCAGAGTAACTCATAGCATTCCTTTGTCGCACTGCTTTCCCTAACGCCGAACATAATTATGCAGGCCGCCACGAGCTAGTATCGATGTATCATCGGACGGCTCCCTGGGCTCGTCGGACATGGATAGCGATCCAGTCCCGACCGCCACCTCCCCTCATCCCGCTGACGACGCCGATGTGCTGTCTCAAGAGGCACCGGGTCGAGGGGAGATAGTCCCGGAGGCGCCTCAAGGCGACCTTCCGGACTCCGGGAGCCGAGGGGGCGGGGCCCCTGAGAGCTTCGAGTTCGGCCCTCAGCCGAACACCGCGCCGGAACCTCCAGTGGTTCCGGGTTTGGGCAGCCGGCCTCCTTCTAAGAGGGGCAAGACGCCTGTGCCGCTGACCTCTGTCCATCCAGAGGTGCTGGACAATCTGTTGGAAGCACTTGATGAGGAGCACCGCACTATCATGAGTGCGGTGATCCAGAAGGTTCAGTCCGCCAAGAGCGGATTGACTGAAGCCTGTGCCAGCCTTCTAACAGGCTTTGAGGTAAGTGTTTTAAAATATAGGAAAAATATTAACGCATAGACAATAGCCCCTGATGCTTTGTTCGGTGTTCACAAAGAAAAGCCGAACAGAGGATCAAATAATATCGCAGGAGTCTAATATAAGTATGTCAATATGCGTATGCAGGCCTCGCTGCTGGCGTCCGCCGCACTGACTGCGGAGGTCGCCGTACTGAAGCAGGACCCCGAGGGGTCCAAGAAAGAGCTCGGTCTTACCAAAAGACAGCTCGAGGAGAACAAGGGTAAGTAATACCCTGTCTATAGATATGTATAAAAAGAATGCGATTGCAAAATGACAAGATTATCATGAATTTGCCAGGGGCCGCGACCGAAGTGGCGACCCTAAAGCAAGCGATGTCCGAGGCCGAAGATAAAGCGGCCAAGGAGCGCACCGAGCGAGAGAAGCACGAGGCTCGGGTGGGCGAGGTGCAGCAAGAGCTCCAGGCTCTCGTGGCGAAGCACGAGGCGTTGGAGCTTGACTCAAAGACGCGGGAGTCTAAGCTTGCCGCGGCCCTCGAGAGCGCAAAATGTGCCAAGGCCGAAGCCCAAAAGGCCCTCCAGGAGATCGACGCAATGAAGAAGATAGCGGCGGGTAAGGCTTTCTATATGCAAAGCAAGCATGTAAAAGTAAATTACCGATTACTTACCCGAATCCGGAGCTCTCCAGGAGCATTCGCAGATTTGCCCCGCAGCGTGTCCGATGCCGCACAATTTTACCAGGCCAAGGATGGAAACTCAACGGAGAAGCTGTTCTGGTCTCAGTATACTGAGGCCGAACACCCGGTGCCAATGAGCGACCAGCTGAAGCAGATGGTCGAGCTACATAAGGCGGCCGATCAGTCCATGAAGAGCTTTATAGTCCGGCTGTGGCCTGGCGACGCCCTTCCGAACAGCTTCTTCGGCCTGGTGAGGCGGCTTGTGGATGCCTGCCCGCGGCTGGAGGTCGTCAAGCGATCTATCTGCATTGAAGGTGCACGCCAGGCTTTCGCCCGTGTGAAATTGCAGTGGGTCAAGCTAGACGCCGTGAAGCTGATCAAGGAGGGGCCGCCGGAAGGCAAGGAGCACTGCCACCCCGAGATGTACTACGAGGGTGTTCTGCCGGGTGCCCGTCTCATAGCGGACGAGTGTTCAAAAGATGTAATATTTGAGTGAGACTTGCTCGTTTTATCCTGTATTTATGAAAACTTGTTTCATATGCGCTATGCAACACTTGTGTGAATTTAAAATATTACCTTCTGTTTGGCCATTTATCAATCTGAGAGATGGCTAGTCCTCGGCTTCTGCCCCCATGCCACGAGTGCTAGGGTGTTCGGCATAAACCTGAGCACTCTTATTCCCATATTTGGGTCCTTCGAGGGAGGTGCTCAGCACATCGAACAAGACAACCGGACTAATAATGCTTTATCACTCTCACTTAGCCATAGAATTTTATAATTTTAAATTTCGGCGAAGCCCCTGGTATTCGGAAGGCCGAAGTCGGGGCGCGATACACGCCTTTAAGCTGGACAGGGCCGGCCCCTCTCCCTAAGCGGCATAAGTCTTTAGGGACTCGAAAACCTCGCCGAACAGCGACCAGTCTCTCACCTTATCATGACAGTCAGTTTTAGCTTTCTCTACTGAGGTGCTAAGCCTGGCAGAACCGGGGCACAATCGCAGTAGTTCTCCTAGCGCTACCTTAGCCGATGGAGGGGAATGTAAGGTACCAAAACATAGGAGCCGGGCAAACCCAACATTTGAACAAAGACATGATTCGGAGCTGATGCATATAATGCTATAAGTTCGGGGTGCCGCACTTGTGAAAGTGTTCGGACTTTTCACACCATGTTGTGGGGTACGTAAGCCCCTGGTGTATTTGTCGTACCAAAGTGTACGGTTGCAAGGCGTCGTTAATGAACACACACATATATAACAAGAATGCAATAATAGTCATGATGTTATGCATTGTTTATTCAAAAAGGTGTGTTAAAGCAGAATGATACAGATAGTGCGATAAGCAAAGAGTGGGACTATGTCCCTTCCAAGGGCAAGCTGAGGAATAGTATTAAATCAAATATTTCGCTCGGTATTGTAATCCACCTGGGAATTCCATGGTGTGACGTAGCTTTCTGCCTCCTTGGTTGCTGCATCATGTGTTCGGCAATAGTGCTGTCGGACAGGGTTTCCAGAGATTAAGTGTGACGCCCCGAGACCGATGTGGTAGGTGTCTTCCAGTTATTCGCCGGCGTTGCCATGTCATTTGCTTGCGTGTTGCATTTCATCATGTCATCATGTGCATTGCATCATCATGTTTTCAAAACTTGCATCCGTCCCGGTCTCCTCGTTCCGTCCGTTGTCCGTTCTGAGTCCGGACACATTTGCACGCGCCCGCGGCATGTCCGAAATAGTATTTTATAAGTGGACGGAAAATGTTCTCTGAATGGGTTGAAAGTTGGCGTGCGGTGTTGTTATGTTGTTAGTAGGTCGCCTGCCAAGTTTTCATCGCATTCAAAGTCTGTTTGATAGCCCAACCGATAAACTATAGCGGCATTATAGCCGGTCTAACGTCGGACGTTTTCGGTCTCCGGAAGCAGTCGCCGGGTCTCTCTCTTCTCTTCTCTCAGCCCAAGGCTTTCCGCATAACCCACTACCACTCACCGCCAGGACCAGCTAAAACTCTCTCGTCAGCCCGCGGCCCTCCTCGCGCGCGCTTCCGAAAGCTGTCCCGGACCTGACCCGGGCAGTCGTCACCAACGGGTCCGGATCATCCCCAGACATCTAACAAACGTCACCGTTTTCTTATTTGGACTCCCTAACCTATTTTTTTCCTGACCGTCCGATTTTGATCGGAGGGACGAGATAGCCCTAATCTAACCCACACCCACCGACTATAAATAGCAGTGCAATCATGAGACGGATCCCTAATTTCTAGGGATCCTCCTAGCCGCTGCCGCTCCTCCTGTCTCTCTCCTTGGGATCCTCCCAGATCCCCTCCTCACCAACCCACGCTCAGCCAACCACGCCGCCTTCACGAGCCTTCCCCTCGATCCACCCATCCACCTCAAGTAACCAGCGCCCCGCTGCCTTCTCTCCCCTGTTCGATCCGGAGGAGAGGAGCTCCTCCATGTCCTACCTAGCGCGAGGGTCGCCGGCCACCCAAGCAGCAGCAGCAGATGAGCACTGTCGGCCCTCCTCTTCCTCCCGTTTTCTCCTTTTCCTCATGTGTCTCTCCCTGTCTCTCAACTCCCCTCCTCTGCTTCTTATCACAGGAACCAAACGCAGCAGTCGAACGACATGGCCGCCCCTCGCCAACTCACTTTGCTCCGGGACCCCGACGTCGCTGCGACCAAGTTCTCTGGAGATGAGTGCCCCGACATCCCCGCTCCTTTCCCCTCCTGCTTCTCTACCTTTCTTTCTCACGATCTCCCTCTCCCTCTCTCTATCTCCTTCACAGGAGGCCAACGCCGACGCCGACGCCATGTTCGCCGCCGCCCCATGCTACGTCTCTGCACCCCTGGAACGGAATGAAGTCGACGAGGTCCGGTGCCTCCCACTCGGACCCGTACCTCCCCCATGGCCGTGAGCCCGCGCCGGCCATCTTCCTCGCTGGCGACGACGAACAAGACAAGCACGACCCCTGTTTCGATCAAACTGGCCACAACAACGGGGCGTTGACCGCGCCTTCCTCACCCGCGTGGACCTTGCCCCTTGCCCGGATCCACCGCCTGCAGGCCTCATCTCGGCCAGGTCCGCTGCTGCCGCTATTTTCCCTGCCGAACGAACAAGCACCACCCCAGCGCCAAGTCCACTTCGATCCCCTGCGCGTTGACCACGCCCCTGCATCGTCCCCGCGCCTGGGCCACGAGGGCACCGAGGCCCAGCAACGTCTTCTTGTCACTAGATCCGGCCCAGCCGCTTCTCCACTTTCGGCCCATGGCCCGATGTGAGCATAGCCCAGCCCCTCTGCTATTTTGTGCATGTGCGTCTGATAGTTATGTTGCACCTATTGCCTTACTGGGCCTCTCCTTAGATTCAGCCCAGTATAGTTTTTTTCCTGTTCTGCGAATTTGTCTATTTATCCAGTGAGCTGTAGTTTTACAGAAAGGTCCCTCATGTTGATGCATATAATAACTCCACAACCGTGCATCGGAATTAAACAAACTTAATATGTAAAGTGCTTAGAATTTTGTGTAGTTTAATAATTTTCCACTTTCATGCATGTTCAAAATATTTAAAATGTTGTTTGTTTATGCTAAAATGATTTATTTCATAACTTAATAACCGTAGCTCCGAATTTAATAAACTTTATATGTAAATGGGGTAGAATTTTGCCTAGTTTAACATGGTGGCCTTATTTTGCATGCTTAACAACTCTAAAATTATGTTTAGGGCAGAACAGTACCAAACCTAATATATGCATATGAGGAGTTTCCGGAATTGTTGTTCGTTGTTTCCGGCCTCATTTAAACTTGACTAGATGGATAGTTTTCTTTTGCTTCACCCTCTTGCCATGCTAACAACATTTAATCTTGATGGGTACATAAACGAGAGAGAACTAAATAAGTCATGTGGTGTTTTCTTCAATATGTAACTCCGTTGCATAATGAGTTCCACTTAATTTGTAGTATTGTTTATGCACTTTTCCATGCCATGCTTCATTAAACCGGACTTGCATCATACTTGTTTGTGCATCATGCCATGTTGATGTGTTGGTTGTTTACTATGTCGTTTGCTTCTTTCCGGTGTTGCTTCTTCGGGTTGGTTCCGATAACGTCGTGTGTGTGAGGATCCGTTCGACTACGTCCGTTTATCTTCTTCATGGACTCGTTCTTCTTCCTTGCGGGATTTCAGGCAAGATGACCATACCCTCGAAATCACTTCTATCTTTGCTTGCTAGATGCTCGCTCTTTTGCTATGCCTATGCTGCGATACTGATACGTCTCCGTCGTATCTACTTTTCCAAACACTTTTGCCCTTGTTATGGACTCTAACTTGTATGATTTGAATGGAACTAACCCGGACTGACGCTGTTTTCAGCAGAATTGCCATGGTGTTGTTTTATGTGCAGAAAACAAAAGTTCTCGGAATGACCTGAAACTTCACGGAATATCTTAGAATAAATAATAAAAAATCCTCGCCGAAGATGAAGACCAGGGGGGCCCACACCCTGTCCACGAGGGTGGGGGCGCGCCCCTCCCCCCTGGGCGCGCCCCCTACCTCGTGGGCCCCCTGGTGGCCCTCCGACGCCAACTCCATCTCCATATATTGGCTTTCGAGGAGAAAAAAATCAGAGAGAAAGTTTCATCGCGTTTTACGATACGGAGCCGCCGCCAAGCCCTAATCTCTCTCGGGAGGGCTGATCTGGAGTCCGTTCGGGGCTCCGGAGAGGGGGATTCGTCGTCGTCGTCATCATCAACCATCCTCCATCACCAATTTCATGATGCTCACTGCCGTGCATGAGTAATTGCATCGTAGGCTTGCTGGACGGTGATGGGTTGGATGAGATTTATCATGTAATCGAGTTAGTTTTGTTAGGGTTTGATCCCTAGTATCCACTATGTTCTGAGATTGATGTTGCTATGACTTTGCTATGCTTAATGCTTGTCACTAGGGCCCGAGTGCCATGATTTTAGATCTGAACCTATTATGTTTTCATGAATATATGTGAGTTCTAGATCCTATCTTGCAAGTTTATAGTCACCTGCTATGTGTTATGATCCGGCAACCCCGAAGTGACAATAATCGGGACCACTCCCGGTGATGACCATAGTTTGAGGAGTTCATGTATTCACTATGTGTTAATGCTTTGTTCCGGTTCTCTATTAAAAGGAGGCCTTAATATCCCTTAGTTTCCAATAGGACCCCGCTGCCACGGGAGAGTAGGACAAACGATGTCATGCAAGTTCTTTTCCATAAGCACATATGACTATTTACGGAATACATGCCTACATTATATTGATGAACTGGAGCTAGTTCTGTGTCACCCTATGTTATGAATGTTACATGATGAACCACATCCGGCATAATTATCCATCATTGATCCGGTGCCTACGAGTTTTCCATATACTGGTTTACGCTTATTTACTTTTCCGTTGCTACTGTTACAATCACTACAAAAATACCAAAAACATTACTTTTGCTGTCTTTACTTTGTTACCGTTATCACCACTATCATATTACTTTGTTACTAAACACTTTGCTGCAGATACTAAGTTTCCAGGTGTGGTTGAATTGACAACTCAGCTGCTAATACTTGAGAATATTCTTTGGCTCCCCTTGTGTCGAATCAACAAATTTGGGTTGAATACTCTACCCTCGAAAACTGTTGCGATCCCCTATACTTGTGGATTATCAAGTCCTTTTTCTGGCGCCGTTGCCGGGGAGCATAGCTCTATTCTTTGAGTCACTTGGGATTTATATCTGCTGGACACTATGAAGAACTTGAAAGACGCTAAGACAAAAGTTTATCCCTCAACTACGAGGGGAGGTAAGGAACTGCCATCTAGCTCTGCACTTGATTCACCTTTTGTTATGAGTAAGCTAGCGACACCTAAACCTACTACTGCTATGAATTCGGATATGTCGCATGTTATTGATGATGCTACTTCTGCTATGCATGATACTTATGATGAAACTACTTCTATACTTGATACTACTGTGCCACTTGGTGAATTTCTAGATGAGCAAATTTCTAAGTCTAGAGAAAGAGAAATTAGTGAACCTGAACACGATGATGTTAGTGATGATGAACCTATGCCTGTTATTCCCGAGGGTTATCTTTTTAATAATGAATCTTATGAAGCTATTCTTGCTTGTCTGGATAAACCTGAACATAAGAGGTTACTAATTAAGTGGAGTAAGGAATCTTTTAGAGGTAGGATGAGACCCGACCCTACTTTTGCTACTTCACCTATCTGTGTTCCTGATCAGGATTATTATGATATTACTGTTGATCCAGATATAATTACTTTGGTTGAATCTGATCCTTTTTATGACTGAATCTGAAACTGTTGTGGCACATCTTCGTAAGTTAGATGAAATAGCTGCCCTGTTTACTAATAATCTGAGATCGCGCCACTTTTATATACTCAAAATATTTCCGTTCTCATTAAAGGGTGATGCTAAGAAATTGTTTAATTCTCTTGATCCTGCCTGTGTGCAAAGTCCCCGGGATATGATTTATTACTCCTTTGCTAAATATTTCCCTCCTTATAAGAAACAAGCTGCTTTGAGGGAAATATACAATTTTGTGCAAATT
Organism: Triticum aestivum; assembly: GCF_018294505.1. Taxonomy (NCBI): domain Eukaryota; kingdom Viridiplantae; phylum Streptophyta; class Magnoliopsida; order Poales; family Poaceae; genus Triticum; species Triticum aestivum. The sequence goes on from NC_057803.1 coordinate 196,258,961, forward strand.
GAAGAAGAGAGTCTCCCACAAGCTTGGGGAGGCTTCTCAAGTTACTTAATGCTTTGCCTGATCATCCTCTTAAGAAACCTGAAATATTTGATATCTTTTATAATGGACTAACTGATGCTTCCAGAGATTACCTAGATAGTTGTGCTGGTTCTCTTTTCAGGGAAAGAACATCGGATGACGCTGAAATTTTATTGAATAATATGTTGGCAAATGAAAATAATTGGGCACCTCCTGAGCCACCTCCCGAGCCAACTCCTGAGCCAGCTCCTGAGCCAATTACTGAGCCTATTCCTAAACCAACTCCGAAGAAGAGAGGTGTTCTATTTCTCAGTCCCGAAGATATGCAAGAGGCAAAGAAATCTATGAAAGAAAAAGGTATTAAAGCTGAAGATGTTAAGAATTTACCTCCTATTGAAGAAATACATGGTCTTAATTTACCGCCTGTTGAAGAAGTATATGATCTCAATTACTTATTTACTGAAGAACCTCCCGATATCCCGACACAGGTAGTAAAGGTAAATTCTCTCTATAGATATGATAAAGTTGAAGTCCCTCCTACTAAAATTGCTAGTCAGTGCTTGGATGAGTTTGATGACTTTATGTTTAAGCAAGATGACTTTAATGCTTATTTTGGTAGACAATTAAAGCAGAATACCTTTATGATTAAACGCTTGAGTGATTATATGGATAATATTAGAGGTGAACTTAAACTTGTTAGCAAACATGCTTCTATGGTTACCACTCAAGTAGAACAAGTACTTAAAGCTCAGAAAGAAATGCTTGATGAAATGAATAGTAAGAAAAATGATTATGCTGTTAGAGTGGCTACTAGAACTGGTAGAATGACTCAGGAACCTTTGTATCCTGAAGGCCACCCTAAGAGAATCGAGCAAGATTCTCAAAGAAATAATATTGATGCACCTAGTTCTTCTAAAAGGAAGAAAAAGAAAAATGATAGAACTGTGCAAACTTCTAGTGAACCTATTGCTGAACCACCTGATAATCCAAATGATATCTCTATGTCTGATGCTGAAACACAATCTGGTAATGAACATGAACCTAGTGAAAATGTTAATGATGATGTTCATGATGATGCTCAACCTAGTAATGATAATGATGTAGAAGTTGAACCTGCTGTTGATCTTGATAACCCACAATCAAAGAATCAACGTTATGATAAAAGAGACTTCGTTGCTAGGAAACATGGTAAAGAAAGAGAACCATGGGTTCAGAAACCCATGCCTTTTCCTCCGAAACCATCCAAGAAAAAGGATGATGAGGATTTTGAGCGCTTTGCTGAAATGATTAGACCTATCTTTTTGCGTATGCGATTGACTGATGTGCTCAAAACAAATCCTTATGCTAAGTATATGAAGGATATCATTACTAATAAAAGAAAGATACCGGAGGCTGAAATTTCCACCATGCTTGCTAATTACACTTTTAAGGGTGGAATACCAAAGAAACTTGGAGATCCAGGAGTACCTACTATACCATGCTCCATTAAAAGAAATTATGTTAAAACTGCTTTATGTGATCTTGGAGCCGGTGTTAGTGTTATGCCTCTCTCTTTATATCGTAGACTTGACTTGAATAAGTTGACACCTACTGAAATATCTTTGCAAATGGCTGATAAATCAACTGCTATACCTGTCGGTATTTGTGAGGATGTGCCTGTTGTGGTTGCAAACGTTACTATTTTAACGGACTTTGTTATTCTTGATATTCCCGAGGATGATAGTATGTCTATTATTCTTGGAAGACCTTTCCTTAATACTGCAGGGGCTGTTATTGATTGCAACAAAGGCAATGTCACTTTTCATGTTAATGGTAATGAGCATACGGTGCACTTTCCGAGGAAACAACCTCAAGTTTATAGTGTCAACTCTATTGGAAAAATTCCATCGATTATATTTGGAGGTTTTGAATTTCCTCTTCCTACTGTCAAAAAGAAATATGATATACTTATTGTTGGGGATGTCCATATCCCCGTTGAGGTAACATAGTGTTATTCGAAATTTCTCCGGTTCCATGATTATCGGAATGAGTTTGTTAACAAGACTTGATCAACCTTGTTAGTGGATTCTTTTTGATGAGCATGAGATGGATGAAACTAGAAGCACAACCTTCTGTACCCTCTTTATATTTTCTGTTCTTTAGTAGAAATAAAGTAAAATAGTATTTTTCTGTCTGTTTCCTGACTTATCCGTGCAATATAAAAATATCCCGAAAATAAAAGTCCTCAGAATGCCATGCCAATTTAATATGATTTTTTCGGGAATATTTAAGGATTTTTAGTGCAAAAATTACCGCGGGGGGAGCTGCCACCTGGTCACGAGGGTGGAGGGCGCGCCCTACCCCCCTGGGCGCGCCCCCTGCCTCGTGGGCCCACGGTGGCCCTCCTCCACTTATTCCTGCACCCATCTTCTTCCTCTGTCTCGCACAAACCCGAAAAACCAACTCAAGCTCGTGTTCCAGCAACTTTTGCTGCGATTTTCGATCTCCTTGCTCAAAGCACCTCTCGCAAAACTGCTTGGGGAGATTGTTCCTTGGTATGTGACTCCTCCATTGGTCCAATTAGTTTTTGTTCTAGTGCTTTATTCATTGCAAATTTGTGCTGCATAGGTGACCATGTTCTTGAGCTTGCATGTCAAATATATATGGTTCCAAGTAGTTCTAATGCTTGATATATGCTCTAGGCACTTGTATGAGTAGTTGCTATCAATCTTATTGAAGTTGGTTCACTTTGTTTGAAGTTACTAAAAATTTCAGATTGTTTCAGAAATAATGAAGAGACTTTTGAGGGGCTCGTCGAGCCGAAGTTCTAAGGAGAAACAAAAGGAAGAAGAACAGAAGCCCAAATTTAATCTGCCTCGTATCGCGGAGGTCCGGCCGTGTGAATGGCCTTCCGATGACTTCTTGAGGAGTGCCGGGATTTATGAAGATTTCTATCTATTGATTGAGAACGCCGGCCTCACCAACTTCCTCCGCGACCAACGTCATCAGTATCTCTTACTCACAAATACTTTTGTGCAGAACTTCTACTTTTTCCCTAAGAAATCACCTCCAACAGTAGAGTTCCATTTATATGATGTTGCTAGGGAGATGACATTAGCTGCATTTTGCGAGGTTTGCAAAATACCTTTCGAGGGTTCTTTAGATGAACCACACCGTAATGAAGTGGAAGCTTATATTGACACTATCACTGTGGGAGAAACCAGGAAGGTTTCTGATGCAAGAATTACTAGCATACATTTCCCTGTTTTACGCTACTTTGCCTTATTTGCTAGTCGTTGCTTGATTGGTCGCGGGAACTGTGGGAACCTTAGTATTCCTGATATTATTATTTTGCTCCATGGTTTATACCGCAATAACTCTGTTAGTATGGGTGGAATTGTTGCTAGACGGTTGAGTATGAACCGTACTAAGGGCCCCATCTTTGGAGGCATTTATGCTTCACGCCTAGCTGAACATTTTGAAATACCTATTAGGCATGAGGAGAAAGAAGAAACAGCGCTGCCCCGTGCTTATTTAGATTATAAGAGTATGGTAGCGCATGATTTTCTTGTTAAGAATCGCGAAAGGGCGCTTAAATATAAATTGTACTTTGATAAACATCACCCTGAGACTATTACTTTGCCTGCTCCCTCTTTGTTTAACTTGTCTGCAGGTACTTACATTGTTCCGTGGGCGGCTGTTCAAGCCTATCGGAATCCTGCACCAGCCTCGGAACCGGAGCCTCCACGAATGTCTGTTTATTCTTGGGATCCTGAGGCGGTTGCCAGCCAGTGGCAGTCAGAGTCCTCTTCATCACATTATGATCCCAACTATTCTTCATCGCAGTACGACCCCAGCTTCACCTACGGATATCAGCCAGGTTATCCCTGGCAATAGACCAACTTAGGCCAAAAGCCTAAGCTTGGGGGAGTACGTATTTCCCACCGACATTACATTCATGTTCACACACACTCATTGCTAGATGTCGGTGCTCATACTCTTTCATTGTAATATCCATGTTAGTTTAATTTCTTTTTCTAGCTTTCTTCTTGTGTGTTTGATAAACCTTAAGAAAAACAAAAAAAATTAGTTTAGTCTACTTTCCATGCTTGTAGTAGAATTAAAAAGAAAACCCAAAAATATTTCCCGTCCTTCTTTTGCTTGTTGGGAGCTTTCCCGTGTAAATAGTTTTTATTTTTCTTTTCCTTTCTTTGGGGGTCGAGAAGACTATATTGAAAATGCTTAGTGGCTCTTATATGCAAGATTGTTTATTTAACTTAGAGCCCATATTACTTGTCTTCTCTCTTGAGTTGAATGCTTGCAGATTCCAGCTTAGTCCAATGCACGTGCACTCTTATTATTATACACACCGTTCGGTCGTGCAAGTGAAAGGCAATAATGATGATATATGATGGACTCATTGGGATGAGAAAAGCTGGTATGAACTCGACCTCTCTTGTTTTTGTAAATATGATGATTCATCGTTCCTGATTCAGCTATTATGAAGTAAACATATTTGCAATGACATTTAGAGATTATAGTTGCTTGTGCCATGCTTGATTAGCTATGAGTTATAATGGTTAACCTTGCGTGCCAACATGCTATTGAGATGATTATGATGTGGTATGATAGGATGGTATCCTCCTTTAAATGAATTGAGTGACTCGACTTGGCACATGTTCACGCATGTAGTTGAATCAAATCAACATAGCCTTCATGATATTTATGTTCATGGTGGATTATATCCTACTCATGCTTATATTCGGTGTGAATTAATTTTAATGCATGTTTACGACTGTTGTCGCTCTCTCAGTTGGTCGCTTCCCAGTCTTTTGCTAGCCTTCACCTGTACTAAGCGGGAATACTGCTTGTGCATCCAAACTCCTTAAACCCCAAAGTTGTTCCATATGAGTCCACTATACCTTCCTATATGCGGTATCTACCTGCCGTTCCAAGTAAATTTGTATGTGCCAAACTCCAAACCTTCCAATGAAATTCTGTTTTGTATGCTCGAGCAGCTCATGTGCAACTATGGCTGCCTATATCTTCCATGCTAGGTGGGTTATTCTCAAGAGGAGTGGACTCCGCTCCTCATTCACGAGAAAGGGCCGGTAACCGGGATGCCCAGTCCCATGATCCAAAAAGATCAAAGCAAATCAAAATAATTAAACAAAACTCCCCCTGGGACCCGTTGAATGTTGGAGGCACTCGTTGTTTCGAGCAAGCCATGGATTGATGCTTGTGGAGGAGGGGGAGTATAAACCTTTACCATTCTGTTTGGGAACTGCCTATAATGCATGTAGTATGGAAGATACAGCCATCTCATAGTTGTTACGTTGACAGTGAAAGTATGCCGCTCAAAATATTATTTATCTCTATTTCAAAAATCGAGCTCTGGCACCTCTACAAATCCCTGCTTCCCTCTGCGAAGGGCCTATCTATTTACTTTTATGTTGAGTCATCACCCTTCTTATTAAAAAGCACCCGCTGGAGAGCACACTGTCGTTTGCATTCATTATGATTGGTTTATATTGGGTATGACTTGACTGGATCTCTTTTACCATGAATTACAATGTTTAGTCAGTCCTTGATCTTTAAAGGTGCTCTGCATTTATGTTTTGCGGTCTCAGAAAGGGCTAGCGAGATACCATTTTGTTATATCATGTTATGATTATTTTGAGAAAGTGTTGTCATCCGAGTTTTATTATTATGGCTCGCTAGCTGATTATGCTATTGATATGAGTAATTGTGAGACCTACGTGTTATTGTGAGTATGGTTAGTTCATAATAATTGCTGAAACTTGAATGCTGGCTTTTCATGTTTACAACAACAAGAGCAAACAGAGTTTGTAAAAGTTTTTCTTTTTCTCTTTCAGTTTGTCAACTGAATTGCTTGAGGATAAGCAAGGGTTTAAGCTTGGGGGAGTTGATACGTCTCCGTCGTATCTACTTTTCCAAACACTTTTGCCCTTGTTTTGAACTCTAACTTGTATGATTTGAATGGAACTAACCCGGACTGACGCTGTTTTCAGCAGAATTGCCATGGTGTTGTTTTATGTGTAGAAAACAAAAGTTTTCGGAATGACCTGAAACTCCATGGAATATCTTAGAATAAATAATAAAAAATCCTCACCGAAGATGAAGACCAGGGGCCCCACACCCTGTCCACGAGGGTGGGGGGCGCGCCCCTCCCCCTGGGCGCGCCCCTACCTCGTGGGCCCCCTGGTGGCCCTCCGACGCCAACTCCAACTCCATATATTGGCTTTCGAGGAGAAAAAAATTAAAGAGAAAGTTTCGTCGCGTTTTACGATATGGAGCCGCCGCCAAGCCCTAATCTCTCTCGGGAGGGCTGATCTGGAGTCCGTTCGGGGCTCCGGAGAGGGGGATTCGTCGTCGTCGTCATCATCGACCATCCTCCATCACCAATTTCATGATGCTCACCGCTGTGCGTGAGTAATTGCATCGTAGGCTTGCTGGACGGTGATGGGTTGGATGAGATTTATCATGTAATCGAGTTAGTTTTCTTAGGATTTGATCCCTAGTATCCACTATGTTCTGAGATTGATGTTGCTATGACTTTGCTATGCTTAATGCTTGTCACTAGGGCCCGAGTGCCATGATTTCAGATCTGAACCTATTATGTTTTCATGAATATATGTGAGTTCTAGATCCTATCTTGCAAGTCTATAGTCACCTACTATGTGTTATGATTCGGCAACCCCGAAGTGACAATAATCGGGACCACTCCCGGTGATGACCATAGTTTGAGGAGTTCATGTATTCACTATGTGTTAATGCTTTGTTTCGGTTCTCTATTAAAAGGAGGCCTTAATATCCCTTAGTTTCCAATAGGACCCCGCTGCCACGGGAGGGTAGGATAAAAGATGTCATGCAAGTTCTTTTCCATAAGCACGTATGACTATTTACGGAATAAATGCCTACATTATATTGATGAGATACCTACCACTTGCTTATCATGCCTCCCATGTTTTTGAACCAAGCCTCTAACCCACCTTGTCCTAGCAAACCGTTGTTTGGCTAAGTTACCGCTTTGCTCAACCCCTCTTATAGCATTGTTAGTTGCAGGTGAAGATTGAAGTTTGTTCCTTGTTGGAACATGGAGATGTTGTTCCTTGTTGGAACATGTTTACTTGTTGGGATATCACAATACCTCTTATTTAATTAATGCATCTATATACTTGGTAAAGGGTGGAAGGCTCGGCCTTATGCCTGGTGTTTTGTTCCATTCTTGCCCCCCTAGTTTCCGTCATATCAATGTTATGTTCCTGGATTTTGCGTTCCTTACGCGGTTGGGTGATAATGGGAACCCCTTGACAGTTCGCCTTGAATAAAACTCCTCCAGCAATGCCCAACATTGGTTTTACCATTCGCCACCTAGCCTCTTTTCCCTTCGGTTTCGCGAACTCAAGGGTCATCTTTATTTTAAACCCCCCAGGCCAGTGCTCCTCTGAGTGTTGGTCCGAAACGGGCGGCCTGCGGGGCCACCTCGGGGAAACTCGAGGGTTGGTTTTACTCGTAGCTTGACCTATCCGGTGTGCCCTGAGAACGAGATATGTGCAGCTCCTATCGGGATTTGTCGGCGCATCGGGCGGCTTTGCTGGTCTTGTTTTACCATTGTCGAAATGTCTTGTAACCGGGATTCCGAGTCTGATCGGGTCTTCCCGCTAGAAGGAATATCCTTCGTTGACCGTGAGAGCTTGTGATGGGCTAAGTTGGGACTCCCCTGCAGGGATTTGAACTTTCGAAAGCCGTACCCGCGGTTATGGGCAGATGGGAATTTGTTAATGTCCGGTTGTAGAAAACCTGAAGTTGACCTTAAATTAAAATGCATCAACCGCGTGTGTTGCCGTGATGGTCTCTTTCCGGAAGAGTCCGGGAAGTGAACACGGTGTTGGAGTTATGCTTGACGTAGGTTGCTCTAGGATCACTTCTTGATCATAGTTCTCTCGATCGTGCTTTGCCTTCTCTTCTCGCTCTCTTTTGCGTATATGTTAGCCACCAAATATGCTAGTCGCTTGCTGCAGCTCCTCCTCATACTGTTCCAAGTTTGTATCATCCGTTCCAAGTTGTCTTTGTTTTTCCCACCCACCCACCCTTCTTCTTCGAGGACTCAGATTTCTTATTCAAGTATCCTTTTATCATTGTGAAGTCTCTCCATTCCTTTTTCCGTCAATGTTCTTACCCGGTGTTTTCCATGAAGATGTTCTACTAGTTCATCTTTCATCATTCTTTTTCTTCTCCGGTAGATTTAATTCAAGCTTTGGTATTGAGCTTACTCCTTTTCTTTTTGCCCAATGCCTATTTATGCCGGTGCACCTCTTAATTTTTCCCACTTGCTATTCTTTTATTCCAGAGTGCTAAAGATATCAGAGAAGATTCATGATTCCACTCTTAATTCGTTCAAGCTATTTTGAGGATGTTATCTCATTCAAGCCTTTTAATTCAACCGGTGCAAGCTCTCCTTTAATCATTTCAACGGTGTTTCTTTGAGTGGGCCCTAACCCACAGGTCTTTACCCAGGATCTTACCTGACTCTTCTTATTTTCCCGGAGCTATCCTCAAATTTATTTTCAAAGTTTGACGTAAGAATGAATTTTCATCAGTCAGATGTACTTCTCCAAGGTCTGTCAAATTCTTTTCATCGCTGGCTCAACCTCTTCGTTTTGATTCTTTCAGAGTGTCTAAATAATTCATGGTGGTGTTTCCCGTCATCATTCTCGCGGATTTGTAGACCGAAGAAGATTTTTCTCTCAATCTTGCTCCATTCTCTTCAAGATTCGCGATTCTATCTTGTTGCCATCCTCTCATAATTATTTGCGATTGTGAGATATTCTTTTCAACCATTCGGAGTAATTCAGAGTATTTTCAGTTTGATTCTCCGGAGCCCATCATCTCGGTTTTATTTTTTCTTAGCTTCCAGTTATCATTCTCCAATCTTACCGGTGTATCATTCAATATTCTCTAATCAGTTTGTGATCCCTTCGTTCACTTGTATCTAAATTCTCTCAAGTATCCTCGTTCATTTCATAATTCTTCCCGGTGTTTCTTTATCTTTCCTTCGGTCATTTTAATTCTTACGGTGGTTTCGTGCAAGAGTTCTCGTCATTCGTTATCATATCAATTCATTCGTTGTTCCAATCCTACCGGTGGTTCGTTGAATACATTCTCAAGTTTGCGATATCTCTCTCTTAATCTTTTCTACGAGAATAAGTAATATGTCGAATCCGTTGATTGTCATCAATTTAATTGGTGAAGGATAAGCAGAATGTAATTCTTATTCTTGTTTCATCGAGTTTATTCAATTCCTGTTTTCCGGAGTGGCTCATCATACTAATTCTTGGTTTCAATTGCTCATCTTTCTTTTCCGGAGTTCCAAGTTTTCTCGGTTACATCATCGCGAAGATCCATCTAATCATTGCAAGGCTTCACCTTGTGTTTTCAACTACCCTTTCTTTCCGTTTGATCATTCTTTTGTTTAACGGAGTTCTTCATGGAGGTTCTACATGATGGTTCATCAAGGTTTTATATTCCTTCTCGAAGTGTTCATCGAGATTCTTTTCTAAGGAGCTCAAGCATTCTCATCTTGCTATCCGGAGTGCATTTCTTTCTACCGTATCTTTGGAGATGGTATTATGTCATTCTTGATAATTTGAATTCATGTTTCATGATTCACATGTTGTCATGAACGAGATATTTTAAATCCACCAATCTCGTCTTTGGAGTTATCTTGGGTTATATTTCACCTAAAGCCTTCCCTAAGGATTGTTGCTATAATGGTGCTCATATAGGATCCAAGTTCTTCATATATCCTTCCGGTGATAAGTTTCTCGTCTCCTTGTTCATTCCAATCCAATTCTTTTTCCGTGAGTGGCAGGTTGTCACCTCATAATTTGAGATGTATTCCATAAGACCATATCAAACTTATTCTTTTCATTGTTGGTTTTTCAACAACTCCGTTCTAGCATTTGTTGTAAATGTGCTCTCTCAAGATATTGTTTCCCTTTGTTCCGGAGGCAGTGTTTTGTAATGTCATCAAGTATCTTCTCATCTTACCATGTTCTTATTCAATTTCTTTCTTTTCAATCGGAGTGCTGCCCGAATTTGGTCTTCCTTGATCCCCTTCCTTAACCGGAGTGTTTTCAACATATATCTTCCCTTCAACCTCAAGGCTTTCGCAAGGTTCGTTGTTCCTCTTTTCTAACGGAATGTTTTCAACTCCGTTCATCTCCGTCGTATTCTTTTTCTCGAAATGGCTTAACATCTTCAAGGTTCTTTGGTTTCACTCATTGGTCAAAGAAGCAACTTAGTTTTACCTCTTCTCTTTCTCTTCCGTTGTTCCTCCGGTGCCATTCTAGATCTCGGGACGAGATCCTCTCGTAGTGGTGGAGTGTTGTAACGCCCCGAGACCGATGTGCCAGGTGTCCTCTAGTTATTCGTTGTTGTTGCGTTGTCATTGCTTGCGTTGTCATGCATTGCATATCATGTCATCATGTGCATTTCATTTTGCATAAATGTTCGTCTCATGCATCCGAGCATTTTGCCCGTTGTCCGTTTTGCATTTCGGCGCTCCGTTCTCCTCCGGTGGTCATTTCTACCTTTCTTTCGTGTGCGGGTGTTAAACATTTCCGGATTGGACCGAGACTTGCCAAGCGGCCTTGGTTTACTACCGGTAGACCACCTGTCAAGTTTAGTACCATTTGGACTTCGTTTGATACTCCAACGGTTAACCGAGGGACCGAAAAGGCCTCGTGTGTGTTGCAGCCCAACACCCTTCCAATTTGGCCCAAAACCCACCTAAACCCCTTCTATCATCTAGAGCGTTCGATCACGATCGCGTAGCCGCAGACCGCACCTCATTTGGACTCTCCTAGCTCCCTCTACCTATAAATATGTGATCCCCTTCGAAAATCGTGGTGCAAACCCTAGCCCCGCTCCCTCTCGCGTCGCCGGACAAATATCCCCGCGCCGGACATGTCCGCGCCGCCCTCCTCAGCCAATCACAGCCCGCCACGTCACCACGCAGAGCCCCACTTCGCCGCCGCCGCCGGGGCCCAGATCCGGCCCGCCCCGGGGACGAATCGGGCCGCGCCGGGCCCGCGCTCCGCCGCCCGACCTCACCAGCGCCTCCACCGCGCTGCTCCTCGAACCCTGCTGCCTCGCCACCGTCGACGAGCACCACGCAGGAGCACCGTCGTCCCGGTGAGCTCGCGCCTCCCTGTTGCCCTGTCTCTGGCTTTGTTTTCTCTCTCTCTCTCTTGATCTCTCCTCATCTCTCTCTCTGTACTTCGACAGGAAGCGCGCCGCCGCCCCGATCCGCTCCCGACGCCGATTGGAGCTCCTTGGATCTGGCACCCTCTCCTCTGGATCCGTCCATTCCCGCCGATCCCTGCCGTGCCCGCCTCACCGGAGACCTTCCCCGGCCGCCGTTGACTGCCATGGCCTCCTGCCTCGTGCAGTCGGGAGGAAGGAGACGACGAGGGGAGCGTCGCCCCTGGGCCCGACCTCGTCCAGGCCCATCTCCACCGGCCCAGCCTCGTCCTGCCTCCCCCCCCCCCTCGTGGGCCGAAGCCCATGGGTGAGCCCCTCCTATTACTCGCCCTTGCAATGAATAGTTATCCAACGCTCACCTTTCAGTCCTGTTTTTTTCACTAAGTCCCCGAAATTCCCAGATTCATATGCACATATTCATCGTGTCGTAACTTTGCATCCGTAGCTCCGTTTTGTGCATATAGCATATCGAAATGTTCGTCTCAGAGAGCACATCATTTCATCTCATTGCATCATTTTCATTTGAGTTCATCTTAATGCCCGAAATGCTGTTAGAAGAGTGCTACTTGAGATAATTGTCAGATCTGATGCTCCATTTAGATATTTGTCATTTTTGCCATGATTATTGTGTGCATGATATGCCCATGAGCTCTACATATGTTTTGTTAAGGGTTTTGCCATCTTTCCAGAGGTGCATCCCATGTATTTTTGGGATGTGTGTGGTGACTAGCATGAGCTTGCAAAATGAGGCACTTGGTAATGCTGATTTCAGGGACTTAGCATTTCCACGAAGTCCTTGAGCTGTTTATCTCATTATGCCATATGTTCATGTTGTTTCCTAGTGATCCGTGCCTCTTTTGAGGATGATCAGTAAGGATGTTTTGTTAATCTTGTAGTGCTCTATCCATCCATGTCTTTGTTTGCAATTATGGAGCACCCTAGCTTGAGTCAATCGAGCTCTACTTTTGCTATTTCGTGAATCTAGGCAGATTGTCTACTTGTTAGCAATTTTGCCGAGGATGTTGTAGTTGATCCGTGCATGTTATGCTATTGTTCTTGCCATGTCTAGCTTGAATTTTGTGTATTCTTGATGGATGTATGCTTAGTTGGTCATGACTTGCCCCGTAGTGAGTGCATCGAGCTCGTAAACATGCCTACTTGATATCTGTTTTCAGCATGCTCCAATTTTCACTAAGTCTGTGATCTGATTGTGTTTTTGCCATGTTCACATGCTTGCAATTGTATTTTCTGATCCCTTTTGGCTCAAGGTCACTAAGGGACTTTTGTTAAGCTCTTTGAGTAACTCCATGTCATGGTTTACTTTGCCATGTTCAGGTCCTGTAGCATGTAGTTTTGTTGCTCCGGAGAGTGCTATCTGATCTGAAATTCCAGACAAGTGTTAATTTCACTAAGTCTGAAATCTGTTTGCCATATGCATTTTTTCCATGCTTGTTTGAACCTGTTAATGGATGATTTGGCCGTAGCTCAGTGCTAGACTTTTGTTAAGCATCATGAATGGATTCCTGCCATGTATTTTGTTGCCATGTTTGAGTGCTGTAGCATGTTCATCTTGTTGCATTTAGATGGCTACTTGCTGTATATCGCAGACCGGTGTCATATTTGAATTGCTTGCCATTTCCAAACCGTAACTCCGATTCCGACGTTCTTTATATCGTTTTCAAGCGATTTCATCTCATCTTTCCAGTGGCACACTTGGATTTCCAAGTTGAGGCCAGGTTCATTCATTCCTTTGCAAATCATGCATATGCATCGCATACCGCATCCCGCATATCATACCATGTTCGTGTGTTGGTTGTTTACTATGTTGTGTGCTTCTTTTCTGGTGTTTTCTTCTTCGGGTGGGTTCCGGTAACGTCGTGTTTGTGAGGACCCGTTTGTCTACGTCCGTTTGTCTTCTTCATGGACTCGTTCTTCTTCCTTGTGGGATCTCAGGCAAGATGATCATACCCTCGAAATCACTACTACCTTTGCTTTGCTTAGTTGCTCACTCTTTTGCTATGCCTATGCTGCGATACTTACCACTTGCTTAACATGCCTCCCATATTGTGAACCAAGCCTCTAACCCACCTTGTCCTAGCAAACCGTTGTTTGGCTATGTTACCGCTTTGCTCAGCCCCTCTTATAGCGTTGTTAGTTGCAGGTGAAGATTGAAGTTTGTTCCTCGTTGGAACATGGAGGTGTTGTTCCTTGTTGGAACATGTTTACTTGTTGGGATACCACAATATATCTTATTTAATTAATGCATCTATATACTTGGTAAAGGGTGGAAGGCTCGGCCTTATGCCTGGTGTTTTGTTCCACTCTTGCCGCCCTAGTTTCCGTCATATCGGTGTTATGTTTCCGGATTTTGCGTTCCTTACGCGGTTGGGTTATAGTGGGAACCCCTTGATAGTTCGCTTTGAATAAAACTCCTTCAGCAAGGCCCAACCTTGGTTTTACCATTCGCCACCTAGCCTTTTTCCCTTGGGAGTCGCGCATCCCGAGGGTCATCTTTATTTTACCCCCCCCCCCCGGGCCAGTGCTTGTCTAAGTGTTGGTCCGAAATGGGCAGCCTGCGGGGCCACCTCGGGGAAACTTGAGGGCTGGTTTTACTCGTAGCTTGACCTATCCGGTGTTGCCCTGAGAACGAGATATGTGCAGCTCCCATCAGGATGTCGGCGCATCGGGCGACTTTGCTGGATTTGTTTTACCATTGTCGAGGATGTCTTGAAGAACCGGGATACCGAGCCTGATCGGAATGTCTCGGGAGGAGGTCTATTCCTTCGTTGACCGTGAGAGCTTGTCATGGGCTAAGTTGGGACACCCCTGCAGGGATTTGAACTTTCGAAAGCCGTGCCCGCGGTTATGGGCAAATGGGAATTTGTTAACGTCCGGTTGTAGAAAACCAGAAGTTGACCTTAATTAAAATGAATCAACGGCGTGTGTTACCGTGATGGTCTCTTTCCGGAGGAGTCCGGGAAGTGAACACGGTGTTGGAGTTATGCTTGACGTAGGTTGTTTTAGGATCACTTCTTGATCATACTTTTACCGACCGTGCTTTGCCTTCTTTTCTCGCTCTCATTTGCGTATGTTAGCCACCATATATGCTAGTCGCTTGCTGCAACTCCACCTCATACCTTTTACCTTACCCATAAGCTTAAATAGTCTTGATCGCAAGGGTTGAGATTGCTGAGTCCCTGTGGCTCACAGATACTTCCAAAACCAGTTTGCAGGTGCCGATGAGTCCATGCAGGTGACGCAACCAAGCTTAAGGAGGAGCTCGATGGAGATCTTGTCCTTTGTGTTGTTTCGTTCTAGTTGATCAGTAGTGGAGCCCAGTTGGGGTCGATCGGGGACCTTTGTCGCATTTGAGGTTCTTCTTTTATTTTGGTTCCGTAGTCGGACCTTGATTGTACTTGGATGATGTAATGCTTTATTCATGTATTTGTGTGAAGTGGCGATTGTAAGCCAACTATGTATCTCTTTTCCCTTATGTATTACATGGGTTGTTTGCGAAGATTGCCTCACTTGCGACTTTGCTTTCAATGCGGTTATGCCTCTAAGTCGTGCTTCGACACGTGGGAGATATAGCCGCATCGAGGGCGTTACAGTAACTTTCAATCTGCTCCAGATGGCCAAGCGAATTGGCCCGCAGTGCAAAGCCGCCGAATACGAAGATCTGTCCAGGGAGAAAAGTCTCACCCTGGACTGCATCACCATCGATGATAATAGGAGCCATCAAGCCTAACGGTGACGACACAGAGGAACTCTCAATGAAAGCACCAACGTCGATGTCAAAATCGGCGGATCTCGGGTAGGGGGTCCCGAACTGTGCGTCTAGGCCAAATGGTAACAGGAGGCAGGGGACACAATGTTTTACCCAGGTTTGGGCCCTCTTGATGGAGGTAAAACCCTACGTCCTGTTTGATTAATATTGATGATATGGGTAGTACAAGAGTAGATCTACCACGAGATCAGAGAGGCTAACCCTAGAAGCTAGCCTATGGTATGATTGTATGTTGTAGTTGTTGCATCCTACGGACTAAAACTCTCCGGTTTATATAGACACCGGAGAGGGTTAGGGTTACACAAGATCGGTTACAAAGGAGGAGATATCCATATCCGTATTGCCTAGCTTGCTTTCCACGCCAAGTAGAGTCCCATCCGGACACGAGATGAAGTCTTCAATATTGTATCTTCATAGTCTAACAGTCCGGCCAATGGAGATAGTCCGGCTGTCCGGAGACCCCCTAATCCAGGACTCCCACACCGACAATTTGAACAAAGCGCTAGTAGCACGTCGGAGAGGAATGCGCCGAATCACAAGTTTATTCCTAACAGTCCACAGTGTCCAGGTTAGCACCCCGATGACCAGCCACCTAATGTGGCGAATTGGGGGAGCTAACGCCCGAAGTTCGGCGAAAAGAGCGGGGATGTTGTTGTGGTCCCAGCTTCCACCCACTATTTCACGGAAACAGCTCCATAGGAACTGCGCGGACACGCAGGCGAAGAAGATATGGTTCGAATCCTCTTTCGGCCCACAGAGCGGGCAACGCCCATCCCTAGGGCCATTGCGCTTCAGAACATCCACGGCAGATGGGAGGCGGCCGCGAATCCACTGCCACAAGAAAATCCTAATCTTCAAGGGGAACCGAATCTCCCAGATGGTGGTGAGGGCCTCATGCCCCAGCGAAGGTGCGATGGCCTGGTATAGAGATTTGGTGGAGAATTTTTGCGACGTCCCCGATTTGACCATACACTAATCATACAAGCAAACATGTACGATCATGATCAGGGACTCACGGGAAGATATCACAACACAACTCTATAAATAAAATAAGTCATACAAGCATCATATTACAAGTCAGGGGCCTCGAGGGATCGAATACAAGAGCTCGATCATAGACGAGTCACCGGAAGCAACAATATCTGAGTACAGACATAAGTTAAACAAGTTTGCCTTAAGAAGGCTAGCACAAACTGGGATACAGATCGAAAGAGGCGCAGGCCTCCTGCCTGGGATCCTCCTAAACTACTCCTGATCATCGTCAGCGGCCTGCACGTAGTAGTAGGCACCTCCAGTGTAGTAGGAGTCATCGTCGATGGTGGCGTATGGCTCCTGGGCTCCAACGTCTGGTCGCAACAACCGGGTATAGAAAGGGGAAAAGGGGAAGCAAAGCAACCGTGAGTACTCATCCAAAGTACTCGCAAGCAAGGAGCTACACTACATATGCATTGGTACCAATGAAAGGGGTAGTATATGTGGATTGAACTGCATAATGCTGGAATAAGAGGGGGATAGCTAGTCTTATCGAAGACTACGCTTCTGGCCGCCTCCATCTTGAAGCAGTAGAAGAGAGTAGATGGTAAGTTCACCAAGTATCATCGCATAGCATAATCCTACCCGACGATCCTCTCCTCGTCGCCCTGTTAGAGAGCGATCACCGGATTGTATGTGGCACTTGGAAGGGTGTGTTTTATTAAGTATCCGGTTCTAGTTGTCATAAGGTCAAGGTACAACTCTGGGTCGTCCTTTTACCGAGGGACGCGGCTATTCGAATAGATCAACTTCCCTGCAGGGGTGCACCACATTTCCCAACATGCTCGATCCCCTTTGGCCGGACACACTTTTCTGGGTCTTGCCCGGCCTCGAAAGATCAACACGTCGCAGCCCCACCTAGGCACAACAGAGAGGTCAGCACGCCGGTCTAAATCCTATGGCACAGGGGTCTAGGCCCATCGCCCATTGCACATCTGCACGTTGCGAACGCGGCAGGTGAGCAGACCTAGCTTCCCTTATACAAGAGCAGGCGTTCCAGTCCAACCCGGCGTGCGCCGCTCAGTCGCTGACGTCAAGAAGGCTTCGGCTGATACCACAACGTCGAGTGCCCATAACTATTTCCGCGTAGTTGGTTAGTGCGTATAGGCCAATGGCCAGACTCAGATCAAATACCAAGATCTCGTTAAGCGTGTTATTTTGAAATAACCGCGGACGCTGACCAGGCCCAGGCCCACCTCTCTCCTAGGTGGTCTCAACCTACCTTGTTGCTCCGCCACAAAGATTCACTCAGAGGGCCGTCGGGACAAATGTCCTTTCGAACCCAATCCGTGAATCGCTCGCGGGTACTCTACGAGCCGACCCAACTTTAGTTACCACATGTATCATGTATAAAGTATATATGGCCAGGCCTACCTCTCTCCTAGGTGGTCTCAACCTACCCTGTCGCTCCGCCACAAAGATTCACTCAGAGGGCCGTCGGGACAAACGTCCTTTCGAACCCAATCCATGAATCGCTCGCGGGTACTCTACAAGCCGACCCAACTTTAGTTACCACATGTATCATGTATAAAGTATATAGTATATACTCGAGTCCACCTCCCGGGTGATCACGACCCGATAGTATAGCATGGCAGACGGACATGAAAGTAGGGCCACTGATGGTAAACTAGCATCCTATACTAAGCATTTAGGATTGCGGGTAAGGTATCAACAACTGTAACATCAATGACAGGCTATGCAACAGAATAGGATTAACGAAAAGCAGTAACATGCTACACTACTCTAGTGCAAGCAGTAGAGAGAAGAATAGGCGATATCTGGTGATCAAAGGGGGGCTTGCCTGGTTGCTCTACAGACAGAAACAGGCCCTCGAAGTTGAAGTAGTCGATCACTGGTTCAGCTGCGGTCTCGGGGTCTATTGAAAAGAAGTAACGAAGGGGAAACACAATAAATAACAGAGCAATCAAAGCATCACAAAGCATAACATGGTAATACGCGGTGCTAGGGATGGTCTAACGCAGTACTAGGTGCTACCGGCGAAGGGGGGAAACAACCGGGAAAGTATTCCCGGTGTTTGCCATTTTGGGACAGATAAACCGGAGGGGGATGATTGTATGTTCGCTATGCTAGAGGTGTGTGGCAGACGAACGGACTGCGTATTTGAATTCGTCTAGTCGTTCTGAGCAACTTTCATATATAAAGTTTTCCGATCCGAACTACGGTTTATTTTCTACGAATTTCTAAAGTTCAAAATGTTTTCTAGAATTTCGGAATTTCTACTAAGTCTTAGAATCTGTTTATTGACTAGCCAATTTGTGAGGGCTATAATGGGTTATTCATAGCTCTACTGGGGATGATTCCTATAGATGATTTACTCTACTCCTAGATTACTACCAATCCATGCCATCTGATGGCATGAACAGTGCACTTAGCTAGTCCAAATACAGCCCCAAACTAGCCTAGTTAGTAATCTGTTTCTTCAGTTTTATCTGTTAACAGAAGATGCACTTTTGTCATTTTTGTAGCAATTAATCCATGCACCTAACAGACTTGTTCCAGTCAGATGAAATGGAGTTGGTCAACTGTACAAACTATTCCCATCATTTTTATTTATTTTCGAAGTGATTTGCTGTCTATTTTGTTGATGCAAAAAGGGCTAGTCAATAAGCAGCAGCAGCACAAAGCTAGCTACTGCTATAGTAACATTTAGTTACTGTAGTGCAACAGCAGCAGAAGTGGACGCGGCCACACTGCACGCACACACAACGCTAGGGTTAAGAGAAGATAACATTTTATGATTTTTATAGGATTTAATCCATGCATCAAATAAATTTGGTCCAGTGGAGTAATATGAAGTTTTTCAAGTGTACATTCTACTCATATTTATTTTTGGCCTGTTAGTAGTTGTTTAACCGCTGATTAGAGGTTGTCAAGGGAATTAGTCAGTGTATTATTCACAAAGCTAGCCATAGCTACAGTAATTAGTAGCAGTACATGCAGAGGAGTGCCGTGCACATGCAGAGGAGAGCCGTGGCGCGCGGGGGAAGGCAAGGCCAGGAGCAGCGCGAGCACGAGCACGGCGAGGCGAGCAACATGTCCAGCGGTGGCGATCCGGGGCTGCGCAGCGGGGGTGGGGCGCGCGCGCGAGCAAGGGACACCAGCGGGCGCCGGCGAGCGAGAGGGAGCGGAGGTCGACGCGTGCACATGCAGCGGCTGCAGTGTGAAGCCGTGCGGTAACAGAGCAAGAGCAGCAGGCAGGCGCGGGCGGACGCGTGCAGGGGCAGCAGCGCCAGCCGGCGAGCGGCAAGGCCACGCGTGAGCGCAGCGTAGCGCGCGAGGGCGAGTGGCGGCGGTGGCAAGCAGCAGGACGCATCAGTGTTGGGCGTGTTCGCGCGGTGATGTAGGAGCGCGACCAGGGCGACAGCGGCGGCGGTCAGAGGGCGGAGCTCGACGGATCGGCGACTACGGGGCACACGAGCTTCCCTGGGTCCCCAGGAGCTCGTTAGCAGGGTCAACTCAATACGGGGCTAACTACAATGGTGGCAACAACCACGACGGGGGCGGAAACAGAAGTTTGGCCGGAGCACGGTAGCGACGGTAGCGTGTGACGGCAATGGAGCGGGTTGGAGCAGAGAGGGGGGGGGGGCTCACCGGGTGAAAGGCCGGTGGTAGTTTTGTAGCAGCAGACGATGGCGGGGTTCGTCGGAGAAGAGAAGGTGGCGAAGATGAGGAGAGCTCGATCCCGTCGACGTAGATGAAGTAGTGGACGACGACGAAGAAGAAGGACGAGGCCTCAGGCGCCAGGGAGCGCAGTGGGCATGAGGACGAGGTCGGCCATGGCGGACGGCGGCGGGGACGAGCGCGGTGGCTCCGGATCGGGGCGCCCATGGCGAGGGGGGGTGAAGGGGGCGCGATTGGGGAAAAGTGAGGAGGGGGGCTAGGGTTCGCCGGGGGAGGGGCGCCGGCCCTATTTGTAGGCGGGGGTTCGTCGGCGGATGGCCGCCACGGCGTCGATCGGTGTCGTGGCGGGCATCGGCCATGCCCACGATCCCCTGTGTGAACAGGAAGGGGGAGGCACGGCGCTGGTGGGCTGGCCATTGGCCAGTTGGCCCAAGGCCCAGAGGGGGGGGGCTTTTCTATTTTGCTTTTATTTTGCTTTTAACTATATTATTTTGTTTTTCACATTATCCTACTTTAATAAAATATAAAAGTAACACCTAAATTAATGCTCTAGTTTACCTCTCTGCCACAAAAAGTTTCACCCATAAATAAAATAGTTTAATATTTTAGAAATGATATAAGTCATTATATTAATTGTTAAAGCCATTATTTTAATCATTTTTTGAGCACTTAAATACTTTATAAAATTTTGGGTTCTTCACTAATAATACTTATGAATTATTTGACACAGTTTACACATTTTAGTTTGGATGTTTGAAAACTTTATTTTCCACTTTAATTTAAATTAGAATTTAAGCCGATTTGAATCTAAGCAAGATTAGCAACAGTAACAGTGATGACATGGCATCATTAATGGAGGATTATTGTAGCTTAATTATCCGGGCGTCACAATTTCCCAAATGGCTCTAGCCGCCACCTGGCACGGTCTTCTCCACCCTTGAGATCAGGCTCGTGCAGCGCGATGCACTCCAGCAGCTCATGCCAGTCTGCGTTCTCAGCCGGGCCAAACGCTCTCCGGAACGCGAGTTGACCTAAGTCAATGAGGACCGTCGCGACAGAGATCCGCGGTTCACCCGTGATGGAGAATAGGTCGGGGAAGCGTGCCGCGAGGGTTACGTCTCCAGCCCATCTATCGAACCAGAACACCGTGGAGGTGCCCGAGCCAACCGCAATCAAGGTGCCGATGCGGAGGATCGGCAAGAGCTGTATGATGGATTGCCAGAACTGGGAGCCTCCAGACCGCTGGCAGAAGGCAAGTGGCTGGCCACGGAGGTATTTCTGCTGGATGAGTCGGAGCCACAGGCCACCCTCACCGTTGGCAATCCGCCACAGCCATCTCATTAGAAGGGCAATATTCATGCATTTGGACGACATGATATGGAGACCGCCCTGGTCGCGCGGCTTACAGATCTCCAACCAGCGCACCATGTGGTATTTCTGCTTATCGCCCTTGCCGGCCCATAATATCCCAAGCTGGCAATTGAACCGATCTGCAATGCTCTGCCGTTCATCTTGGGAATATCCCAAGACCATTACCGCACTCTTATCGAAGTTGATCTTGAGGCCAGACATTTGTTGAAAGCATAGCAGGAGGAACTTCAAGTTCATGATGTCGGTCGTCGAGCATTCCACCATGATAATGATGTCATCCGTATATTGGAGGAGGGAGATCCCGTTCCCACCAACAAGATGCGGGACTATGTCCTTAATGTGGCCGGCAACCTTGGACACACTTACCAGCAGAAGTTTGCAGGACATGTCATATCACATCATTTTTGGGCAAGTCTAAACAACAACGGGCGATTGGATTAGTCATTGTGCCATTGTCGTTCAGCAAAATATCATGCGTGAAGTACTTCCTTATTAGCAATACCTAATTTCCTTCCTAATTATTGCAATTGCGCAAGATACCTATTCTATCATGCTGATGTTTGGCTGCTAGACAGCTCAAATAATACTCGGGGCACGTTACTGACATAGCCAGGATATCCTGCGTTGTTAACGGAAATCCGGCCAAACATAAAGGAAAAAAGATCACTATCTGCGTACCGGCCTTGTGGGGACTGTGAAGCGTGTGATGGTATATTTGTTTTCATTTTGATGAAGGAAAAAATGTCTTTGTCGTGATTGATCTATAATTTTTGCTTATTTTTTTGAACATAGTACAAACGTAGATGCTCATACATAAGTACATATATTCATCTCTATGTACGCATGCACACTCTATCTCTACGAGCACCTTCGAAAGACTGAGCCGACATATTATTTTAAAATTGTCGAAGTCGTCACATTCATAAATTTTGTTCAAGGAACAATGCATTATAAAATAACCAGAAGGACGATGCACTGTAGTGAAAAAGTCGAAGTCACCTATTATCCCTTTTTTAAACAGATTTTCACCTCGTAAGGAGGATGGTTGAAGTAACCGGAGAAAAGCATGGCAATCAGTCATGGGGATGCTCAAATTGGCCGGGGGAAGCATACCGAATAATATGATACTTCCTTTATTTACTTATACAAAACCACTATGGAAAAATACACTTTACATTTATATAAGGCCATCAACACTAATCGAGACAAAAGTTAATGATATTTTTTTGAACTAACAGTCTATTTTATACTTACATGCATGCAGTCATAATGACACATCAATCAACTTTCAATCCCTTCTTTGCATGCATGTATTGTACTATTAATGATACCACTAAACGAAAAGAAAAATGAGTTTATAAGGCAAGACATTAAATTTTATCTTGATATTTATAATATGAGTTTGTGGTCTTATATATAAAAATGGAGGGAGTATACAGATTGATGAGGCAACACCACCCGGCACCAGGATGACCGCGCAATGTTGCTATGCAACTAGTGGTTGGGGCGCACCACTGGTGCGCCTCACGAGGGGAAGTTGGGGCGGTGCCAGGTGGGATGCGCTCCTTCCACTGTCCTCTTTATACTATGAACTAAAACTCTTTATACTATGCACTGTCATTGTCATATTTGTTCTCCACCAACAAAAACACAATAATACAACGGAAATGTTAACGCCCACACGTGTGTGCGCTTGCACATCGCCCACACGCCTTCATCACCACTCATTTTGCCACGTATGAATAGATGACATCAGCAGAATTTTTTTTGGTTTTCGGCTTAAAAATGTTGTATCTCCTAAATAAAAAAGCAAACTAAAAATCCGTTTTTACCATTAAATCCGTCTCGACGAGATCTTCAAAACTAGACCCATGTTGATATTTTTCGACGAATTTTTTTTGCCAGAAGTTGTCACTATGTTTACACTGCAGTTGCCATAGGGCTTAAACTAAAGTTGCCATGTGGCAATTTTAGTTTGTAGATCATGACAATTCTAGGATTTTGATGATGACAACTCCAGTACTTTGACCATAAAAATTATTTTTTGTATAAATCATGGCAATTTTACGTGCATGTATCATGGCAATTTTAGTTTATGGTTCATGGCAAGTCTAGTTTCTTAATTCCCCGTTTTATAAATGTCAAAATTTACATTTAAATGTAGAAGAAAAAAACTGAAACATATCATGGCAACTTCAATGTAAACATCATGGCAATTCATATGCAATAGACATGGCAATTTTTAATCCAAATTTTTTTTATCAAAACATATCAACATGGGATCTAGTTTCGAAGATCTCATCACGAGGGATTTAATGGTGAAAATGGATTTTCAATCGGATTTTTCATTTAAGAAATAAAACATTTAAAAAACTAAAAATTCAAAAAAATTCCTACATGCATGCATGCGATGACATGGTAATCTATTTACATTAAAGACGTGTGGTGCGTCTCCCTTTCTGCCACACGGTGGCAGTTAGTGCGACCCTAATACAAAGGTTTGGCTCAGCTAACTCACCCACTTAACTCGCACAAGCATCACATTCCATGACACAAGCACAACTATAACAACTTGTCACTTGCTCGGTGTTTGTTCACACCACCACCACCACTACCAATGGCACCCCACTGCATTTCGCTCTCCGTATCCGGTCCTTGATGGCAGTCTCCTGAGTAATTATTACAGCAGCATCAGTATGTCTCTTTGTCCTCAATTTCATGTTTGAGTACTCTGTTAAGATTCCAAGCAAATACTATACCATCACAAGGCAGTGCTCCGCGAACTTCTCCAAGAAGTTAGCCACCCAGCGATCCGCATTCGCAAGCCACTCTTCATGGTCTATCCCAGCCGTCTTTGCAACCATTTGCAACTACATAGCACACAAGGATCTCAACACAACTGATAATCATCAGGCCTAGATCTGTAGATTGCTCGCAAGTATGATTTGCACTGAGAACCTCCATGGCTTGTTGCCTCTTCTTGTTGTACCTTCACAGTCTCGCTGAAGTTTATTTATCTTCATATTCAGTTGCAATTGTTTGTCCTGAAAAGAAGACGACCAACACAAGTTATTACCT
Source organism: Triticum aestivum (assembly GCF_018294505.1). Taxonomy (NCBI): domain Eukaryota; kingdom Viridiplantae; phylum Streptophyta; class Magnoliopsida; order Poales; family Poaceae; genus Triticum; species Triticum aestivum. The sequence continues at coordinate 196,283,157 of NC_057803.1, forward strand.
GGGCTGGGAGACCAAGCGAATAACATCACAATGTTCTTGAAAGACCAAAAAAAAATAAGCCATGTGCCAAGCTCTACTTATCGGATAAAAGGATTGGCTAAGTGTCATCAGAAACGTGGCTAACCTTAACATAGCTCACACCCGTATCTTTCCATGAGTAACCTCGTGCTAGATTGCTCATGACATACTGGTTGTAGTCCTTCACTATCATTTGGTTCCAGTCCTAGCACCGCTCCATCTATTGGTTCCAGGAAACCTGAAAAGTAAAAGAAAAAATATCAGGGACATTTGAGTCAACATGGAAAAGAAAGACTCATACAGAAAAACAACAAAAATGAGTAAACACACGTGCTATTATGGTCCATCTATCTCATCTCTAAAAGTGAAAGGGAAAGTGAGTTAGCATCTTTACAACAAGTTTACTTTATAGCACAAAAATTACATCATTATCATTTGCTTGCTAAAATAAATAGCAAGATCCAGTTTTAGATTTTTACCAACTGTTATTAATTTCATGAAAAAGAAAGCTTCTAGACGCAACTAATTGGATCATGAGCCTGACAATGTGAATCGATGACTAATAGTGGATGATCAACAAAGAAGCAATATATAAGGTAAGTGTCCAAAGATAAATAAGCTGAATGGTAGATTTATACCCATTCACCACATCTAGACGCAACCAACCATAACCTGATCATCTGTCAGTTCCATACCATCCTTCCTGCCTGAAAAAATTGTTTCCTCGGTCAGGGCACATACAGTAACTTGAATAAGAGATTCAAGGCTAACCTGGAACAGGTTGTAGCAGTATAGACAATGTGTTACTGTGTACACATTACTTGTGCAAACAGACACGATTCAAGAAATAAAAGAGAACATAGTACTTGTGCATTGCAGAACTGAACATGACGTGAACTTGCTTGCATGAATGCTACTGTTTAAAACAGAACACATACTACATCTTCTAGCAGCAAGGTGGAAAGGGCAAGAGGATCAAAGGGGGCGAGGGTGCATACGGCATGCCTTGTAGGTGGCACGGCGTGGTCCAAGCAGTCGACCAGCGCCGAGTCGTCCCACAGCTCGCCGCGCATCCCCATCTCCACTCTGGTAGTTCTCATGGCTTCCTCCTCGTACATGTTGTGCCTTTCCAAGAATGACGAGAACGGAAAACAAAATGTGCCTCCACTCCAGTAATACCCGCCACCGCCACAAGCCAAGCTAGAGGTACACATGCATGAAAGAAGAAGAAATCAGGTGGTTAAGGAGCTCACCAATATCCGGAAAAAATCCATGGGAGGGACAGGGAAAAAGAAAGAATGGACGGATTTGATCTCACCTTGTCTTCTCGCTTGGGAGCGGCAGCGGCCAAGGAGTCAGGACGACGATGACAGCGCCGTGGACTGCTCCGCATCGGGAGAGGAGTTTTCCAGGCTTGTGTTCCCATACAGCACATGCCATTCTGTCAACTCAAATGATTAGATACCACAGCACATGTATCCAGCCAGCCAAGGAACCAAAAGTGGACTCAGATTAGTCGGCAATTTCCACACAACCACCGCCCCATGTTCTTAATATTAAGGCTAGTCCAGTAAAAATAAGATTAAGGCTGATCTAATGAGGCTCAAACTCAAGAACTTAGTGCTGCGTACGTACCTGGAGGCATGCCATGGACAGGATGGAGAAGCCGATGACCTTGTGCACGACGATGTTCTTGAGCCTGTCCCCGTTGAGGCCGAAGTCGAGGACGACCGCCGTGATGCCGATGAGGAAGCCGAGTCCCTAGTTGGATGTTGGGAATGTCCAAACATGAAGTCCCTTTTCGCCTATTATTAGTAAATGAGCAATTCAAAATGTTTGAAGCAATTTTATGCGAAATACATATTATTTGAAAACCCTTTTGATTACAATACAGATATGTAGTTGTGCTATTGGTCGCTGAAGAGTACAGTATGTCGAAGTTCTCCACAGGGATTTAAGTACAAATGCAATGCAATTTCCTAAAGCCAAGCTACTCTGAAACAGGGTGAAAGATCTCTCCTACAAATGCAAAACTATTTCTGTAGCTAGTGGAATAAGCAACAAGGAAATTAAAGGCAAGCATAGGAAGATGCAGATCTTGCAATTTCTCAGCCAATCGAAACAGAACTCTGACAAAACTGAAAAAATTTAAAATAAAACAGCAGTAGGTAAGGTTCAGAACAAGTGCATGTAGGAACACAATAAACATGACACTTTTTTTAAAACTATAACTGAATGAACAGATTGACCAAACAATTAGGAACTGGATTCACACAGTAGAAGGAAGTAAACAGAAGGTACAGTTAAACTAAAAAGAAAGGATTTCTACCAAAATTATGAGCGGCACTAACAGTAGTATGAACTGAATCAAAAGAGGAGAAGCAAATGTTCAGAAAATTCAGACAGAGCAGCAGAGGTTACAGGAATTCAGTTTTGAGTAAGATTACAGGGATAGAAGGGAACTACGTTACAGGATTTGTAGGCAAGAAAAGGGAGATTCAGACTCAATCGACACTCAAGCAACGACAGGTAGAAGGGACGTGTGTTCTTCTTTCGTTGTCTCCTTTATGTCATCCCGTCTTCCCTCTCGGTCCAACCACATCCCTCTCAATCCTTCATTTCCCTCTCTATTTCTACCTGCCTCCCAGAGAGAGGGAGATTGGATGATATGCCCCACTTTACTTGGGCATTAGATGATTTGCCCCACTTTACATAGGATTAGAACATTTGCCCCATTTTTATTTTACTCTTGATGATTTGCCCTTTTCAATTACTGTAATCATTTTCGAATTTCTATCCCTTTTCTCTTCATGCAAAAAGGCACAGTTGCCCCTGTGGCTAATTTACAATTTGATACCGTACAAATCTTTTCTCTTTACAAGGCCCTGTCCAACCGAAGCAACTAATTAACAGGGAACAAATCATATCTACTTTCTTTACATGGCTTTACCCAACGGAACCAGGTACTCACAAATCATAGATTGATTCTGTTGCTTGAGGCAGATCCACCGCCGGCCACCTAGCCATCAACTCCATGATTGAAGCAGTACGAGCTGCTATGGTAATTAGTACTATTAACACTGTCCCCCAGCCATGGCTATTACCGGCAACGCAATGAGATCACAAACAAAAAAATTGTAAATCCATGAATCACTGGAAGAACTTAGTTTTTACCAGCAACGAGCGCACCATCTGCAGCTCCGAGTTGCAGCGGAAGCTACGGGACCCGCCGGTCCTCCGAGCTGCAGCGGGAGCCGCCACGCCGGGCCGACGATCTGCAGCTGGAGCTGCCGCGCTGGGCCGCTGCTGCAAAGATGGGGCCAAGGTGCCCTCGTCGGCCTCCTCCAGTAGCTTCCTCTGGTGAGGCGGCCGTCGTCCGGGGGCACGGCCTCTGGGTTCCTGCCCTGGAGGTAGTACTGCTTGGCGACGCCCTTGCCGCCCGACGACCAGCCGACCCTGGCGCTGCTACCGACCATACCCCCCTTGCCCGAGAACCCGACCGGCGGATCAGCAGGGGAGGGGCACCGCCCACCGCGCCTTTGCGGTCTTGCTGCCAAGGGGCGGCGGCGGAGAAGATGGGGAGGAGAGGCAACGAGAGGGAGGAAGGTCGCGTTGCCTGGGTGGGAAGGGAAAGGAAAGAAAAGGATTTTTTTTTCTCCACCACTAGAACTGGGGGAGGTGTTATCTGCGGCCTGCGGAAGATGTGAACCGGCGACCAGTCTCGTGGGAGCAACGCTCACTGACGTCGGGCCCAGCAACAGATGCAGAGACAAACAGGCAGCATCGCCAATTGACAACTCGAGAGAAAGAAGCCAAACGGATCGCTTTGCTTCTCGCCTCCGTCGCTTTCGCCTTTTCAATGGTCATCAATCGCCTCGTCCTTCGAACTGACCATCCAACACTTCCATTGGCCAACCACACGCGCTGACCTAAGTCCTGAAAACAATGCAACGCTCTCATTGGACGACGCGCATAAGCAACGCCCTGCCGACGTGGAGTACGTGAGGGAGCACCCATGATGCACATCTTATTGTTTTGGATTAGCCTGGAGCAGGGAACACAGATAGATTGGAGACATCAAGTTTCGTGGCAGAACAATTTTAGTTTGGGTAGGCGACAATCTCCGACCTGCAGTTGCGATGCCACGGTAGAGACGGATCAAAGGTCCTCGGCGCCGGCACGGCACCAGTGAAGCAGCTGCAACTACTAGGTAGGAGTACAAGTTGTCGGCTATCGGCGGCTTTTTAAATAACCATTGTAGAGTATCGTCGTTTCCAGTGTTGACGGCGATGGGCACGTCCATTCCATTGTCGCAACCTCCTTCGTTTCATCCTTCGCCACTGAATAAATGTTCGTTGCTGTCATACATGTCGTGCCAAACCAACCCATAAATGTTCGTTTCATCCTCCGGAGTCTCCCAAGCAATTAATGGCCAGGCGATGGCTCACGTCGGACGCCAGCGCGCCCTCTCCGGCGCAGCATTCCGGGTGGGACGTGAACCGGTCGGCCGTCAAGGTTGCCATCGTCGGCAACGTGGTCGTCGTGCTGCTCTTCTTCGTCGCCATCGTTTGGCGCCTCTTCTTCTCGGGGAGAGCTCAAGAAGGCGCCGCGGCTCCCGGCGGCGGTGGGGCGGTCATTGCGCCCTCCTCCGGGGAGAGCTCGCCGTGCGCGTCGCCTCGGGCTAAAGGGCTCAGGAAGGAGGACCTCATGTCGTTGCCGGTGTACGTCCACCGCGCGTCCGTTGAGGACGGCGGCAAGGTGGAGTGCGCGGTGTGCATCTGCGAGCTCAGAGACGGCGACATCGGCCGGCGCCTGCCGAGGTGCGGGCACCGCTTCCACTCCGAGTGTGTCGACAGGTGGTTCCGCTCACACGCTACGTGTCCACTCTGCCGCGCTCTTGTGGCAGACGGCGGCTGATCCGGTGAGGTCCGGTGAGGTCCACCTCATGTTAACCTTTTGATTTTGATTAAGCCAATGTCGTTCGCTATACCACTTCCCTCTTGACGTGTATCCACAAGCACATACTCGACATTCAGGGTGCAGATTCTCATCTCAGAAAGAAAGAAAGACGATTCACGGTTCAGGCCCATCCCAACACATGAACTCCCGATAGATGAAGGGCCAGTTCTTTTCGCGTAAGATTTTACAAAATTAAAATTCTGAAAAACTCTCCACAGAATCCGCTTCTAAGAGAAACTGTCGTTCAACTCCCTCGCGAAAAAAAAACTGCCATTCAACTTTTTTCCGGGATAGCAGATCGTGGTACGAGTTTTTTTTGTCACTGAAACTCTTTGCTATACTACCTCTTTTTTTAGGGAAAATCATGCCGCTTTATTTAAACAAAACTAGCAATCTTGTCTGCAATTACATCCAAAATAAAGTCTGGTGGTGAGCCTACCCAAATCTCCAACCGATTATCTCCTACACCTACTCTAGCAAGCTTATGACTCAAATTGTGCGGATGACTCATTGATCTTAATGAAGGCAAACCAACATAATGCGGAAAACCTGAAATCAGCACTAGATTCATATTGTGCGGCATCGGGACAGCTGGTAAGCGTTGAAAAATCCAGTATTTTCTTCAGCCCTAATACAAAGGTAGAGATCAAAGAATAATTGTGTATAACATTAAATATAATAAAGAGGCTCTCACTGATAAATATTTGGGCTTACCAGCAAATGTGGGTGTTGATAAAACATACCGTTTTAGTTTCTGATTGAACGTATTGTTAAGAGAATTAGTGGTTGAAAGGAAAAATTACTATCTGCCAGGGGGAAGGAGATCCTATTAAAGGCGGTGATCCAAGCCATACCTACCTATGCATTGTTGGTCTTTAAAATTCCTAAAAAAACTGTAAAGGAATCATTGACGCGATGGCGCATTTCTGGTGAGGAGACGAGGATAACCAAAAGAGGATGCACTGGATGCCCTGATGGAAAATGTGTGTACCAAAAAACCAAGGAGGAATGAGATTTCGTGATATCCATTGTTTCAACCTGGCTCTGCTTGCAAAACAGGCATGGCGTCTCCTTGATAATCCTGACTCCTTATGTGCTACTATTCTAAAGGCCAAGTACTATCCTAATGGTGATTTGCTGAACTCCAAGCCAAAAGCATGGCGCTTCCTTCACCTGACAAAGCATTATGGCAGGCATCACTTCTCTCAAGCGAGGTTATATTTGGCGAGTAGGGGATGGACATAACATCAATATTTGGAAAGATGCGTGGATCCCAAATTATGCCACTAGGAAGATTGTGACCCCTAGGGGGGCATCTATTATCAAAAGTCGTAGATTTGATTGACCCGGTCTCCAATAATTGGAATGAGGATCTGATTAGACAAACTATGTGGACCATGGATGCACAACGGATTCTTTCAATCCCAATTTCGCAACATAATATGACAGATTTTATTGCCTGGATTTATACAAAAAGGTATGTTTTTGGTATGGTCTGCTTATTCTGTGGAGTGGAACTATCAGTATGGGAGCAAATTAAAATATTCCAACGGGATGGGACGGAGCACACCTAACCCTGTGTGGTGTCAGATATGGAAGTTATCTTGTCCGGCTAAAGTCATTTTTTTATGGCGGACACTACATGGTACTCTCCCATGTCGGGAAACACTCACTAATAGACACATGAAGGTCTCGCCCGCTTGCACTACATGCTCTCAGGGTGTAGAAGATACGAAGCACTTGCTTTTCCTATGTAGAAAAGCGAAGGAGATTTGGAAAAAGCTAGGGTTGGATATTATTATTGAGAGAGCTTGTGAGATTGATCGTGCTGGAGAGGCAATACTGGAATACTTATTACTCCTTCCAGATCAAGATCTGCGCATTATGGGGTACGAAAATGTTCGAGAAATGATAGCTATCTCTGCTTGGTATCTATGCTGGGAAAGACGGAAATTAATGCACAAGGAATTCACTCAAAATGCGACTCAGATCTCAATGGGGATCATAGCTCTTACATATAATTTTGTAAATGCCTCATCTTCAAAGGCGTCCATGAAAAATGGGGGATGGAAATGTCCTCCTAGGGGCTTTGTGAAACTCAATGTTGACGCCTCTTTTGACCATGATTTGCTGGAGGGTACGATGGGGGCAGTATTGAGAGACGACTGTGACGCTCCCGATTTGACCGTACACTAATCATACACGCAAACATGTACGATCAAGATCAGGGACTCACAGGAAGGTATCACAACACAACTCTAGACACAAATTAAAATAATACAAGCTTTATATTACAAGCCAGGGGCCTCGAGGGCTCGAATACACAAGAGTCAGTGAAAGCAACAAAATCTGAGCATAGACATAAGTTAAAAAAGTCTGCCTTAAGAAGGCAAGCACAAAAGCAACAACGATCGAAAAGGCAAGGCCTCCTGCCCGGGACCTCCTAACTACTCCTCGAAGTCGAACTCCATGTAGAATCATCCTCGGGATCCTCTGGCTCCTGGACTCCATCATATGATCGCAGTAACCGGGAAAAGGGGAAAAAGAAGTAGGAAAGCAACCGTGAGTACTCATCCAAAGTACTCGCAAGCAAGGATCTACACTACATATGCATTAGTATCAATGAAATGGGTAGTATCTGTGGACTGAACTGCAGAATGCCAGAATAAGAGGGGGATAGCTAGTCCTATCGAAGACTACGCTTCTGGCAGTCTCCATCTTGAAGCATAAAGAAGAGAGTAGATGGTAAGTTCACCAAGTGTCATCGTATAGCATAATCCTACCCGGCGATCCTCTCCTTGTCGCCCTGTGAGAGAGCGGCCACCGGGTTGTATCTGGCACTTGAAAGGGTGTGTTTTATTAAGTATTTGGTTCTAGTTGTCATAAGGTCAAGGTACAACTCCGGGTCGTCCTTTTACCGAGGGACACGGCTATTCGAATAGATCAACTTCCCTGTAGGGGTGCACCACATTTCCCAACACGCTCGATCCCCTTTGGCCGGACACACTTTTCTGGGTCATGCCCGGCCTCGAAAGATCAACACGTCGCAACCCTACCTAGGCACAACAGAGAGGTCAACACGCCGGTCTAACTCCTATGCGCGCAGGGGTCTAGGCCCATTGCACATCTGCATGTTGCGAAGGCGGCCGGTAAGCGGATCTAGCCTCCCTAATACAAGAGCAGGCGTTCTAGTCCAATCCGGCGTGCGCCGCTCAGTCGCTGACGTCAAGAAGGCTTTGGCTGATACCACGACGTCGAGTGCCCATAACTGTTCCCGCATAGTTGGTTAGTGCGTATAGGCCAGTGGCCAGACTCAGATCAAATACCAAGATCTCGTTAAGCGTGTTATTTTGAAGTAACCACGAACGCTGACCAGGGCCAGGCCCACCTCTCACCTAGGTGGTCTCAACCTGCCCTGTCGCTCCGCTACAAAGTAACAGTCGGGGGCCATCAGGAACCCAGGCCCACCACTACCGGGATGGAACCATCTATCCTTTCAGCCCCCACATTGGAATCACTTGCGGGTACTCTACGAGCCGACCCGACTTTCGTCACAACATGTATCATGTATAAGGTATATAGTATATACCCATGATCAACACCCGACGTGATCACGGCCCGATAGTATAGCATGGCAGACTGACAAGAATGTAGGGCCACTGATGGAATACTAGCATCCTATACTAAGCATTTAGGATTGCAGATAAGGATAACAACTATAGTTACAATGACAGGCTATGCAGTAGAATAGGATTAATCGAAAGCAGTAACATGCTACACTACTCTAATGCAAGCAGTAGAGAGAAGGAATAGGCGATATCTGGTGATCAAGGGGGGCTTGCCTGGTTGCTCTGGCAAGAAGGGTTCACCGTCGATGTAGTCGATCACAGGGGTACCGACATCGGTCTTAGGGCCTATCGGAAAGAAGTAACGGAGGGGAACACAATAAATAACGGAGCAATCAAAGCATCACAAAGCATAACATGGCAATACACGGTGCTAGAGGTGACCTAACACAGTACTAGGTGATACCGGCAAACGGGGGGAACATCCGGGAAAGTATCCCCGGTGTTTTGTGTTTTTCAGACAGATGAACCGGAGGGGGAAAGTTACGTGTTCGCTATGATAGGGATGTGTGGCGGACGAATAGGTTACCTATCTGGATTCGTCTCGTTGTTCTGAGCAACTTTCATGTACAAAGTTTTTCATGTGACTTACAGTTTATTTTATATTAAATTTCAAAGTTTTAAACATTTTCTAACATTACTGTATTTAATTAAATTCGAATTATTAAATAGCTATTTTTTTAAATGCACCCAGTATTACACCCAGTCAGAGACTGACTGGTGGGTCCAGTCAACTACTGACTCACTAGTCAAGTGGACCAAATCAAAAGTGAACAGTGCAGATGGGGGCCATCTGTCATTGGCTAGGTGATACACAGCCAGCACTTTGACTGGTCAAACTGGTCAAGGTGGGGCCACATGTCATAGACAGTGGCAATATTAACAGAGTTTATTTAAACTAATTAACTTAATTGGTCAGGGTGGGGCCTAGTGTTCAGTGGGTCAAATTGTCAACATATTTTGTTAGAGTTAATCCTAATCGCTACAGTTGCATGGCTCACCGTCAGTGGCCATCAAGATTAGTTAGGTGTGGGTCCTGTTTGTCATTTACACATGGGTGGTGGATTAGAGTCCAGCTTAGCGGCTAATCACACGGGGTCCACCTGTCAGTGGCGCACGTGACGGTTCGAATGGCCGGCCATGCCGGTGAGGCAGAACACGGCAGTGCCAAACGGGACCTCGCCGGAATCGCCCCGCCGGCCACGAATGGGCACGTGGTTGGGCACGTCCGACCGCGTGGGAGGTGCCATGCCGAATGGTGGTCGTGATAGTCGCCAGGGAGGCCGGGAGTGCTGACGGCAGGCAGCGACCGGAACTCGGCTTTGCAACAAACGACGCCAGGGACGGCCAAAACGAGCAGGGGGAGGGGGAAAATGGACGACGGCTCACAGTGGAGCTGTAGGGATGGCAGCAGGCTCGTGGTGGTGCTTGAGGCAGCGAGGCCAGGTGTAGGATCTAGAAGTAGATGTGTCTAGAGGGGGGTGATTAGACACTTAATGCTAAAGTTACAATTTTTAAGCTTTTTCGGTTTAAGTGGAGTTTAGGCACAATTTCAACATACACAATACATATCAAATAAAAACTTAACCTTTTCCCAATTTTAGTTCTTGGCAGATTTTAGCTATTGTAGGACAAGTCAAGCAATCATCACATAATTCAAGCAAGCATGCAAAGAGTATATTGACAGCGGAAAGTAAAGCATGCAACTTTCAAGAATGTAAAGGGAAGGGTTTGGAGAAATCAAACGCAAGTGGAGACACGGATGTTTTTCCCGTGGTTCGGATAGGTGGTGCTATCCTACATCCACGTTGATGGAGACTTCAACCCACAAAGGGTAACGGTTGCGCGAGTCCACAAAGGGCTCCACCCACAAAGGGTAACGGTTGCGCGAGTCCACAAAGGGCTCCACCCACAAAGGGTCCACGAAGAAGCAACCACCCACAAAGGGTCCACGAAGAAGCAACCTTGTCTATCCCACCATGGCCATCGCCCACACAGGACTTGCCTCACTAGCGGTAGATCTTCACGAAGTAGGCGATCTCCTTGCCCTTACAAACTCCTTGGTTCAACTCCACAATCTTGTCGAAGGCTCCCAAGTGACACCTAGCCAATCTAGGAGACACCACTCTCCAAGAAGTAACAAATGGTGTGTAGGTAATGAACTCCTTGCTCTTGTGCTTCAAATGATAGTCTCCCCAACACTCAACTCTCTCTCATAGGATTTGGATTTTGTGGAAAGAAGATTTGAGTGGAAAGCAACTTGGGAAGGCTAGAGATCAAGATTCATATGGTAGGAATGGAATATCTTGGTCTCAACACATGAGTAGGTGGTTCTCTCTCAGAACATATGAGTAGGAATTGTGTATGTGTTCTGATGGCTCTCTCAACGAATGAAGAGGAGGTGGAGGGGTATATATAGCTTCCACACAAAATCCAACCGTTACACACAGTTTTCCAATCTTGGTGGGACCGAATCAACAAACTCGGTCGGACCGAAAAGGTAAACCTAGTGACCGTTAGAGATTTCGGTGGGACCGACTGGATCAACTCGGTGGGACCGATGTGCTAGGGTTAGGGTAAATCCAAAACTCGGTTTGACCGATTACTCAAACTCGGTGGGACCGATTTGGGTAATAAGTGAAACTGAGATTTGGCCAAGCAAACTCGGTGGGACCGATTGCATATCTCGGTGGGACCGAGAATATTGCAATGGGTAACAGAGAGTTTGCAAGCCCATCTCGGTGAGACCGAGATCCCATCGGTGAGACCGAACTGATTAGGGTTTGGCAGTGGCTTATGACAAGTGAAACTCGGTGGCGCCGGATAGGAAGAATCGGTAGGACCGAGTTTGGCTTAGGGTTTAGGTCATATGTGGAAGTGGGAAAGTAGCTGAGGATTTTGGAGCATATCATTAAGCACATGAAGCAAGAGGCTCATTAAGCAACACCTCATCCCTCCTTGATAGTATTGGCTTTTCCTATGGACTCAATGTGATCTTGGATCACTAAAATGTAAAATGAAGAGTCTTGAGCTTTAAGCTTTAGCCAATCCTTTGTCCTTAGCATCTTGAAGGAGTTCCCACAACCTTTAGTCCATGCCACTCCATTGTTGAACTTATCTGAAACATGCTAGATAGAAATGTTAGTCCAACAAGATATATGTTGTCATCAATTATCAAAACCACCTAGGGAGCACTTGTGCTTTCAATCTCCCCCTTTTTGGTAATTGATGGCAACATACATCAAAGCTTTAGATAAAGATATAAAGAACAGCAAGTAAAGCTTTGGAAGGACATGTAACAAGCATAGGCCCCCCCTACATGTATGCACTCATGTAAATATGAAATATAGAGGCATGTGAGAGCATAACCATGACAGAGTAGGCAATGTGTTACATGCATCTTGACCATATGCATCAGAGCAAAAGATTATCAAGGAAAATACCTTCATGCTCATGAGTCCTTCTTGCAAACAGTATGTACATAAGCAAGAACTCCTCATAATCATGATTTTGATGCATATACTTACCTTGTGGTCTTGAGTTGGCTTAGGATGGAATGAACCTGCACAAACAAGATTAGATAACACAGGTACATCCACTAGCCAGAGCCAACAAAAGAAACCACAAGAATACCAAGACTGGGATGACATGTAGAGAGTGAGTACAAGGTACCACATTGAATTCAACATGTCCTCAAGAATAAAGATATGCAATGAATTTGACTGATTTCTTTCCCTTAGGTGTCTTGCTCCCCCTGAATCTTACATGGGATATTGGGAGAAGATAGGGAACAGAAAATCAGAGCTGAAAGATACAAATGGATAGAACTTAATGCAAATACATGTCTTTCCCCCAAAAAGACATGTGACGTCTCTCCTCTTGAACATCAAGTATCTGGGATCCTTGATTATTTTCCCTTCCTGGAAATCTCTCTCTCCCCCTTAATAACATCTGGGATCCTTGAGACTTTCTCTCCCCCTTGAGCTTTGATGTGATCTCTTTCTCCCCCTTTGACATCAATTTCCAAGAAGGTTTTTCCTGGAATCCGTCGAATAGGTTTGGTCCTTGAGATTCAGCACAAAGCAGAGGATAAAATTGTGATGCTTGTAGAGGACAAGATTCATTGAGTGGAGCTGGATCAGAAGAAATGTATAACAAGTGGCAAACTGTTTTTCTGATTGCAAAGTCGGTGGCACCGAGTGGCACATTTCGGTGGTACCGAAAATATTTGGTTGGACCAAAAATTGCAAGTCGGTGAAACCGAGTTTACACAGAGAAAAACACTTGTCACCTCAGATCACTAGACATGTAGGATCTCACAAAGATTTGTAGTGAATTTCCTGAAGGATTTGCAAGGAATTAAGTGCAGAAAATGCAGAACAAAAACAAAGAGAAAAGAGAAGAAACTGAAAGATCTAGATGAAGTTTTTTTTGTTTTTTTAAAAGGGAGAGAGAAAATAAACATGCATGAGACAAATGCAATAACACAAAGAAAGAACACAAGAGAGCTTCATCTAGAGTTGGGCGGTGACATAGTCACCTATGTTAGAGTATATTGACTTAGGAGTCAAGTGAGAACACTTGATCATAGGTCATACTCATCGTTTAAGCTCAAAATGGGGTTACCATTTTTCGTTTAAGCATCTTGATGTATTCACATCTTGTTGAGTTGCTTTGACTCATGTCTTGGAGTAAAGCTTCTCTAAGATGGAATAACATACCTTGGGTGGTGGTGTGGTTCTTGCTCATGTAGTTGAACTTGTGTGGGTGCTCAAGGTTGATGTAGCTCATCAAGAGTTGGGAGCACCACTTGGAGTTTGAGTTCATCTACCTACATGGGTTAGTTCTTGCAAGGAAGAGCACTTGTGTATCCAAAAATGACAATCATGAAGCTTAACATAGAATTTGTCAAAGGATATGTTTGAATGGTTTTGTGCTTCCTTGTCTTCAACCACTATTGTGTAGAGTCTTGGTGATGTAGAGATTGCTCAAGATGTGAGTGAGTCGCAATCTCATGGAATTAGATTCAACCAAGCACCTACATGGGTTAGACAACATGCAAGGTGCAAATATATCCAAGACATACGATAGTTATCATAAGAGATATATCATGCATTAGTCATAAGCTCATGTCTTGCATGTATCCAATGGAGTTTCTACTCCAAGTTTGAAGCATCAATGATGTTCAATTCTCCTCTCAACCTGCAAAACACTTTCTCATCAAGTGGTTTAGTGAATATATCCGCTAATTGCTTATCGATGCGAACATGCTTAAGATTGATGTCACCCTTAGCAACATGATCTCGAATGAAATGATGACGAACTTCAATATGCTTAGTTCGAGAATGTTGTACAGGATTATGACCAATTTTGATAGCACTTTCATTGTCACAAAGCAGTGGAACATGTTTCACATAAATCCCATAATCTTTAAGAGTTTGGGTCATCCAAAGTAATTGAGCACAACATGAACCAGCGGCAATGTATTCCGCTTCGGCGGTGGATAAGGATACCGAGTTTTGTTTCTTGGAAGACCAAGACACAAGAGATCTACCAAGAAATTGACAAGTACCCGAAGTGGACTTTCTATCAACCTTGTCTCCGGCATAATCCGAGTCGGAATAGCCAACAAGATCAAAAGAAGACCTCTTAGGATACCAAATGCCAAAATTTGGTGTATGGATTAAATATCTCACTATCCTTTTCACAGCCTTAAGATGACAATCTTTAGGAGCAGCTTGATATCGTGCACACATGCACACACTTAGCATAATATCGGGACGTGAAGCACATAGGTATAACAATGAACCAATCATAGAGCGATAAACCTTTTGATCAACTGGTTCACCATCTTTGGTCAAATCATTATGTCCACTAGTAGGCATGGGTGTAGACATACCTTTGCATTCTTGCATATTGAACTTCTTGAATAAGTCCTTGGTGTACTTTGTTTGAGAGACAAATGTACCTTCCTTAGTTTGCTTGATTTGCAAACCGAGAAAGAATTTGAGTTCACTCATCATAGACATCTCAAACTTCTCTGACATTAGCTTTCCAAACTTTTCACTAAAGAGAGGGTTAGTTGAACCAAATATGATATCATCAACATAAATTTGGCATACAAATAGTTCTCCATTAACCCTTTTAGTAAAAAGAGTAGAATCAATTTTACCAATTTCAAAACCACTTGTAGTAAGGAACTTGGTCAAGCATTTATACCATGCTCTAGGAGCTTGTTTAAGACCATAAAGAGCTTTGTGAAGTTTGTAAACATGATTTGGTTTCTTAGGATTGATAAAGCCGGGAGGTTGTTTGACATAAACTTCCTCCTCTATTTCACCATTTAGAAAAGCACTTTTAATGTCCATTTGGTACAAGGTGATATTATGGTGATTAGCATAGGCAAGTAAGATGCGAATGGACTCAAGTCTAGCAACGGGAGCATACGTCTCACCATAGTCCATACCTTCGACTTGTGTGTACCCTTGGGCGATGAGACGTGCTTTGTTGCGAACCACTTGTCCATCTTCATCTTGCTTGTTGCGAAACACCCATTTGGTACCAATGATGTTGTGGTTGTTGTCGGGCTTCTCAACCAATGTCCAAACTTGGTTTCTCTCAAAATTATGTAGCTCTTCATGCATAGCGTTTATCCAATCCGGATCTTCCAATGCTTCTTCAACCTTCATAGGTTCAATGCTAGAGATGAATGAATAATTTTCACAAAAGTTAGCTAAACGAGTTTTTGAGCGAGTGATTCTCCCGGTTTGTATATCATTGAGGATTTGCTCGACGGGATGATCTTTGGCAATTCTTGCTCGAACTCGTGAGAGCTTTTGCTTGGGTCTTCGTTGAACATCTTCTTCATCTTGTTCTTCTTCTTGGCCTTCTTTATTATTGACGTCGTCGTTCTCTTGTCGTGGTGGAGAAGGAGGTTGTTGATGTTCGTCTTGATGTACTTCCTCGTTTTCTTCATCTTGGTGTGTCCCACTTGTGGATGCTTCCGTGTCGATTCTTGGTTCATCTTGTCGTGAAGTAGAAGCTTCCACTTGGACGGATGAAGTACTCTCCTTCACCTTCGTTGGACGAATTTTGCCAATGGACAAGTCTTGAATTGCTTCTGAAGGGTCTTTATCTCCTACATCAATTGGCAATTGCTCTACTTGCGAGCCATTAGATTCATCAAACTTCACATCTACCATCTCTTCAACCTTTCGGGTGAAATTGTTGTAGACACGGTAAGTGTGAGAGTTTGAGCCATAACCAAGTAGAAAACCTTCATGAGATTTAGGAGCAAACTTTGAACAACGATGCTTATCAAGAATGTAGCACTTTGAGCCGAATACTCGAAAGTATCCAACTTGGGGTTTGTTACCGGTGAGAAGCTCATATGCCGTCTTTCCGAGTAGCTTGTGAAGATATAAGCAATTTGTTGCGTGACAAGCTATCTCAACCGCTTCTGCCCAAAAGTGCTTTGGCGTCTTGTATTCATCAAGCATCGTTCTTGCCATTTCGATCAGCGTCCGGTTCTTCCTCTCAACAACTCCATTTTGTTGAGGTGTGTACGTAGCCGAGAACTCGTGTGAAATCCCTTCTTCGTCAAGAAAGGTGTCCACATTTGCGTTCTTGAACTCCGTTCCGTTGTCACTCCGAACCTTCTTGATCTTCACATCAAACTGATTTTGGGCCTTCCTAGCGAAGTTTCTGAAGATCTTCTGGACCTGCGACTTGTCATTAAGAAAGAACACCCATGTAAATCTTGAAAAATCATCAACTATAACTAGACCAAAAGAATTTCCACCGAGACTCTTGTAGGCGTTGGGACCAAAAACATCCATGTGAAGTAGCTCGAGTGGCCTCCTTGTGGTCATGATGTTCTTCACGGGATGTCTTCCTCCAACCTGTTTACCTGCTTGACAAGCACTGCAAAGTCTATCCTTATCAAATATGACATCGTTAACTCCAAGGATATGATTTCCTTTAATAAGCTTGTCAAGGTTTCTCATGCCAACGTGACCTAGTCGTCTATGCCACAACCAACCTTTTGAGGATTTAGCAACAAAGCAAGTTTTAGGTTGTGCCTTTTTAGAGAAATCGACAATGTAAAGATCACCTCTACGCATACCCGTAAAGACCATTTTATGATTGTCTCGACGAAATACTTGGCAATCTACCTCAGTAAATAGGACATTCAAACCGAAATTAGCAAGTCTAGATACTGAAAGTAAGTTGTAGCCAAGAGATTCAATGAGCATGACATTTTGAATGGAACTATCATGTGAGATGGCCACCTTACCAAGGCCAACCACTTTACCCTTTGAATTATCACCAAAGGTGACATATTTTCGAGGCCCATCATTTTTAGCAAGCTCACGAAACATCTCTTCATCTCCGGTCATATGATCAGTACATCCACTATCAAGAACCCATTCCTTTCCTCCTGATTCATATCCCCGAAGATTTGCCATAAGACCAGAATGTCTCATTGCATCATCAAGATCGAAGTCACTATCATCATCATCATCATCATAGTATCCATGTTCATCATGATCTTGTGACTCATCATTTCCTAGAGAGAGTAATTCATTAGGTAAATGATCATCAAAGTGGTCATTTTTATGAATTCTTATAGCTTTGAATATGATATCATTAATGATTCCAACATCTCCTTTAGCATGCTTAAGATTGGTAAGTTCAAATAGACAATTACCAAAACTAGGATCACTAGAGTTCATCTTACTCAAGGCAATAGATTTATGGAGAATTTCATCCAAAGTTTTCAAGGAATGATAGGTAAATCCTTCCTCAAGAAATTTCCATATAGTATATGCACAATTTAGAGTAGGCAAACTAGCAATCAAATTTTTGGGCAATCCTCTAATGATGAGCTCAATAGTTCTAAGATTGCGAATCATGTCAATATCTTCATCTAGGGTAGGATGCAAAGGATCAATATGAGGTGCACAAGGGCTAGCAATATACTTGTTCAAATGATATTGATTGAAGATTACAAGCATCTCATTTTTCTACTCATGAAAATACTCTCCATCAAGAATAGGCACTCTATGTCTAAGACTCCCTAATGTAGACACATCCATCTTCCTCCAATGGTGATTAAACCAAGGCAAAGGAGACCAAAGCTCTGATACCACTTGTAGGATCTAAAAGTAGATGTGTCTAGAGGGGGGTGATTAGAAACTTAATGCTAAAGTTGCAATTTTTAAGCTTTTTTGGTTTAAGTGGAGTTTAGGCACAATTTCAACATACACAATACATATCAAATAAAAACTTAACCTTTTCCCAATTTTAGTTCTTGGCAGATTTTAGCTATTGTAGGACAAGTCAAGCAATCATCACATAATTCAAGCAAGCATGCAAAGAGTATATTGACAGCGGAAAGTAAAGCATGCAACTTTCAAGAATGTAAAGGGAAGGGTTTCGAGAAATCAAACGCAAGTGGAGACACGGATGTTTTTCCCGTGGTTCGGATAGGTGGTGCTATCCTACATCCACGTTGATGGAGACTTCAACCCACAAAGGGTAACGGTTGCGCGAGTCCACAAAGGGCTCCACCCACAAAGGGTAACGGTTGCGCGAGTCCACAAAGGGCTCCACCCACAAAGGGTCCACGAAGAAGCAACCACCCACAAAGGGTCCACGAAGAAGCAACCTTGTCTATCCCACCATGGCCATCGCCCACACATGACTTGCCTCACTAGCGGTAGATCTTCACGAAGTAGGCGATCTCCTTGCCCTTACAAACTCCTTGGTTCAACTCCACAATCTTGTCGGAGGCTCCCAAGTGACACCTAGCCAATCTAGGAGACACCACTCTCCAAGAAGTAACAAATGGTGTGTAGGTAATGAACTCCTTGCTCTTGTGCTTCAAATGATAGTCTCCCCAACACTCAACTCTCTCTCATAGGATTTGGATTTTGTGGAAAGAAGATTTGAGTGGAAAGCAACTTGGGAAGGCTAGAGATCAAGATTCATATGGTAGGAACGGAATATCTTGGTCTCAACACATGAGTAGGTGGTTCTCTCTCAGAACATATGAGTAGGAATTGTGTATGTGTTCTGATGGCTCTCTCAACGAATGAAGAGGAGGTGGAGGGGTATATATAGCCTCCACACAAAATCCAACCGTTACACATAGTTTTCCAATCTCGGTGGGACCGAATCAACAAACTCGGTCGGACCGGAAAGGTAAACCTAGTGACCGTTAGAGATTTCGGTGGGACCGACTGGATCAACTCGGTGGGACCGATGTGCTAGGGTTAGGGTAAATCCAAAACTCGGTTTGACCGATTACTCAAACTCGGTGGTACCGATTTGGGTAATAAGTGAAACTGAGATTTGGCCAAGCAAACTCGGTGGGACCGATTGCATATCTCGGTGGGAGCGAGAATATTGCAATGGGTAACAGAGAGTTTGCAAGCCCATCTCGGTGAGACCGAGATCCCATCGGTGAGACCGAACTGATTAGGGTTTGGCAGTGGCTTATGACAAGTGAAACTCGGTGGCGCCGGATAGGAAGAATCGGTAGGACCGAGTTTGGCTTAGGGTTTAGGTCATATGTGGAAGTGGGAAAGTAGCTGAGGATTTTGGAGCATATCATTAAGCACATGAAGCAAGAGGCTCATTAAGCACCACCTCATCCCTCCTTGATAGTATTGGCTTTTCCTATGGACTCAATGTGATCTTGGATCACTAAAATGTAAAATGAAGAGTCTTGAGCTTTAAGCTTTAGCCAATCCTTTGTCCTTAGCATCTTGAAGGAGTTCCCACAACCTTTAGTCCATGCCACTCCATTGTTGAACTTATCTGAAACATGCTAGATAGAAATGTTAGTCCAACAAGATATATGTTGTCATCAATTATCAAAACCACCTAGGGAGCACTTGTGCTTTCACCAGGGCAGACAGAGCTCCAGGCGGTGGCTTAGTGCTCGCCGGGCAGCGAGGCAGCACAGGAGGACGGACTTGGTGTCGGGGACGACGTGGCTGCAGCCAGATCCATCCGGGAACGGGAAGGGACGGCGAAGGCCGTCCGGACCTGGTCGTTGGGTGGCGGAGGTCGGGGCCATCCATGTCGAGGTAGGGCATGACGCGAGGTGAAGCAGCAGCATGCGGGGCGAGGGAAGGTCCCTGGTGATGGGGCATCGACGAGCGAAGGCAGGCGGCGGGGGTGCTGGAGGGAGCAAGGGAGAGGAGACACTGCGAGGGGAAGGGCAAGGCGTGGCCGGCGGGAGGAGCTGCGAGGTAGAGCGGGAGCACTCTCGCTCGTCCCTGGCGGCGCGAGGTGGGAAAGAGGGAGAGATGAGGATTAAGACGAGAGGAGTTAGGGTTAGTAGCGAGGGGCGCCGGGCTGGGCTGGTTGTTTGTTAGATGGGCCAAGAGCCCAATAGGTTAGGTTAGTTTAGTTTTTTTGTTCGTTTTAAAATACATTTCTATTTTCTTTAATCTTGTACGGTTTTGCATTATAATTTAAGTCCAAATGAATTTTGTTAAATAAGAGACTTGTCCTAAAATTACTTTGCAATACCTTGGAATGTCACTAAAAGTTTGGGGCAATTTGTTTCCCCGGAATTTATGGTGGAAATTAAATGACATAATTGGGGCTGTTTGGTCCAATTTTAAATAGGCCAAGGGCATTTTATTTATTTAAACAATGTTGGTATATCCATGTGTTGGTGTACAAAAGTAGGGGCTCTCCTTTTGACCCCTTTACTTGTGCACGGGCAATCAGAGCCACATGCCGCGGCCACACTTATCAAGGCAGAGGAGGGAAGCTGGAGAGAAGCCGAAGCACGAGACGACCAAGGCGACGCCAAGACCGGAAGCACAGGAGGGAAAGAGGGCGAGGTGGACTCCCTCGGCAAGATCCTTGCCGGGGGGCCCCCCGCAGCCCCGGCAAGAGCCTTCCCAGGGCAACTTTCCCGATGCCAGCGGAGTGAACCACCCTTGAGCCCACCGGCTCCAACCTAACCAGCTGCGTTGGAACTAGGGCTCTGGAGGCGCCTCTGTGGTGGCATGCAAATCTTCGTCAAACTTATAAATATATGAGTTCAGATGAGGACTAGAAGACGGCGACCCTCGGCAGGATCCTAGCCGAGGAAATCCACAAGACCCCCGGCAAGACCCTTGCCGGGGATGACAGCAACGCCTTGGCAAGACCCTTGCCGAGGGCGTCAGCAGGGCCACTGCTAGGCCCGCACCAGCCAAGACTCCGCCGCCGTTCGCATGCAGCTGCCAGCCCAACCAGCTGGGCACGCACCCGCATGGCAACATACAACTTCCAGGCCAACTCAGCAAGCACCTGCGTGGCGGCATGCAGATCTTCCTAAAGGCCCTACCACCGCGCCACCTCAGCTGCCTGCCTGCCTACATGGCGCCGCATGCATCGCCAGCCTAGGCGCGTGTCGAAGCGAGGCGAAGCAGCGAAGGATGGGATGGGCCTCGTTCCCGTCCTCGATAAAGCTAATGGACACCTACGTAGCGCATTTAATGCGCTTTGTCCCATAATGCCGTGCAATAAGCTCGCGCACTGTAGGCCTTTCCACCTCCCGTGTGCCACCGTGGTAGCCCCTTTTTTCTATAAAAGGAGGCCCGAGGCGACCAGGAGAAGTATTCAGCTTTTTGGAACGGGACGGCCACCTTAGCTAGTTCAGAAAGCTCAAGAACACTCAATACATCCACCAAAGCAGGACTAGGGTTTTATGCATCCTCGCGCCCGAACCTGGGTAAACGATCCGTGTGCTTGCTCGCTAAACCTGCTCTCCTCACGACCCCGCGCCTGCCGACCGTAGAAGGGATCCCAGTGATCCCATAGGTGTCGTTCCCACTGACATCTTTGGCGCGCCAGGTAGGGGAGTGCAGTTGTGGGAATCTGGTCTAGCAGTTAGCCTAGCAGTTCTTCATCGCCATGGCTCCCAAGAAGAAGACGGCCACGGCGGTCGGTTCGTCGGGAGCCGGACGGCCCGTGCCGGTGCGGCGAGCAGCAGGCCGGTCACAGACAGAACCCGAGGCGTGACCCGCGAGCACCAACATCGCTCTGGTAGTCAGAGCCTGGCGAGCGGCGTCGTTCGTGCGCAAGGAGACGGGCCACACGCCGCGAAATCCAGAGACGGAGCTGGGCCTCCTGCAGATGGCGCGGGACCCTCCGGGGGCGTCACCGTACCACCCGCGGGTGGCGCGGCGACCTCCAAGACGCCCACTCCGGCGCCCACAGCGCGCTCTTCCCAGGTTGTGCGCGACGAGCAGCGTCACCACGCCGGTGACCCTAGACGCCGCCGTGGGAAGAGTCTTGTGCGTCATCCGCAGGACGAAGGAGGCCAACATGCCCGCCGAAGTGCTGGCGAGGACGGCGCACAGCCGCTGGGCCGTGACAGAGCTCCTTCTAACATGGTTAGAAGTTAGAGCGCGCCACGGTCCATGCAGCTTTCGCCACCGCCCACACCAGCAGAAGCCTTGGCACACGCGCAGCTGCTCCTTGACTTCCCTCCCGTCGCGGAGAAGCTCGACGAGTGGAGATCCACTATCCGGAGCCTCGTCGGTGTCACCAACAAAGACGAGGCACGACCGGCGGGGCCCTCAGGCCGGTGCTCCATCGAGCCACTGCATGCTGGCGGTGGAGGGGCTGGAGGCGCCGCAGCCACGATGCACTCTCCTCCTCCACGCCAGCCACCGCGGACGTCGGTCCGTCGTGATGACGCTTGTGATGACATTTCCATAGCGTCGCCCGACCCACGGACCCGCCGCGATCAATGCTAGGTTCTTCGGGAGCGAGCCCATGAAGATGCTCGAAGCACCATCGAGCGCCGACGCGATACGTGCCACCAGTCAGACAGGCAGGCGGGACCTGCTATGGACCACCCAGCACCGGGAGGCTCCGACGGCCTACCTTACAAGGTGGGTTGCCCAGTTTTTCCCCGTGAGCTGCGGCAGTTCCAGTGGCCGTCCCACCGCACGTTCAAGCCCGACGTCGGCGAGAAGTACGACGTCAAGACCCACCCGTCAGAGTTCCTTAGCATCTACACCATCATGATGCAAGCCGCTAGAGCTTGTGACAACAAGTTGCTTGCCAATTACTTCCCGTTGGCCCTGAAACCCAATGTCATGTCTTGGTTGATGCACTTGCCGGCGGATTCCATTTCTTCTTGGTCAGATCTGTGCCATGAGTTCGTTGGTGCCTTCACTGGAGGCCACCAAGCTCATGGCCAGGCGAGTGATTTGCATATCATTCCCCAGAAGGAAGGTGAAAACCTGTGCAAGTACATACAGAGGTTCAGCCAAGTGCAATACAACATCCAGGATGTTCATCCTGCCGCCATGATCAGCGCATTCCATCATAATGTGCATAACTGCAAGATGCGTGAAGAGCTGGCAATGAACAAGGTCAAGGACGTGGCCAAACTTTACGTTCTGGCTGATAGATGCGCCCAGGCTGAAGAGGGAAGGAAGTACCCCGGCGAAGACGCCGGTGCGGAAACCGACTCTACCAGTGAAGACATCGCCGCCCCGACGAAGAAGGGCTGGCGTTACAACAAGAAATGCAAGGACAAGACCGTGCTTGCCATTGAGGGATCCGGCGACACCAGCGCCGCCAAGAAGGCCAAGGCAGACGACCCCGGCAAGGAGATTTCCGGGTGCGCCGCTTGCCGGGCCTTGGCGGCTGCCGACGAGCCAGGGGGCTCCGACAAGCAGTACTGCAAGATCCACCGCACCAAGGGCCACGACCTCCAGAACTACCGACAAGTTGAGCTGCTTGCTGAAAAGCAAAAGGCTGAATATGAGAGGCGGGACAAGGAGAAGGGTCGGGATGGTGCCGAAGGATCCAACAAGAAGCGTGGCGGCCAAGGATGTCGCCGCAGCAAGGATAACCAGCAAGAGAGGCCCACCCGGAGCCGCGACAAGAAGCAGGAAGATGATGATCGTGACGAGGACGACGAGTCCGGTAAGCATGAGTTCCAGAAGGCTACGGAGGCCATGTGCGTCGATGGTGGCGCCTCGCTGCACACTTCTCACCGCCAACTCAAGCAGTGGGCGCGTGAGATTACAATAGCAGAGCCATCATTCAATGCTCATAAGCCACTGAAGTGGTCTAGCACACCCCTCATCTTTGACACCGAGGACCACCCGACCGCACGACTGCGGTTGGGTGTTTGCCGTAGTTGGTCTCACCAACAATACGCAATCTCAAGGTGAATAAGATGCTGGTTGACGGCAGGGCCGACCTGAAGTTGATCTCGCCCGTCGTGATCAAAAAGCTGCAAATTCCTGATGGAGACCTTGAAGAAACGGGTATGTTTCAAGGGGTCAGCCCGGGAAGGAGCCAGCCGAAGGGGAAGGTCACATTGCCTGTGACGTTTGGAGGTGAGTTGAACTACATGACGGAGAAGATCGTTTTCGATGTGGCTGAGATCCCCTTGCCCTACAACGGGATCCTCGGCCGCCCGACACTAGCCAAGTTCATGGCGGCGTCGCACTACGCCTACAATACGCTAAAGATGCCTGGGCCGATGACCATCATCACCATCCCTTCCGACAAGAAGGATGCACTGATTTGCGCTGACCAACTCTATCAAGAAGTAGTTGCAGCAGCTGCCGCCAAGGCACCTGCTCCTGCCGTTGAGGCCCCGGGAGGGAAGAAGAAGACCGACAAGACCTCTTGCACCCACTCCGGCAAGCGCACCTCTTCGGAGTGCTGTGCTACCGTCGAGGACGTGCCCGAGAGCTCTACCGGCAAGAGCAAGAAATCCCGAGCTGCACCACCAGAGACCAAGAGGGTGTCCGTCAAGGAGGATGGCACGGGAGGGGCTTTCACCATAAGCTCCACCCTCGACGGCAAATAGGAAAGCGCGCTCATCACTTTCCCGCGGGCGAATGTCGATGTGTTTGCGTGGCAAGCATTCGACATCCCCGGCGTTCCCAGGGAAGTGATTGAGCACCACCTTGTTGTCTGCCCCCATGTGCGACCCGTCAAGCAGAAGGTCAGGAAGCAAGCTTTGGAACGACAGGAGTTCATCACAGAGGAGATCAGGAAATTGGAAGCGGCAGGTTTGGTGAGAGAAGTGCTCCATCTGACGTGGTTGGCCAATCCGATGGTGGTGCACATGGCGAATGGGAAGTGGAGGCTGTGTATTGACTACACGGATGTCAATAAGGCTTGTCCTAAGGATCCCTTCCCGTTGCCACGCATCGACCAGATTGTTGACTCCACGGGCGGGTGTGACCTGTTGTCATTCCTCGACGCCTACTCGGGCTACCACCAGATCTTCATGGCAAGAGAAGATGAAGAGAAGACAACCTTTATCACCCCATGTGGTACGTATTGCTTTTTACAGATGCTTTTCGGGTTGAAGGGTGCTGGCTCGACATTCGCAAGGGCGGTCCAGATTGGTTTTGAGCCCCAGCTACATAGAAATATGGAAGCATATATGGATGACATAGTGGTCAAAACCAAGGACAAGGCGACCCTTGTACAAGACCTAGGAGAGACGTTTGCCAACCTACGCAAGATCAACCTCAAGCTGAACCCTGAGAAGTGTGTCTTTGGCGTCCCGCCAGGAAAACTTCTCGGGTTCTTTGTGTCGCAACGTGGGATTGAGGCAAACCCAGACAAGATTAAGGCCATTGATCAGATTGAGGCACCCAAGCGGATCAAGGATGTGTGCCGGCTCACTGGCTGTGTTGCCGCCATGAGCAGGTTCATCTCCAAGTCCGCTGAACGTGCCCTTCCCTTTTTCAAAATCTTGAAGAAGGCAGGCCCAATGGAGTGGACCCCAGAGGCCGAGGCGGTGTTGCAGGATCTGAAGAAATACCTTTCCTCTATGCCAACACTGGTTGCGCCTAAACCACAAGAGTCGTTGCTGCTGTATCTAGCGGCAATGAATCAAGTGGCCAGCGCCGCACTAGTGGCACAGAGAGAGGTCGACGAAGAGGCAGTGTCCACGGCAGGACTGGCGGATGGCAAGTCAAAGATTCCCCCAGCAGGGCCTGGTGCCGGCAAGTCAAGGCCCCCGGCAGAGTGTGACACCATCGGGACAGGGCCCGCGCATCCAAGTGAAGTGGTGTAGAAGAAGAAGATGATGCAGCATCCGGTTTACTTTGGCATCTCCCTCTTGCAGGGGACCAGGTCAAGGTACTCTGTGATACGTCTCCAACGTATCTATAATTTTTGATTGCTCCATGCTATATTACCTACTATTTTTGACATTATTGGGCTTTATTATCCACTTTTATATTATTTTTGGGACTAACCTATTAACCGGAGGCCCAGCCCAGAATTGCTGTTTTTTGCCCGTTTTAGGGTTTCGAAGAAAAGGAATATCAAACGGAGTCCAAACGGAATGAAACCTTCGGGAACGTGATTTTCTCATCGAATACAACTCAGGAGACTTGGACCCTACGTCAAGACACGTAACAGGAGGCCACGAGATAGGGGGCACGCCTACCCCCCCAAGCGCGCCCTCCACCCTCGTGGGCCCTCTGTTGCTCCACCGACGTACTTCTTCCTCCCATATATACCCACGTACCCCCAAACGATCAGAGACGAAGCCAAAAACCTAATTCCACCGCCGCAACTTTCTGTATCCATGAGATCCCATCTTGGGGCCTGTTCCGGAGCTCCGCTAGAGGGGGCATCAATCACGGAGGGCTTCTTCATCAACACCATAGCCTATCCGATGAAGTGTGAGTAGTTTACCTCAGACCTATGGGTCCAAAGTTAGTAGCTAGATGGCTTCTTCTCTCTTTTCGGATCTCAATACAATGTTCTCCCCCTCTCTTGTGGAGATCTATTTGATGTAATCTTCTTTTTTCGGTGTGTTTGTTGAGACCGATGAATTATGGGTTTATGATCAAGTCTATCTATGAATATTATTTGAATCTTCTCTAAATTCTTTTATGTATGATTGGTTATCTTTGCAAGTCTCTTCGAATTATCAATTTGGTTTGGCCTACTAGATTGATCTTTCTTGCAATGGGAGAAGTGCTTAGCTTTGGGTTCAATCTTGCGGTGTCCTTTCCCGGTGACAGTAAGGGAAGCAAGGCACATATTGTATTGTTGCCATCGAGGATAACAAGATGGGGTTTTCTTCATCTTGCATGAGTCTATCCCTCTACATCATGTCATCTTGCTTAAGGTGTTACTCTGTTTTTAACTTAATACTCTAGATGCATGCTGGATAGCGGTCGATGAGTGGAGTAATAGTAGTAGATGCAGGCAGGAGTCAGTCTACTTGTCTCGGACATGATGCCTATATACATGATCATACCTAGATATTCTCATAACTATGCTCAATTCTGTCAATTGCTCAACAGTAATTTGTTCACCCGCCATAGAATACTTATGATCTCGAGAGAAGCCACTAGTGAAACCTATGGCCCCCGGGTCTATCTTTATCATATCAATCTCCTACTACTTAGTTATTTACTTTGCCTTTATTTTACTTTGCATCTTTATCATAAAAATACCAAAAACATTATCTTATCATATTTATCAGATCTCACTCTCGTAAGTGGCCCTATAGGGATTGACAACCCCTATTTGCGTTGGTTGCGAGGATTTATTTGTTTTGTGCAGGTGCGAGGGACTCACATGTAGCCTCCTACTGGATTGATACCTTGGTTCTCAAAAACTGAGGGAAATACTTATGCTACTTTGCTGCATCATCCCTTCCTCTTTGGGGAAAACCAACGCAGTGCTAAAAGAGGTAGCACTCCGGTGTTCAGAAATTGCTCTTCAGCCTCCTTATGGCCTCGAGGAAGCTGCATCATTACTTCCAAGCCCACGAGATCACTGTCGTCACCCTCCTCCCATTGCAATGGATACTGCACAACCCAGATGCAACCGGAAGGATTGTGGAGTGGGCCTTGGAGTTGTCAAACTTTGGGTTGAAGTTTGAAAGTACTTCGACAATCCAGAGCAGAGTCTTGGCGGAGTTCATTGCAGAATGGACCTCAACGCCCGACGAGGAAATCCAGGAGACCGCTCTGCCTGGCAAGGAGGCAAGTCGCGACTGGATCATGTACTTTGACGGGGCTTTCTCGCTGCAAGGCGCCGGTGCCGGTGTGCTGCTCGTCGTACCCACCGGAGAGCACCTCAAGTACGTGATCCAGATGCACTTTCCCAGGGAGATGTCCACAAACAACACTGCTGAGTACGAGGGGCTGCTCGCCGGTCTCAGGATCGCGGCAGACCTCGGGGTGAAGAAGCTCATCATCAGGGGTGATTTGCAGCTTGTCGTCAGACAGATCAACAAAGATTACCAGAGCCTATTGATGGAGGCCTATGTAGATGAGGTGAGGAAGCTGGAGGAGCGCTTCGACGGTATTCAAGCGGAGCATGTTCCCCGTGCGGAGAACAACATTGCTGACTACCTATCAAAGTGCGCTGCATTCAAGCTACCTGTGGAACCAGATACCTTTTTGCTTCGGCTAACTCAACCATTCGTCGAACCATCAATGGAGCAGAACAAGCGGAGGAAATCAGGCCCCGGCAAGTACTTTCCTACCGAGCCCCCACGGGCCGGCGGCAAGAGTGTTGCCGCGGATTTCGAGCCTGCCAAGGGGCAGCTGGCTCCGGCAGGGAGCCAAGCCCTGGCCGTAGAGACGTCCGCCCCCATGGCGGAAGAAATGCCTTTGGTCCTTGCCGTCGAGCCCCAGGCTCCGGCATGGGCACAACATACCATCCATTTCCTCCAGACAGGGGAATGTAACGCCCTCGATGCGGCTATATCTCCTACATGTCGAAGCACGACTTAGAGGCATAACCTCATTGAAAACAATGTCGCAAGTAAGGTAATCTTCACAACAACCCATGTAAATAAATAAAAGGAGAAAAGATACATAGTTGGCTTACACTCGCCACATCACACAAATACATGAATAACATTACAATCATCCAATACACTCATGGTCCGACTACGGTACCAAAATATAAGATCAACCCCAACATGCGACACGGTCCCCGATCGCCCCAACTGGGCACCACTACTGATCATCTGGGAAAGACACATAGTAACTATGAGAGTCTTCATCGAACTCCCACTTGAGCTCAACGCATCGTCTGGAGCGGTATCATCGGTCCCTGCATCTGGTTTGGAAGTAATCTGTGAGTCATGGGGACACAGCAATCTCGCACCCTCGCGATCAAGACTATTTAAGCTTATAGGTAAGGCAAGGTAATATGTGGAGCTGCAGCAAGCGACTAGCATATATGGTGGCTAACCTGTTCGCAAAAGAGAGCGAGAAGAGAAGGCAAAAGCACGGTCGAACAACTATGATCAAGAAGTGATCCTAGAACAACCTACGTCAAGCATTACTCCAACACCGTGTTCACTTCCCGGACTCCGCCGAGAAGAGACCATCACGGTAACACACGCGGTTGATTCATTTTAATTAAGTTAAGTTTCATGTTATCTACAACCGGACATTAATAAATTCCCATCTGCCCATAACCGTGGGCACGACTTTCGAAAGTTCAAATCCCTGCAGGGGTGTCCCAACTTAGCCCATCACAAGCTCTCACGGTCAATGAAGGATATTCCTTCTCCCGAGACATTCCGATCAGACTCGGCATCCCGGTTTACAAGACATCCTCGACATTGGTAAAACAAGTCCAGCAACATCGCCCGAATGTGCCGACAAATCCCGATAGGAGCTGCACATATCTCGTTCTCAGGGCACAGTCAGATGAACGCTCCATACAACTAAACCAAACCTCGAGTTTCCCCGAGGGGGCGCTGCACAGGGCTCTAGTTTGGACCAACACTCAGAGGAGCACTGGCCCGGGGGGTTTAAATAAGATGACCCTTGGGCTCCGAAAACCCAAGGGAAAAAGAGGGTAGGTGGCAAATGGTAAAACCAAGGTTGGGCATTGCTGGAGGAGTTTTATTCAAGGTGAACTGTCAAGGGGTTCCCATTATAACCCAACCGCGTAAGTAACGCAAAATCCGGGAACATAACATAGAAGCTAGACATGGCAAGAACAACAACATAGCATGCACGGATCAAAAACAACATCCTCGGCAATTCGCTAACAAGTCAACAATCTGCCAGGAATCACGAAATAGCAAAAGTAGAGCTCGATTGACTCAAGCTAGGGTGCTCCATAAATTCAAACAAAGACATGGATAAATATAGCACCACAATGTCAACAAATCATCCTTACTGATCATCCTCAAAAGAGGCACGGATCACTAGGAAACAACATGAACATATGGCATAATGACAAAATTAGGACAAGGACTTAGTGAAATTCTAAGTCCCTGAAATCAGCATTACCGATTGCACTACTTTGCAAGCTTGTGCTAGTCACCACACATATCACAAAAATACATGGTAAGCACCTCTGTAAAGATGGCATGGCATATAACAAAACTCATGTAGAGCTCAGGAGCATATCATGCACACATTAATCATGGCAAAAATGACAAAAAGCTATTTGATGAAACAGATCTGACAATTTTATCATATAGCCCTCTTCCAACAACATTTCGGGCATCAAGATGAGCTCAAATGAAAATGATGCAATGAGATGAAATGATGTACTCGTTGAGACGAACATGTTGATATGCTACACGCGCAAATCGGAGCTACGGATTCAGAGATACAACATGATGAAAATCGCAAAAAAAACTAGGGTTATGGGATAAAAGTCAACCGTCTCCGCTAGATCTCAGATCCGACACGCTTCCCGAGGAGATCGCCGGGGTTCGCCAGAACAGTGGCTCGTAGCCGGACTTGAGGGAGGCTGCCGGACTTGAGGGAGGCCGCCGGAGCTGGGGTAGCCGACATGGAGGAGGAAGGCGGGGCACGCGGCGGCCGGAGAGACGAAGGGCGGCGCGCGACGTTCGAGGAGCGGCGAGGCGGCGAACTAGGGCGGCGCCGGGGCACGCGGCTGGATGGCGGCGATGGCGGCGGGGCGGTGAAGGGCGTCGACGGCGAGCGGAAGGCCGACGCGGACGGTGCGGTCCCGCGGGTGGAGGCAGACGGGCGCGGGCGGCGCGATGGGCTCGGGAGGGCCCGAATCGGGCTCCTCCGGGCCGGCGGCGGGAGGAGGCGACGGGGACACTTGGCGGTGTGTGGTTGGGCGGTGGTGGTGGCGGACGTCGTCCGGCGCGGGCCGGACACGTCCGGTGCGCGGGGGAGGGAAAATTAGGGTTTAGGGTAGGGGAAGGTCCGAAATTTTTGGGAGGGGTCTATATATAGGCGTAGAGGGAGCTAGGAAGCTCCAAATGAGGTGCGGTTTTCGGTCACGTGATCGTGATCGAACGACCAATATGATGGAGGAGGTTTAGGTGGGTTTTGGGCCAAATTTGAAGGGTGTTGGGATGCAACACAGACGAGGCCTTCTCGGTCCCTCGGTTAACCGTTGGAGTATCAAACGAAGTCCAAATGGTACGAAACTTGACAGGCGGTCTACCAGTAGTAAACCAAGGCCGCATGGCAAGTCTCGGTCCAATCCAGAAATGTTTAACTTCCACACACGAAAAGAGGTAGAAAGGACCACCGGAGGAATAGGAGCGCCAGAATGCAAAATGGACAACGGGGAAAATGCTCGGTTGCATGAGACGAACACGTATGCAAATGCAATGCACATGATGACATGATATGAGATGCATGACAAAGGCAAAGACACATGGAGACAAAAACCTGAACCCGAGGAAATAAAATAACTTAGCGCCGGAAACGGCAAGAGTTGGGATACATATATGGGAAAATACATCCGGGGTGTTACAACACTCCACCACTACGAAAGGATCTCATCCCGAGATTTAGGACTGGAAAAACGCCGGGTACTGAGAACGGAGGTGATCCTCGCGTTCCCAGGTGGCTTCACGGTCGAAATGGTGTGACCACTTGACTTTGAGGAATTTGATTGACTTATTGCGAGTCTTGTGTTCAGTCTCTTCAAGAATAGCAACTGGGTGCTCACGATAAGAGAGGTCTTCTTGGAGATCAATGTCTTCGAAGTTGACGGTGCGGTCAGGGGTCTTGAAGCACTTGCGGAGCTGAGAGACATGGAACACGTTGTGCACGTTTGTGAAGTTTGAAGGAAGCTCGAGTTGATAGGCGAGATCGCCTCTCTTGCTGACGATCTTGAAAGGACCCACATATCTAGGGGCAAGCTTCCCTTTGATACCGAAGCGACGAGTACCTTTCATTGGAGAGACGCGGAGGTAAACATGGTCTCCGATCTCGAAAGCCAAATCACGATGATTACTATCATAGTAGCTTTTCTGGCGCGATTGCTCTGCTTTGAGGTTATCACGAATGACTTTGCACATTTCCTCTTCCTCTGTGATCAAGTCATTTCCAAGAAGTTGACGTTCACCGGTCTCCGACTAGTTAAGAGGAGTACGACACTTCCTGCCATAGAGAATTTCAAATGGGGCCTTGCCCGAACTCGCTTGAGAACTGTTGTTGTAGGAGAACTCGGCATATGGGAGACAATCTTCCCACTTCATACCAAAGGAGATAACGCAAGCCCTGAGCATATCTTCAAGAATCTGATTGACACGCTCGACTTGACCGCTAGTTTGAGGATGAAAAGCTGTGCTGAAACGGATGTTGGTGCCCATGGCCTTCTGAAAAGAATCCCAAAACTTGGAGGTAAAGATGCCGCCACGGTCTGAAGAGATCAACTGTGGAATGCCGTGCAGAGAGACAATCCGAGAGGTATACAGCTCTGCCAATTGAGCTGCAGTGATAGACTCTTTGATAGGCAGGAAATGAGCCACTTTAGTGAGTTTGTCGATGACAACGAATATAGCATCATTGCCATGCTTGGACTTTGGAAACCCAGTCACGAAGTCCATCTCAATGTGGTCAAACTTCCATTCTGGAATGGCAAGAGGTTGGAGGAGACCAGCTGGTCGTTGGTGCTCTGCCTTCACTCTTCTGCAGACATCACATTCATTCACGAACTGAGCAATCTCGCGCTTCATTCGAGTCCACCAATAAGCCTGCTTGAGGTCCTGGTACATCTTCGTACTCCCAGGGTGGATAGAGAGGAGTGAATTGTGAGCCCCATTCATAATGACTTTACGAAGGTCACCTTTAGGCACAACAATGCGATCCTCAAAGAAGAGAGTATCCTTGTCATCAAGGCGATAGCACTTGTACTTGGGTTGACTCTTGGCAATCCCAATCTTCACCTTCTTCACCATAGCATCAAGAAGTTGAGCCTCATGAATCTGATCTTCCAAAGTAGGAGAGACTTGAAGGTTGGCAAGGAAACCTTGAGGAACAACTTGCAAATTGAGTTTGCGGAAAGCTTCACAAAGCTCGGGTTGGTAAGGCTTGAGAATCAGACTATTGCAGTACGCCTTCCTGCTCAAAGCGTCATCAATCACATTGGCCTTTCCTGGAGTATATTCGATGCTCGGATTATACTCTTGAATCATTTCGACCCAACGAGTCTGCCTGAGGTTGAGATTAGGCTGAGTGAAGATGTACTTGAGACTCTTGTGGTCAGTGAAGATGTCCACTTTTCTTCCCAATAAGAGATGTCTCCAAGTCAAAAGAGCATGCACAACTGCCGCCAACTCGAGGTCATGAGTGGGGTAGTTCTTCTCATTGGGCTTCAACTGGCGAGAGGTATAAGCCACAACTTCCTTCTCTTGCATCAGCACTGCACCAAGACCTTGAAGAGAGGCATCGCAGAAGACCTCAAACGGTTTGGATTCATCAGGAGGAGTCAGAACTGGAGCAGTGACTAATTTCTCTTTCAGGGTGTTGAAAGCGATGTCACATTCCGGAGACCAAACGTACTTGACGTGTTTCTGGAGAAGGTTGGAAAGCGGCTTCGCGATCTTTGAAAAGTTCTCAATGAACCTTCGACAGTAGCTTGCGAGACCAAGGAAGCTGCAGAGTTGCTTCACGTTCTGAGGTGGTTCCCAATTCACAATTGCAGATATCTTCTCAGGATTCACTGCTATGCCCTTGGCAGAGATGATATGCCCAAGATAGAGAACCTCATCTAGCCAAAACTCGCACTTTGAGAACTTGGCGTAGAACTGATGTTCTCTGAGCTTATCGAGCACCAAACGCAAGTGCTTGGCATGATCTTCCTTGTTCTTGGAAAAGACCAGAATGTCATCGAGGTAGACCAAGACGAAGTCATTTGTGTAGGTGTTGAAGATGAAGTTCATCATGCGAGAGAAATTCGGCGGAGCGTTGACGAGGCCAAAAGACATGACAATGTATTCATATGAACCATAGCTTGTTCTGAAAGTCGTCTTGGGAATATCTTGCTCATGGATTCGTATCTGGTGATAGCCCATACGGAGATCAAGCTTGGAGAATACTTGAGCACCTTTGAGTTGTTCAAACAGCTCGTTGATGTTGGGAAGTGGGTACTTGTTCTTTATAGTCTTCTTGTTCAATGGACAGTAGTCAATACAAAGTCGGTCCGTTCCATCCTTCTTCTTCACAAAAAGGACTCCACAACCCCACGGAGAAGAACTAGGTCAGATGAGACACATTCGCTCTTGAATATCGAGTTGCTTCTTCAGCTCCTTCAACTCTTCAGGTCCAAGCTTGTAAGGACGTTTGCAAACAGGTTTCGTGCCTGGCTCAAGATCGATGACGAATTCAACTGGCCGGTGCGGAGGCATTCCTGGGAGCTCTTCTGGAAAGACGTCTTGATATTCGCAAACGATTGGAATTTGAGAGATGGCATCAAGTTCACCCTTCTCATTGAGAGAAAACAGACGGATTGTATTATCCCGAGCGGCAAATACAATTACATCCTCAGACGAATGAGTCAATTGAATCTGCCTGGCTACACAATCAAGCTGAGCCTTGTGCTTAGAAAGCCAGTCCATTCCAAGAATAAGATCAATATCCGAGTTACCAAGGACCATTGGAGAAGCCAGAAACTTGAAATCACTCATCATGATAGAAATATCCGGAATCTCGTAGTTTGCGAGCAAACATTTACCCGGTGAGACAACTGCTAACGGTTTATGCAAAACTTGAGAAGACAACTCATGCTTAGATGCAAAAGGTCTCGAGATGAAACAATGCGATGCACCAGTGTTAAAAAGTACTTTTGCAGGAACATCACTAACAAGAAGGTTACCCATGATGACATCTGACGAGTCCTCTGCCCGAGCTGCATTCATCAAGTTGACCTTGGCGTGCTTAGGGTTATGCTTGACCACAGCTGTACTTGCCGATCTCACAGGAGGAGGAGGAGGAGGAGGGAGACGCCTCTGATTGAAGCATTTGTTGGCATAGTGACCCTTCTGATGGCACTTGTTACACGTGACCTCTGAAAGTGGACGGTGATACGGAGCACTCGATCTTGGAGCTTGAGACGAAGTCTTGTTCTGAAAGCCAGGGTTGGGTGGGTGGGAAGATCCACTGCCACCTTTGCGCTTTTGCTGATAAGGCTGATGGAACGGAGGAGGAGGAAGCCAATACTTCTGCTGCTTAGCCACTTGAGTTGAGGAAGAAGGAGTAGCATCTCTGACTCACTTCTTGGAAGCATCGCACTTCAGTTGAGCAGTCTCTTGCTTCATTTCCATGTTGTAAAACTCATCATACCTCTTGGGCTCAAAGAGAACGAGAGCTAGCTGGATTTCTTCTCTGAGACCACCCCTGAACTGGTATATCATGCTCTTCTCGTCAGGGACGTCCTACTTAGCAAAACGGGCGAGCTTCTGAAACATCTTGTTGTACTCATAAACAGACATAGAGCCTTGCTTCAGGTTGCGGAATTCCTCACGCTTGCTTTCAACTACACTCTGAGGAATATGATGAGCTTTGAAGTCTTGATGGAATTCATCCCAGGTAATAATACGGCCTCCTCTGGAATCTTTGTACTGCTGAAACCATTCTGCAGCTTGGTCTTTGAGTTGGAAGGAAGCGAACTTGACAAAGTCCTCAGGCCTGACGTTACTGCACTCGAAATGCTTGCATATGTCCACGAGCCAATCATCAGCGTCTGTTGCCTCAACACAATTGCTGAAGGTCTTTGGCTGGTTAGCAAGGAACTGGTTGAGTGTAGCAAAGTGATTCTGATTGTTGCCTTGGCCCTGGTTCCCTTGATTGCGCTCTTGAAGAAGTTGCATGATCAGCTGCGTGTTTGCATTGGTAGCAGCCATCACAGCTTGCCATGCCTCCGGAGGTGGAGGTGGTGGTGGCGGATCAAGATTCGGAGTCATGCGCGTTGGAGGAGCCATCTTGAAGAGGTTGACATCCATTAGCACATTGACAGACAAATATTGAAGCTGAATCAAACGGGTTGAAATTGCAACATATATTCTTCACATCCGAACAAAATGAACGAATGCATTCCAATTGAAATGGTCACATATCCATAAATTGAGAAGACACTTAGAATTGAGGTAGAAGAAAAACAACAACAAGGTATGGAACAAGAACGAATAGTCGGTAAGGATCACCCAATCCCAAACCAAATATCCGCGGAAGAAGAACTAGAGCTACAAGAATTCCCACCTATGAAACTCCCGAACCTTTCCGGTTATGCAATCAGGTGTTGGGGATACAGGAGAAGCATAATATCTCATCCAAATCTAGCAAATCCTACATCCAGCTGTATCCATCCTTCAACACATAACCGAGAAAAACTTCGGAAATCGTCTACCTCAACCTTCGAAAGCAACCGTTATACGAGTTATGGCAATACTCCCGAACTCCCACCCCAGTACTGGGTGGCGTCGAGGTTATCTCACCAACAACTGCATAAAAGAGATTTTTGATGTTGGCGAAACTAATATCAGGTATTCCAGAACTACAACAATAAAATTGTGACGACAACACCTCGGAGCTCAACTCCCCGGGACACTGCCACAACCCCTAAATGACAGGAGGCACCAAGAACAATGTTCTCGTCACAAATCGATCGGAACGATTCCAAGATACCCGCGTGATCCTAATTTTTTTTTGTGAAATTTGAGAAGAGAAGAGTCAAAACTCTACGCCAGGATGCTTTACCAGTGCGATGAAGGGACTGGGGAGTAAAAAGAATTCCTAAACTCTCCAATATATATAATCCTAAATGACTCAAAACATTTTTCTAGACTCAACAATGCCAACGATTCGATCAAGCAGGGGGCTCCTAAGGTCGGGGAAGGCTCTGATTACCAACTTGTAACGCCCTCGATGCGGCTATATCTCCTATGTGTCAAAGCACGACTTAGAGGCATAACCGCATTGAAAGCAATGTCGCAAGTAAGGTAATCTTCACAACAACCCATGTAATACATAAAAGGGGAAAGGATACATAGTTGGCTTACACTCGCCATGTCACACAAATACATGAATAACATTACAATCATCCAATACACTCATGGTCCGACTACGGTACCAAAATATAAGATCAACCCCAACATGCGACACGGTCCCCGATCGCCCCAACTGGGCACCACTACTGATCATCTGGGAAAGACACATAGTAACGACGAGAGTCTTCATCGAACTCCCACTTGAGCTCAAGCGCATCGTCTGGAACGGTATCATCGGTCCCTGCATCTGGTTTGGAAGTAATCTATGAGTCATGGGGACTCAGCAATCTCGCACCCTCGCGATCAAGACTATTTAAGCTTATAGGTAAGGCAAGGTAATATGTGGAGCTGCAGCAAGCGACTAGCATATATGGTGGCTAACCTGTTCGCAAAAGAGAGCGAGAAGAGAAGGCAAAAGCATGGTCGAACAACTATGATCAAGAAGTGATCCTAGAACAACCTACGTCAAGCATTACTCCAACACCGTGTTCACTTCCCGGACTCCGCCGAGAAGAGACCATCACGGTAACACACGCGGTTGATTCATTTTAATTAAGTTAAGTTTCATGTTATCTACAACCGGACATTAATAAATTCCCATCTGCCCATAACCGCGGGCACGACTTTCGAAAGTTCAAATCCCTGCAGGGGTGTCCCAACTTAGCCCATCACAAGCTCTCACGGTCAATGAAGGATATTCCTTCTCCCGAGACATTCCGATCAGACTCGGCATCCCGGTTTACAAGACATCCTCGACATGGTAAAACAAGTCCAGCAACATCGCCCGAATGTGCCGACAAATCCCGATAGGAGCTGCACATATCTCGTTCTCAGGGCACAGTCAGATGAACGCTCCATACAACTAAAACCAAACCTCGAGTTTCCCCGAGGGGGCGCTGCACAGGGCTCTAGTTTGGACCAACACTCAGAGGAGCACTGGCCCGGGGGGTTTAAATAAGATGACCCTTGGGCTCCGAAAACCCAAGGGAAAAAGAGGGTAGGTGGCAAATGGTAAAACCAAGGTTGGGCATTGCTGGAGGAGTTTTATTCAAGGTGAACTGTCAAGGGGTTCCCATTATAACCCAACCGCGTAAGGAACGCAAAATCCGGGAACATAACACCGATATGACGGAAACTAGGGCGACAAGAGTTGAACAAAACACTAGGCAAAAGGCCGAGCCTTCCACCCTTTACCAAGTATATAGGTGCATTAAGATAACAATATAATATAGTGATATCCCAACAATAAACAATGTTTCAACAAGGAACAATCTCCAATCTTCACCTGCAACTAGCAACGCTATAAGAGGGGCTGAGCAAAGCGGTAACATAGCCAATCAATGGTTTGCTAGGACATGGTGGGTTAGAGGTTTGACATGGCAATTTGGGAGGCATGATAAGCAAGTGGTAGGCATTGTAGCATAGGCATAGCAAAAGAGTGAGCATCTAGCAAGCAAAGATAGAAGTGATTTCGAGGGTATGATCATCTTGCCTGCAAAGTTGTCAGAGTTAACTTGATCCTCGTAAGAAAACTCAACGGGCTCCTCATTAGCGAACTCGTCTCCTGGCTTTACCCAAACAAGACAAACAAGCAAAAGGAACACAATCAACCACGTGCAATGCTCAAACAACATGACGCGAACATGGTATGCTGTGCGGGATGCGGTATGTGATGCATATGCAAGATTTGACAAGGAATTATTGAACCTGGCCTCAACATAGAAATCCAAGAGTTCCACTGGAAAGGTGAGGTGATTTCGGTTGAAATCGATATAAAGATCACCAGAATCAGATGCACGGTTTGGAAATGGCAAGCAAAACAAATATGGCACCGGTCTACGATAATCAGCATGTAGCCATCTAAAAGTATCAAGATAATTATGCTACATCACTCAAACATGACAACAAAATACATGGAAGGGATCCACTCATGATGCTTGACAAAAGATGAACACTGAGCTATGGCTAATTCATCCATTAACAGGTTCAAACAAGCATGGCAAAAGTGCAAATGATAA
Organism: Triticum aestivum; assembly: GCF_018294505.1. NCBI lineage: Eukaryota > Viridiplantae > Streptophyta > Magnoliopsida > Poales > Poaceae > Triticum > Triticum aestivum. The sequence goes on from NC_057803.1 coordinate 196,322,039, forward strand.
CAGGTTTCAGACTTAGTGAAATTAACACAAGTCTGGAATTTAACATCAGGAAGCACACTTTGGAGCATAAAAACTACATGCTACAGGAACTTAACATGGCAAAGCAAGGCATGGCATGAAGCTACTAAAAGCACTTAAAAAACTTCCCTTACTGACCTTGAGCCAAAAGGGATTAGAAAATACAATTGCAAGCATGTGAACATGGAAAAAACATAATCAGATTACAAACTTAGTGAAAAACTGGAGCATGCAAATCCGTTAACGAGTAGGCATGTTCACGAGCTCGATGCACTCACTACGGAGCATGGCATGACAAACTAAGCATACACCAATCAAGACTACATATCATAGAAGCTAGACATGGCAAGAACAACAACATAGCATGCACGGATCAAAAACAACATCCTCGGCAAAATCGCTAACAAGTCAACAATCTGCCAGGAATCACGAAATAGAAAAAGTAGAGCTCGATTGACTCAAGCTAGGGTGCTCCATAAATGCAAACAAAGACATGGATAGATAGAGTACCGCAATGTCAACAAATCATCCTTACTGATCATCCTCAAAAGAGGCACGGATCACTAGGAAACAACATGAACATATGGCATAATGACAAAATCAGAACAAGGACTTAGTGAAATTCTAAGTCCCTGAAATCAGCATTACCGATTGCACTACTTTGCAAGCTTGTGCTTATCACCACACATATCAAAAAAATACATGGTAAGCACCTCTATAAAGATGGCATGGTATATAACAAAACGCATGTAGAGCTCAGGAGCATATCATGCACACATTAATCATGGCAAAAAATGACAAAAGGCTATTTGATGAAACAGATCTGACAATTTTATCATATAGCCCTCTTCCAACAGCATTTCGGGCATCAATATGAGTTCAAATGAAAATGATGCAATGAGATGAAATGATGTACTCGTTGAGACGAACATTTTGATAAGCTACACGCGCAAATCGGAGCTGTGGATGCAGAGATACAACATGATGAAAATCGCAAAAAAACTAGGGTTACGGGATAAAAGTCAACCGTCTCCGCTAGATCTCAGATCCAGCATGCTTCTCGAGGAGATCGCCGTGGTTCACCAGAACAGTGGCTCTTCGCCGGACTTGAGGGAGGCCGCCGGAGTTGAGGGAGGCCGCCGGAGCTGGGGTCGCCGGCGTGGAGGAAGGCGGGGCGCGCGGCGGCCGGAGAGACGAAGGGTGGCGCGCAGCGTTCGAGGAGCGGCGCCGGGGCGCGCAGCTGGACGGCGGCAATGGAGGCGGGGCGGCGAAGGGCATCGACGGCGAGCGGAAGGCCGGCGCGGTCCTGCGGGTGCAGGTAGACGGGCGCGGGCGGCGCGATGGGCTCGGGAGGGCCCGAATCGGGCTCCTCCGGGCCGACGGCGGGAGGAGGCGGCGGTGACACTTGGCGGCGCGTGGTTGGGCGGCGGTGGCGGGACACGTCCGGTGCGCGGAGGAGGGAAAATTAGGGTTTAGGGTAGGGGAAGATCTGAAATTTTCGGGAGGGGTGTATATATAGGCGTAGAGGGAGCTAGGAAGCTCCAAATGAGGTGAGGTTTTCGGCCACGCGATCGTGATCGAATGACCGAGATGATGGAGGAGGTTTAGGTGGGTTTTGGGCCAAAGTTGAAGGGTGTTGGGCTGCAACACAAACGAGGCCTTCTCGGTCCCTCGGTTAACCGTTTGAGTATCAAACGAAGTCCAAATGGTACGAAACTTGACAGGCGGTCTACCGGTAGTAAACCAAGGCCGCATGGCAAGTCTCAGTCCAATCCGGAAATGTTTAACTCCCACACACGAAAAGAGGTAGAAAGGACCACCGGAGGAGATAGGAGCGCCGAAATGCAAAACGGACAATGGGGAAAATGCTCAGATGCATGAGACGAACACGTATGCAAATGCAATGCACATGATGACATGATATGAGATGAATGACAAAGGCAAAGACACACGGAGACAAAAACCCGAACCCGAGGAAATAAAATACTTAGCGCCGGAAACGGCAAGAGTTGGGATACATATATGGGAAAATACATCTGGGGTGTTACAGGGAACTTCCTGAAGAGCAGGAAGAAGCAGAAAAAGTAGCCCGTCGGTCTGCCTTGTACTAGTTCGTCCATGACGTCCTGTACAAAAAGACCGAACGATGTGAAATTGAAGTGCATCCCCCGGGAGGAAGGACTGGAGCTGTTGGCAGAGATATATGGAGGCATATGTGGCTCCCACATAGGGTCGAGGGCCCTTGCTGGCAAAGCATTCAGGCAAGGCTTCTTCTGGCCCATCGCCCTCCAGGATGCAACGGCACTAGTAACCAGGTGTGAAGCGTGCCAGTTCCATTCAAAGAAGCTTCATCAACCAGCTCAAGCCCTTCAAACAATTCCTCTCTCCTGGCCGTTTTCGGTCTGGGGGCTCGACATACTGGGTCCCTTCCCCCGCTGTCGGGGGCTTTGAGTACTTGTACGTTGTAATCGACAAGTTCACGAAGTGGCCGGAAGTGGAAGCGGTCAGGAAGGTGACATCACAGTCAGCCGTCAAGGTCTTTAAGGGACTAGTCTGCCGTTTTGGTGTGGCAAACAGAGTCATCACTGACAATGGCACACAATTCACAAGCCACACCTTCATGCAGTACACCCAAGACCTCGGTAGCAAGGTCTATTTTGCTTTCATGGCACATCCACGGAGCAACAGCCAGGCGAAGAGGGAAAATGCTGAAGTACTGCGGGGCCTGAGAGCAAAGACTTTTGACAAGCTGCACAAAGCAGAAGGCGCTGGATTGATGAGTTGCCGACGGTTCTATGGTCGATCGGGACGACGCCAAATCGAGCCACCGGTCAGACACCCTTTGCCCTAGTATATGGGGCAGAAGCAGTTCTCCCCACAGAACTCATATATGGGTCACCTCGAGTGCTCGCTTATAACGAGCTTGAGCAAGAGCGATTGCGGTAAGATGACGCAACACTCCTTGAGGAAGATCGTCTTCGGGCAGCTGTGAGAGCAGCACGCTACCAGCAAGCCTTGCGCCGCTACCATAGCTGCAAGGTCCATACCCGAAGCTTTGACGAAGGCGACCTTGTTCTTCGGCGCGTTCAATCGTCCAAGAATTCCAACAAGTTGACGCCAAAGTGGGAAGGCCCTTATCGGGTAATACGAGTCACCAGGCCCAGCGCAGTCCGCCTGGAGACCGAAGATGCTGTCCCAGTAAGCAATTCCTAGAACACTGAACATCTTTGCAAGTTTTACCCCTAAGGCGCGGTTGCCAGGCCTCCCGGTGAACCACCTTTTGTACGAGCCTTGCCGGCAAGGCATGTAACCCTCTGTACAAAGCCAGGCGCAGACCCTGAGCATAAATAAACGAAGCGTTGGCGCCCTAAGTTATAGCATGCATGCTAGGTCAAGTTTTTCCCTCGGTTAGGGTTGATAGTGCTTAGCGGCGACTAACCCCTAGCCTAGAGGTCGAGTGTGCGTCTTTCTGTTCTCTTTGGTTCGCAGGGCACGTAGACACTTCTGCTGAGCCGCTTGGGAAAAAGAGAACGAACTGGCACTCCGGCCCCAGCAAGCCAAGACTGCCGGGGGCTGATACGTCCATTTTGCATCATGCTTTTATATCGATATTTATTGCATTATGGGATGTTATTTCACATTATGTCACAATACTTATGGCTATTCTCTCTTATTTTATAAGGTTTACATAAGGAGGGAGAATGCCGGCAGCTGGAATTCTGGGCTGGAAAAGGAGCAAATATTAGAGACCTATTCTGCACAACTCCAGAAGTCCTGAAACTCCACGGAATACCTTATAATAAATAATGAAAAATCCTCGCCAAAGATGAAGACCAGGGGGCCCACACCCTGTCCACGAGGGTGGGGGGCTCCCCCCTAGGGCGCGCCCCTTACCTCGTGGGCCCCCTGGTGGCTCTCCAATGACCATCTTCTGCTATATGAAGTATTTCGTCGAGAAAAAAACGGGAAGCAACCTTTTGGGACGAAACTCCACCGCCACGAGGCGGAACCCTGGCGGAACCAATCTAGGGCTCCGGCAGAGCTGTTCTGCCGGGGAAACTTCTCTCCCGGAGGGGGAAATCATCGCATCGTCATCACCAACGCTCCTCTCATCGGGAGAGGGCAATCTCCATCAACATCTTCATCAGCACCATCTCATCTCAAAACCCTAGTTCATCTCTTGTATCCAATTCTTGTCTCCAAGTCCGGGATTGGTGCTAGTAGGTTGCTAGTACTGTTAATTACTCCTTGTAGTTGATGCTAGTTGGTTTAATTGGTGGAAGATCATATGTTCAGATCCTTTATGCATATTATTACCCCTCTGATTATGAACATGAATATGCTTTGTCAGTAGTTATGTTTGTTCCTGAGGACAAGGGAGAAATCTTGCTATTAGTAGTCATGTGAATTTGGTATTCATTCGATATTTTGATGAGATGTATGTTGTCTAGCCTCTAGTGGTGTTATGTGAACGTCGACTACATAACACTTCACCATTATTTGGGCCTATAGGAAGGCATTGGGAAGTAATAAGTAGATGATGGGTTGCTAGAGTTACAGAAGCTTAAACCCTAGTTTATGCGTTGCTTCGTAAGGGGCTGATTTGGATCCATATGTTTCATGCTATGGTTAGGTTTACCTTAATACTTTTGTTGTAGTTGCAGATGCTTGCAATAGAGGTTAATCATAAGTGGGATGCTTGTTCAAGTAAGAACAACACCCAAGCACTGGTCCACCCACATGTCAAATTATCAAAGTACTGAACGCGAATCATATGAACGTGATGAAAACTAGCTTGACGATATTCCCATGTGTCCTCGGGAGCGCTTTTCCTTATATAAGAGTTTGTCCAGGCTTGTCCTTTGCTACAAAAAGGATTGGGCCACCTTGCTGCACTTTATTTACTTTGTTACTTGTTGCTCGTTACAAATTATCTTATCACAAAACTATATGTTACCACTTATTTCAGTACCTGCAGAGAATACCTTGCTGAAAACCGCTTATCATTTCCTTCTGCTCCTCATTGGGTTCGACACTCTTATTTATCGAAAGGACTGTGATAGATCCCCTATACGTGTGGGTCATCAAGACTCTTTTCTGGCGCCGTTGCCGGGGAGTGAAGCGCCTTTGGTAGGTGGAATTTGGTAAGGAAAAATTTATATAGTGTGCTGAAATTTACTGTCACTTGTTACTATGTAAAGTAATCCTCTGAGGGGCTTGTTCGGGGTATCTTCACCCCGACCAGTAGAGCAAAGAGTTGCTCCTCAACCTACTGAACCTATTGAAAATGAAATTCCTTATGAGTATCGTTTGGGTATGATAGAAAAACTGCTAGCTAATCCATTTACAGGAGATGGAACAAAGCATCCTGATGAACACCTAATATATGTGGATGAAGTTTGCGGATTATTTAAGCTTGCAGGTATACCCGATGATGTTGCTAAGAAGAAGGTCTTCCCTTTATCTTTGAAGGGAGACGCATTGACATGGTATAGGCTATGTGATGATACGAGATCATGGAACTATAGAATATTGAAATTGGAATTTTATCAAAAGTATTACCCTATGCATCATGTTCATCGTGACCGCAATTATATATATAATTTTTGGCCTTGCGAAGGAGAAAGCATCGCTCAAGCTTGGGGGAGGCTTAAATCAATGTTATATTCATGCCCCAATCATGAGCTCCCAAGAGAAACAATTCTTCAAAAAAATTATGCTTGGCTTTCTGAAAATAATCGCACCATGCTCCATACTTCTTGTGCTGGCTCTTTTATGATGAAGACTATTGGATTTAGATGGGATTTATTAGATAGAATTAAACGCAACTCTGAAGATTGGGATCTCGACGAAGGTAAGGAGTCAGGTATGACACCTAAGTTTGATTGTGTTAAATCTTTTATGGATACCGATATTTTTTGTAAGTTTAGCACTAAATATGTGTCGGATTTCGGGTTCCAGCAGACCCTTGAGGTTCGAACACTGGGGTGCACGCGGAGATCTCTCCCCTATCGATCTACGTCCAATTTCCTCGCGTGATCTAAGCTGGAAACAACAAACAACACAAGGGACACAAGGTTTATACTGGTTCGGGTCACCGTTGTGGTGTAATACCCTACTCAAGTGTGTGGTGTGGTGGATTGCCTCAGGGGCTGATCATGAACGGTACAAGGGAAGAATAGCCTCGCGAGAGGTGTTCTTGAGCTGGTGCGATGAACTGCTTGGGTGAGTTTAGTCGCCTCTCTCTCTGCTAGGGCTCTATTAGATCTCTAGATGTCTCTCTTTTTTCTCACTCTCTTTACTCTGTGGTGGCTAGCTCTATTTATAGAGGCCCTGGGCCTCTCCCCAAATAATGAGCGGGAAGGGCGCCAACAATTGGCCATTTTGAAGGGGAACATCTAGTACAAGTTATCCTGACCAAAGGTGGTCTTCGGCTGCCAAAAGCACTGGTGATGACGCCGTCTTGGGCTCCACGGTGACCTCCGTCCTGCCACTCTGCTGGTCTTGGTCTTGTTGCACCGGAATGGCAACCTTTGCCCGATGCCTTGTCCTGTGCTTACCCCCTTTGCACCAAAGGGGAAACAAGGACACTGCATAGGCCGGCGTCTGCCTGGTCTCGATCGTTATGGCTTGCGTCACGGGCTCCTCGTGAGGTACCCCTGCCTTAATCTCTCCGCCCCCTCGCGAGCCTGCCTGATGAGGCTACCTCTGAGGGAGCTTTCTGTCGTCCGCCCCGCGAGGCTTGTCCCCTCGCGAGGGTCTTGAGCTTGAGCTGAAGAAGATGGGCCGCTGGGCCCCCACTTGAGCCACGCCGCAGGTAGGCAAGTCTGGGGACCCCCATTCCCAGAACGCTGACAGTAGCCCCCGGGCCCAAGGTGTGCCCAGGCTTGGCCTAGCAGGGAAGCGAAGGGGCAAGCGCGAAGCGCCACGGGCCCCAATAGCCTGTGGCCTTGGGTGCCACATGGTGATTGATTGGGCGTTGGCGCCTGCGCTTCCCCACGACGCCTCGACGACCGCATGATTGACAAGTCCCTGCATGCAGAGAAACCGGTCATGATTACCTGCGATCGTGGTGCTCGGCGGTTGGCCTCCTCCGGCTATAAGTACGGGGCTGCGCGAGCCCCTTCATTCCATCCCTTCCTGCTGCTCCTTTCCTTCTTCTTCCTCGTTCTTGCTCCTCCTTACACCAATGGCACCAATCCACCGGTTTTCTGCAGAAGAGAAGGGAAAGGCCCCCCGAGAGGATCCTGACCCACTTCCGCCGAAGAAGCGGCCGGTCCTCTGTGTCAGGACCCCGATTCTAAGTCACACCGATCTAGCCTGTAACACCTCATATCACTTTACGGCCTCACGCACGGTATTCCCACGGGTGTCGCCATACCATGGCCCGGGACCGTTTGCGCCTTTTGGCTCACGTATATGACAGTGTCGCTAGCATCCATATGACAGAGAACCCGAGCCGACATGACTAGTCGGGAACCCAAAGTGGCACTAACTTACGGGGACAGGCATACATGAATCAACATCGAGCATGTCGGTCAGCAGCGTGTGAATCCGGGCTGTAGCAGGCTAGGCAGGACTCCGAATGTCACCGCGTGACATTTCCCCGAAGGGACAAACACATGAATGAAGTGAATCACACGCCGGTCAGTCAACTGCTCAGGAGCAGTAGTGCTGGGCTAGCAGGACTCCGGTGAACCGGGCTGTAGCGGACTACTATGGCTCATGGAAGCACAAGACTACATTTCCCCATAAGAGAGGCTACCGAGGATAAACAACTAGGTTGTCGGATCCCACACATACCAAGCATTTCAATCATACACACAATATGCTCGATATGTGTAAATACAACATGGCACCACAACATAACTCTACGACTCAAGTATTATTCATTAGGCTCCAAGGAGCGAGATATTACAAACATGGGTCTCATGACCCAACATTCAGAGCATACAAGTCAAAGCACATGTGGAAGCTTAACTTGTCTGAGTACAGACAACTAAAAATGAAGAAGGCTGAGGAGCCTGACTATCTACCAGACCCTCCCAAGGGTACAAGATCGTAGCTGAGGTAACAAGCTAAACGTCGAAGTCCACGTGGAACTACTAGCGAGACTGAAGTCTCTCTGCAAAACATAAAATAAGCAAACATGAGTACAAATGTACCCAGCAAGACTTACATCAGAACTAACTACATATGCATTGGTATCAACAAAGAGGGTGGTGGAGTTTAACTGCAGCAAGCCAGCTTGACTCAGTGGCTAACCTGAACTATGACTGCAAGTAACTCTTTTGAGGTGGCGCACACGAGTCCACAGATTCACCATACCAATACACCACTATGGATCTGCCCCCATTTCCCTGCGAGAACGCCATCCATAGCACTCACGCTTATCTTGCGAGTTTTAGAGTATCCACTTTCACTTGTCTATGAACTATGCAAGGGGTCCAAGTTTCCATATCCGAGGAATCCGGCTATTCGAATAGATAATGATAACCCTGTAGGGGTGTACTTATTCACACACGCTCTCGCCACTTATCGCCCTGTACACGTCATGTACCTCGGCAACCTTCAAGCGGAAGCCGGGCGAGGGAGTCGGCCACGACCTGACTAACCAAAAAGTCTCTAGTCCAGGTTTATCGCCTATTCGGGTTCCATCCGCATGGAGATCCGGCCGGGGTGTCGCTCACGGCCCCAAACGATGTGTGCAGGGTTCCCAAGCCCACCATCCGGGTGCCACTTGGTACACCGTGCCACTGTGCCTAGTCTGTCCCAAGCCCACCTGTACCGGGTGCCACTTGGTAGACTACTAACACTACCTACAAACACCAAAAACTAGTTGCAACTCCTGGACAGAGATCGAGTTGATTAATAAGTCGAGAGAGCTTGGAGCGCCCAGAGCCCAATGTGTGGTAGTAACTATTCATGGATCACAAACACAGAACTCAGTTCCTGAGGACGGCTGCAATGAGACAACCCACCATGTACTCCTACATGGCCTCTCACCGCTACCTTTACCAAATCGTGTTCACACACTTAGCTCACACACAGTAGGACATGTTCACAACTTTCCAATTCATCCCCGATGAATCAGACCTGACACAACTCTAAGCAATAGTAGGCATGACAAGCAAGCATGAATGAGTAGGCACATCAGGGCTCAAACAACTCCTACTCATGCTAGTGGGTTTCATCTATTTACTGTGGCAATGACAGGTCATGCAGAGGAAAGGGGTTCAACTAATACAACATGTAACAGTTGAATCGTTGTTGTCCTAATGCAGTAAAAGGGAGAAGGAGCGAGAGAGTGGGATTGTATCGGAATGAACAAGGGGGTTTTGCTTGCCTGGCACTTATGAAGATAGTATAGTTCTTCATCGGTGTCATCGATCACATCGTCGGAACCACGTCTATCGAGAGGGGACAAACACCGGCAACTGAGAAAGAACACAATCAATGCAATGCCACAATATGATGCATGATCATGACATGGCAATATGTTGTGATTTGAGCTAATGCATCTAGCTATGATTTAAATGAAGTTGGTTTGAATACATGATTCAAATTCCAACTCCATATATGATTATTTAAATGCCCTTTATTTGTTTTGTCCAGAACAGAGGACAAACATTGTTCAAACATGCATGAAAATGATACATATGGATTCCTTGAATTTGTCTAATCATTTTTCATATATGATTTATTTGATTTGGAGCTACAATTGATTTTCTATGAATTTTAGAAGTTTTGCTAATTTGCTAGAATTTTCTAAATTATTTTAAATCCATAAAACCATTACTGCGTCAGCATGACAACAGTATTGCGTTAGCAGGTCAACTGGGTTGACCTGGGTCAAACCTGACTAGTGGGACCCACTGGTCAGTGACCCTGAGACACTTAGTGTCACAGACAGGTGGGTCCGGTCAACGGCCACGTCAGCGAGGTCAACACCGACGCGTGGGGCCATTGTGTTTAGATTAAACTTAACTATTTTTGTTAGCTGGTTAGTTAGGCAGTGGGGCCCACATGTCAGCGGATGTGGTTGGTACTTAGCAGTGTGATTAGGCACTAATTAAGCCGACCACGTCGGCAGTTAGCCGCCGGTGACACACAGACGCGGCGGCATCGCTCGTCCCGGCGACTCCAGCGACGAGAGGAGGCGGGGTTGGGCTCTAAGGCTACAACGCGACGAGGCACATCGGGTGGTGGCTGCGGGGCTGCTGGAGATGGCCTAAGGCGACGGCGGCGTCAAGCGAAGCGGCGCCGGAGCTCGGGCAAAGGCGGAAATGGCGCTACAGGGCACGACAGGGCGAACCCGTGGGTGCTGCAGGTTCACAGGAGTGCGGCGAGCACACTGGTGATGCTCGGGCGAGCGGACGAGCTCAGGAGCATGGAGCTCATCGGCCATGGTGGCAGCGAGCTTCGGTGGAGGTGGGGAACGGAGCTAGAGCAAAAACGCGAGCATGAGAGGAGGGGGAGTCGATCCGTGAGCTCACTGCGGTTGCAGAACGCGTCTCAGTGGGCTCGAGGAAGACCGGATGGCTACATGATGGCGAAGGCGATCCGACGGCCGGCCGTGGAGAAGATAGGTCGATGGCGAGGCGGCAGGGCGTCCGGTGACGCGTGGCTTGACAGAGGGGTAGAAGCCGACGTGGCGGAGCTCTCAGACATGAAGAGAGGGCGAGGGGGAGGTGGTGGCTGCGCAGGTGAAGCACGGGGACGGCGGAGCGCTCTCGAGTGATCTCAAGGAAGGGGGCTAGAGGGTGAGGGATAGAGCAGAGAGTAAGGGGAAAGTGAGAGGATGGCCTCGCGCGTCTCCAGACGCAGATTAGGACGAAGGAGCGGCCTCCAGCGCGAAGCAGGAGGTGGAGGGCTCTGCGGTGCGCGCGCGTGTTTGCTCCTGCCTACTGGCAGGAGGAAGACGACGAGCGAGGAGGTAAGTGGGCTGGGCCGGCTTCTCACCTGGGGCAGGTGGGTGGGCTGCTCAGGTGAGCTCCTGTTTCCTTTGTTTTTATTTGTTTCAGTTTTTCTAATTTCTGCTACTATTTTGCAAATATAATAGTAACCAAAACACTTTGGTTAACTCTGTAAATTTTTGTGAGGAATATTTGAATTATTTTCAAACCACACAACAAATTTCAGAATATTTGGAGCAACTAATATTTAATGGTAAATTTTAAACTCCAACTCAAATACCATAATGATTTAATTCAATGACCAAAATGTCCTGGAAAAATATGCATCATCTCTGGTAGAGGCTTTCACCTTTTTCCATAAATCATGAACATTTTAAAAGGATATTTTGAGGTCATTGAAAATATTTTGGTTGAACCTATTTGAATTGCATTTGTGCTAGGGTTTATCAATCCCCAATTCAAATTTCATAAACTTAAAATGGATGACATGAAGATCAAGCGAAGACAACAGGGGCTGAGCTAGGGCTGTGACAACTCACCCCCACTAAACAAGAATCTCGTCCCGAGATTCAAGACGTGAGGTAAGAAGACATAGGGGACACAAGGCTAACACGATCTTCATGATCCAACTTCCCTTCTCGAAGATGTTGAATCATTGCTTCAAATTGATCTTGACGTCCTTGCTTTCGATATCTTCATCCAACTACGATGACGGAAGAGAGGAAACTCTATAGAATTCGATCTTCACAAGGACCGACCGATACATGATCAACTCATGGAATGAGACATAGAACACCTCTTGACCTGAGACGTCCAAACACACATCAGGAGGGATGGAAGGACAGACGACGGAGGTTCAATTTTGGTAAGTAACAATTCCATGCTCGGTCACAACGTAGCGAGGAGTTAACTGCCATGATCCCATAACGGGGCACCTTAGCGGAGGTGACTCGTAGAATTATTCTCTTAAGTGGCAAAAAGAATTACTTTTGATACAAAGATCGTTGAGACTCTTTATGCCAGCCTAAGACAGTCACAAACGATCATTTGACAGAGTTCGGGAGAGCGACACACTCGGGCTAGAATGGATGATGTGAACTACCTTGTTGAAGACAACACAAGGGATGATTTTTCTTGCGCGTGCTCTCAAGAACTTGAGCATTTCCATATTCATCAAGGTTCTACCAACATCCGAGTAGAGGATCCTGGCAACACATCTTACTACCTTGACGAATAGTGATGGACAATGCAGATGCATAGAAATACAACCCTTTCTCAGATTTCACCTTAGCGAGGCCAAGGGAATGAAATCTGGATGATCGACCGAGAGACATTTAGCACTCCGCTTCTAATGTTCTCCTTGATGTACTGGTTACCATGGTCATGCTTTAAAGCATCAACATAGCCATCAAGTAGTGGTCGGACTTCGGAATACAATAGATCCATAAGGAACAACTTCTGGAGTAAATCCTATGAAATCCTTATGGGGAGGTGGCTAACTTTCTCAATCAAGATACTACAACAATAAGTCTTCCAGATGGGTGTGTTGGCCACAACATCCACTTTACCAGGTTACAGAGAGACCAATATTATAGTTCTTGGAGTGTGTTCCAACCATCATATCTGCCTGAGATTCAGATCTGGTTGGTGTCAGGATATTCCAGACTCATCAAGTCTAGAAAGAAAAATGAAAGTTTGCAACACAAATCGACGAGATGACGTTGCGAGATTCTCGGGAAATGAACTATGATAGCAAGCTCCAAAACATGAGCTGGTTCTGCTACACACATGTGAACACGCTGTCCCAGACAAGCATGATCACGTAGTAGTCTTACAACAAAACACTACCCGAGTTCTAACTGGGAACCATCATGGAGGATATCGGAGTCTTGTGCATGATCTAGAATTAACACAACAAACTCCTTTTCCTTGAACAAATCAATCAGTGGCTTGGTGTACTAGGAGATGCACATGGAATGGAGGTAGCGAGCCTGTCAAACCATAGCATACTTCGCACGTGTATGACTGACTTGGGATGATTCCATAGGAAGCAACATTGACTTTCTCGAATTCACGGCGGCAACTTGCATCAAATGCACATGTATTCAAGGAAGTCACTTCTTTCATCCGAACATATGCTTCATGAACGGGACATGAAGATAATGCTTATACAAGTTTCCAACACTAGCTTAATGTTCAACATGAATCGTGGAGAAGATAAAATGCTGCTGATGGGCTCAACAACAAGTCATCAAGGCTTCCATATAGATGGAATTCCACAATTTAGTGAACACGGTGTTAGCATTGGTCATACCAAAAGATGTAATGGTGTATGCTCGAGGGATCAACCACGAGTAAGACAACATTATGAATAGCGTTGGTTCTAACTTGATTTGACGATAGCCGACACTCAAATCAAGGTTTGGACAAGAGGTAGATTCAACAACCGATCACGAGGAACAATCGATGAAGATATCATCTTTCTTGAACACACACACACAAAAAGATATCCCTTAACATGAACTTAGTCAGATAAGCTTTTATCTTCCAACTATCCAAGTTGTTGTTTGTCTTAACCAACTAGCTCAGGGGTATCCAACACAGATTCTTGGAGAATGGGTGGTTCAGAGGAAAACCAACATGATCACGAACTCAACATAGCGATCAGGGAACAACCTGGTAATACTTCCGAGAAGATATTCGGAAAATCACGAACCACCGATATGTTATTAAGCTCGAGAACAATCTTGCTTTTCAGGGCAAGACGATATGATCAAAAAGAGCGAGGGATTGATACAATCCTAACGCATTGATTGGAGTGTGCACCATAAATATGGACTAGGTAGCATGATCAATCTTAGGATGATGATTCAATAACCAGCACGCTAAGCATGAGAGTATTGTCCATTTACTACCAAGCAACAGGGTTGCTAGGAGTATTGATTTCGCACATCACAGTACACTTGTCGGCATTCCGGTTACAATAACACAGAAACCAAGGAATGAATAATGATGGCAAGAAGTATCACTGCGGCAAGGATCCATAAGAGGTGGTGCAATTCTCATGAAATTCTTGACATAAAGATGATAACGCTCCAAGGTAGAACAGAACAAAAGCTGGATTGGCATTTGTCTGTGGAATACAACTACTTTGACCCAATCCCAGAAATGGACGAGGTACTGGAGTTTGTTTCTCCTAGTCATTCCGGAGTAGAATGGCTTGGCGGACCATAAGAGTAAAGGCATCGATGACACGAATGCACAACTACTCCTGACTATCAACCGATACCAGAGGGTCAGAATACAACTAAAAAGGGACAACCCAAAGGAACATATCACTTTCTGAGTTGTGGATGCATAGATTAATATGTCGTGCAAAGCTCAACATTTCTTCCGAACAACCCATGCCGAAAGGTAGAACTGGCAGTCACAACATAGAATCGAGAACTCATTAAGAGCACTCTGATTGTGATCTTTCGTTTCAACGAGGAACTTCTGCCATAAGTAGTTCATGGTATTTGGAAGAGGAAAATACCATGGACCTCGAGGACTATCACAAAGGGTTACTAATATCCTAAAGGAACTAGCAACACTATCAACAGGAAGTGAGTAGAGTGATTCTTGGGTCAAGAACCCAGGAGTAGAATACCTACTACTAAATAGCATCACGGGATGCTTTCAAGAATGATGGCCAGAATCATCACACGGGGAACACTAATCATGGCTAGATTATGGGTGGTTCTCTAAGATGCCTAGGGTCATAATAATGGCTCCAACATATATGTCGAGGCAATAAAGTACCTCAACTCACCGATTAGTGTGGTTGAACTGGCCCAAAGGGACACCAGGAATGGAAAGAAGGGATTTGCAAATGCATCAGACTATTTAGAAACCTGGGATGACTCGGACAGCATAACGGTTGTAAATGCTCAAAAAAAGATTTGAGACATCCTGCAAAAATGGTGGCATAACCACTCAACATCACAATATCAAGGTTCTGAGGCCAGTTATGAACATGTGGAAGTAGGAGGAACTGAACTGAGGCTTGAACAACAATCCTAGGCAACTACGATTTAGTAACACGTCATCCTGAGAGATAGAAGAGAAGCCTAGTTCTTAACCCCGTAGAAAAGATAAGATGACTCAGATCAGAAGGTCATGAGGATAAGGAGTAAAAAGAGCCTTACGTTCCCACCCACAATCAATTCCCTTATATAACTAAAGCATATCTAGACACGACTTCGACCGGTTTGGCTTGGTAATCCTACAGGCAGTCAGGTTCTGATACCAAAGCTGTCAGGACCCCCCTTCTAAGTCACACCGATCTAGCCTGTAACACCTCATATCACTTTGCGGCCTCACGCACGGTATTCCCACGGGTGCCGCCTTACCATGGCCCGGGACCGTTTGCGCCTTTTGGCTCACGTATATGATAGTGTCGCTAGCATCCATATGACAGAGAACCCGGGCCGACATGACTAGTCATGAACCCAAAGTGGCACTAACTTATGGGGACAAGCATACATGAATCAACATCGAGCATGTCGGTCAGCAGCGTGTGAATCCGGGCTGTAGCACTGGGCTAACAGGACTCCGGGAACCCGGGCTGTAGCAGGCTAGGCAGGACTCCGGATGTCACCGCGTGACATTTCCCCGAAGGGACAGACACAGGAACAAAGTGAATCACACGCCGGCCAGTCAAGTGCTCCGGAGCAATAGTGCTGGGCTAGCAGGACTCCGGTGAACCGGGCTGTAGCGGACTACTATGGCTCATGGAAGCACAAGACTACATTTCCCCATAAGAGAGGCTACCGAGGATAAACAACTAGGTTGTCGGATCCCACACATACCAAGCATTTCAATCATACACACAATATGCTCGATATGTGTAAATACAACATGGCACCACAACATAACTCTACGACTCAAGTATTATTCATTAGGCTCCGAGGAGCGAGATATTACAAACATGGGTCTCATGACCCAACATTCAGAGCATACAAGTCAAAGCACATGTGGAAGCTTAACTTGTCTGAGTACAGACAACTAAAAATGAAGAAGGCTGAGGAGCCTGACTATCTACCAGACCCTCCCAAGGGTACAAGATCGTAGCTGAGGTAACAAGCTAAACATCGAAGTCCACGTGAAACTACTAGCGAGACTGAAGTCTCTCTGCAAAACATAAAATAAGCAAACATGAGTACAAATGTACCCAACAAGACTTACATCAGAACTAACTACATATGCATCGGTATCAACAAAGAGGGTGGTGGAGTTTAACTGCAGCAAGCCAACTTGACTCAGTGGCTAACCTGAACTATGACTGCAAGTAACTCTTTTGAGGTGGCGCACACGAGTCCACAAATTCACCATACCAATACACCACTATGGATCCGCTCCCGTCTCCCTGCGAGAACGCCATCCATAGCACTCACGCTTATCTTGCGAGTTATGGAGTATCCACTTTCACTTGTCTATGAACTATGCAAGGGGTCCAAGTTTCCATATCCGAGGAATCCGGCTATTCGAATAGATAATGATAACCCTGCAGGGGTGTACTTCTTCATAGACGCTCTCGCCACTTATCGCCCTGTACACGTCATGTACCTCGACAACCTTCAAGCGGAAGTCGGGCGAGGGAGTCGGCCACGACCTGACTAACCAACAAGTCTCTAGTCCAGGTTTATCGCCTATTCGGGTTCCATCCGCAAGGAGATCCGGCCGGGGTGTCGCTCACGGCCCCAAACGATGTGTGTAGGGTTCCCAAGCCCACCATCCGGGTGCCAGTTGGTACACCGTGCCACTGTACCTAGTCTGTCCCAAGCCCTCCTTTACCGGGTGCCACTTGGTAGACTACTAACACTACCTACAAACACCAGAAACTAGTTGCAACTCCTGGACAGAGATCGAGTTGATTAATAAGTCGAGAGAGCTTGGAGAGCCCGGAGCCCAATGTGTGGTAGTAACTGTTCATGGATCACAAACACAGAACTCAGTTCCTGAGGATGGCTGCAATGAGACAACCCACCATGTACTCCTACATGGCCTATCACCGCTACCTTTACCAAATCGTGTTCACACACTTAGCTCACACGCAGTAGGACATGTTCACAACTTTCCAATTCATCCCTGATGAATCAGACCTGACACAACTCTAAGCAATAGCAGGCATGAAAAACAAGCATGAATGAGTAGGCACATCCGGGCTCAAACAACTCCTACTCATGCTAGTGGGTTTCATCTATTTACTGTGGGAATGACAGGCCATGCAGAGGAAAGGGGTTCAACTACCGCAGCATGTAACAGTTGAATCGTTGTTGTCCTAATGCAGTAAAAGAGAGCAGGAGCGAGAGAGTGGGATTGTATCGGAATGAACAAGGGGGTTTTGCTTGCCTGGCACTTCTGAAGATAGTATAGTTCTTCATCGGTGTCATCGATCACATTGTCGGAACCATGTCTATTGAGAGGGGACAAACATCGGCAACTGAGAAAGAACACAATCAATGCAATGCCACAATATGATGCATGATCATGACATGGCAATATGTTGTGATTTGAGCTAATGCATCTAGCTATGATTTAAATGAAGTTGGTTTGAATACATGATTCAAATTCCAACTCCATATATGATTATTTAAATGCCCTTTATTTGTTTTGTCCAAAACAGAGGACAAACATTGTTCAAACATGCATGAAAATGGTACATATGGATTCCTTGAATTTTTCTGATCATTTTTCATATATAATTTATTTAATTTGGAGCTACGGTTGATTTTCTATGAATTTTAGAAGTTTTGCTAATTTTCTGGAATTTTCTGAATTATTTTAAATCCAGAAAACCATTACTGCATCAGCATGACAATAGTATTGCGTCAGCAGGTCAACTGGGTTCACCCAGGTCAAACCTGACCAGTGGGACCCACTGGTCAGTCACCCTGAGACACTTAGTGTCACAGACAGGTGGGTCCGGTCAACGGCCACGTTAGTGAGGTCAACACCGATGCGTGGGGCCACTGTGTTTAGATTAAACTTAACTATTTTTGTTAGCTGGTTAGTTAGGCAGTGGGGCCCGCATGTCTGCGACTGTGGTTGGTACTTAGCAGTGTGATTAGGCACTAATTAAGCCGGCCACGTCGGCGGTTAGCTGCCGGTGACACACAGACACGGCGGCGTCGCTCGTCCCAGCGACTCCGGTGACGAGAGGAGCCGGGGTTGGGCTCTAAGGCTACAACGCGACGAGGCGCATCGGGTGGTGGCTGCGGGGCTGCCGGAGATGGCCTGAGGCGACGGCGGTGTCAAGCGGAGCGGCGCCGGAGCTCGGGCAAAGGCGGAAATGGCGCTACAGGGCACGACAGGGCGAACCCGTGGGTGCTGCAGGTTCACAGGAGTGCGGCGAGCACGCTGGTGATGCTCGGGCGAGCGGAGCTCGTCGGCCATGGCGGCGGCGAGCTTCGATGGAGGTGGGGAACGGAGCTAGAGCAAAAACGCGAGCAGGAGAGGAGGGGGAGTCGGTCCATGAGCTCACTTCGGTTGCAGAACGCGTCTTAGTGGGCTCGGGGAAGACTGGATGGCGACGTGACGGTGAAGGCGATCCGACGGCCGGGCGCGGAGAAGATAGGTCGATGGCGAGGCGACATGGCGTCCGGTGACGCGTGGCTTGACGGAGGGGTAGAAGCCGACGTGGCGGAGCTCTCGGACACGAAGAGAGGGCGAGGGGGAGGCGGTGGCTGCGCAGGTGAAGCACGGCGACGGCGGAGCACTCTCGGGTGATCTCAAGGAAGGGGGCTAGAGGGCGAGGGAGAGAGCAGAGAGTGAGGGGAAAGTGAGAGGACGGCCTCGCGCGTCTCCAGACGCGGATTAGGACGAAGGAGCGGCCTGCAGCGCGAAGCAGGAGGTGGAGGGCTCCGCGGTGCGCGCGCGTGTTCGCTCCTGCCTACTGGCAGGAGGAAGAGGACGAGCGAGGAGATAAGTGGGTTGGGCCGGCTTCTCTCCTGGGCCATGTGGGTGGGCTGCTCAGGTGAGCTCCTGTTTCCTTTGTTTTTATTTGTTTCAGTTTTTCTAATTTCTGCTACTGTTTTGTAAATGAAATACTAACCAGAACACTTTGGTTAATTCTGTAAATTTTTGTGAGGAATATTTGAATTATTTTCAAACCACACAACAAATTTCAGAATATTTGGAGCAACCAATATTTAATGGTAAATTTTATACTCCAACTCAAATACCATAATGATTTAATTCAATGACCAAAATGTCCTGGAAAAATATGCATCATCTCTGGTAGAGGCTTTCACCCTTTTTCATAAATCATGAACATTTTAAAAGGATATTTTGAGGTCATTGAAAATATTTTGGTTGAACCTATTTGAATTGCATTTGTGCTAGGGTTTATCAATCCCAAATTAAAATTTCATAAACTTAAACATCATGACATGAAGATCAAGCAAAGACAATAGGGGCTGAGCTAGGGTTGTGACACTCTGCCACCGAGATGAGGGTGCTCAGCAGGAGGCATCGAGGCCCTGGTACGAGCGGCCGCCGCTTGGGTTTCCGCTACCCTTGTACGCCCGCGTCGTGGGTCCTGGGGGAGAAGGCGTCGAGCAACATCGACGGTGCCGCAGTCGACGCCGGCGAGTCACGGTGGTGTGCGTCGTTCCTCCTGGAGTCCACGCCGAGCGCTCCTCTCGCGAGCTCGTGCTCCACACCGCCATGCCTCCAAGATCTTGGATTCGCCTTCCTCCCTCTTTCGCCTTCGAGATGCCGCCGAGCGAGGCTCTGGAGCTCTGGCTGCAGCACGCTGACTGCAGTACCCTTGTGACCGGGGCGGAGGTCGCGGTCGTCGCTCCAGGCAAGGTCTTCATGACCCAGGGCTGGGGCGAAATCGCCTGGGTCTGCCGGACGGTAGGTGCCCTCGTAATTCATCTTGAATACAACGGCGCCTCCCTGATGTTCTTCAAGGTCTTCGATGCTGAAGGACGCTGGCTGGAGTGCTGCCCCAGGGAGAGCGGCAGGGGCAACGAACCGGCGAGGACCTGGCCCGCCCATTCGCCCTCCAGCAGCTCCTCGGGCAGCAGCAGAGGAGCTGGGGAATCCAGCAGCTCCCCCGAGCTCCTCGCGACTCCGAAGACGAGCGACGATAGCTATGTGCCCCCGAGCTCGCGCCGTGCTCGGAGCGGGGCAGCCGCGTCCGGCCTCCGACGCCACTGATCTGGATGGGGTTGGCGCCGACGTTGGGCAGCCCACTGTTGATGATGATGTCCCTTGCGGAGGTGAGGGTGATTAGCGTTCATTAGGATTTGTACTCTTGTTCCCTGCGAGGAATCAAAGCAACACCCCGTGGGGGTATGTAAGGCGCCTGCCATGTCTTTTGTGAACATTATATCTTAATATGAATCAATGCGAGGTGCTTGTCCTGTCTCGGCTCGGCTCCCCCTTTCTATCCTCACGAGGATTTGGCGCTCTACGCTAAGAGGTCCGAGTCCCCAGGCAGGCTTCAGCCGTCGCTGGTATGCCAGGTCGCGATGCCGTGGTCAAGGCCAGGAGGTGAGTGGCCCGAGGTCCGGTAAGAGCCTCCGAGTCGCGATGCTCGGGAGGTCCCCTTTAGAGCTCAAGCAGCCCTCGCTAGGCGAGAAAGGAAGGCAACGTCGCCTTGACAGAGCCACACTGGCGAGGGTTAGGCGCTACGTTGGTCCAACTCCTATAAGGGCGTGACTTATCTCTTGAGTCTGGTGTAGTTCCTCGACGAAGCGCCCGGCCCAAGTGGTGGCAGCTGAGGCGCTGCTGGGTTAGGTCCTCGCGAGCTTCTTCCCACTCCCCCGCACTTTCCTTAATGCTCTACATCCTCAGGTCCCGGCCCTCGAGCGAGCTCAGCCGCCGCTGGTATGACAAGTCGCAATGCCGTGGGTCAAGGCCAGGGGTGAGGGCTGGAGACCCAGTAGGAGCCCATGAGTTGCGATGCTCAGGCGCCCCCTTTTAACGTGCAAGCGGTCCGTTCCGGAGAGAGGGAGAGGCAGCTCGCGACGTCCCTAGCGTTGCTCCTGAAGTAGGTCCTGCACACCAATCATGAAGAGAAACAAGACCTATTGTTACGGTTGCCAGCCAACCTTTGGTCGCTCCGAGGAAGTGATTGGGGCACTGAGGGCCTGGTGAGGTGGCACCTCGCGAGGCTGCCGCGGCCAGAGCTCGACCACTCAGATTTATCGACATTGCAGGGATGGACCCGTGCGCAAATGCCGTGCCAGAGCGAGCGGCTCCATAGGTAGGCGTCAATCGAGCAAGCAATTAGGTCGGGTACGTTAAGCACGCAGGAGGAAATTCATTTTAAATAGACGCGAGAAAAGCAAACGCCGTTGGGCCAGGCCCGAGCAGCTCGGGGATGATGCAGCCCGAGGGGCGCCCCCAACAAGGTAACTAAAGAGCATAAGCAAAACGGATACATACCGCAGGGACGTACCCACGCGACCTGGGAATGATGCGTCCCTGTGGGCGCTCCCAGCTAAAAACGGAACTTAGAAAGATGTCACCTAGTGCCGTTGAAGATGAAGTGATGTTGAAGAAGTGGGTGATGCGCGATGATGACGTCGACTCTCACGAGCCCCCAGGCCCAGGAGCCTCGGGAAGATCCGGGGGCACAGGTGGGTTCCCGAGGGCCATCTCCATCTCCGCCAGGACCGCACAATGCCTAACCTCCTGAGCCTCCAGAATGCTCCTCAGCAGGCGCTGATGAGTGGCGACCGCGTTCGGCAGGCCGAAAGGCATGCGAACGTAGCTGTGAGGTGGACCCTCGCAACGCCCCACGCACGAAGGCCAGAGGCGCTCCTGAGACGCGGCTCGATTGAGCCCTGGCACGTCGATGCAGACGCGCAGCCCACCATCCTCGCCTGGATGTGGGGCTATGATGGGCAAGCCGCGGCTGCCACGCATGACTTTCGACCCCTGTAGCTCCCAAGTGTTTCTTGCGATGAACTCCTAAGGGTTTGGTCTTCCTTGCCTTGTACCTTCCTGAGGGAAACGTTCCTGGAAGCACCCCTCCAAGTGGTGCCCGAGCGCCTCCCTCGCGACCTTGGCAAAGTTGGTGGCTCTCCAAGAAAGAGCCCCCGAGCCCTACCTGAGGAGGGCGCTGGGCGCGCCTTCCTATGCGAGAGAGGGTGGCGCTCCCTGATTGGATGCAGATCCTGATGCAACACCTCCGGAGGCGCCTGCCTCCTTATGGCTTGGGCCAGGCGAAACCTTCTTCTTCTTAAGGGTCGCCTCGGGAAGTCTTCCATTTCTGTGGTTCGGGTCTTCGATTGTTGCGGCTTGGAACACGCGCTCAAGTGAACACACCACGTCCCTTTCTTCACAGGGTACGGTGATGAATCCACCGCTTCCTGGCATCTTGAGGACATTGTATCCATTGTGAGTCACTGCCATGAACTTGGCCAGGGCCGGGTACCCGAGGATTATGGCAGACGGATGTGGGCGACGTCGAAGTCGATGAGCTCGGTGCGGTAGTTGTTGCGCTGCCCGAAGGTGACTGGAAGGCGAACCTGCCCTATTGGAACAGTGGAACCGTCAGTGATTCGTGAGAAGGGCTTGGTCGGCTGAAGCTAATCGTATGGTACTTGCAGATTGTCGAACGTCTCGACGGACAGGACGTTGAGTCCTGCTCCGCCGTCAATGAGGGTCCTGGTGACCTGCACGTTGCTGATGACTGGGGAGCAAAGCATCGGGAGGACTCCGGCCGTTGCCGTGCACTTGAGCTGATCCGTCGAGCTGAACGTGATAGCGCAAGCAGACCACCTGAGAGGGCGCGTGGCCTCAAGCTTGGGAAGGACTGCATTCACCTCGCGAGCAAACTGCTTGAAGATGCACTGTGAGGCTGGGGCCTGCGCTCCACCCAAGATGCAAGCGATTGCGCGTGGCTCCTGGAAGCCCCCAGCCCCCTCGTCTTGATGTTGGTCTTCGTTCCTCCTTGGCGGTGGCGTCAGAGGAGGAAGGCCTGCGTTGCCGTGCGGGCGATCCTCATGAGGCTGATCTCTCCAGCCTTCCTCACGAGGCTGGTCCTGCCAGCGATCCTCGCGAGGTCGGTCACACCACCCTTGGCGAGGGCCACGGTCTTCCCATCGTCCGCCACCTCTTCCTCCTCCTCGGCCATAGCCCCTATCGTTGCGCTCGGGGCGTCGGCCGGCACATCCATCTCTCACGGCCCTGAGCTCTTGACATTCGTTGGTGTTGTGGGTGTGGAGGTCGTGGTACACGCAGTACCGACTGCCCTTGGATGACTCAGGTTGATCCCTGCCTCGCTTGGTGTCTGGTTCTGCTGCTAGCACGGCAGCCCCCTTGTGCTTCACGTCCTTGGCCTTGGGCTTCTTCTCTTCTGGGTCGGCAGCCGGGAGTTCAAGGAGGGAAAGGCGCCCTTCCTCAGCCCTGGTGCACTTGGTCGCCAAGTTGAACAGCTCCAGGGATGTGCATAGGTCTTCATGGATTGCTAGCTCCTCCTTCATCTTGATGTCGCGTACGCCATCGGAGAAGGCCGAGATGATGGCTTCTTCAGTCACCTTGGGGATCTTGAGGCGAGCGTTGTTGAAGCGCTGGATGTATTTCTGCAGGGTTTCCCCTTGCCGCTGCTTGATGCGGCGCAGATCACTCACGGCCGAGGGCCGGTCGCGAGTGCCCTGGAAGTTGGCGATGAAGCGAGTGGGCATCTCGTCCCAGGAGGAGATCGTGCCAAGAGGCAGGTTCAGGAGCCAGGTGCGGGCCTCGTCCTTCAGCGCCATGGGAAACCAGTTCGCCATGACCCTTTCGTCCCCGTTGGCGGCTTCGATGCATAGCTCGTAGAGCTGTAGGAACTCCACAGGGTCCGCCGTGCCATCGTAGCGAGGGGGCAGGTCAGGCTTGAACTTGCCTGGCCATGCGATGCTGCGTAGCTCGGGGGTGAGGGCACGACAACCTGTTGTGGCCACCGGCGCCTTTTGCTGGTGCTGGGCTTGTTCCTGGGGATTACTGCGCGCCGCCGCTTGGAGCAGCGCGGGGTCTTGGCGTGGAGGTGCAGGGACGCGATCTTGGCGCGCCGGCGCTGGGAGCGCGCGAGCACCTTCTTGGGGACGAGGGATCTCTTGGCAGCTCCTTTTTGGCTGTGCAGGCTCCGGACGCGGAGGTTCTCGCCCTGGGGCTGCGCGCCTTGGAGCCAGGGCGCCTCCTTGGGGAGGAGGTGGTGGAGGCACCTCCTGATCCTCGCCTCCTGCGCGGAATGGAGGGCGAGGCAGCGAGAGGGACGGCAATGGGGAGCCCCCTGCGGCGCTGACGAGCTCGGTGATGTGGGCGAGCCAGTCCTCGTAGAGGTCGTCGATGGGGCGGTAGTGCAAGAGCTCTCTCGCCAGGAGCAGCATGGCGTGCGCGTCCATGGGGGCGCGACGGGCGTGGGACGACGAAGCGGCTGGAGTCAGTGACGGTGTGGCGGTGTGGCCCTCCCGCCGTACCGAAGGATGCTGGGACGAGGCCTGCTGCTCTTTCCCCACCGAGCCGGTGGTGGCGTTGGCGGCAGTCGACGGGGAACGACGAGGGTGTCCGCCGACGGGCGCCTTCTGGGCGACGCGGGTGGCGAGAGCAGCCCGGCGCTCGGCGCGAACCCGACGAGCGTCAGCCATGGACACGACGGAAGATCACACGCGGACAGCGGAAGAAAGATTCCAGCGCACCCCTACCTGGCGCGCCAAATGTTGGATTTCGGGTTCCGGCAGACCCTTGAGGTTCGAACACTGGGGTGCGCGCGGAGATCTCTCCCCTACCGATCTACGTCCAATCTCCTTGCGTGATCTAAGCTGGAAACAACGAACAACACAAGGGACACGAGGTTTATACTGGTTCGGGCCATCGTTGTGGTGTAATACCCTACTCCAGTGTGTGGTGTGGTGGATTGCCTCAGGGGCTGATGATGAACAATACAAGGGAAGAACAACCTCGCGAGAGGTGTTCTTGAGCTGGTGCGATGAACTGCTTGGGTGAGTTCAGTCGCCTCTCTCTCTGCTAGGGCTCTGTTAGATCTCTAGATGTCTCTCTTTTTTCTCCCTCTCTTTACTCTGTGGTGGCTAGCTCTATTTATAGAGGCCCTGGGCCTCTCCCCAAATAATGAGCGGGAAGGGCGCCAACAATTGGCCATTTTGAAGGGGAACATCTAGTACAAGTTATCCTGACCAAAGGTGGTCTTCGGCTGCCAAAAGCACTGTTGATGACGCCGTCTTGGGATCCATGGTGACCTCCGTCCTGCCGCCCTGCTGGTCTTGGTCTCGTTGCACCGGAATGGCAACCTTTGCCCAATGCCTTGTCCTGTGCTTGCCCCCTTTGCACCAAAGGGGAAACAAGGACACTGCGCAGGCCGGCGCCCGCCTAGCGCCCGCCTGGTCTTGATCGTCATGGCTTGCGTCACGGGCTCCTCGCAAGGTACCCCTGCCTTGATCTCTCCGCGCCCTCGCGAGCCTGCCTGATGAGGCTGCCTCTGAGGGGGCTTTTTGTTGTCCTCCCCGCGAGGCTTGGCCCCTCGCGAGGGTCATGAGCTTGAGCTGAAGAATATGGGCCGCGCTGGGCCCCCACTTGAGCCACGCCGCAGGCCGCAGGCAGGCAAGTCTGGGGACCCCCGTTCCCAGAACGCCGACAATATGGACTTGATTTTGAGATAGTAGCTTCTTTTTGTGAATCTTTTGCTACTTATGTTGATCTCCCTAAGGAGAAGTGGTTTAAATATCATCCTCCCATAGAAGTAAAAGTAGTTGCACCTATTAAAGTTGAAGAAAAGACTGTCACTTATAATGATCCTATTGTTCCTACTTGTTATGTTGAGAAACCACCTTTCCCTGTTAGGATAAAGGATCATGCTAAAGCTTCAACTGTGGTTTGTAAAAGCAATATTAAAACATATACACCTCCTGAGCAAGTTAAAGTTGAACCTAATATTGCTATTGTTAAAGATCTCTTGTCTGATAATATAGATGGGCATGTTATTTACTTCTGTAATGAAACTGCTAGAATTGCTAAACCCCGTGATACAGATAAACCTAGACCTGTGATAGGCATGCCTGTTATTTCTGTTAAAATAGGAGATCATTGTTATCATGGCTTATGTGATATGGGTGCTAGTGCTAGTGCAATACCTATTGACTTATACAAATAAATTATGCATGACATTGCACCTGTTGAGTTAGAAGAAATTGATGTCACTATTAAACTTGCTAATAGAGATACTATTTCACCAATGGGAATTGTTAGAGATGTTGAAGTCTTGTGTGGGAAAACTAAATATCCTGCTGATTTTCTTGTTCTTGGTTCCCACAAGATAGCTTTTGTCCCATTATATTTGGTAGACCCTTCTTGAATATTGTTAATGCTACCATAGATTGCACAAGGGATGTTGTTACTGTCGGCTTAGATGATATGACTCATGAGTTTAATTTCTCTAAATTTAGTAAACAATACCGTGAAGAAGAATTGCCTAGTAAGGATGAAATTATTGGTCTTGCTTCTATTGTCGTACCTCCTAGTGATCCTTTAGAACAATATTTGCTAGACCATGAGAATGATATGTTTATGAATGTAAGAAGGGAAATAGATGAAGTATTCTTTAAACAGGAACCTATTCTGAAACACAATTTGCCTGTTGAAATCCTAGGGGATCCCCCTCCACCTAAGGGTGATCCCGTGTTTGAGCTTAAACCGTTGCCTGATAATCTTAAATATGCTTATCTTGATGAAAAGAAGATATATCCTGTTATTATTAGTGCTAACCTTTCAGAACATGAAGAAGAAAGGTGATTGAAAACTCTGAAGAAGCACTGTGCTGCTATTGGATATACTCTTGATGATCTTAAGGGCATTAGTCCCACTCTATGTCAACATAAAATAAATTTGGAAGCAGATGCCAAACCAGTTTGTGATCCTCAACGATGTCTGAATCCTAAAATGAAAGAAGTGGTAAGAAAAGAAATACTAAAG
Source organism: Triticum aestivum (assembly GCF_018294505.1). NCBI lineage: Eukaryota > Viridiplantae > Streptophyta > Magnoliopsida > Poales > Poaceae > Triticum > Triticum aestivum. Next base: position 196,348,939 of record NC_057803.1, read on the forward strand.
CTTCTGGAGGCAGGTATAATTTATCCCGTTGCTGATAGTCAGTGGGTAAGTCCTGTTCATTGTGTCCCTAAGAAGGGAGGTATTACTGTTGTTCCTAATGATAAAGATAAATTGATTCCACTAAGAATTATTACAGGTTATAGGATGGTAATTGATTTCCGCAAATTAAATAAGGCTACTAATAAAGATCATTACCCCTTACCTTTTATCGATCAAATGCTAGAAAGATTATGCAAACATACACATTACTGCTTTCTAGATGGTTATTCTGGTTTCTCTCAAATACCTGTGTCGACTAAAGATCAATCAAAGACTACTTTTACATGCCCTTTTGGTACTTTTGCTTATAGACGTATGCCTTTTGGTTTATGTAATGCACCTGCTACCTTTCAAAGATGCATGATGGCTATATTCTCTGACTTTTGTGAAAAGATTTGTGAGGTTTTCATGGACGATTTTTTCGTCTATGGATCTTCTTTTGATGATTGCTTGAGCAATCTTGATCGAGTTTTGCAGAGATGTGAAGAAACTAATCTTGTCTTGAATTGGGAAAAGTGCCACTTTATGGTTAATGAAGGTATTGTCTTGGGGCATAAAGTTTCTGAAAGAGGTATTGAAGTTGATAAAGCCAAGGTTGATACTATTGAAAAGATGTTGTGTCCCAAGGACATCAAAGGTATAAGAAGTTTCCTTGGTCACGCCGGATTTTATAGGAGGTTCATTAAGGACTTCTCAAAAAT